>NC_064926.1:255726787-256390398 GCF_023897955.1 Schistocerca gregaria
CTGTAGGCACGTGAGGCAGTAAGCGAAGAATATAAACTGGGCATTGGCTAATGAGCAGTCATTCTACCGATGATATGGGCTGAAAATCTGAGAATCCACTCTCGCAAGCAACTTGAACAAAGAGCAGACTGTTATTGCTCGGCGCCTAGGAATGATGATCAAGGAAGTGACGAAGCTGGTCGGCTGTTCGCGTGCTACTATCGTGAGCGACTGTGGAGAGTGCTGGGACGCCAGTCAAACCTCGAGTAGGCTATGAGCTTTCAGACGTCCGCGCCTCACCTGGAAGCACGGGAAGTCGGATAATTATCTGTTCGGCTGAAGTAGGAGAGGCGGCGGTCTATGGCGGGTATGGCGACTGAGAACAATGAAAGTTTTGTCTTTTACGTGAAGCTGCACACAGACAACAGCTACGCGTTTTCATGCTGAGCCAACGACTACGATTTCAGTGGGCACAAGATAATTTAAATTCCTCGCAAAGTGGGGCGTGTTTTCAATGAGGATTAAAAAAAATGGTTCAAATGGCTCTAAGCCCTATGGGACTTAACAACTGAAGTCATCAGTCCCCTAGACTTAGAACTTCGTAAACCTAACTAACCTAAGGAAATCACACACATCCATGCCCGAGGCAGGATTCGAACATGCGACCCTAAGAGCCGCGTGGTTTCGGACTGAAGCGCCTAGAACCTCTTGGTCACTGATGCTGGCCAATGACTATTCTATCGACAGAAATGTACAAATAAAATCGATATCTGGTAAAGTAAGACTAGCTACAGGGTATGAGAGCGGAATTGCTTACAAAAGTGAAGGAATATTAAAGATGTTCTCAGAATCTAAGAAGAAGCTGAAAGGTAGTACGTATGTCGGAAAATACATAATGTTGTATAGCGGAGTACAACAGAAAGAAAGCACCAGTAAAAGTGTAAGAATAAACGTATACAGGAAATTGGAAAAATATTAAAAAAATTATCAGTATACAAGCGAAAGAGTTATAACGATGGCGATAAAAATAAGTAGATGTAACGTTGACACTTTTGATAAATGGAAGCAGAAAAAGACCTTCAGTTACACAGAAGCAAGAAGAGGTCTACAAAATATATATACTCCAGTATGAAAGCAATAAGGGCGTGTAAGACAATAGAGTAGGGAAAGAATTAGAACGGTTGCTTACTCCAGGCGCTATTGAAGAAAAATGGACAAATATTGAAAAAGCAAGAAAAGAAGCAGCAACTAAGACATTAAAAAAGAAATAGAAATACCGCAGAATGCGTGGATTACAAAATTGGTCACCAGAAACTCCAGAACCAATAAAAGGAAAATAAACAACAAATAAAGAGCATCGTTGAAAGCCATCAGTAGATAGCATACAATGCCTTGAAATCATTAAATGAAACATAAAAGAAATTTTTTTAAAGACTATTATGCAAGAAGATTGATTAAACAACATGGAAACCTTTGCTATGATGCTACGATGGAAGGGAAGAAAGCAAAATAGACACAAATAAAAGAAAAGGGCCGCGATGGAATAACAATAAAAGAACTAACACCAGTTTGAAAAACCACAAAATATCGAAAATAACAGGTTCAGGTATAATTCATGCAGAGTTAATTAGACATGGAGGATTGTCAATATTAATCAAATTGTTAAATCTGTACAATGTGCACTGGATACGAAAAGATTTATCACGAAACTGGAACATAGCAAAATTATTATCGAGGTACAAGAAAGGAGAAGAAAATAAATGCGAAAACTACAGACGGATAGACACAGCATATAAGCTTAAGAATTATAAACAAGGCTAATAAAAATAGCAGAACGTTTGGTAGTGGAGGAATAGGTCAGAATTATAAAGGGACGATCAACAACTGACGCAGTTTTTGTTCTATGACATCTTATTGATAAACATAGGGGTTTAACATCGAGAGAGACATTACTTTTATATATTTTAGGAAATCTTTTCGTACTGCCATTATAGAAGAGACATAGAGAGTAAAGTCTGTATAAAGAAACATCGGTAATCTTAGATATAAGAAGTATGTATACAGGTCCGGTACAAACAATTAAAAGATCCAGTAAGGCTTTAGCCTCGCTCTTCATTATGCACAGTGAAGATGCAGTTCGCCGATGAAATTTTATGATGATCTCTGGCGTACTACTAAGTAAATCGCTAAAGGTGAAATCACTCCTAGGCGCCGATGACGTTACACAGATTTTTCATAAGAACACGATTTACAAAAGGGAATTTATAAACTAAATAAAATGTTTCCAAAATGTAATATGGAAGTAACTTTTACTAAATACATATCAGTTTCATTTTGTGGAAAATACTCAGTAAGAATTATAGGAGTAGGACGTGAATAACAATAAAATGTGTAAAATATTTTAACTGCCTTGGATAAGAGGCATCTTATGAATACGGAGAAAATAAGCAGATTAAGTTGAATACACCTGCCAGTATTTGTGAAGCAATTAACAGAGCTTCCAAGCATAAAACGCGGACATAAACACGACTGAAATTTTATAAAACAGTCTCACTACCTGCCCTATTATATGGAAATGAATCATGGGTATTGAATAAAAGACAAGAAAAAAATACGAGGAACACAATTGAGACTTCTTAGACCAATGAAGGGATGTAAAAGAAGAGATAAAAATACGAAAGCGTCTGATAACTTCAAATGTGAAAGGAAACCGGATGGAAAAAAAATCGATAGAACACTACAAAGAGTGGATTAACGGAAAGCCCACGTCAGATACAAAATTTTAAATCAAAAGGAGAACAGACCATTAGAGACCGAGGAAAAAGATGGGAACGGTGAAAGAGGAGTAACGAGTTAAAAACTGCAAGAATAATTTTGACCACACTATTGACTAAAGACTTAACATGTTCTTAGTACGTGTTCGACTAGGAGGTTCAGTATCACCAAAATTATTCTAAGTCCTGAGAAAACTCCGAAAAATCTTGAACATTTTTGTTCTGCTGGTGGTATTGCATTGTTTCGCTCTAGTAGAAGTAAACTGCAACAAGGTATGGAGGTTGTCTTACAGTACGTTTGAAAATGAAATATAGAATGACTAGAAAAATATACAATGACTATATGGATAATGAAGCTCCATATGTTAACGATGAGGTTATGGAATCAGTTGATGGTATTTTGTGTCCGGAGCTTCTAGAGACAAGGAGGGGTTGAAAAACGAAAGAGTTATGGCAATGTGACATGGACCCGCAAACCGAAAACCCTTCAAAAGCTTAGGGGTACTCGGAAATCAATGAGAGTCACAGGTTGGACGTACTGCGAGAGACATGAAAATGAACAAGTGGCTAGGAGACCTCGCTGGAATGGAAGTCGGAGTGGAGAACATTATGATAATGGAATGTGGGTGGGCGAGACATTTAGCCTAGGTAGTGGGTGATGTGAAACGTGAAAGTTCTGAATTCAAAGAGAAATGAATGACAAAGACGACGGTCATATGGAAGGTGGGTAAATGACTCAGGAAAATCAATTTTAGGATTGGTATGTAGTTCATTTATTTTCTTAATTATGCTATGTAGAGGGCCACTCAATACATAATCAACCACAATTTCTTCTGGAAGCAGAACTATATCGGAACTTATGAAAGTATGTGATCTGAAAGTGGAATATTCCACGATGTTCCACAACATATTCCTTGCTTCCTACCGCAGTTGACTGAGAAAAAAAGGTTGTTGTATTACTTATTGAAAGCCTCTCATGGTTTATTGCAGTCCCTACGAAATTTTGTCAGGACAGTGCCGGGTACAACGTATACTGTGGATGGCGCCACAGACTTTTCCAACGTACCAATAATATACCAGCCGCTACAGTAAAAACTGGGCACATCACGTTTCTTGTTATAAGGAGTACTCACAGTAATTTTGGATTTAAGTTGATTGACCCTGACGATTGCCTCACGTCATTGTTTGTTTTAAGCTTCAAGGGCTACCCGTAACGTATCCCAAAACCTATGAAGACCGCTCGAAAGTGCTTCACCTCCAAAATTTGTTCAGCCTAGAAACTTTAGCACAGTAGTAAATTGTTTCCAATCATCCACTGACATCTCTTGTTAAAAGCAAGGAACGTGTTCCTGTTTTCAGAACATTCATAAGCAAATAGCCTACATATTTTTTTGAAATTTCTCAAACGTGGAGTATATTTCTTCGTTTTGATAATTGCATCAATCGTTTGTCACAATTCATTAAATTTAAAATACTCCTGTTGAACGGATTGTAGAATCACTGTAGGAACATCACGAAAATACTTTAAATAAACAGAAGCTTTACTTTTGTGAGGTCATAGGCAGAAGTAAACTTCGAGTGTGAGATGGAGATAGGAAAACTATTGAACTGGTAGCCACATGTTTTTATCTGAAAATAACCTGTAACGTCCAAAATGGCCTGTCGTGATGTACATATCAACCCATTTAGTTTTTGGCAGTAACTTACTGTTCATAGCGGAACCAGGCAGCTGATCCACTTAGCAGTGGTCGTAGAACAGTAAAGACGAGAGGATGAAAGATCTTTTTAAAAATTTGACTTTGGTTTACTGAAGCATATTGCCAAATGGTAGATACGAATGTAAAGACTTATATGCAGAGAACTATACAAAGTTTTTACAATGATTTAAGATATTTTGCAATTATTCAGAAAGGTACGAGACATAACTAACAGATCATGACTATCGACTATACACAAAATAGTTACGGAAAAGATGTTAACAGAAATTAAGAAGCAAACCCCTGGAGATTAGAATCTTTATGAAACTATATACGTCGTCCTAGGTAAATATCAGCTTAATAGCCAATTGCTTGTTGTCCATGGAGTGACTTTCTGTCTCATCCTGGTATGTGCACCTTTTTACATTCTCATCTAGCAGTTGGTATTTTGCCACTATATTCTACTGTTAACTTTAGCGCTATTTAGGTGGCTAATTTAAATATGCTTACTTTTCTGTCATATTACTTTCGCTAATTGTTCGTTCCTTATTACAAAACTTTCGTTATTATATCTCTTAAATCTTGTTCCCAGTGCTTCAAACACTGCTTTCTGGAAACTGCTTCCTAATATTCTCCCGTTCTTCATTAGTATCTTCAGCGTTGGATTTCATTGGCAACTGTACATTTAGTCTGTTTTCATATAAGAGCTGCATGATTTTACCTCGTAACAAACGTACTTGACATTTTTTCTTCATTTCTGTATTATTACTCCTCCGTTTTGTGAAAATATACAGTTCAGAAGTTACTAAACAGTTGTCGCAACAGAAGTCTCTTTGTCTTTACTCCCTTTTATCGGTTGTCAGTGTTGATGCTTTTCTGTTGACAATCATGTACTGAAATGATAATGTTGACCTCTAGCTTACCACTTCTACTTGTCGATATTCCTTTTAAAAATATTAGTAATTATTAAAAATTGCAAATTGTTGTAGTATGTTTCCCTGTACCCGTGGTCTAGGGGTAGCGTCTTTGATTCATATTCAAAACGTCTTCGGTCCCGGGTTCGATCCCCGCCACTGCCTAAATTTTGATAAATAATCAGCTTTGGCGGCTGAAGACTTCCGACATAAGAAGTCAACCTCATTCTGCCAACGGCCTTGTTAAAGAGGGCGGAGGAGCGGATAGAGGTTCAGGGCACTCTCTTGTCCTAGGGGTGGGAAATTGCTCCTAAAGGCGGAAGAATCAGCAATGATCAACGACACGAGGATGCAGAAGGCAATGGAAACCATTGCATTAAAGACACGTAACGTGTATCCACAGGACATTTGGCCTGTAGTTGAAGATGTGTCATGATGATCTCTCCATTGGCAAAAGATTCCGGAATAGTCCCCCATTCGGATCTCCGGGAGGAGACTGCCAAGGGTGAGCTTACCATGAGAAAAAGATTGAATAATCAACGAAAGGATAATGTTCTACGAGTCGGGGCGTGGAATGTCAGAAGCTTGAACGTGGTAGGGAAACTAGAAAGTCTGAAAAGGAAAATGCAAAGGCTCAATCTAGATATAGTAGGGGTCAGTGAAGTGAACTGGAAGGAAGACAAGGATTTCTGGTCAGATGAGTATCGGGTAATATCAACAGCAACAGAAAATGGTATAACAGGTGTAGGATTCGTTATGAATAGGAAGGTAGGGAAGAGGGTGTGTTACTGTGAACAGTTCAGTGACCGGGTTGTTCTAATCAGAATCGACAGCAGACCAACACCGACAACGATAGTTCAGGTATACATGGCGACGTCGCAAGCTGAAGATGAACAGATAGAGAAAGTGTATGAGGATATTGAAAGGGTAATGCAGTATGTAAAGTGAAACGAAAATCTAATAGTCATGGGCGACTGGAATGCAGTTGTAGAGGAAGGAGTAGAAGAAAATGTTACAGGAAAATATGGGCTTGGGACAAGGAATGAAAGAGGAGAAAGACTAATTGTGTTCTGTATCAAGTTTCAGCTAGTATTAGCGAATACCCTGTTCAAGAACCACAAGAGGAGGAGGTATACTTGGAAAAGGCCGGGAGATACGGGAAGATTTCAATTAGATTACATCATGGTCAGACAGAGATTCCGAAATCAGATACTGGATTGTAAGGCGTACCCAGGAGCAGATATAGACTCAGATCACAATATAGTAGGGATGAAGAGTAGGCTGAAGTTCAAGACATTGGTCAGGAAGAATCAATACGCTAAGAAGTGGGATACGGAAGTTCTAAGGAATGACGAGATATGTCTGAAGTTCTCTAACGCTATAGATACAGCAATAAGGAATAGTGCAGTAGGCAACACAGTTGAAGAGGAATGGACGTCTCTAAAAAGGGCCATCACAGAAGTTGGGAAGGAAAACATGGGTACAAAGAAGGTAGCTGCGAAGAAACCATGGGTAACAGAGGAAATACTTCAGTTGATTGGTGAAAGGAGGAAGTGCAAACATGTTCCGTGAAAATCAGGAATACAGAAATACAAGTCGCTGAAGAATGAAATAAATAGGAAGTTCAGGGAAGCTAAGACGAAATGGCTGAAGGGAAAATGTGAAGACATCGAAAAAGATATGATTGTCGGAAGGACACATTCAGCATACAGGAAAAACAAAACAACCTTTGGTGACATTAAAAGCAACGGTGGTAACATTAAGAGTGGAACGGGAATTCCACTGTTAAATGCAGAGGAGAGAGCAGATAGGTGGAAAGAATACATTGAAAGCCTCTATGAGGGTGTAGATTTGTCTGATGTGATAGAAGAAGAAACAGGAGTCGATTTATAAGAGATAGGGGATCAAGTATTGGAATCGGAATTTAAAAGAGCTTTGGAGGACTTACGGTCAAATAAGGCAGAAGGGATAGATAAAATTCCATCAGAATTTATAAAATCGTTAGGGGAAGTGGCGACAAAACGACTATCCACATTGGTGTGTAGAATGTATGAGTCTGGCGACATACCATCTGACTTTCGGAAAAGGATCATCCACACAATTCCGAAGCCGGCAAGAGCTGACAAGTGCGAGAATTATCGCAACAATCAGCTTAACAGTTAATGCATCGAAGCTGCTTACAAGAATAATATACAGGAGAATGGAAAAGAAAATTGAGAATGCGCTAGGTGACGATCAGTTTGGCTTTAGGAAAAGTAAAGGCACGAGAGAGACAATTCTGACGTTATGGCTAATAATGGAAGCAAGGCTAAAGAAAAATCAAGACACGTTCATAGGATTTGTCGACCTGGAAAAAGCGTTCGACAATATAAAATGGTGGAAGCTGTTAAATATTCTGAAAAAGTAGGGGTAAGCTATAGGGAGAGACGAGTCATATACAATATGTACAACAACCAAGAGGGAATAATAAGAGAGGACGATCAAGAACGAAGTGCTTGTATTAAGAAGGGAGTAAGACAAGGCTGTAGCCTTTCGCCCCTACTCTTCAATCTGTACATCGAGGAAGCAATCATGGAAATAAAAGAAAGGTTCAGGAGTGGAATTAAAATACAAGGTGATAGGATATCAATGATACGATTCGCTGATGACATTGCTATCCTGAGTGAAAGTGAAGAAGAATTAAATGATCTGCTGAACGGAATGAACAGTCTAGTGAGTACACAGTATGGTTTGAGAGTAAATCGGAGAAAGACGAAGGTAATGAGAAGTAGTAGAAATGAGAACAGCGAGAACTTAACATCAGGATTGATGGTCACGAAGTTAATGAAGTTAAGGAATTCTGCTACCTAGGCAGTAAAATAACCAATGACGGACGGAGCAAGGAGGACATCAAAAGGAGACTCGCTATGGCAAAAAAGGCATTTCTGGCCAAGAGAAGTCTACTAATATCAAATACCGGCCTTAATTTGAGGAAGAAATTTCTGAGGATGTACGTCTTGAGTACAGCATTGTATGGTAGTGAAACATGGACTGTGGGAAAACTGGAACAGAAGAGAATCGAAGCATTTGAGATGTGGTGCTATAGACGAATGTTGAAAATTAGGTGGACTGATAAGGTAAGGAATGAGGAGATTTTACGCAGGATAGGAGAGGAAAGGAATATGTGGAAAACACTGATAAGGAGAAGGGACGGGATGACAGGACATCTGCTAAGACATGAGGGAATGACTTCCATGGTACTAGAGGGAGCTCTAGAGGGCAAAAACTGTAGTGGAAGACCGAGATTGGAATACGTCAAGCAAATAATTGAGGACGTTGCAAGTGTTACTCTGAGATGAAGAGGTTAGCAAAGGAAAGGAATTCGTGGCGGGCCGCATCAAACCAGTCAGTAGACTGATGACCAAAAAAAAAAGCGACTCCTATACATTTAGGTACCACCCTGCTAGGTGACCTGTACGTAAGCATTCCTTCTGATCATCTTGTTTCCCTATTCTTGTGTTAAAATCTCCAAGTAAGGTCATTAAATCATTTTCGTTTTGCTGGTCTGTTTCATTTTTGTGAAATGGGATTAATTTTTTTCTTTTTCTCTTCCCTTCTAGCTTGTGGTGCACATATTTATTGCCTCTGCTGCGTGAGCTCTTGTGTCTTGCAATACTCCTCTGTAGGACTTAATCACAGAGTTAATCATCTTTGATCCATTTAAGTTTTTCATTGTTTCTGATGGGGCTAGTGTATCTACATTTTTGTTTTCAATGTCTTTAATCATATCACTTTCGTTTTTGGTGAGTCCACGGATATTCCAATTTGCTACCTTTCAACTATGCTGTAATCCATATCGTTTCTTTGTATGCCTTTTCATATTAAGGTAGACATAATGTTTATCCATGTGGATTTTTATTGCTGATGCTTATAAATGGTTATTTTTTTCACTAGTTTGCGTTACTGGCCTCTAGGTAAACTTACGTCCAAGGAGGACCTGGAACTTTGATTTCGGGTGCTCTTCCCACGGTTAAGCTGACTTCACTCACAGCTAACATCTTCTCTGGCCGTCGCAGGCCAATCTTAACTAGTCCTCACCTCTGCCTTTCCAGAAGGCTTGTGAAATACGCTGCCCTGGAAGAGATGTGTGGATCAGTGTGACCTAACCCTGTTGCCACTACATTAGTGTGGATTAAACTATTTCAGTCTCTTTTTTTTTCTATGACTCACTAGTTGTATGTTGTCTGTGAGTTGTATAGACATAACTACGGGATCCTCCGCAGTAAAATTTCGTGATGAAAAATACCCTGTTTTCTTTTGAATATTGATTCATAAAAATGATATCATGTCGCAATCCGATAATCTTAACAAATAATTTGACACAGACACACATACTAAGTCCAATGGCAATCAGGCCTCTGAATGACGTATTGCTTTGTAATGAGTAACTTTTCTATCACAGAAACCAAAACGTGATCGTATGGACAATTTCTATTTTACACCTTATAGCCAAAACGGGGTGCGGAGATTGCTTTGCTCCTAGCTGTAACTCACAACACTTTTCATAGAAGATGGCGTGGAACGCGGTATGACTACTGTTGATCTAACTTCTCGACAGAAATTTATGTCCTGGAACCTGAATGAAATCTTCTATATTAATGTAAGCAATCTCAGACTGTCGGAATGTCTGCACCATGTGAATAATTATTATGGAAATAATGATTGGAAGGCTCGATATAACAGTCAATTATCTTTACTGTACGATTTGTACATGCATTGCCTCATGTTTCTTGAAAGACAAACTTTATTAAAATGGAGATTTGTATTCAGTTTAGTGCCCAGGCGACGTCTAAATGAATGAAAAAGATTTTATAGTTATTATTGATAATTGTTGGAACCCAAAAAGATACAACTGCTTTACAAGAAACACCACACTGTTCCCGTAGTATATTTAGTCAAAGAGTTCATGTGTAAAGTATTCCCGAATCTAACAGTATAATAAGACAAGATGGATGTATGATGAACACGGTTTCCTCATCTCGGTTCGGGATGAAACACTCCGTATTAAGACAACGGTACTTGGAACACGATGATACGTGCCGACTCGTTCCTGTATGAATTTTCTGCGTCCTCATCGTGAGTTGAAGGCTCCATGCTGAGTTTCCTTGAGGACGCTGCCGGTTGGGGGGGGGGGGCGGCACTGTTATCCTGTGGCGGTCTGAGAAGGGGTGGAGTGCCAACATCACCGGCGTTTGGACCGAGGCCGTCTGAGGTCCGGGTGTGGACACGTGATATCGACTCGTGTTGGAGTGAATTAGCCAACGGTATCGGGCGCTCGGCTTGGCGTGTGTATGCGCTTGAGCTTACGATTTTCTCTTGGCAACTGAGTTATAGGTTTTGCCTGGCGGTTGCTTCTGGCTGGGCAGCAAACACGTAAGCAAGAGAATGAAAGATCTTAGTAGTGTCCGAACCATTCAGATTGTTTATTCGGTACCAGTGATATCGAGGAAGCGTCGGCTGATTTCTCCCAGTAGCAGAAGCTGTCTTAGGTGGTCTGTAAGAGTGTGGCCTTCGACACTTCTCAACACGAATTATTAAGATCTCTCCACACTTGCTTATTATTTGGTACCAAATCGATCTGCCTCCGGCTAACTTATAGTCAGTTACCTCTCCTGCTGGAGCAGATTACTCCGGAGGTATCAAGCGGGTGAGGCGAAACATCCAGCAAGCACACCAGAGTTAGCCGAGCTTTAATACTGAAGTGTGGCAACTAATTTTTGTGCAAAACCACAATACAGCGTTGGAGGGAAAGGTGGATATTTAAGTAAGCTGGCTCTATGTTTCCTTGGTCCCCGTTAGCGAAGCAGATTCCAGTGCCTCTGCAGGCACTGATGTTTGCAGTGACAGAGCCAAACGTGTCACTGTACCATAACACCGGGGACGACACTGTCAGTGCCACGATGTCTACTTGTACATGGCACTCGTGTAAAGACGTTTATGCTTACAGTATTGACAAAGAAAAAGGAACTACACATAGAGATACCGTAATTTATATTAATGTTTACATGCCAAATATTTCAATAACCCTAAAATAAGTTTTCCATTCACTTTCAGGAACAGTACTTCTTCACTTTATTTGCTGACAGTCCGTTTCGTCTGTTAGTCAAAATTTGACGAGTTTTAGAAAACACACGTTCGGCCGGGATGGGTGTTGATACAACACACAATTTCCGCATAGCTAAATAGTAAAGTTTGTGATGCTGAAGTTTTCATCCCAACCGCCGTTTTAACGGATCTGCTTGCTTAGCTATTAAGAGGTCTTCCAGGTACCTGTAATAAAAATACAAAAAAATTATTTCTCTAATCTGACTGCTCAACAGCCATGTCCGCGGTTTAGTAGAAAGTCACTCTCAATATTTTAAAGTGATTGAAATAGTAGCAGCAATTAAAACATAGATAGTTCTCTTACCTGTTTACTCCTGCAATGGATTGAAACATAGATGTTGACATTTCTGGTTGCCGACATCTAGCTACGTTACCTTGTAGGTAACCCATGGTGAAAATACGCCTGCTTCATCTTCATCAGCAACTGTGTCAGCAGCAACAAGACTTCCAGTTCCCCGCGAACTCCCTTCCAGATGGAAACCTTAAAATTAGGTCTGCTACACCGGCGGTCACATTTTCTTTGATCTTTCCGGCATCAAGAAGATGGTAAAACATGCTGTCTTTCATGAACCTAGAATCCAAGACTATACGGGCTTCAGATGCCTTGCTGTTCTCAATGCCTCCGTAGTATTCGGCTAAGCTGACAACTAGCGAGTGTATAACTTGCGTCACGAGGCTATGAAACTTCTTTGAATCGATTATTTTCTAGCGGGAAGAAAGTAATCTCTTCCTTAAAACAATCACCTACAAGCCAATACATATTTGTCTGCTCTCATTTCGCGTGTCACTGTTTCGAATGACTTCGAAACAAAACACATGCCGCAAATAATGAGCCACTTTTCCACTGCAGTGGTGGGAACCTTAGCGTCAGAGCAGCAGCCTTTCTTTTCACAGCACTTGAAAGTTTGTGAAAGCGTTCGATGATCTAAAATGCCGAGTCCCACCTAGATGATACATTGCGGATGAGTTTTTCAATTAGGAGGTCGTTCTGCTGTAAATAGTTTCTTAGAGCTGCCATTGCCGTTGCGGTCCCCTTGAATCACTCCACGCTTTCCCTCACTTCCTTTACAACAGCTTGCAACTCACTCTGCTTCGACGCAAATTGCAGTATTATGTTCAATTTATTAACGAAACAGCTAAATTTAATAACCTCACTGCGTTCGACTGCGCGAACAATTTTCGGAGCATTGTCGGACACAACAGTTACAGTTTTTCGCCATGTTCCATTCATTTGATGATGTGCTCAAGCTGAAAACGCAGATCTTCCGCTATGTCTATCCCAGACTACGGAAAACACTCTAACAAGACGACGTGCATGGTCATGGTGACCGGCAAAACAAACTGGGCTGTGATAGCCACGAAAGAAATGTCCAAAAGTGAGTAGTTAGACAGACAGAAGGCGCGAGACAAGGTATTCTCTTACTTTAAGGTGGCATGGCTCATAAGGAGAATTTATCAGTAAATGAATTAAAACATTATTTGACGCCAGTTCATAGCGTTCAGAGCATGACTGTACTCCATATATCTAGTGTCCTCAACCAAACCGTACGGCTGTAATTTCTTGTAATCAATTTAGTTAAAGTGAGGTCAACATTCTTCTTTTACATCTACATCTGCATCTACATTTATACTCCGCAAGCCACCCAACGGTGTGTGGCGGAGGGCCTTTTACGTGACACTGTCATTACCTCCCTTTTCTGTTCCAGTCGCGTATGGTTCACGGGAAGAACGACTGTCGGAAAGCCTCCGTGCGCTCTCGAATCTCACTAATTTTACATTCGTGATCTCCTCGGGAGGTATAAGTAGGTCGAAGCAATATATTCGATACCTCATCCAGAAACGCACTCTCTCGAATCCTGGCGAGCAAGCTACACCGCGATGCAGAGCGCCTCTCTTGCAGAGTCTGCCACTTGAGTTTGCTAAACATCTCCGTATCGCTATCACGGTTACCAAATAACCCTGTGACGAATTGCGCCGCTCTTCTTTGGATCTTGTCTATCTCCTCCGTCAACCCGATCTGGTACGGATCCCACACTGATGAGCAATACTCAAGTATAGGTCGAACGAGTGTTTTGTAAGCCCCCTCCTTTGTTGATGGATTACATTTTCTAAGGACTCTCCCAATGAACCTCAACCTTACCAACAATTAATTTTATATGATCATTCCACTTCAAATCGCTCCGCCCGCATACTCCCATATATTTTATAGAAGTAACTGCTACCAGTGTTTGTTCCGCTATCATATAATCATACAATAAAGGATACTTCTTTCTATGTATTCGTAATACATTACATTTGTCTATGTTAAGGGTCAGTTGCCACTCCCTGCACCTAGTGCCTATCCGCTGCAGATCTTCCTGCATTTCGCTTCAATTTTCTAATGCTGCAACTGCTCTGTACACTACAATGGTGGGAACCTTAGCAGATAGAGCAGCAGCCTTTCTTTTCACAGCACTTGAAAGTTTGTGAAGGCGTTCGATGATCTAAAATGCCGAGTCAGGTGACTGTTTGAGGAGGTTCTGACGAATGCAGTTAGAGTCATTTGGTTCTGAACCTTTGAAACTGGCACCACTGACAATGGAGTAACCTCTGATGTTACAGGAGAGACACCTGCATCAAGAGGCCGAACAGAAGCACTATTTTGACACTCAACTTCCCAATTCTTCATCAGTCTTGTGTCTGTTTTCTGTTGTCTGACTAATTTCTCTAGCTTGATGCAAAATCAAACCCTGGTGATGATGAGGCATACGCCAATTTAAACATGTTATCGTCGATATGAGCGATACACAAGATTTACGAATATCTCACACTGTTATGTACTGGTTTTTACCGTCTGGAGTGAACACTGGTACAGAATTTGAGACAGCTGATAGCAAAAAGAAAGAGAAACAAACATAGCGTGGCATAGTCCGGAAGCACTTGGTGGGCTGCGGAGCTAGTAGACTTGATCTGGCACGGGGCTACCAGAGACAGCGGCACGGGTCTGCTTACTGGCGTGTTCGCGCCGTGATGCAGGTACCAAGTCACTTGGCCGTCACAGTCGAGGCAGTCACGTGTCCACACACAGTAGTGCTTCGTTTGGCAACAATGCCTGTGCCCATGCCCGCCATACTGTTCGATGAACTCGTAGAAGAGCAGTCTTGAATTATGTGTGTTCTTGCCCTTACAGTATAAAGAGTTGCTCTTAAAAGTCAATGTTCATGTCACAAACCTTTTTATTCTAAAAAATATGTCACAGATTTATTTTTATAGCCGTGCCACTGGTAATGGTACATCTTAAATCGTGGCACCTTGACTACCATGTCACCTCTGGCAGCGGTGTCAAAGGACGCTGACAGTGCTATCCCTACATTGCAAGTGCCTGTGAAGTCGAGAGATTTTTGAGCCGGGTGAAACTGCAACCTTAGCAAGGGAAAAATTCTCCAGTGTCCATGTCAGTCAGGTGAGACAGGGGTTACTCTGTGCTTGAGAAGAGAATGTCGGATGACCTGGAGGCCAAGGGATTTCTAGTTTAGGTGAGGGGGTTGTCATGCTGGCTGGTTTGTGTTTGGTCTGTTTCACCATCGTGAGTTGGCTGCCCCCCATTGAGTTTTGTAGAGGGCGCTGTAGGGTGAGGGAGCGCTGCAACCACGTGGAGGTGTGAGGGGGCATTGGAGGGGGGGAGGAGCGGAAGTGGGAATGGAGTGCCAGGAACGCCCACGTTTGCATGTAGGACGTCTGAGGTCTGAGCCGCAAGTGGAGATGTAGTCCCGAAGCGTCTGGAAGTGAATTTTCCACCGGTATCGGGCGCGCAAGTTGGCATGTGGGCGCTTGAGGTTAAGAGTTTCTCTTGGCGACTGAGTTACTGGTTTTGCTTGCTGTTGTTTCTGACAGAAAAAAAAATGTAAGAATCAGACCTTAGTAGTGTCCGACGGATTCTGACTGTTTATACGGAACCATAGCTTTCTTGGCAGCGTCGGTTGATTTCACGCAGTACCGGAAACTGCCTTAAGCCAACTGTAAGAGTATGAGCCGATCGCATTCCCACCCTTGTTGTCCTCCTAACTTCATATTTTGACGATCTTTGATGAAAACGTTGGTGAATTTCTACCCACCTTTCGACCTTCACTCAGCAGCATTCAAGAAATTTTAATGAGCCTGTGTTATCTCTGGTGTTTTCTTTGATTATATTGCGCTATCTAACTGTAGTTTTGGTCTGCTTGAATATCTTTCTGTGGATTAAGTCAGTGCGTGAATGAGGTACTGGCAAATGGAAGCCTCAAACATAGATCCACTTCTAGTGTGTTTTATTGTCAAGAGTGTGGCGGGTAACTTGCTTGTTTTGGTCTTATTGCAGCGAACAGCCGACCTGGCGCATTTTGAATATGCACCGACGCCGTCATCATCCGCAGAAGATCCATACGGCTGAGAGAGTTACGTATTTTTAGTGAATAATCTGTATCTGCTCTTTTCTAGTGGGTTGCTTTACGGCAGGAGATCTTGAGTAAATTCTAATGGTTACTTGCTTAGAACTGTACAAAGTGTAACTAGAAAATTAGAACTGTTGAAATATTTGTAGTTTAAGAGTGACATGTACTGATTTATTAGAACTGTTCACTTGCTTCCTCAAGCGGCTCATACCGAGCGAGGTGGCGCAGTGGTTAGCACACTGGACTCGCATGCGGGGGGACGACGGTTCAATCCCGTCGCCGGCCATCCTGATTTAGGTTTTCCGTGATTTACCTAAATAGCTTCAGGCAAATGCCGGGATGGTTCCTTTGAAAGGGCACGGCCGATTTCCTTCCCAATCCTTCCCTAACCCGAGCTTGCGCTCCGTCTCTAATGACCTCGTTGTCGACGGGACGTTAAACACTGACCACCACCACCTTAAGCGGCTCTTGGTAGAGACAAGCTTCTTAACTAAACAGACACTGAGCTGACTTAACCTAAATGTTAGGACTTTTGCTCAATTTGTAATTTAAGTGCGGCATGCCCTCAGTCTTTAGGAGGTTTAACTTCTTTCTGATCGTATTTGATTGTGTTAGCCGACCCTGGCTACTGTGCCATACTCTTTGAAATATAGCCGCTTAAATGCTATAGCTGAGTTCCCGATCAGGATTTTGGAATTTCTCTGTTTCTTTGTAAAAAAAGCCCTTGGTTCTAAATTTCTGACGCTGTAATTACATTGAATCCGCTATTAGAGCGATTTTAGTTTTAAATCTAAGTATGTTTTTTGGATAAATGGTTAGCTGCCATGGTGTCGTCTTTCTTAAGAGTTTGTAAATTACTGTTTTCTTTTAAGCGATGAGTGCATTTTTCTAAGCAGTCGGTCACTGACTCGTATTTAAAACTGAATCTCGGTCAACATTTAGTTGTAATTTATTGGGGCACTGTGCCGTATTTGCAAGTATTATTACTTAAAGCTTATTAGTGGCTTTTACCAGAGACATTGTATTTCTCCAATACCCAAGCGATCGGAAACCTTTGTATTTAAAGCGGGCCTGATACCAATTGGTTTGAGTCTGGAATTTCCCGGCTCTATGTAACTCAATGGCCTGTAGCCGATCCTTGTAAGCTATAGAGGTTATAACATTCCAAAAATTTCAATAACGCTGCAGAGGGTCTACGCCTTTTTTTAAAATCTTAATATCGGGCCTTCATTAAGAGCCTGCCGGGATTTGCCATTCCACATATTAATCGTAGCCGCCAGTACCATTTAATTTTCAGTTCTGACAGAGTACACGAACTCGTCGCTCCAGTCTGGCTTGCAAAGCCTGCATTTACAGAAAAAATATTATCTTATTTTCATGGCAGGCATTTCAAGAAATGCTGTACACAATTCTCATCGTAACTTAGAGTATACAAACCCACGCAACGTTCATTTATAGTTCCCCTTCCTACTCAGTAAAATTCAAACCAACTACGGTTCTTATCACACTGTAACACATACAGGTGAACAGGACTAAAGCCAGCACATAACAGAACTGAAAGAAGGAGCTTTGTTTATCTTCAAGGTCGCAAGCAATGTCGTCCACGCAACTGCTTTCCTCATTGGCTCAACTAGCGCTCGCGTAAAAGACCTTAGTAAAGGCAAACCAGAGCAGCGGAAGAAGTAGTGACTTCATGGATAATCGACTAGTGGGTACAGGTAGCAGCAAAGATTGCTCGCAAGAAACATGCGTAGAATATGAAACTTGGAAGAAGCCAATTATAACAGCCAACTTTTACAGTTTAATTACGGGATCCATGCGGCCTCTCACGATTTCTTATCGTTTGACAACCTCTTTATCTCAGAGTACCACATACACATGAGGCCTTCAGTTGTGTGTTAGATGAGTTCCTATCCCTGTCTTGTCCTTTAGTTTCTACCCTCTACAGCTACCTCTAGCACCATGGAAGTATGCTCTGATGTCTTAAAACTTGTCCTGCCTTCCTGTTTCTGCCTCTTTTCGGTGTTTTCCATGTGCTCCTTTATTCGCCGTTTATCATTATTTCTCTCAGTAGTTCACCTACTTCTCAGCATCTTCTATAATGCCACATTTCAATCGCATCGATTCTCTTCCTTTACTGTCTTCCCACACTCCATAATTCACCGATGATGTGTTCCACACGTACGTTATTCGAGATTTCTTTCTCATATTAAGGCCGATGTTTATCTCTAGCAGACATCCCTTATCCAGGAGTGCACTTTTTTCCTGTATTAATCTTCGTTTATATTCTCCTTGCATCGTCCATCATGTGTTTCTTGTCTCAGTCTACTTTTTTGTTCCCAAGTTTGATGTTAGATTTATCTCTAATCTCTTTCACGCTACAGTTCATTACTTGCGTCTTTTTTTGGTATACACTCCATCCAAAATCTCATCTGTTCTTTCCATTCAACATGACCTGAAATTCTTCTTCTCTTTCATTGAGAACAGCAATGATATCGGCGAATCCTGTGATTGATATCCTGTTACCTTGAATTTCAACCACATTCTTGAAATTTTGTTATATTTTTTCATTGCATATTCGATGTATAGATTGAACTGTAGGGGAAAACGATGCGTAGTCCTACAGCCCACATTCCAAACTCTTACTTGTTGGTCTTCCATTCTTATTGTTCCCTCTTGGTTCCTGTACATATTTTATATTATCCGCCTGTATCTATATCTGACTACTATTTCGCTCAGAATTTTTCTCGAGGTTGTTATGTCAATTTACACAGTCTAACGCTTTTGCCAGGGCCACGGTTTTCCGTTCTTCCGTGTATTATAACTGTGAGCAACATGTGTAAGTAGGCTGTTTATGTGTTTGTATGTTGGCAGTGCTATGTAGCGCTCTTCATTAATAACTCTGACAGCGCTGTGCGTACTCGGTAAGAGACTCTGTGGCTGGTCGGACTAGCTGTTGGAAGTTAACAGTCAGCGGTGAGCGAAGTTGGAGGTGAATAGCCAGCAGTGGTGGAAGTTGGGAGTGAGTAGTCAGCAGTGACGGAAGGTAGACGTTAGTAATTAGCAGTGTTGGAGGTTTACAGTATTAGCGCGAGCGGACGGTCTGAATGTATATCCGTCACTGAGATTTATTACTGATAATTACATATATTTTTTGAACTGAATGTCACATTATTAAGGTAAAAATACATTGTTTGCTTTGCAACAAAATCTTTCCTTTGCTAACCACATGCCTATCAGCAGTTGGAGGCTTCAATAGTTAGAATCTTTTATTTAGCTGGCACTGCTGCTGCTTGCGGTATTGCTGTAGTTAAGATAATGAAAGTTTTTGTGAGGTAAGTGAATGTATAGGTTATTGTCGGGATTCGGGGCCATTCTTTTGAGTTTAGTTTGAAAGCAGTCATATCGCGTTATCGTTGGATATTGAGAGTAATTAATGAACAGGAAAGGTTTGAGTTCTATTTGTGAGGGAAAATTCTCTAGGTCAGACTTGAAACTATAAAGAACAGTAAAGAGACAGTATAGTCAATTTCACTCAGCATTTTCAGAATTAAATAAATTTAGAAGTTTCACCTTCTCCGTTATTTCAGTCCAAGTAAATAAGCAGTTATTTTTTTAAAAAAAGTTTCGTCTATCGACCCTTAGCCGAAGATACCTCGCTGGAATCTTCTGATTTTTCTTTTCAGAATCATGAAGCCGGCATACAAAAGAAGCTGCTGATTATTTTACATGAAAATCACGACACCTGGCAAGAAAAAACTGACTCATTTCCCTCTACCGATACGGTTATGCAACGTGCAAAAAATCAGGAAAACTTCAGGGATACCGTAGATACTATTTTGACACAGATGGACACTCTAAAATTTGGTTCAGAAAAATACACCGAGAAAATTAGCATAATTTCGGAAAAAGTAGCCGACTCTTCGCATAAGCTAATTAATTTATCTACGAAAGTAGATGATGATCTAAATGATATAAGACCGGTCGCCTTTATTCACACAACAGAGTACGACGAAATTAGGAAATTCAAACAAAGTCAGAATCATATTAATACGCAACACAAAAAGGAAATGCGGGAAGTACACAATCATCTGGCATACGTGTTACGAGTACTACGCATTGACCGAGCGAGGTGGCGCAGTGGTTAGACACTGGACTCGCATTCGGGAGGACGACGGTTCAATCCCGCGTCCGGCCATCCTGATTTAGGTTTTGCGTGATTTCCCTAAATCATTCCAGGCAAATGCTGGGATGGTTCCTCTGAAAGGGCACGGCTGACTTCCTTCCCCATCCTTCCATAATCCGATGAGACCGATGACCTCGCTTTCTGGTCTCCTTCCCCAAAACAACCAACCAACTACGCATTGCAGAGGATAATCGCGCTCCGACACTGGAAGAGGGATTTAGAAACAAGGGAAGTTACAAAGTAATAACACAGGGTGTTTTGGAGATTTTGAAAGGAGTCGTCAGGGTGCACCGAAATTTGAGATGGAACCGCCGACACGTCATAAGAATGACAAATTTGCGACTCGGAGTCATGATGACTGACTGTAAGCTCTTCACCGCAACGCGTAAACTCAGAGCATTTAAGAATTCCAGTAATGACATACATCCACAGTCTTGGCTTTATCATTTTTCTCACTGTTTGCTCCTAACTCTTCATCAAATAAATAAATAAATAACAAAATAAATAAATAAATAAGTAACAAAAGATCACATCACATTTCTCGTGTAAATACAGTAACTTAACGAGTTCACTTTAATAGGGAACAGACGACACAGTCTCATGGTTTGTACATTTTGCGTGTTAGTTGCACGAATTCCTAACGACTATAAAGGTTACATACTTGGATCATATACCGACAATGAGGCTTTACTGCAACATTTTGGTTTATCTGAAAAGACATTTTTAAAGTAATTTCTGAGAGGTAACAGATGACCCAGTATTTTTATTTATTTATTTATTTTTTTGTACTGCGACACTACTAAGGAGAGACTAAATTTTCATTTTTGCTTTTGTGCTGTATGTGTTTTATGTCTGCACCGTTGTTCTGCGTTCTTGTGAAAGTAAAACATGTTTTGGTAATGAGTTTTGTGGTATATCTACAGTGAGACGGTTATTTTTCGTAACACAGCAATACGTTACAACACAATACTTTCAAGATCACGGCAATGCACGTAGTAACTACGACATTTATAGGCAAAGCACTTTACTTTTGTATATGACAAGGTAAGTACACTGACTTTTGGAGAACTTGGTTTATGAACGACGGCAACTACGACACTTGGCAAATTTCTTATTTTGAAGCAATGAAATTTTCTTACAGCAAGAAGCATGGTTTAGCGCTACAGGACATGCATTTGAGTGATTAACTTTTGTACTTGGAACATTTTTAGGAATTATTTTCGAACTATAGTTACACAGAGAATGTCTTCGACGTTACATTTCATTCCACAATTTTAATCTGCTATATCTGAGGGTATAATTACATTAGCCCCCATGGAGGTACGCCTACATTGTTTACCATGCATTTGCCAAACGCGAAGAGGCCTAGATAATATGGTATTTGCCTATACAATTTTACACACCGGTACCATATTTCTCTAACCGAATTACACAGCTATCTTGTCATTTTAATGAGAGAAACTAACATTTACTACGCCAGTGACACATGCCTATGTAATTACACAGTCTTCAATACGAGCACGAAGAGCATCTACATTTGGTACTGGGGTTGCGTAGACAAGAGCTTTCAAATGTCCCATAAATGAAAGTCAAGAGAGTTGAGGTCAGGAGAGCGTGGAGGCCATGGAATTGGTCCGCCTCTACCAATCCATCGGTCACCGAATCTGTGGTTGAGAAGCGTACGAACACTTTGACTGAAATGTGCACGAGCTCCATCGTGCATGAACCACTTGTAAAGGCACATGTTGTAGCAGCACAGGTTGAGTATCCCGTATGAAATCATGATAACGTGCTCCACTGAGCGTAGGTGGAAGAACGTGGGGCCCAATTAAGACATCACAAACAGTGCCTGTCCAAACGTTCACAGAAAATAGTGTTGATTACGTGACTGCACAATTGCGTGCGGATTCTCGTCAGCCCACACATGTTGATTGTAAAAACTTACAATTTGATCACGTTGGAATGAAGCCTCATCCTTAAAGAGAACATTTGCACTGAAATGAGGATTGACACATTGTTGGATGAACCATTCGCAGAAGTGTACCCGTGGAGGCCAATCAGCTACTGATAGTGCCTGCACACGCTGTACATGGAAACAACTGGTTCTCCCGTAGCACTCTCCATACAGTGACGTGGTCAACGTTACCTTGTACAGCAGTAACGTCTCTGACGCTGACATTAGGGTTATCTTCAACTGCACGAAGAATTGCCTCATCCATTGCAGGTGTCCTCGTCGTTCTAGGTCTTCCCCAGTCGCGAGTCATAGGCTGGAATGTTCCGTGCTCCCTAAGACGCCGATCAATTGCTTCGAACGTCTTCCTGTCCGGACACCTTCGTTCTGGAAATCTGTCTCGATACAAATGTACCGTGCCACGGCTATTGCCCAGTGCTAATCCATACATCAAATGAGCATCTACCAACTCCGCATTAGTAAACATTGCACTGACTGCAAAACCACGTTCGTGATGAACACTAACCTGTTGATGCTACGTACTGATGTGCTTGATGCTAGTACTGTAGAGCAATGAGTCGCATGTCAACACAAGCACCGAAGTCATCATTACCTTCCTTCAATTGGGCCAAATGGCGGTGAATCGAGGAAGTACAGTACATACTGATGAAACTAAAATGAGCTCTAACATGGAAATTAAGCGTCTCCGGACACATGACCACATAACATCTTTTCTTTATTTGTGTGTGAGGGATGTTTTCTGAAAGTTTGGCCGTATCTTTTTGTAACACCCTGTATATCCGCCATGATCTTTAAAGCATTTTTCTGCCGTTGATATTCAGTGAAGTTCATCCCCCTTCACCGTTAATTTCTTAACGCCAGGTGAAGAAACTGAATTAGCTTCCTCATGGTGGCTATGGCGATCAGAAGGAAGGAGACCACTTTGGCTTCTAACTAAGCCATCAGAAATGTGATCTGTTTTACATACAACCACATGTTAAATGACGATCACCTTGACTTTACCGAACTTAAAGTCAACACTGGTCCAGGGGTAGAGTCTTTGATTAGTAATCAAAACGTTCTCGGTCCCAGGTCCGAAACCCACCACTACTTAAGTTTTCGTTAATAATCAGCATTGGCGGCCAAAGACTTCCGGCCAACCTCATTCTGCCAACGGCCTTGTGAAAAGGGTAGAGAGGCTGACAAGGGCTCAGGGCACTCTCTTGTCCTTGGGGTGGTAAACTGCCCCTAAAGGCGGAAGAATCAGCAGTGATCAACAGCATGAGGATGCAGAAGGCAATGGAAACCATACATTAAAGGCACATAACTGGCATCCAAAGGACATGTGATCTATAATTGAAAAGGTGTTATGATGATCTCTCCTTTGGCAAAAGATCCCAGAATATTGTCCCAATCAGATTTTCGAGAAGGTTTACCAATGGGTAGGTAACCGTGAGAAAGCATTTAATAACTAACGAAAGAATAACTTTCAATGAGTCGGGACGTAGAATGTTAGAAACACGAACGTGGTAGGGAAGCTAGATAATCAGAAAAGGAAAATGCACAGGCACCATGTAGATACGACAGTGGTCAGTGAGGCGAAATGGAAGAAAAAGACAAGGAATACTGTTCAGATGAGAATAGGGTAGTAGCAACAGTAGCACAAAATGGTATAAAAGGAGTAGGATTCGTTATGAATGGGAAGCTAGGGCAGAGAGTGAGTTACTGTGAACAGGTAAGTGACAGGGTTGTTCTTATCAAAACCGAGAGCAAACGAACACCGACAACGATAGTTCAGGTATACACGCCGACGTCGCAAGCTGAAGACAAAGAGATAGAGAAAGTGTATGAATATATTGAAAGAGTAATACAGTATGTAAAGAGATATAAAAATGTAATAATACCAAAAAACAGTAAAAGTCCTTGGAACAAACTTGGATGAACACCCAAACTGGGAAGAACAAACAGCCACAGCTTGCCGGAAATCGCTCTCCTCCCTACATGCAATTCAAAAATTTAGAAAAATATTCCCATGTTAAACAAAAATTAGTCCAAACACTACTCTTGCCTAATCTTTACTACTGTGATGTAGTTCAACACGGCACAAATAGTGAAAATTCTAGATGCCTCGAGCTAGTGATGAATGCTTGCGTTAGATACGTGTGCAATATTCGGTTGTATGATCATATCAGTCCTTCATACTCTCAGCTAGGTTGGATACGCCCACATAAGGCACGCGATCTCCACACGATGTGCTTACTTCAGCGATTTCTTAGCCACTGGTGCCCCCAATACTTATCTTCTCACATTAAACACCTATCATCATTCCACAATCGCAATACCAGATCGGATACGTCTAGCATCTTGACTGTACCTTTATATAACACAAAATCTTTCTCCGTGTCATTCTCAATCTCAGCCATACGACTATGGAACGCGCTGCCCTGTGACCTGCGTCTTATCCAGAACTACTGAACATTCAAGAGGGAACTCAAAACTTACATATTAGGGACGGTATAGCCACCATTGTTGTGTCCCTCTCATCTCTTTCTTTCTCCTCTCCATCACAGCTTAGAATTTTCCCATTCTATTTCTCTTCCTCTAACCTACCTACCTTTTATATATCTCTTTTACCTCATTCTATCGTCTTATGTCTCTGTTCGATGAGAATAACTCACAAGCTGCAAGAACATAACGAGAAAATTCCCAACTAACAACAGGACTGACATTCACAAAAGAAAAGTATGTTTACTTTCATATACATAGTCATTACTATTGTTATTATTATCATTATTATTCTTGATTGTTACAATTATTTTTTTATTGCTATAGTTATCATTGTACTACTGTTATAATCTCTATTATTTTCTTTAACATCAATACTGCATAATACGTTATATGTCCTTTATGTTCCGTAGAAACTGTAACTCGTTCAATCTGAGTATGCCTGGTTAGGTGTAAGAGAGGGCCTGAAGGCCCTAATCTTGCCAGGTAAAATATATGCATAAATAAATAAATAAATAAATAAATAGTCATTTGAGACTGGAATGCAGTTGTACAGGGAGCTGTAGAAGGAAAGGTTACAGGAGAATGTGGGCTTGGGACGAGGAATGAGAGAGGAGAAAGACTAATACAGTTCCGTAATAAATTACAGGTAGTGATAGCGAATACTGTGCTCAAGAGTCACAAGATGAGGATATATTCTGGGAAAAGGTCTGGTAATGCGGGAAGATTTCACTTAGATTGCACTATGGTCATACAGCTATTCCGAAATCAGGTACTGGATTATAAGGCGTACTCATGAGCAAATATAGACTCAGATCACAATGTAGTAGAGGCGAAGAGTAGGCTGAGGTTTGAGACTAGTCAGGAAGAATTAATATGCAAAGAAGTGGAACACAAAAGTACTAACGAATGACGAGATACGCTTGAAGTTCTCTAAAGCTGTAGAAGGAGCAATAAGGAATGGCTCTAAGTAGGCAGTACAGTTGAAAAGGAATGAACAGAAGTACGAAAGGGAATAATAAGAGTGGACGACGAAGAATGAAGTGCTTTTATTTAAAAGGGTGGAAGACCAGTAAGTAGTATTTCGCTCTTACTGTTCATTCTGTATATCAAAGAATCAATGAGGGAAATAAAAGAATAGATCAGGAGTGTAATTAAAATTCAAGGTGAAAGGATACCAATGATAGGATTCGCTGATGACATTGCTATCGTTAGTAAAAGTGAAGAAGAATTACATGATCTGCAGAATGGAATGAACAGTCTAATGAGAACAGAATATGGACCGAGAATAAATGGAAAAAAGACGAAAGTAATGAAAAGTAGCAGAAATGAGAAATTTAACATCAGGATTGATGATCGCGAAGAAGATGAAGTTAACGGATTCTGCTACGTAGACAGCAAAGTATCCAATGACGGTCGGAACATGGAGGACATCTAAAGCAGACTAGTAATGTCAAGAAATGGCCAAGAGAAGCCTACTAGTGTCAAACACAGCCCTTCATTTGACTAAGAAATTTCGGATAATGAAAGTCTGGGGCACAGCATTGTATGGTAGTAAAACATGGAATGTGGAAAAACTGGAACGGAGAAGAATCGTAGCACTTCAGATGTGCTACAGACGAATGTTGAAAATTAGGTAGAATGAGAAGGTAAGGACCGAGGTTCTCCGCAGAATCGGAGAGGAAAGGAGTATCTGGAAAACACTGACAAGGAGAAAGTACAGGATGACAGGACACCCATTAAGCATCAGGGTATTAGAGGAAGCTGTAGAGGGCAAAACTGTAGAGGAAGACAGAGATTGGAATACATCGAGCAAATAACTGAGGTGGTGGGTTGAAAGTGCTTCTCTGAGATGAAAAGGCTGGCACGGGATTCGTTGCGAGCCGCATTGAACCAGTTGGAAGACCGATGAATTTCCTTTTTTGAAAGGGCACCAGAGATTCAGTACTATCGTTGCTGTTGATAATGGGAGTAAGACTGAAAAACTCAAGACATGTTCATAGAACCTGTCGACGTAGAAAAAGCGTTCGATAACGTAAAATGATGCAATATGTTGCAAATTCCAAGAAATAAAGCGGCAGGGTATAGGGAAAGACAGCTAATATAGTCGTACAATATGTAGAAAAACCAAGAGAGAACAATAACAGTGCAACACCAAAAACCTAGTGTTTGCGTTAAAAGGGTGTAAGACAGGGATGTAGTCGTTCGCTTCTATTGTTCGATCTACAGATCTAAAAAGCAATGACACAAATAAAAGATTCAAGAGTGCGATTAAAATTCGAGGTGAAACAATATTTATGTTAAGATTTGTTGCTGACATTGGTATTATCAGTGAAAGAGAATTGAAATTACAGGTTCTGTTGAATGGAATTAACAGATTGTGTCAGTATGTGTACAGAGAGAAAACTGGAGAAAAGAGAAGGCAATGAGAAGCAGCATAAATGAGAACAGCGTGAAAGTACTGTGGATCATGAAGCAGCCAGAGTTAAGAAATTCTGCTAGGTAGTCACCAAAATAACCCATGACAGACGGAGCAAGAAAGACTAGCGCTGGTAAATAGGGCATTGTTGGACAAGGGAAGTTTACTAGCATCAAACATTGACTTTATCGTATTTCGATGAAGAAATTTGTGAGAATGTACGTTTGAGCACATGATTGTGTGTAATATTGAAACATGGACTGTGGGAAAACCGGAAAAGAAGGGAAAATAAGCATTTGAAATGTTGTGCACAGATGAATATTGAAATTTTGAGGGACCGATAAAGTAAGATATAAGAGGGAGGACGCGACAAGGAAAGGAATGTATTGAAAACACTGACAAGAAGGGACAAGACAATAGGACATCTGAAAGGAGATCAGTGGATAACATTCATTTAACTAGGTGAGGGGAGGCAGTGACTCTATAGGGTCAAAACTGAAGGGGAAGACATATATTTTATTGCAAATCCAGCAGATAATGAAAGAACCAGACTGCAGTTGTTAACATCAGACGAAAAGGCTGGCAAAGGGGAGGAATTCGTGACGGCTGCTTGATGCCAACCAGAACACTCATGACAAAAAAATGTATATAATGATTAAAAATAAAAAAAAAACATGTTAATATATAAAAACAAGATTACTCCACCAAGACAGTTATTTACAACATGGTAAGCTGGGAATGTGAAGGATGTTCTCTCAGAAAACAATAAAATAAACAATTATAAGCAATAAATATGCAATTATGGAGAAACCCCACAATATATCCTCGCGTGGAAGAAAT
This sequence comes from Schistocerca gregaria, assembly GCF_023897955.1. Taxonomy (NCBI): domain Eukaryota; kingdom Metazoa; phylum Arthropoda; class Insecta; order Orthoptera; family Acrididae; genus Schistocerca; species Schistocerca gregaria. The sequence continues at coordinate 255,754,606 of NC_064926.1, forward strand.
TCTAATGGGCGAATGATAATAGAAACGTAAGAGAAAACGACACAGATGAACGTGATACAAAGAAGATATATTAAACTAACCTAATTCGACAGAAAAAACTCTTAGAAACGATAATTCTAGGAAAAACATGAAATAAGAGGCTCGCAACATCCATATTACTAATAAAACTTACTGGAAGATTAAAACTGTGTGCCGGACCTAGACTCGAACACGGACCTTTGCCTTTCCTGGGCAAATACTCTGCCAGGAAGTTTCATATCAACGCACACTCCGCTGCAGAGTGAAAATCTCATTCTGGAAACATCCCCTAGGCTGTGGCAAAGCCATGTCTCCGCAATATCCTTTCTTTCAGGAGTGCTAGTTCTGCAAGGTTCGCAGGAGAGCTTCTGTTAAGTTTGGAAGGTAGGAGATGAGGTACTGGCAGAAGTAAAGCTGTGAGGACGGGGCGTGAGTCGTGCTTGGGTGGCTCAGTTGGTAGAGCACTTGCCCGCGAAAGGCAAAGATCCCGAGTTCGAGTATCGGTCCGGCACACAGTTTTAGTCTGTCAGGAAATTTCATATCAGCACACACTCCGCTGCAGAGTGAAAATCTCATACTGCATATTACTAATAGTTATAGTAGAATGAACTTCAGCAGGTACAACCATACGAAAGAGTTTGTGAGGGACAGAGAAGGATGCCAACATCAACAAAACATTGCCTTTAGTAACTGACAATGAAGTTATTATTATACAGCTTAAACAGCACACCAAGCCATACAGTACATTTCCCTGGGACTCGCCCGATGTAACGTCTACGTTTGTTGACGTCTCTGCTTCTAATGTAACATGTTACGATGTCCCTATGAAGAAACTTTCAACAGAGTTACACGTTTGGCTTGATAGCCCATATAAAGCGTCTGAATAGCAATTATGCGATCACACTTTATTTCAGGCCGTGCCATATAAACGACAACAGAAAGAGGAAAATTTCACGGAATGGGCGTTTTTGTTTGAGGGTAATTCCGTTTGAGAGCAATTCCGTGTGTGTGTGTGTGTGTGTGTGTGTGTGTGTGTGTGTGTGTGTGTGTGTGTGGATGTGAAGGTAGTGTTTGCCTAAGACAGTGAAACTTCCAGATCCGTAGTCGGAAGCCTTAACTGAGTTAACCTCCGTCTCCGCTCGGTTACAAGTTTAGACAGCGGTTCCCTCCAACAGGGAAATTACCATACGGACCGCGACCTCAAGCCGCTATTACATTACACACGTGTCGAGTATGCACATATCCTTAGACGTTAAGCGTTCACGTAGTCAGTGTAAACAGCTGCAAGTCGGTAGCCACGCAAGGTAAGCTGTTGACACAACTAGATGCGTCGAGAAGCGCTGAACCGTGAAACGTTGAAACTGTGAATACGCTGCTTGTTAACTCCAACGAACTAGAACCATTGATCCGTTTTTGTTGAAATGTTCGACAAGCGTTTCGATGATAACTGTTGTGTTTTTAGAGGCATAGTATTAAAAAGTAATACGTATTCTATGCACGACTCAGTTGTGTATTTTTTCACTTTTTAACGTCTCTTTTGAGATGAGGTATCAATGTCTCTCCTTCAGCACTGAAGCTATTAATGTATAATCAAGCTGGCGTTATCTCCTAGTTTTAATCTGAAGATGCAATATGGCCAATTTTCTAATGATTCAATGATTTAATAATTGTAACGTAGTTTTACACTTTACTGACTGCAAACTGTTTACACATAATATAGGCCAGGATCTTCAGTCCATGTACGAAACTGATTGAGCACGTAGACAATAAAATTTGGATTCAGAATCGAGGACAGTATTGCAGATGAGTATTTCAGTTGTGGGGAGTCACTCTTAAAGTAAAGTGAGGAAACAACCTTCGTATGAGGAATGATATCTCTTGCTGATTTAGATATGTCTTACTGTTAAGCATGGTTACGAATACCGAGAAAAAGACGTAAGTATAAAGCAACAGTTTCTAATATTGATAACAGAAGCAACATAGAGAAGGCAGAAACTTGTGTTGCACAAACATCGCATTTGTTTGGTAAATGTCTCAGTGACTATACACGGAGAGAAAATGTACCATTGTTTCAGAATTTTTCTAGACCTTTGCACTGTTCTGCAGACGATTCAGGAAAATAGAATTAGCAATTAAAATAATGACATTATGGAAGAAACCCCATATTAGATGCATTAGAAAGTTTATTTATTTATTTGCACTTAAAATTCCGTAGGACCAAATGGAGGAGCAAATCTCCAAGGTCGTATAACGTGTCGCCCGCAGCTCGTGGTCTCGCGGTAGCGTTCTCGCTTCCCGAGCACGGGGTCCCGGATTCGATTCGCGGCGGAGTCAGGGATTTTCTCTGCCTCGTGATGACTGGGTGTTGTGTTCTGTCCTTAGGTTAGTTAGTTTTAAGTAGTTCTAAGTTCTAAGGGACTGATGACCATAGATGTTATGTCCCATAGTGCTCAGAGCCATTTTTACGTATAACGTGTCAGTACATTAAATTACAATATAAAAGTAATAAAAGATAAAAATAAAATGTTCATGAAACCGAAAAAATCAAGCTATAAGTTTAAGTAAACGCTATAAATAATACAACAAGAATCAGTTTTATTTTTCAAGGACACCCTCGACAGAATAGAAGGAGCGACCTACGAGGAAAGTATTAAGTTTCGATTTAAAAGAGCGGGGATTACAGCCAATATTTTGGAAATATTATGGTAGCTTATTGAAAATAGATGCATCAGTATACTACACACGTTTCTGCACATGAATTAAGGAAGTTCGATCCAAATGCAGGTTTGTTTTCTACAGACTATAGAGTGACTGAATGCTGCTTATTCTTGGAAGTAAGGTAATATTGTTAACAAGAAATATCAATTATATATATATATATATATATATATATACACTCCTGGAAATTGAAATAAGAACACCGTGAATTCATTGTCCCAGGAAGGGGAAACTTTATTGACACATTCCTGGGGTCAGATACATCACATGATCACACTGACAGAACCACAGGCACATAGACACAGGCAACAGAGCATGCACAATGACGGCACTAGTACAGTGTATATCCACCTTTCGCAGCAATGCAGGCTGCTATTCTCCCATGGAGACGATCGTAGAGATGCTGGATGTAGTCCTGTGGAACGGCTTGCCATGCCATTTCCACCTGGCGCCTCAGTTGGACCAGCGTTCGTGCTGGACGTGCAGACCGGGTGAGACGACGCTTCATCCAGTCCCAAACATGCTCAATGGGGGACAGATCCGGAGATCTTGCTGGCCAGGGTAGTTGACTTACACCTTCTAGAGCACGTTGGGTGGCACGGGATACATGCGGACGTGCATTGTCCTGTTGGAACAGCAAGTTCCCTTGCCGGTCTAGGAATGGTAGAACGATGGGTTCGATGACGGTTTGGATGTACCGTGCACTATTCAGTGTCCCCTCGACGATCACCAGAGGTGTACGGCCAGTGTAGAAGATCGCTCCCCACACCATGATGCCGGGTGTTGGCCCTGTGTGCCTCGATCGTATGCAGTCCTGATTGTGGCGCTCACCTGCACGCCGCCAAAGACGCATACGACCATCATTGGCACCAAGGCAGAAGCGACTCTCATCGTTGAAGACGACACATCTCCATTCGTCCCTCCATTCACGCCTGTCGCGACACCACTGGAGGCGGGCTGCACGATGTTGGGGCGTGAGCGGAAGACGGCCTAACGGTGAGCGGGACCGTAGCCCAGCTTCATGGAGATGGTTGTGAATGGTCCTCGCCGATACCTCAGGAGCAACAGTGTACCTAATTTGCTGGGAAGTGGCGGTGCGGTCCCCTACAGCACTGCGTAGGATCCTACGGTCTTGGCGTGCATCCGTGCATCCGTGCATTGCTGCGGTCCGATCCCAGGTCGACGGGCACGTGCACCTTCCGCCGACCACTGGCGACAACATCGATGTACTGTGGAGACCTCACGCCCCACGTGTTGAGCAATTCAGCGGTACGTCCACCCGGCCTCCCGCATGCCCACTATACGCCCTCGCTCAAAGTCCGTCAACTGCACATACGGTTCACGTCCACGCTGTCGCGGAATGCTACCAGTGTTAAAGACTGCGATGGAGCTCCGTATGCCACGGCAAACTGGCTGACACTGACGGCGGCGGTGCACAAATGCTGCGCAGCTAGCGCCATTCGCCGGCCAACACCGCGGTTCCTGGTGTGTCTGCTGTGCCGTGCGTGTGATCATTGCTTGTACAGCCCTCTCGCAGTGTCCGGAGCAAGTATGGTGGGTTTGACACACCGGTGTCAATGTGTTCTTTTTTCCATTTCCAGGAGTATATATATAGGGCCATTAGAATTTGCTACACCAAGAAGAAGAAAAGCAGATGATAAACGGGTACTCATTGGACAAATACACTCCTGGAAATGGAAAAAAGAACACATTGACACCGGTGTGTCAGACCCACCATACTTGCTCCGGACACTGCGAGAGGGCTATACAAGGAATGATCACACGCACGGCACAGCGGACACATCAGGAACCGCGGTGTTGGCCGTCGAATGGCGTTAGGTGCGCAGCATTTGTGCACTGCCGCCGTCAGTGTCAGCCAGTTTGCCGTGGTATACGGAGCTACATCGCAGTCTTTAACACTGGTAGCATGCTGCGACAGCGTGGACGTGAACCGTATGTGCAGTTGACGGACTTTGAGCGAGGGTGTATAGTGGGCATGCGGGAGGCCGGGTGGACGTACCGCCGAATTGCTCAACACGTGGGGCGTGAGGTCTCCACAGTACATCGATGTTATCGCCAGTGGTCGGCGGAAGGTGCACGTGCCCGTCGACCTGGGACCGGACCGCAGCGACGCACGGATGCACGCCAAGACCGTAGGATCCTACGCAGTGCCGTAGGGGACCGCACCGCCACTTCCCAGCAAATTAGGGACACTGTTGCTCCTGGGGTATCGGCGAGGACCATTCGCAACCGTCTCCATGAAGCTGGGCTGCGGTGCCGCACACCGTTAGGCCGTCTTCCGCTCACGCCCCAACATCGTGCAGCCCGCCTCCAGTGGTGTCGCGACAGGCGTGAATGGAGGGACGAATGGAGACGTGTCGTCTTCAGCGATGAGAGTCGCTTCTGCCTTGGTGCCAATGATGGTCGTATGCGTGTTTGGCGCCGTGCAGGTGAGCGCCAGAATCAGGACTACATACGACCGAGGCATACAGGGCCAACACCCGGCATCATGGTGTGGGGAGCGATCTCCTACACTGGCCGTACACCTCTGGTGATCGTCGAAGGGACACTGAATAGTGCACGGTACATCCAAACCGTCATCAAACCCATCGTTCTACCATTCCTAGACCGGCAAGGGAACTTGCTGTTACAACAGGACAATGCACGTCCGCATGTATCCCGTGCCACCCAACGTGCTCTAGAAGGTGTAAGTCAACTACCCTGGCCAGCAAGATCTCCGGATCTGTCCCCCATTGAGCATGTTTGGGACTGGATGAAGCGTCGTCTCACGCGGTCTGCATGTCCAGCACGAACGCTGGTCCAACTGAGGCGCCAGGTGGAAATGGCATGGCAAGCCGTTCCACAGGACTACATCCAGCATCTGTACGATCGTCTCCATGGGAGAATAGCAGCCTGCATTGCTGCGATAGGTGGATATACACTGTACTAGTGCCGACATTGTGTATGCTCTGTTGCATGTGTCTATGTGCCTGTGGTTCTGTCAGTGTGATCATGTGATGTATCTGACCCCAGGAATGTGTCAATAAAGTTTCCTCTTCCTGGGACAATGAATTCACGGTGTTCTTATTTCAATTTCCAGGAGTGTATATTGTGCTAGAACACATGTGATTACATTTTCACGCAATTTGGGTACTTAGATCCTGAGAAATTAGTACCCAGAACAACCACCTCTGGTCGTAATAACGGCATTGATACGCCTCTGGGCATTGAGTCAGAGCTTGGATGGCGTGTACAGGTACAGCTGCCCATGCAGCTTCAACACGATACCACAGTTCATCAAGAGTACTGTGACGGGCCAGTTGTTCGGCCACCATTGACCAGACGTTTTCAGTTGGTGAGAAAACTGGAGAATGTGCTGGCCAGGGCAGCAGTCGAACATTTACTGCATCCAGAAAGGCCCGTACAGGACCTGCATCATGCGGTCGTGGGTTATCCTGCTGACATGTAGGGTTTCGCAGTGATCGAATGAAGGGTAGATCCACGGGTCGTAACACATCTGAAATATAGCGTCCACTGTTCAAAGTGCCATCAATGCGAACAAGAGGTGACCGAGACGCGTAACCAGTGGCACCCCATACCATCACGCCACGTGGTACGCCAGTATTGTGATGACGAATACACGCTTCCAATGTGCATTCATCGCAGTGTCGCCAAACACGGATGCGACCATCGTGATGCAGTAAACGGAACCTGCATTCAGCCGAAAAATGACGTTTTGCCATTCGTGCACCCACGTGCGCGCTGAGAAAACCATCGCAGGCGTTCCTATCTGTGATGCAGCGTCAAGGGTAACCGCAGCCATGGTCTCCAAGCTGGTAGTCCATGCTACTGCAAACGTCGTCGAACTGTTCGTGCAGATGGTTGTAGTCGTAAAAAGATCCCCATCTGTTGACTCAGGGATCGAGACGTGGCTGCACGATCCGTTACAGCCATGCGGATAAGATGCTTGTCATCTCTACTGCTAGTGATACGAGGCCGTTGGGATCCAGCACGGCGTTCCGTATTTCCCTCCTGAACCCACCGGTTCCATATTCTGCTAAGAGTCATTGGATCTCAATCAATGCGAGCAGTAATGTCGCGATACGATAAACCGCAATCGTGATTGGCTACAACCCGACCTTTATTAAAAAGTCGGAAACGTAATGGTACGCACGTCTCATCCTTACACGAGGCATCACAATACTGTTTCACTAGGCAAGGCCGGTTAATTGTTCTTTGTGTATGAGAAATAGGTTTTAAACTTTTCTCATATCAGCACGTTGTAAGTGTCGAAACATGAGCCAAACTTGTGTGAATGCTCTGGAAAGCTTATCATTTGCATATCACAGCATCTCCTTCCTGTCGGTTAAATTTCACGTCTGTAGCACGTCATCTTCGTGGTGTAGCAATTTTAATGGCCAGTAGTATATATATATATATATATATATATATATATATATATATATATATATATATATACTGAGAGAACAATGAAAATACCTAGACTCGTGAACATGGGTGGACAGGAGGTTCGTGAACTTAGGGCACTTATTGCACAAACCGACTGTTTATGAGGCAAAAATATTCTTTTAGAATGGAAAGAGTAGTCCCAAAATATTATACCATACGACATAAGCGATGAAAATAAGCAAAGTAGATTAATTTTGGTGTCGGACGATCGCTTACTTCAGATACCGTTCTAATAGTAAAAATAGCAGCATTAAGTCTTTGAACAAGATACTGAATGTGGGCTTTCCACGACAGTTTCCTATCTATCTGAAAAGCTAGAAATTTTAACTGCTCAGTTTCGCTAATTATATGCCCATTCTGTGAAATTAAAACTTCAAATTTTGTTGAATTGTGTGTTAGAAACTGTAAAAAGCGAGTCGTACTGTGATTCAGCGTTAGTTTATTTTCTACAAGCCATGATCTTATCTCATGAACTGCACTATTTGAAATCGAGTCAATGTTGCACGCAACATCCTTTACTACCAAGCTAGTGTCATCAGCAAAGTTACCTGTAATACTTGAGGGAATATCATTTATACAAGTAAGGAACATTAGTGGCCCCAACTCTGATCCCTGAGGCACTCCCCATTTGACCAAACTCCACTTAGACCCCACTTCACAGACATTCTCAAGACTGTGAATAATGACCTATTGCTGTTTGTTGATAAAGTAAGAGGGGAAGCAATTGTGAGGTACTCCCTGTATTTTGTAATGGTCCTATTACTGGAGCAATAGTTTGATAGCAAATTGTGTGACATAAAATGTTCAATTAACCTTGCATAAATAGCCTTTTCAATAACTTCAGCAAACACTGATGGCATAGGAATAGGTCTGAAATTGTTTACATTATCCCTTTCTCTCTTTTTATAAAGCGGGTTTACTACTGAGTACTTTCATCGCTCAGGAAACGTCCATTCCTAAAGGAAAAATTGCAAATATGGATAACTACAGGGCTAACATGTGTTGCACAGTAGTTTATTATTCCGCTAGACACTCTGTGATATCTATGAGAGCCCTTAGTCTTTAGTGATTTAATTATTGACTAAATCTCCCCCTTGCCTGTAACACAGAGGAATATTTCAAACATCAGTCACGGAAAGGAATTTGCCAATGGAATTATATGATTCCCTGTAGAAACTAAATTTTTATTTAATTCACCAGCATCGCTCAGAAAATGATTGTTTAATACTGTATATATATCTGATTTATCAGTACAAGAAATATTTTTACTACGAACTGCCGTTATATCTTGGACCTTGTGCTGCTGACAAGACATTTCCTTCACAAGTGACCATATGGTGTTAATTTTATCCTATGAATTAGCTATTGTATTTGCATGCCACATATTCCTTGCCTTCCTAATAACATTTTAAGGAATTTAAAGTACTGTTTGTAATGGGCTACTGTAGCTTGATTGTATCTACTTTACCGCTTTGTTCTACATGATATCCTTATCCCACTAGTCGGCGAAATGGACTGCCTTTTGCTACTAGTAATTACATCGAGCAAAAAGTCGCTTACAGATGACATCGTTTCAATAGGAATGGGTAAAACTGGTATTATAGAAATATAAAAGCAATATAGGAAACTGTTTCTACTTTATTGTGAGAGAACATTGAATAGAGCCTTCAGCCACTAATATTTATGCTTTATTACACTACACTACGTTCGTCAAGACCCATTTTCTATTTTACACATGTAGTCATGCTAATGTATTTTCTCATGGGAGAGTTGATCCTTCAGATCTGTGTTATTAGAAGGTAATGTTCTACACTTGCAAGTCGTGAAAAAATAAAAGTAACGAAGATCAAAGTAACTGAGAAAGTACTGAAGCATTCTCATTAGCGCCGTTTTCGTTCACTGTATTTTTTCAAGATTTCGAAATTTAACGCATTACCTTTTAGGAGAACAAGACAGTTCTAAAAGATCATCTCGACCAAGAGCAAAGAAATTTATCGGATTACATGTAGACGCCAGAAGATGGGCCCACATGGTTTGAAATGCTTAGTGTACTGCAAGAATGCCCATAGATTGGGTTTTGTTGTTTAGCAGTTGTTTCTTCAAGCTACCATCATCGTTACTGCGCTGACGTCACTTGTACGCCAGGAATAAAATCAGTCTCTGACCTTCCTGGACAGATGAGGTAGAACGGAGCAATTAATATAAGTTATCGCTTTCTATGGAGTCCTATTTTCAGAGGAAATTTTTGATTCTGTTCTAAAAATATGTGTACAAACAGCCAATGGAACAAGTGCGGGCCGGTGTGGCCGAACGGTTCTAGACGCTACAGTCTGCAACTGCGCAACCGCTACGGTCGCAGGTTCGAATCCTGCCTCTGGCATGGATGTGTGTGATGTCCTTAGGTTAGTTAGGTTTAAGTAGTTCTAAGTTCTAGGGGACTGAAGAACTCAGACGTTAAGCCCCATAGTGCTGAGAGTCATTTTTTTTAACATGTGAGATATTAATTCAAACTGTTTAGTGTTTCTGAAGAACACATATGTCAAACCGGTTACATCAGCCTTGTGTAGGTTGCTTGGGAAATCTTTAACGAAAGAGCAGTCGGGAAAAGAGATTACACATCATCAAAGCAGTTTTCTACCATTTATAGAGAAACTTTTCAGACCCATAAGGAAGAATAAATCAAAAGGACATGTTAATCGTTTATATCTGAAGGTCCTGCGTTTTTCCGGTGACGTTATGCTATTTGCCACTAGTGCAGATTAACTTTAACACGGAGTAGAGCAAACGATTTAAGAGATTTGGTTTGAAAGTAGGCCTGAGAATGAAAATAATATCAAATAACAAAGCGAAAATAAAACATCGCAAATTAACAAACAATGGTTTTTATACAAGACGGACACTTTGCATTGTGAGCCTTCGTTCATGATGGCACTATTAGTATATTTATTTTCACATACGAATTTTCTTAAGTTCATCGATTTCGGAATCAGGCAGTTTGAAGTCTGTTACATAAAACAAAAACTCCTATCATCAAAGCTACAATTGTCATTTCTGTAGCCTCCATGGGTATGCAGGTACGATGTATAAATATACTAATTCTTCCAGATGCTGTATACAAAACTTTTAACCGCAGCGAGTTTTTCTGTTCAAAATGCACTTGTCACAGCTGGTAAGTGTTGCAGGTCGTTAGTATTTCAGTCTTCATATAATCCCCATGTATTGCGATTGAGTTGCTTTCCTGGCCACAGGCAAGCAGGAATAATGCAGAACTGGTGGAATAAGTCTAAAAACTACAATTGAATACTTCAAATTACCAGGACTTCATTCACCGCTGCACAGATTCGTAAATCATAACAACAATTAACCACAAATTAAACTAGTTAACTGTGCAGTTTACTGCATACATGTGATGTTATCTATGAATGTGTCTATTGTAACAAATCTTGGAAATTAAAAAAAAAATCACTACTGACAGAAGGCTTATATGATAGTTTATCTGCGCTGCCACACTGTTAAACAAGAAAAATGAACATGTGTGCTCAGTGGACAGCTGACCTGATCTTATTTGTCTATTCTGGCAATTGCTACCCGTAAAATAAACGTTTCTGCTTCGTGCCACGACACCACGGTCTTCGTTTTTTTCTTCTATTGTGGACAATAGTTTCCTGATCGATCACAAATTTCATTTGTCGAAGTCCCGTATGGTGCTTTAATATACATCTTCCAGCATACTTCCGGGTCTTTTATGATTCAGCAGTCGGCAGCTCTTTGCGGAAATTTGTGCGAAGTGAAATGAATTTTCCTCGGTATTCGCAGCAACTGCTGTGTATTGCACAACATCGCTCTTACGCCCTACAATACATTGCACAATTTACTGAGCGAGCGTCGATACTTTTAGAGCTCTGCAGTCTTCTTCAGTACTTTGTGCAAACCGTGAATATCGATCACACAATGTCAATATTATTCCGCAATAACAGCTACTGGGCAATAAGTATTGAACGAGAGCGTTATGTTAGTTGTCTCGTTACATTGGCGTACGTCTAAAATTATTTTGGACCACAATATTAGTTTGACATTTTTCCTTTCCTTCAGTACGATGAAGTTAGGAAGTCAATGGATTATTTTTATTATGATATATCTCTAAAACTTAAATGACTATTCAGCCAAAAATTTTATTGCCAGCTGTTGTGTTTTTAAACAGTTCATTTTTTAAAGAATTTAGTATACTAGACAATATACAGCACAAATGTGTCATTACATACATATGCCAATTCTGTATATCTGCAGCACTTATAACTTGCGACGTGTACATCTCCGAAAATACTTTCTACCAGATACATGAATGGTTTAATACATCGTACCTAGTTTACTTACGAATGCTATAAAAACAAGAATAGCTGTTTTCTCGATGTGTAGTAATGTAGTTTCTTAATGTAGTTTTCGTTTCATATTTAATGTAACACTTCTGAAGATGATTAGTTCCAAAACTGGTCATCGTAAGGAAGTACGTAGACGACCAATGACTGAAAATACAATGAAAATTAAGATAGAAATCGTCTTATAAGGTTTTGTTTTAGAGGCAGTTAAAGGCAATAACTAAACAAATAGCTAAAGGGGCACACAGGTGAGTAGGAATAGCATTTGGGGTTTAAATGTAGTTATCGAAGGTGAAATGTGTCTAAAATGGGCGTGCAGCCCGTGTGTGTGTTATCGGTTTAGACCTTTGGCTTTACGATATCGATTTTTAATTTTAAAACCATTAAAAACACCAGGTGGTTCATTGAGCAATTGAGAAATACCTGTGAGGCGTTAATTAGGTGAAACAGCGGAACAAATAACTGCAGAGACTAGAGAGAATAAAGTAATTAAGCAGTGAGAACTTTCCACATTGTGGAGAAAGGCTCAGACGCTGAAACTACGTTCTTCATTGTATAACAGAGAAATAAATCCACCATGTACCCTTAGATATGTTCAGTTTGTAAAGTGAACATGCGTACCAGCTGCGTGGTGGATTTCTCCTTTTATAGAATGTAGATTGCAACTGGAGGTTCAACTCATTTCAGCATACTCTGGAAAAGTCTGAAAATCAACAACCCTAGCCATGTGAGGTGTCATACACCATTCCATTATAAATTAAATGGCTAATGTGACGTATCTACAGTTCAACAAAACATGTCAATAGGAGGTTGTTACACTTGACTCCATGACGTCAAAGGACCAGAGGAAAAACCTCTGCAGTTGCCAAACCAAATGAAAATAATAGGTGCTTTGCTGATATACAAAACAAAAATAAATCAGGGCAAAATAATTGAATAGAAAATTTTGTCTAAACCCTCGTTCTTGGGTAAACTACTACCTGCTTCATTTTTCATCGTTATTATGTGAGGTGTAATGTAGGTAACAGCAAATTCAACGAATCATATAAGGCTGCAGGAAATTCGATACACTCAACTCCCAATAATAGTCCCTACATGTTCTATAAACGGTTTCAAAGACATGAATCAAAATTAATACAGAGGGTTCATCTAAATCTATAGGCAAAACTAAAAAGGAAGAAACTCAAATTGAGTTGTAGTTTTAAAGATAATCGCAGATTGTACGCAGCTGATTTAATAATGAGACTACCAATTTAATGCACAGGAATTGCATTAGAACGTCAGTCACATCACTCATAAAGGGGAACAGGGGAGATGACGAGTCCATTCGATTCACAAATATTAAACTGCCAATTCTATGCAAAGGATTTTCATAACATCGTCAATCACTTTACTTATTCCATTCACAAATATTGAACAAAGACATAACCAAGCAATTAATGTGAACTTGGAGAACCTATTTGCAATCTCAAATAACCAATAGAAATATTTGTTTGTATCACTGATATTAACATTACCAGGTTACATGATTTTAGAAATATGCTTCAGCGGCTTTTTTGTTCATCGAAAAGTAACAGAAACAGGTGCTAAACACGAATACCATCACTTCTTAAATCTGGACTCTGCGACGTTTCGATTTATTTCGGATCTCTCGGCCAGTGCAGAGTCTAAAGCGAAATAAAGTGCAGAAGAGATCTGTATATAAGAAAGTTAAAAGAACGAACCCGCATAATTACAGACCAATATCCTTAACATCAGTTTGCTGCACAGTTCTTGAATCCATTCTGGTTTCGAATACAATAAATTTCCTTGAGACCGGAAAGATTCCGTCCACAAATGATGATGGATGTAGAAAATGCCCCTTATGTGAAACTCAGCTTGCTATTTTCTCAAGTGATGTCCTAAAACAAAGAATAAAACACAACAGGCCGATTTAATATTCCTAGATTACCGGAATGCGTTTGAATCGGTGCTCTGAAGAAAACTATTGACGGAGGTCTGAGTGTGCGGATTAGGTTCCCAAATATTTGAGGACCCAATACACTGTACCCTATGGCGAGTGTTCATCAGAGGCCACGGTATCGTTAGGAGTGTCCGAGCGAATAGTGATAGTACCGTTGCTACTCTCTATACACCTATATAAATGATCTGGTAGACAAGGCGAATGCAACAGCGGTTTGCTGATGACGCTGCGGCGCACAGGACGATCTCAACCTTGAGTGATTGTTGTATGATTGGCTTTCTAGTTCGTGTGATGAATGACAGCTAGCTATAAATGTAGAAAAATGTAAGGTAATGGTGATGAGTTGGAAGAACAATCCTCTAACGATCGAATACAGAAATAGTATTGTTCGACACAGTCATTTGGATTAATGATCTAGGCTTAACGTTGCAAAGCGATATGAAATGGAATGAGCAAATCAAGTTGGTAGTCAGATAGTTGAATGCTCGGCTTCGTTTTGTTGGGAGATTTTTGGTAAAGCGTAGCTCATCTACATAGAAGTATACAGCGCCAGTCCGACCCACTCTTGAGTTCTGCTTGAGCTTGTGGGATTCCCGACTTGGTGGATTAAAGGAAGATTGTAAGGTGTCAGGCAAATCCAACACCTTCCATGAAAACCCTGACATGATAAGCAAATCCGGCAGTATATCACATAGCTCCGAATAAATCCTGACATTAAATTAACCAAAGTAATACGATAAACGAGTGATCAAATGGAATACCACAGACTAACACAAGAACGCCTAAATCCACCGTGAAGCAGACGCAGTTCTGAGGGAAGAAACGAGAACAGAAACCGAGAGCAGAACCATGTTAAGCTAGAAATCCCTACGATAAGGGATGGAGACCCGAGTCTCCAGCCAACCACCAGGTCCACCCTCAGCCCATGTTAAAAGATAGAGCCCTCCAGAAGAACAGTATAGATCTTATGATAACACTAAAAGGGTCACACCAGCTGCAAGTTTCAGCGTGAGACTTTTTCGCGTCTCTGTTACGTTGCAAACGTTAAGAACGTTGCCCCATCACGAAAAGTATAACGTATCTCATTGGATAGACAGAATTTTTGTAGGCGGAGCTTAAGATTAACATTGACGCCCTGATTGGTCAGATGACAACACAGCCATATAGTTTTTTTTAAAACATCTTCGTTAAATTGTAGTAAGGATAAAGTAGGAGAGAGTTGCTTCCGAGACGGCGAGGTGCGTGAAGCTGTGCTGCCCTCCGCCCCCTGACGAACACGGACAATCTAATGAACGCACGCGATGAAGCATTTTTTAGGGCAGAAGGCTTCACTCAGAACTGCAGAAGTCTCATCTGTTACATCTCCTTTTTACGCAATACTAGTGTCGATCGTCAATTGACGCTCATGGTATTCACATTTGCTACGTAAGTTAAAATCTGAAATGCGATGTTTTTTCTGTTATATAATTATTGAGAAGCCACATCAGCCACTGTAATTTGCGACAAGTTAGATAACTAAATAAAGATAATTGAGGGTCACTGTAGACCATTTTGTAAGTTTTCTCTTTTGTGAAACTTAATTAAAACCTAGATTATACATGTGATATGGCATAGGTCATCCTTCGATCCATTGTATAACTTGGAAACCCACTCAGGGAATATTCGTTTACATTTTTGTTGAATGCAGTTAGTTTTTATCATCCTGTATTAAAATATTTCCTTTTATCAATAGTGGAATTTATAAACAATGTTTTGCGAGTAGAATAAAATTTCCAATGGCAAAATTACCTGCTTTTTCGACGTTATTTTACCAGATAACTAAAAATAGGAAAGCCTTGAACCCCTTCCACTAAATTTAGTTAGTATTAAGATTTTTTTACAGGGATTGCACTGGAGCTGACGCTGAAATCATTAAGTGTGTAGTTATATCATTGCTAGTCTCAGTGAACTCTTCTGAACTCTACATGTCATCTATGGTCTGCCGTCTCCTTACCAACGACAGGTTCAAACTAGTGAAATCCCTAAAAAAACATGCTCAGAGCGTCGTTGCGCAAAAGTGGTAAGGTGACACGACTTAGAACAAACAGACACCACACAGAATGTTAGAAGATATCGAAGACGTTCAGAGGTGTACTGCTACATTTGTTACTGGTAGATCCTATCAGCACGCAGTTTTACGGAAATACTTACTGAGAACAAATGTGAGTCCGTGGATGGAAGACGATGCTCATTTCGTGAGGCACTACTGCAGAAAATTAGATAGCCGGTATTTAAAGCCAAGTGGAGGTCGACTCTGTTGCAGCGAACGACCACGGTTTTACGATGAGAGAAATTAGGGGTCACACAGAGTCGGTTTTCTCTTCCGAGTGAAACAGGAAAGAAAATGACCAGTAATTGTAGGTGATACCCTCCGCCACGCTAGGTACGGTGGCCTGCGGTGTATGTATGTGTATGTGGAATCATACTAAATAATCAACTATACAGTCTGATTTAAAGGTCATCCAAACATTTTTTTAACAGACGTTTAGTAAACATCATAGTACGATGAATATCTGCGATATATTTAATAACATAAAAATATGGTAAAAGTAACATAGGCAGATGAGCTTTGCTAAACATATACCTTTACTCTAATTAGTTTTGTAAATTAAAGTTCATTTTTCTTGATGCAACATAATATAGTTTAAAATTTGAATTCATAGAACGAGGGTAGTTCGATACACAATGCCCTATAACTTCTTCTCAGTACATAACCACTCTTAAGAATCAGAATTTCTCGACAATATCAATCAATACATCTTTTACGTGTGTACTGTTTTTCTACATAATCTCCATGTCGCTCTATAGTTTTACGTCAGCGTTGTGTAAGATCATGCATTCCCCTTTGGTAAAAGCTATCGTCTTCCCCTCGTAGGCACGTTTTACGTGGATGAATGACGCACACATCGTCTTCAAGTGTGTATACGGTGTATTGAAAATCCTTAATTGATCCAAACATATGGAAGTCGGAGGGCACCAGCTGTAGGATGAGGATGGATGCGGTGACAATATCCTACCCAGTTTGGCGTCATGTTCCCAGGTTCTGAGACCTGCATGTGAGCATGCACTGTCGTGCTTGAGAATGATTTATTTGGAATTCGTATAAGATCGAAGACGTCAGAAAGACATCTTGAGTTGGTCCCGAGTCTTACTACACTTCTCTTAATAAACGGATCAGGGTTTGGCTACACTTTCACGTGAATGAATCCATCACTGTCCCACAGGACTGTCGTCGTGACTTTACCACCAGAGGGGCCTTGGGGGTCTGTTTTTTGGAGATCGAGAATGATGTCAATGCAGTAACTACCATCCTGTTTTCGTCAGAAAGAGGTGCAGCTATGTTTCGTCAATTATAACGATCCGAGACGGAACTGGCTGCCTATGGGCCTCAAACTACTCCAATAGCTTAGGTGAAATAGCCTTTCTTCGAATTTTGAAGCCTCTTGTGGGCATTCTTAGAACCAATCTGAAGCACATTTTCGAAGATCCCAGTGTCTAAATTACCCCATGTTCGTCCGATCCTCACTGATAGCTATAGAGCCAATTGTCAAGTAGCGATGCTTGGGTCTGCACGAGCAATGGCATCAGCCCAATTCACCATCTAGAGAGCAATGCTTATGACAGGACATCCCAAACGCCGTCGATAATGGAACTCAGTTCCTTAACCCTCTTCATACATCGCCCAACACGCCAATATCGTTAACACCATGGCCTCCATATTTCACTGTTGGCGCTACAGATGATGACAGGTAAAAATCTGCAGGCATTCGCCAATCCGAACCCTCAGTAGGAATGCCAGAGCATACGGCGTGTTTGATCATAAAAATCACTCGTTTCACAGCGCAAAGGCGTGGCTATTTCTGTAACATAAAGTGTCGCTTAGCAAACAGTGTAGATATTTTTGCGGTTTAAGTTATTTCACGAAGATAATCTCTTCGTTGAGCTCATTTAGTTGCTGTAGCACTGCGTAAGTCTCGAATGATTCCATCCGTTGATACTATTCAATATTTTACAGCCACCTTCCAAAAGTCGACGAACGCACCCGGCCCCCCTTGGCTTGATTTAGCTGTTGTTGTTTCTTCCTGTTTCCACTACGAAATCAAACAACAGTCAACTTGGGCAGTTTTAGGAAAATTAGAAGTATGTCCTTGATGCATTTGTAACTCTGGTAATATCCATTGAATATTCCACATTCTAAGTCATTGAGCTCTTCCGGTCGACCAATTCCTGATCTATTGCCGACGCATCATCATTACTGAAGTATCTGTTTTTTCTCTTGTACTCCATATTAGTGTTATGGATACTTTATTTAGCAAGTGTTCTATATTTGACAAACCATTGTGGAGCACGTATCGTAATTGGAGCATGATATCGGTAGTTAAATGAGAATGAAGTGTAGTTATATTTCTGGGAGATCTGGGTTACTGTCATAAAATAAACTGTTTCACATCATGTGATCTAGCCTTCTGATGTTATAAACTGTAATTCTGATTTTGCTGCTTCTCTATTCACAACATTCACAACATAGTCACAGTCACAGTTATGGGCGAGGAAAAATGTCGCAGAGTAAACACGGAAATCCTCTTCCTGCATTTTTAGATACAGAACCGACCTCTGGCGTCGTCAGAGAGTTGGTACTCGTTCCATAGTGGAGAGCACCACTCTTGCAACAATTCCGGCCAACGCTAGTCAGCCAGTGGAAGTGTTGATGGCCCAAGCTACTGACGAGCCGGTTGAGGGAGTGGTCCACCTTTTCATAAAGCAAACGGAGCCATCCGGCGGAATCTGGCGTAAGGGGTAGAGCCCAGGAAGCCGCAGCGCCAGTTTGAGCACCCGATTTTATACCTTTTGCACCCTCCGCAGAGTAAACTACTGGCCATGAAAATTGCTACATCACGAAGATTACGTGCTACAGAAGCGAAATTTAACCGACAGGAAGAAGATGCTGTAATATGCAAATGATTAGCTTTTCACAGCATTCACACAAGGTTGGCGCCGGTGGTGACACTTATAACTTGCTGACATGAGGAAACTTTCCAACCGATTCCTCATACACAAACAGCAGTTGACCGACGTTGCCTGGTGAAACGTTGTTGTGATGTCTCGTGTAAGGAGGAGAAATGCGTACCATCACGTTTCCGACTTGGAGAAAGGTCGGATTGTAGCCTATCACGATTGCGATTTATCGTATCGCGACATTGCTGTTCGCGTTGGTCGAGATCCAATGACTGTAGGCAGAATATGGAACTGGTGGGTTCAGGAGGGTAATATGGAACGCCGTGCGGGATTCCAACAGTCTCGTATAACTAGCAGTACAGATGACAGGCATCTTATCCGCATGGCTGTAACGGATCGTCTAGCCACGTCTCGATCCCTCGATCCAACAGATGGGGACGTTTGAAAGACAACCACCATCTGGACGAACAGTTCGACCACGTTTGCAGCAGCATGGACCATCAGCTCGGAGACCATGGCTGCGGTTACCCTTGACCCTGCATCAGACAAGAGCGCCTGCGATGGTGTACTCAACGACGAACCTGGGTGCACGAATGGAAAAACGTCATTTTTTCTGATGAATCCAGGTTCTGTTTACAGCATCATGATGGTCGCATCCGTGTGTGGCGACATCGCGGTGAACGCACGTATTCGTCATCGCCATACTGGCGTATCACCCGGCGTGATGGTATGGGGTGCCATTAGTTACACGTCTCGATCACCTCTTGTTCGCACTGACGGCACTTTGAACAGTGGCTATTGCATTTCAGATGTGTTACGACCCGTGCCTCTACCCTTCATTCGATCCCTGAGAAACTGTACATTTCAGCAGGATAATGCACGACCGCATATTGCAGGTCCTGTACGGGGCGTTCTGGATACAGAAAATGTTCGACTGCTGCTCTGGCCAGCACATTCTCCAGATCTCTCACCAATTGAAAACGTCTGGTCAACGGTAGCAGAGCAACTGGCTCGTCACAATACGCCAGTCACTACTCTTGATGCACTGTGGTACCATGTTGAAGCTGCATGGGAAGCTGTACCTGTACACACCATCCAAGCTTTGTTTGACTGAATCCCCAGGCGTATCAAGGCCGTTATTACGGCCAGAGGTGGTTGTTCTGGGTACTGATTTCTCAGGCTCTATGCACCCAAATTGCGTGAAAATGTAATCACATGTCAGTTCTAGTATAATATATTTGTCCGAAGAATACCCGTTCGTCATCTGCATTTCTTCTTGGTTTAGAAATTTTAATGGCCAGTAGTGCATCAATGTGGGACTCGATGGTGTATCCGCACACCACGGCCACGTACAACAATACTAGGTAAACCAGTGTCAAATAGAGTGTGATGCGTGGCGAGGGGCAAGCGTCAACTTTGGGCTGAACACGGGTTACGGCGTGCGTAACCGCCCCACAGCCCTGTCTCTGGTCTCTGTCACATGCGGTAGCTAATACCATGCTTACCATTCTTTCTTGAGAGCATTCGATGATACTCAGCCGCTGTTTTGTTCATACTGAAACAAAACATATACACCTCCCGCTAATGACTAGAATTAGGTCGTAACCTGATATTCCAATCAAGAACAACTTAATGACGCAGACACAAATCGACTAATGTTTGAATGAGGTTATGTTGACCGCGGTCCAAGCTAACTGCCTGACGTCTGCGATCTGTTTCTTTCGACCGCTAATTACCGTTGTCGCCACCTATCGGCAACAGGCAGAATCAAAGCTGAACACCTTGTATTTGTGGTTGTACAGATGGGCGAAATAAACATATCTAGTAGACTCATGGTAGACACTTTTTCTTAGAAAATGATAATGAAATGACGGTGGGCGAAAAATGCAGGATGTATGAAAAAGCAACCTGTTAACAAGCCCAGGACAGGGTAAAGGACGCCGAATACAGCTACATTTTTCAGATAACAACTGACCGTGAATAAGCCATTGTGTAACTACGATGATAAAACTACAAGACAATCACCGGCGAGAACGAGGGAGTTCGTCCAATAAACTAACGTCTTTTGGTTTGTCTAGGAGTGCGGTTTTGTCCGACTAAGCTGCTGCTTTGCTATGCTGTGATTTTTGTATCCCACTGCACCTGTTATTGCGTGCTTTACCATATCATAATTCATTCCTGCTGTCCGTAAATAAACAACAATATAAACTATGTGCCTTTAGCGTTTATTGTTAATCCTTCTAGAATCAAGGGGTCCAACATAACCCGACATACACACTCGAAATACGTACCTGAAAACTCTTATTTTGAAATATATGGCTCTCCCTCTGAGTCAGTTGTATCCAACGATGTTGTATTCATTATTATATTTAGAATATTTATACACTTGTTTTGTATTGACTATCGCTGGGGATGTCAATTTAAACTGTTGGTTCTTTTTTGAAAGTAATGTTTATGAAAATACGATGATGACTGTTGCACTGAATGCTATTTTACGAAGCAACCGCCACAAAGAAAATGGTACTTGCACCCATTGTTAGGGTTTCTTGCCTCAGTTGCTGTTGCTCCCTTCTTTGTACTATTGGAGTCCCCTATAAGCACGTTTGAAGTACTTATCTTCCTTGTTTTCAGGCCTATTATTTTCTGTATATCTCCCGCTGAGTGATGTTTTATTCAGTGTTATATTTGCAGCACATTTAAATCTATTCAGGATTTTATCCGCTGAGTACCACTGGGATTTATGTGACCCCAATCCAAATTTATTTGATTTTCTTGAATGTAACATGTATGTAAATAGAATGATTACCTTTACATTGAAAAGCTGTAATATATATTTTAAATCTACATCTACATAGTTACTCTGCAATTCACACTTAAGTGCCTGGCAGAGGATTCATCGAACCATTTTCATACTACTTCTCTAATATTCCACTCTCGAATCGAGCATGGGAAAAAGGAACACCTAAATCTTTCCGTTCGAGCTCTGATATCTCTTATTTTATTATGATGATCATTTCTCCCTAAGGAAGAGAAAGTTGGTGATTGAAATTTCGAAAATAGATCTCGCCGCAAAGAGAACCTCCTTTGTTTCAGTGACTGCCACCACAACTCTCGTATCATATCAGTGGCAATCTCACTCCTACTGCGCGATAACAGGCAACGACCTGTCCTTCTTTGAACTTTTTGACGTCCTCCGTCAATCCTATCTGCTAAGGATCCCACACCGCGCAGCAATATTCCAGCAGAGGACTGACAAGTGTAATGTATGCTGCCTCTTTTTTTGGGTTTGTAGCATCTTCTACGTGTTCTGCCAACAAAGCGCAGTCTTTGTTTCGCCATCCCCACAATATTACCTATGTAGTCTTTCCAATTTAAGTTGCTCTTGTTTGTAAATCCTGGTCTGACCATAGTATCAGCTTATTTTTTCCATTCTGTATTTCCAGGAGAAAAGTGGTACTTGGCTAGATTGTAATGAAAAATAAGTATATGTGTGTAACTAGAAAAGATTATTCAAATGAATCCCTGTCCATAGAGATTGGTTCATATAAGTTTGACGGCTTGTGTAGTTTTACTTACCCTGGATCAGAAGCAAACTTTACGAACAATGTCATCTCTGAAATTCTGAATCGAATATAGTCTGCCAGCAAGTGCTACCAAGGACTCAGAAAACTTTTTAAATCTACGTTGCTGTTATGAGAAACTGAAGTAATGATGTATAAAGTTTTAGAAAGGCTGATGCTAACATACAGTACTGAAATATGGACGTTAACAAACTTTGATGGAAAACAACTGGGCACATATGGAAGAAAGATCTTGAGACAAATTCTTGGTATACTGGAAGAAAATTGTGACCGCAGGAGGAGATTCAACTATGAATTACATAATTTGTATAATGACTCATTGTCACCTGTATTAAGGTTAAAATGCTGTAATGGACAGGACATTTACTGAGAGCAAGAAAATTTTCAGTGAAGTGCCTGAAGAAACCAGGAGAGTTAAAGACCAAAGCTAATTTGTGAGGAATGTGTCAGAAAAGACAAAAGGAAAATTGGAATTCCGGACTGGATTAGATGGTCCAGATAAAGACGCAAAAGAGTATCGCAAAAATATCCTTCTACAAAACTTTAAGCCACTTTAAGTAGTACCAAAACCTTCACTTAAGTAAGTTAGTAGAATTATAAAGCTTGTAAAAAACAAAAGTTCTTTTGATGTTGATTGAATTTAGGACCGAATTATGAAATGTTTTTGTAACTTAAGTAGTAATTTAGTTATATAGTTGATATATGAAATGCATCAGTTGCATTGGGAACTTTTCTATACAGATTAAAATACGTGGTTGTTAAACCACTTTATAAAGATGTGATAAGAAACACTTCAATAAATATCCTCTAATAGCCCTACTGACATGTTGTTCCAAACTATTCGGAAAAGTCATGTACTCAAGAGCCATTTCAACAAACGTCATATTTGAATGTGCAGTGGAAGTAAGATCACTAGCCATCACAGAAACACACAGAAACAGAACAACAGGTGGAAGCTCCTTATGACTGCTGTTAAAATACCAAACAGTGTGTGGATGGGAACAAAGTGTTTTTTTTTGTTGAAAGAAAGCTATACGTTGTTATAACATACTTCAAAAACCATTGCAAACTGCACAAAAATGCCAAGCTGTAAGAGCAACTGAATAGCCAAATTGGCATTTCCATGCATCTGTGTTTCCAGTTGCTGTTCCAAGGCTCCTCTTCTTGAAAGCCCAAGTGAGAATATTAGTCTGCCGGAGAACAAATTCAGGCTGTTCGCTGAAGGAAGTAAGGAACACATATGTGTGTACCTTTGTAACAAAAAGAAAGAAGAAAATAATGTATACAACACTATGAACTGGAACGACTGCTGAGATGTTTTTGACGCTTCTGCACATCACATGTGATATACGATAATTTGACATCACTAGTCTTGTCAGCAGTAATCCCCAATGAAAACCCTAGAGTGTGTATCATCTACTAGTATAACTATTAATGGTGTATCATAAACCGATGACTGTATCTGTTTCACCAGAGGTGATCCAATTAACTGTTGTCTTGCTGTGTGGAAACAATGTTCAGATTGACTTTTTTCAGTGGCTTATATACAGAATCTGCACAAAAGGTCTGACTGAATATATCTGCAGCTTCGACTGGACTGGGAAAAGAAGTATCAAACATATTCCCCCCTGGAAAACCGAAGCTACTTTTACATCTACAGATAATCCTCCAGCCAAGATAGCACGATGCGTGCTGCCTACCAAGGAATCCTAAATTCAATCACAAATTTCGCCTGGTAAACCGTACGATCGTACTTTTGACAATAAGTGCAGGTGAGGTACTGAGTTAACAACGGAAATCGATGAATAGCGCATTTATTTGCCTGCCTTGGTCCACGGCTTTCTAGATGTCATTGAGAAAAGTGCAAGTTGTTTCTCATATGATATATGTTTCTGAAATCCGTACTACTTGGCTTGGAGGAGGTTGTTCTGTTCGATAGACGTTATGTTTGAACTCAGAATATGTTCTAATATTCCACAACAAATAGACGTCAAGGGTACTGGACGGTAGTTTTGTGCATCGCATCTGCTACATTTCTTATAGACAGGTAGGACCTGTGCTTTATTCCAGCTACTAGGCACGTTTTGTTCTAGGGCTCTCCGATACATAACAGTTAAAAGAGGAGCTAACTCTGCCACAAATTTAGAATGGAACCTAATAAAGATTTCATCGGATACTGGGGCTTCATTCAGTTTTAACTAATTCCGCTGTTTCTCAACGCCACAAACATTAATATTTACTTCACTCAACATTACGCTGGTGCAAGGATACAATTGGGGCAATAGTTTCGGTTTTTCCATTGTTAATGAACATTTGAAAACAGGGTTAATATTTTCTGCTTTTGCTTTGCGTGTCTCAGTTTCAGTTCCTCTCTTGTCCATGAGTGGCAGAACACTTTGGTGTCACTAAGAGCCTTATACAACTAGAATTTCTTTCGGTTTGTGAAAGTTCGATAACATTCTGCTACGGTAGTCAATGAACGCTCCACGCGCTGATCTGTTGACTGCCAAACGTGTTTAATTCAAAATCTCCCTACCTATAGCTGTATGCGTTGTTTTAGGCTTATATTGCAGTGGTCTCTGTTTCTTTAGATGCTTTCTTGCTGTAACTGTATACCATGGAGTGCCCATCTCAATATTACTTGCTGTACAGGGTACATACCTATCCAGTGAACGCTCATTTATTCTTTGAAACAGCACCTATAAATGCTCCTATCCTGAGCTGTTATTGAGATATGACACTAGTGATTCTATGTCTAGTTTGATGAGCATGTAAAACTTTCTGCTGGTTTCAGTCGTCCTTTTTACTTTGGTATTCATCCTTGCCTTAACTGCGTCATGATCAGTTTCAATATGAACATCCTCAAAATTATTACGCTGGTTCATTGCCGTTA
This sequence comes from Schistocerca gregaria, assembly GCF_023897955.1. Lineage (NCBI taxonomy): Eukaryota > Metazoa > Arthropoda > Insecta > Orthoptera > Acrididae > Schistocerca > Schistocerca gregaria. The sequence goes on from NC_064926.1 coordinate 255,779,620, forward strand.
CATCTACTTTCATAGTGAGTAGGGCTTCAAACTGCTTGTTCTACATAGTCGTCAGACAAGGCATTTTGTAAGATTACAGAGAATATCTTGTCACATTTACCACGAAGGAAACTACAGTTATCCCACCATTGCAAGACGAAAGTCTCTTCCAGTGATAAAAGTCTGATTATGGAACGTCTGTGCAAACAGTGTGCGGTTTTCTGTTGGTTTTGGTAACATCAAGAGGTGAATCTGGTGGTTGATGGAAGGACCTAATTATAAATTTATGGTCACCCTTGATATGAATTTTCCCGAAACCATCTCGCAAGCGGTTTAAGTGTCTGGCTCGGGGGGATTTCAGGTTCGTCTAACGCGAAAAATACACTATATTCATTTTCCATTTCCATTTTCTTTCGGTATACAGTGAAATTTTTCCAAAACATCTCACCATACTCCACTGAAGATTTTAAACAGCTTTCTGTACCTAGTACTGTGTGGGCTTCAGTGCTATTTAGGAGATTTCTCTCACATACGAGGAGCAGTTTTTAGTGTCTTACGATGATAATTATGGGTTTCCTTCACCTATCGTAAGTTTTATCTATTGTGAATGACTGGCCTGTCCGCTACACATTTATGATATTTTCTAATTATTGGGCGATATCTTTTCTCAGAGGCCTCATCTTGCATCTGCGGATGTCAGTTCCATACATCTTATGAGCTAATTGTCCTCCTCTTGTTCGCATTTGGTGACATCTGATCATGGAGCTTTAAGCTTCTGAAACCGTTCTTTCATTGGAAAGGACAAATTACTTACAACTGAAGCGGATTTTTATTCTATTATTATCATCCTCCGTTAAGGACATTCTCCTTCAAAAATATTTTGTACGAATACGCAATTTAAAGATCAGTGTACAGTGCAAGAACGTAATAGCTCTGCAAGCACAGTGTAGCCTCTAGCCCACTGTAAACACTGTCGACGAGTGTCAGTTCGTCTTCGATGTGATGCAAGATTTGGCCGGAACGCGAGAACGCACACTGCAAGCTAAGCTGTTTCTTTCCTCCTCGTACCATACGGGCGGGTGTGGGCCTGTCAGCGGTACAATATTCCACTCTTCAGCCAAGAGTATTTAAAAATATGATCATAGGCGTACCAAATAATAAAAACGCGAAAAGCTTACATACAATTTAAAGATACTTAAGTGACAAACTCTTTGGCGGTTACATTAAAAGTATTGATTTTTCTATTAAAAAACTGAAGGCGAAACTAACACATCGCACAACTATTAATATTCTTCTAGAAAACCGCATTGCATTTTCACGTAAAAGTCGAAGAACCTACAGTGGAAGAAAGGGTTTAGGGAGCGGAGAGTACGTTCCATAGGGTTGAGATGTGTGGGTAGGGACTAGCAGATGAGGGTAGGTGTTGGGGTGGATAATATATAGACAGTTGGTGAGAATGACTATTTGTGTGAAGAGGACTGTGGAAAGAAGAGAATGGATGAAGAGTGATGTACAAGGAAATAGCGGTCTAGATAGTCTGCAATGTGATAGGTGGGTGATGATAACGTTTGGAAGGAAGGGTAAATATTGGGACGGATTTTATTGTCTGGGAGAGGTAATCAGTTGAAGTACATAGAACTGACACATGATATAAAGTGTGTGAAGCTGTTGGGATGGTGGTACATGATTTCAGAGTTGCGGCCGCATACCAGGAATGGTGTTCTGATGGGAGATAACTGGATTGTTGGAATGTTATTTGCGGAAAGCGTGGAATATGCGGCGCTGTTTGATGTGGGTAAAGTGGGGTGAGAATTTGATGAGATGTTGGAGGCTCCACGTAGCGGAAGGTAAAGGATCGCGGTCATGGAGGAGGAGTGCATGAGGTTCGAAGCTTTGAAGAACTGACAAAGCTTGGAATGCGCATTTGCATAGAACAAGAGGGATCGGATCATCGGTTTGTAGGTGTATGGGTAGTGGAGAGGTGCAATGCCTAATTTCGTACAGTTAGTTTTATTCTAGTTTCTCTTAAGTAGTTAGTAGAAGGGCTCTCCATGTTAGCTAGGAGCCGATTGTTAGTGTAACATATTTTCGTTTGTTACTTCATCGGGTAGGACTGTAGTAGGTGGGGAGGTAGAAGTGGTGGAGATGGAAGGTGCAGGTGGTTCGGCCTATAGTTATTGCCTGAGTTGTGAAGGGGCTAGTCTTGAGGAGCCACAGCAAAATGAAAACTGATTGAAGTGGGTTTGCAGCCATCATTGGGATTTCTGGAGTATAGAGTATAGAGCGTGGAGAGCGGTGTCGTCAGCATACTGAAGGAGACGGAGCGGTGGAGTCTGCATGGGCATATCAGATGTGTAGACGAGATCAAGGAGAGAGGACAGAGTCTTGGAATATTCATGCATTAGGATGGAGGGTAAGGGACACAACAGCGTCAAAGAATGGGAAATTACACTCCTGGAAATGGAAAAAAGAACACATTGACACCGGTGTATCAGACCCACCATACTTGCTCCGGACACTGCGAGAGGGCTGTACAAGCAATGATCACACGCACAGCACAGCGGACACACCAGGAACCGCGGTGTTGGCCGTCGAATGGCGCTAGCTGCGCAGTATTTGTGCACCGCCGCCGTCAGTGTCAGCATATGGAGCTCCATCGCAGTCTTCAACACTGGTAGCATGCCGCGACAGCGTGGACGTGAACCGTATGTGCAGTTGACGGACTTTGAGCGAGGGCGTATAGTGGGCATGCGGGAGGCCGGGTGGACGTACCGCCGAATTACTCAACACGTGGGGCGTGAGGTCTCCACAGTACATCGATGTTGTCGCCAGTGGTCGGCGGAAGGTGCACGTGCCCGTCGACCTGGGACCGGACCGCAGCGACGTACGGATGCACGCCAAAACCGTAGGATCCTACGCAGTGCCGTAGGGGACCGCACCGCCACTTCCCAGCAAATTAGGTACACTGTTGCTCCTGGTGTATCGGCGAGGACCATTCGCAACCGTCTCCATGAAGCTGGGCTACGGTCCCGCACACCGTTAGGCCGTCTTCCGCTCACGCACCAACATCGTGCAGCCCACCTCCAGTGGTGTCGCGACAGGCGTGAATGGAGGGACGAATGGAGACGTGTCGTCTTCAGCGATGAGAGTCGCTTCTGCCTTGGTGCCAATGATGGTCGTATGCGTGTTTGGCGCCGTGCTGGTGAGCGCCACAATCAGGACTGCATACGACCGAGGCACACAGGGCCAACACCCGGTATCATGGTGTGGGGAGCGATCTCCTACACTGGCCGTACATCTCTGGTGATCGTCGAGGGGACACTGAATAGTGCACGGTACATCCAAACCGTCATCGAACCCATCGTTCTACCATTCCTAGACCGGAAAGGGAACTTGCTGTTCCAACAGGACAATGCACGTCCGCATGTATCCCGTGCCACCCAACGTGCTCTAGAAGGTGTAAGTCAACTACCCTGGGCAGCAAGATCTCCGGATCTGTCCCCCATTGAGCATGTTTGGGACTGGATGAAGCGTCGTCTCACGCGATCTGCACGTCCAGCACGAACGCTGGTCCCACTGAGGCGCCAGGTGGAAATGGCATGGCAAGCCGTTCCACAGAACTACATCCAGCATCTCTACGATCGTCTCCATGGGAGAATAGCAACCTGCATTGCTGCGAAAGGTGGATATACACGGTACTAGTGCCGACATTGTGCATGCTCTGTTGCCTGTGTCTATGTGCTGTGGTTCTGTCAGTGTGATCATGTGATGTATCTGACCCCAGGAATGTGTCAATAAAGTTTCCCCTTCCTGGGACAATGAATTCACGGTGTTCTTATTTCAATTTCCAGGAGTGTAGATGAGACGGATGCAATAAGGCAGACTTTGTTAATTGGAAGTGCATACGTCTGGAGTTTCAAAAGGAGATGAGAATGCGATATGCAGTCCAGCTAAGCGATTGATGTAATAGTACGGAGTGGTACTGCAGCTTTACCTTTCTTAGTGTGGAGTGGTACTTTAGCTTTAACGTACTTGCTCCAGATGACGAGTAAACTGCAGCGTAGTCCCTTACCATTGACGGCCTTTGCAGAAGAATGAACTGTAATGTCTGACTGATGGACAGTCCTTGTCATCTCCATTTAACGTGAAAAAAATTGGGAAACAGCGTTTTGTGTTTTTATTTAACTTCACACAATGTGAACACAATCCTATTAACTTCGTTTATCACACTACAAAGAAAAGACCCAATAGACGTCACAATAACAGATACTGAAAGAACGAAGCAACGTGTTTCGACTTCACAAGTGACAACAGTAAGATGTCACGACAAACAGAAACGGATTCTTGTAACAGTTTTCATACAAAAAGTGGTTCAAATGGCTCTGAGCACTATGAGACTTAACTTCTGAGATCATCAGTCCCCTAGAACTTTGGAACTACTTAAACCTATCTAACCTAAGGACATCACACGCGTCCATGTCCGCGGCAGGATTCGAACCTGCGACCTTAGCGGTCGGCCGGCCTCGGTGGTCTCGCGGTTCTAGGCGCTCAGTCCGGAACTGTGGGACTGCTACGGTCGCAGGTTCGAATCCTGCTTCGGGCATGGATGTGTGTTATGTCCTTAAGTTAGTTAGGTTTAAGTAGTTCTAAGTTCTAGGGGACTAATGACCACAGCAGTTGAGTCCTATAGTGCTCAGAGCCATTTGAACCTTAGCGGTCGAACGCTTCCAGACTGTAGCGCCTAGAACCGCCCGGCCTCACCGGCCTGCAATTTTGATACATCCTGATACAGCCTACTCCCACAGGGTGTAAGGCACATAGATAGGTGGTAAGAGACATTCCCATGAAAGCATAAACACATATTAATCCTGTGATAGGTATACTTCGTATGTGTAGATACTACTTTCTTGAGAAGCATGTTTCCCAGAACTCTTTAGAATTCAGTCATTTAATGGTATGTACACTTACGACAGTCTCAGCAAACAGAAGCACCAGCTATACTCCCTTACGGTTCGTGGAAGCGTTAGGAGCCGTGGATATTATTCCTTGATCTACTGACAGATGTTCTGTTGTCCTGTCCTTCACAAATATTTTATACGTGTTCCTTTTCTTTCTGTTCCTGCTGAGTACCTCTCATTTCTTGTGTTATAAGTCAACCTAATTTTCATCATCTTCCCACAGCATTACATTCAGACACTTCGATTCTGTTCTTATTTAGTAATCCTACAGGCTATGACACATTTCTATACAGTGTTATGTTCCAGAAATACAACTATGACAGTCTTTCCTCAAGTGAAAGCCTTTGTTTAATAACCACAGACTATTTTGACCTAGAATCATCTCTTCGCCTGACACTCCTTCTTCGTATTTTTCTTTAGTTGTCTAGTTTTCAGCTATCAGTTTTCATGTCAATTTTATCGTTTGTCTGCTTCTTCTCAGTACTTTCGGCTCCCGTAGATTTCCTCTTATTCTTTTACTTTAAGGGGTATGTGTTAACCCATTCTGTAACCGAAGTAATTTCCCAAATCTGTTGTTTTCATGTCATCATTGCACATCCTATGTCCCGTCATCCAGTTGGGTCAGAATGTAGTAGTTGCTATGGCAGTTGCTCAGCTGACGTCCTTTCGATGTAGTCATACAACGTTTTTGTTGGTATCTGATCTCCCCTGTCATTGTTGTTTGCAAGTTTTGTGGCTGTCTTACGTCTTCACTTCGAACATGGTCTCACAATGTTAACGCAAGAAATGACATCAGAAACCTCATTTCATTTGCTTAAATTCTTTGTTCCGTTCCTGTTCCTAGAATCCTGTTTTGACTACCACACATACGGGCGGTTTAGTGTGGGATGTCGGTTGTGATCGGTGCACACAGCTGGGACGCACAATACCAAAACCTGGTGCCCGGCGGAATGAGGAACCAATCCAAAATCTCATACAAATTAATTGAAAACAACAACAACGGTACTATCACGGAACGAAAAACAACTTATTTAAATGGATATTAATAGGGGTGGCCCCATTAAGCATGAAATAAACTGGTACCACACCACGCGCATAGACATATTAATGTTTTTTATTCTGAGGGCGTGCATGTACATCCTGATACGCCGTTCCCCAGGTGTCGTGGACGAGTATATGCGCTTGGGTTTGCCTACAGTGCAATGGACGTCTGGATGCGTTCTGAGCCACTGACCTCACTGCTGTAAGCGAGTTACTTCCACATCTCAGGAAATACATATTTCGAGTATTTACCATTCAACTTCTGTGCGTCAATGCGTGTTATCACTTGCAAAAAAAAAAAAAAAAAAAGGAACCAAAACTTCTTCCGATATCTTGAGTAGTTTATGAGATATGACGAATTTTATCACCACACGATTAGCGGCGCGCAAGGACGTCAAAAGGCGCGTCGCTCGCGACCTACCTTTAGAAACACAAACTTATAACTCGAGAACGAAATGAAATATCCTTCTGCTGTTTACTGCAAAGTAAGAGCTGAAATCAGCCGCACTGAAAGTTTACGCAATTCGTTTTTACCTCTGCGAACTCTCTAGAGCATCGTGCAAAGTTTTTCTTAATATGGTGCAGTGCAATGCATATGGCGGATAACGAAAGAAATTCAATTCTTCATTGATTACGGTTTTTAGACTGTGAGATGTGCAAAAATCAATCTTTTTCACTCGGTACTTTTCGAAAAATTGGATGATAAGTATTTCATTTCAGCCGGTACTCCATTTCTCAGCGCAGGCACCAGTATTTAGCTAGCAGTGCAGCCATGACAACAGCCACATCAGCACGAAATGCTAAGAGCACGTCTGTAGCAGCGAATAGGTTGCACGAGGGATCTTCTTGCTGTGAATAGAGACAAATGGGCACTGTAACAAAATGAATTTATTGACTTTGGACATGAGAGGTACCCAATGACATCTTAGGAAGAACTATTAACAATCTGACAAGGAAATACAACTCATACCATAACCTCACTTGGGCAGTAGGGATACGACACATTTAAGTGAATAATTTGCGAACATGTCCGGTGACTGTGTGTGGTTAATTAGGTGTAGAAAGTACACAGACAGATGGGAGCGAAGACCACGGGAAACCCAAAAATGCAGATTGACAGTAACAAGCAAGGCGCACGATTTTCAGATCGCGTATTCTGCTCCTGAAGGGGGCGAATTAATTTGAAAATGAACGACGAGTGTCCTAGCGACGACAGCACATCTTAACAAAACATTCAGAACCTGCAGCTACATTGTTACATTTCCAGACATTTATAGGCAAGATTAGCATGACTTCTTGGTTTCGGAATGGAGTATTGAAATGTTCATTGAAATTAAACTCGGCTTGTGCGTGTTTGTCGTGTGGTAATATGTTGGTAAAGAGTTGAAGCAGATTTATTGTTAGGTCGTACTGGGTCTGTTGAAAGTCGCCATGTTTGCAGGTTCGTTCGCCAATCTCCCCAGCGTGTCTCCAACTCCATGTCGACGTAGTGGAGCTGGAATCTTGTGTAGTAATCAGAATGATTGTAAACAGTAATATTTACGTTCTAATCTCACCTGATTATTTAGCACTCGTTTATTTCTTCCTTGAATACAACTTTTACTCTTACTATCGAGTTGTAACACGTAATATTCACAACTATAAGTTCCCGGCGTTTCTATCAGAGCAAGAACGAAGTCGAAGGCATTAACATTACATTCAATAACGGAGATAATAAAAATCAGAGATAAGGCAATGATAATGTTCGCTTTTATTATTCAAGGAGTAACGTCTTTGGTTCCTAGACACTGTATACTACCTGACCCAGTTATTTCGTAATAAAACTTAATAGTCCGCAGCAGCAGCTGGAGGATATCGTTTCTGCCCTCTTTTTGTAACTATCACCAGCAAGACTTGTCTGTCATCTCTTCCGTCATAACCTGAATGTTTACTCCACAACAGCCTGGAAAGAAGTCTCTACTCATCAGTAGTCTAAATCAAGGTCATTGCTGTATGGAAGCCTACCACGAAGTGTGTTCTCCTAGACCCGTCGGAAACTCGCAGTCTTGTTGCCAGGAATGGTAGTCGTTATTCAGTGGATACGTAGATTCCGAGTTCAGGCAATTAAAAAATACGTAATGGGGTTAAACAGTCTCCTAATCTGACTCACGATTCAGCCAGTCGCTCACAGGTGGGGAGCCAGAGCCAGGAGGTTTCTCCCACTCCATGATATAATTTTGAAATTGACAAACGAAAAACTCTACATGTACGTACAGTGCGACAGCGCTTGGTCTCCCGAAAATGACAGAATGATCTAATCAGAAGTCCGTATCCTTAAAGCTTAAACGGAACAGTACTTCGAAGCATCGTAACGACCATTCCTTTACCCTGAGGGAAGCCACACCTGCGTGGAGATCTCTATAAGGCCTACACAATGAATTCAGTGTTTCCTTCAACACACGAGTGTGCTCCATAAATCTTCTGGATAGCGAACTAGAGATAAAGAGAAGGACACTCCTGCTACCTGCGGCGGGGTGTCTGCCAACGGTACTGTTTTGTAGTGGCAAATTTCTCTTAAAAGGACCCTTATCATTTACATCGCAGTCATAGGCTCTCAGGTCCTCGAACCTCTGCCAACTACATAGGAAAGGTGGAACAACAAACAGTGAAACGAGAAACAGCCACTGGCAATGCTAATTCAGATCCGGGATTACAGAAAATGGTTCAAATGGCTCTGAGCACTATGGGACCTAACATCTTACGTCATCAGTCCCCTAGAACTTAGAACTAGTTAAACCTAACTAACCTAAGGACATCACACACATCCATGCCCGAGGCAGGATTCGAACCTGCGACCGTAGCAGTCGCGCGGTTCCAGACTGCGCCCCTAGAACCGCGAGACCACCGCGGCTGGCCGGGATTACAGAACAATATAACTGAACGACTACTTGATCAAGCGAATTTACACATCAGCCTATGAAATATGTTAGTGACGGTTTCAGAGAAAAACTGCAACATTAATACCTTGTCACCAAGTTGAGCAGCTTCATTGGCAAATCTTTGTTGATAGTATTATCAAGATACCTCCTTACACACTCTTTTATTATGTCATATTTCTATTTATTATGAACTGCATCTGAATTAGTTTTGTGTATTGATTTAATGAAGATGTGGGTAAAATATCCATGTTAAGACATTTCTGTTTGTAATGCTGAGTAGTAATAGACCGTAATACATAAAAATAAGTGATTACGGTCTACAGCTATTGAAGCATAATATACAAAAGATCAATAAGCTTAGTATAAAATGAAGTACTTCAAACAATTCAATTTTCACAAAATGGCAAAGTGGCAACATTTCCAGAACTGGTAGGTGGCCACTTAAGTAAAAAGTAAGGTTTAAAAACTTTTTTCGAAGAACTAAATATATTTTATTGTGAAATATGATTCAAATTATACATTTCACGAATAATAAATCCAAACTCTTCCTCAAGTGATGTACAAAGTTCTTGAACCCAGGGGGAGCACAACTGGTACTTCACCTACTACTTATCTGGCCTTGAGTTTGAAATTTTTCCTGCATAGTACGCGTACTCTGAGCCTTCATAGTTGTCACCAAAAAGAATTCATCTGGGTTGGGTTATCCGTTCTACTCAATTATCTTTTTACAGCCTGTCGTCTCTTCATCTGTTTTTCCTTTTTCTTCCTTTTTACTTTCTTCTTCTTGGTTTTCTTTATTTGCCGCTTTTTGGTACTGTTATAAGCCCTTAACCCTTTACATCTCACCGTACCATTTATCATACGCTTGCTCTTCTCAGGAATATTTGTTTTCAGAAGCCCTTTGTCAACAACTGGAATATTTATTTTATGTTCTATTGTTAGTTTCAAAGTCCATTGTTGAAATTAACATTAGCGGTGTAGATCAGGATTGCTTATTTCCTGTTGGAAAGCATTCGTTCTAGTGCTATTGACTCTGCTGTTTATCGTCATGCAGTAATAATAAAATTATGATGTGCAGGTTGATAATTTCGCTCATATTATTACGGATTAGTACTTTGAATTCTTAAATGCAATATATAAGCACAAATTGGAAGAGAGTACTTTACTTGCTTTGTTGCACAGATGAAATATCATACGGTGGTCAGTAAACGTTTATTTTCTCTCAGTTGATCAAATTTATTTCAGATGTAATTAGGAAAAAGAGAGGGACTTTGAGGAGGTTCTAAATATTCCATTCCCCACTGACGAAAATAATGAAACTTTGTCTGACATATTTGATACATGTCAGTAGCTTGAATTTGTAGTTGTTCCACCAAATGATGGTTAGGAGACTGATAAAGATGATGAAGTTAGTGCACCAGAAGGACAACCTGCCACTGTTGCTGGTTTAGGGAAGAAGTTTCTGGGACAAACTGCAGAGATAAGATCAGTAAATACCAAAGGCCTCTTTGAAAATATAGCATCTTTATTCACCCAAGAGGATAATCCAGGCCGCTCCAAATGACGATCGCTGTCCCGAGTTAGGAAAACAAGACACAGGTAAGAAGAAAGACTAGACTCTTCACAAAAATTTGAGGTATCTCGTGATCCTACACCTAATAGAACATCTCCGCACATCAAACTCAAGTAGATCATTTTGGTAAATTTTTTATACTGATTTGGTTGAGATTCTGACGAGAGAGACAGTAAATTATGCTCCTCAAAAATAACTCAACATACAAATAAGTTATGATCACATCTACAAATACATTGCTATTATCTGCATATTGTAAGGTCATGCATAGACGTATGTACTGGGAAACCAGCCCAGACCCAAACAGTGTCCTTGTTTCGAATTCTGTCTCCAGAAATACTTTTGAGAAAATTCATAGATTCTTCCATGTCAGTGAGAAAGTTTGTAATATTCGGCTATTAATTTCACATCTAAATAAAAAATTTCATGACATCATAGAGCCTCTAGGATGAAACTTTTCCTTGGATGAAGCCATGGAGCCTTATTTTGGCTGCCAATTCGAAATGGTTTCAAATTATGGTGTTTAGCTATATCTAATGGATATCTCATCAAATTTGAGCCATATGTTGGAGCAAGAGAAAGAGATCCACATAAGCCACTGGTACGTTCTGTAGTTGAATAGCGTCTCTCAGAAGAGCACAGTGTACCTTGATAATTACTTTAACTCTTTGCTGGCTTACTGAATCTCTTACTTCAAATGGAATAAAATGATGGGAATCAAGAGAAATGACCGCTTGAGAAGGCACCCAAACACAAAATTCACTGTGTAAAATGCAGTTTGGGATTCCATCCAAAGCGATGTTCCATTTTGTATCAACGGCTCTAAGAAGACTGCGTTGTCTAATAAATTACTATTTTTGTCATGTGTTCTTTATTACTGAAATGTCTAACTTTATTCATGTAATGCAGTATAGTTGTTTGGTGGTTCTACTACATGATATTTCCATGTATACTTAATGTATAAATAAGTATTGTAACCTCAAAATGTAACTAAAACAAACATTACAATACCTGGAAATTATTATTGTACGTTTTCTTCATGTATTAGGTATTGCATGAGAATTACGAAAAATTAAACATATTACTTGTGATAAAATTGTGTAAGGCACACTACCTCTTACTGCCCATCGTGTGATGTATCATACCTCAATAATTTTACCCCTTACTGCCCACTGCATGATATACGATACGTGAAAAGTAAATTATTAAGTTAAGGCCACCGTGATAAATTAACATTCATAATGTGCTTATTAACCCATGTGGGTAGCAGAGCTGAAATTTTATCAAAATCTGAAAAATATTAATTCTGGGATGTAATAGGTTAATGTACATATCACCATGGATACCTTCTTTCAGCTGCTGCTTTTACACAAAGTGGCCAGAGTCCACCGCATTCAAGCCTTCACACAAACTATATATACACTCCAATAGCTTCACCGCACTTTCAATAACTAAACTATGATTATGAAGTCACGGTGTGTCAGTGGAAATCATTATTAAGGTAGGGTTCGACGTAGGTAATAGTAAAATGTCTGAAGCGTACATGAATCGAATATACTACGAAATTGTATAATATATAAATAATCAAGACTGAATTACGTAGTTTCTTTCATAACAAGAGTTACATAGCAGGATATTTGCGTTACCTTGTTGGAAATTAGTATAAAGGCACTCGCGGTCCTGTTCTGTTATTGCACTGTTAACACTTTGTCCAACCTCCTTTCTTCCTAACTACGTCAAAGATTCTCTTGGGCATTTATTTTGATGGGATTGGTAGTCCTCGCAGTGAAATTCTCGCCCACTTTTCATTTGTCGATATTTTCAGGTCACATACGACTTCCTTTTTCTGCGATAAACACGCCTTGAAAGTATCCCCAAAGGTTTCCTTCTAGGTTCAAATCCGGATGCGTGCAGAGCGGAGTAAGATATGTATATTTTTATCTTCAAGCCGCTTTTTCATTCTAGATGCATTACCTTGTTGAAACATTAGGCTTTCGTACTCGAGGTGCTCATTTATTCTAATAAATTCTGTCTGTAGCATCTCAGTGTTGGAATCATATCTCAGTGAGGAACTCAAAACTTTGAGCACAGGCGGGTGCATGTAGAGCAACTATGGCTCCAGTTTAAAATAGATATGCAGCCAGTAGAACAGTCCATAATGAGAGGAACCAACATTGTACAGAGTCACTGTAAAGAAACTTCTAGAGAAACAGAGATTATTACGTAATAGGTGTAAAACAATGTAGGACTATTGAAAGAAAGGTGCTGAATTAATCGGGTTTGGCTGCCAAGAGAGCAATCCGTGATGCCTTTAGTGATCCAAAGAAATTCTGGTCGTACGTAAAGGCTGTCAGTGGCACAAATATTAGTGCGCTGTCCCTAGCGAAAGAGACAGGAACTGAAACTGAGAGCAGCAAAGCAAAAGCTGAAACGCTTCACTCCGTATCCAAATGTTCTTTTACAAAGGAAAGCCCAGGAGAATTGCCCCAATTTAATAATCGTACCACTGAAAAGATGAATGAAATAAGTATTAATGACAGTGGCGTTGAGAAACAGCTGAAACCATTAAAACTGCACAAAGCTCAACAGCCAGACTGAGTACCTGTTAGATTCTACACTCAATTTGGAGCTCCGTTAGCACCTCTTCTAACTATAATCTATCGTAGATCCCCTGAACAAAAAAATGCCCAGTTCTAGTCAAAAAGCCAGGTCACACCCGTCTACAAGAAGGGTAGTAGGAGTGATCCACAGAACTACCATCTGATGTCCGTGACATCAGTTTGTTGTAGAATTTTAGAACATATTCTGAGCTCAAACGGAATGAGGTATCTTGAATAGAAGCACCTCCTCAGTGCCATCCAGTATGGATTTCCAAAATATTTACCATGTGGCACCAAATTCAAACTTTTCTCACTTGACATACTGAAAGCTTTGAATCAAGACAGTCAGGCAGATGTAGCATTCCTTGATTTCCGAAAACCATTTGATTCAGCACCACATCTCCGCTTATTGTAAAACGTTAGATCTGATGGAGTATCATGTGAAATTAGTGATTGGATTGAGGAAGTTTTGGAAGGGAGGACACAGCATGTTATCTTGGATGGAAAGTCATCGTCAGATGTAGACGTGACTTCGCGTGTACGCTACGGAAGTATGTTGGGACCCTTGCTGTTCATGTTACATATTAATGACTACCCAGACAATATTAACAGTAACATCAGGACCCTTACAGATGATAGAGGTATCTAAAATTAGATACTATCTGCAAAAAAGCTCCATAAATATTCAGTAAGATCTTGATAAGATTCCAAAACGGTGCAGGCATTTAAAACATGCTATAAATGTTAAGAAATGTACCAGTATAATTGTGCACTTCACAAAATTAAAAAAAACATGATCTCCTATGACAAAAATGTCAATGAATCACTGCTGGAAAAGGCCAACTCATACATTACCTAGATGTAAGACTCTGTCGGGACGTGAAATAGAATTATCATATAGGCTTAGTCGTGGGTAATGCAGCTCGTAGACTTAAGTTTATAGGTAGAATACTGGGAAAGTCCACTCAGTCTGCAAAGTAGATTGCTTACAAATCACTCGTGCGACCCGTCCTAGAGTATTTCTTAAGGGTTAACGGGGGATACTGAACATATACAGAGAAGGGCAGCACGAATGATCAAGGGTTTGTTATATCATCGGGCGAGTGTCACTAAGGTACTGAAGGAACTCAACTGGAAGATTCTTCAAAATAGACGTAAACTACCTCAAGAATGTCTAGAAACAAAGTTTCAAGAACCGGCTTTAAATGGTGACTCCAGGGATGTACTACAATCCCCTACTTATCTCTCAAATGGGATCTTGAGAATTAGATTAAAATACTTATTGCTCGCACAGAGGCATTCAAACAATGATACTTTCCCTGATCCTTATGTGAATGGAAGAGGAAGAAACGCTAATGACTGGTACAGTGAGACGAACCCTCTGCCATACACCTAACGATGTTGGACGGAGTATAGATGTAGATACAGAGGTCATTCTACTGATCAACCAAACAATTTGTGACTTACTTTCAGCGTAGGGGGCTACCCCAAATCACAACACTTCCACCATCAAAACTTCTACTCATTCTTACCTGCTGCTATATTGCCATGTCATGCCAGTAATACTGAGATCCATCCGGGCTATCTAAATCAAACTTCTTTCCATCACTGAAGATCACTTTATCACTTTCTCAAATCCATTAATATATGGTATTCAGCAAACTCCAATCTAGCCTGCTCATGTTAGAATTTTAGAGCTGGTTTATGGAGTTGTTTGTTGACAGTAAAGTGTCTTACCTGTGACCAAATTTATCGTAGACATCTCGCAGTTAATAGCAACAGTAAATCATGAACAAGTTCAGAAGAATAACGGTTTATGGCCCTTGCTTGGCACAGAAGTAATCGTTTCAATGATACAGATAATTTCCCACTTTGCTCATATTTACCGTTTCTTTCATATCGTGTGTCCTGTCTGTGAAGTTACAACTCACTGTAATTCAACAGTTCAACTTCTTGGCAATTGCAGGATTATAGAGCACTGTTTTCTTGTACGTACCCCTTTTTGCATTCTGTAGTATTTTCCGCAAGGGACTGCCACAGTCGTGGTTTATGTACACAAAATGCTTCACATGGCTTTGAGCACTATGGGACTTAAGTGGTGAGGTCATCAGTACCCTAGAAATAAGAACTACTTAAACCTAACTAACCTAAGGTCATCACACACATCCATGCCCGAGGCAGGATTCGAACCTGCGACAGTAGCTGTCACTCGGCTCCAGACTGTAGCGCCTAGAACCGCTCGGCCACACCTGCCGGCTTATGTTCACAAAACGCTCTGTTATTGATGGCGTTTGATTCCTGTCTGCAGTAAAGATTCTTAGGCAAACACCTCATAGAACCGAGAACTAACTGCCTTTAAACCAATTTCCACCCTGTACCACCCGTATCCCCTCTATCACCCGAATCGCTTATTCGTTATTGTACACTGCACCACTGACATCCAATGTGATACCACTTGACGGCAATTGTCGGTACACTGGATCTCATACTACTGTGCATACACTGTGAGCATCTATTCCAACGGACAATGTTGATTTTCCTGCAAATTTCCATTCTTTTATACTGATTTTCATGTTGTATCTTTTCTATTTTCTTACTGTTTATCATAATTTTTACTTTTCTCACAATTTTCACTTCCATTGCAATTTATTTTTCCTTTTATTTACAAATGTAAACGTTGAGTACAACAGAAGTAATATCGGGCTTTCCCCAACTAAGTGTTATAGGCCCTGCATAATTCCTAAACTATTTTAACGGCGTAGGAGACAATCTCAGTAGCCGTCTTCGATTGTCTGCAGATGACGCTGTCATTTACCGTTTTCTAAAGTCATGAGATGACTAAAGCGAATTGCAAAATGATTTAGGCAATATATCTGTATGGTGCGAAAAGTGGCAACTTACCCTGCACAAATAAAAGTGTAAAGTTATTCACATGAGTACTAAAAGAAATTCACTAAATATCGATTATGCTATAATTAACATAAATCTGAAGGCTGTAAATTCAACTAAATACCTAGGGTTTACAATCACAAATAACCTAAATTGGAAAGATCACATAGATAATGTTGTGGGTAGAGCATACCAAAGAATGCTATTCAATGCTAGATCACTTAGAAGGTGCAACAGGTCAACTAAAGCGACTGCTTACACCAAGCTTGTCCGCCCTGTTCTGGAGTACTGCTGTGCTGTGGGGGATCCGTATCAGGTGGGAATGACAGATGACACCGAGAAAGTTCAAAGAAGGGCAGCTCGTTTTGCATTATCGCGATTTTGGGGAGGTAGCGCCACAGACACGGTACGTGAGCTGGAGTGGCAATCATTAAAGCAAAGGCGTTTTTCGTTGCGACGGGATCTTCTCATGAAACTTCAATCACCAGTTTTCTCCTCGGATTGCGAAAACATTCTGTTGGCACCCACGTACATATGGAGAAATGATCATCACGATAAAATAAGAGAAATCAGGGCTGGCACAAAAAAATGTAAGTGCTCCTTCTTTCCGCGCGCCGTTCGAGAGTGGAACGTTAGAGAAACAGCTTGAACGTGGTTCACTAAACCCTTCTCCAGGCACTTTATTGTGAATAGCAGAGTAATCACGTAGATGTATACTACTGGCAATTAAACCTGCTACACCTAGAAGAGATGGAAATGATACACGGGTACTCATTTGACCAAAATATTATACTAGAACTGATTTGTGATTACATTTTCACGCAATTTCGGTGCATACATCCTGTGAAATCAGTACCCAGAACAACCACCTCTGGCCGTAATAACGGCCTTGAGTTAAACAGAACTTGGATGGAGTGTGCAGGTACAGCTGCCCATGCAGCTTCAACACGATACCACAGTTCATCAAGATTAGGGACTGGCGTATTGTGACGATCCAGTTGCTCGGCCACCATTGACCAGGCGTTTTCAATTGGTGAGAGACCTGGAGAATTGGCTGGCCAAGGCAGCACACGAACGTTTTCTGTATCCAGAAAGGCCAGTACAGGATCTGCAACATGCGGTCGTGCATTATCCTGCTGAAATGTAGGGTTTCGCAGGGTTCGAGTGAAGGATAGAGGCGCATGGGTAATAACCCATCTGAAATGTAACGTCCACTGTTCAAACTGACGTCAATGCAAACAAGAGGTGCCGGAGACGTGTAACAAATTGCACGCCATACTATCACTCTGGGTAATACGCCAGTATGGCGATGACGAACACACGCTTCGAATGTGCGATCACCGCGATGTCGTCACACACGGATGCGACCATCATGATGCTGTAAACAGAACCTGGATTCATAAAAAAATGACGTTTTTCCATTCGTGCCCCCAGGTTAGTCGTTGAGTACACCATCATAGGCTCTCCTGTCTGATGCATCGTCAAGGGTAACCGCAGCCATGGTCTCCGAGCTGATGGTCCATGCTGCTGCAAACGTGGTCGAACTGTACGTCCAGATGGTAGTTGTCTTGCAAACGTCCCCATCAGTTGGCTCAGGGATCGAGACGTAGCTGCACGATGCGTTACAGCCATGCGGATAAGATGCCTGTCATCTCGACTGCTAGTGATACGAGACTGTTGGGATCCCGCACGGCGTTCCATATTACCCCCCTGAACCCACCAGTTCCATATTCTGCCAACAGTGATTGGATCTCGACCAACTCGAGCAGCAGTGTCGCGATACGATAAACCGCAATCACGATAGGCTGCAATCCCAGCTTTACCAAAGTCGGAAACGTGATGGTACGCATTTCTCCTTACACGTGGCATCACAACAACGTTTCACCAGGCAACGCCGGTCAACTGCTGTTTGTGTATGCGAAATCGGTGGGAAACTTTCCTCGTTTCAGCACGTTGTAGTTGTCGCTTCCGGCGCCAACCTTGTGTAAATGCTCTGAAAAGCTTATCATTTGTATATCGCAGCATCTTTTTCCTGTCGGTTAAATTTCGCGCCTGTAGCACGTAATCTTCGTGGTGTAGCAATTTTAATGGGCAGTAGTGTAGATATGTTTACATCCCATCATTCTGTATGTACTATGTGCTGATAATGTTCAGCACCTTAAACTTTGTTCGCACTGAAACTGGCGTGTTTCGTTAGAGTCACATACTTGTAAGCACAGGGCTGCTACAGTTTTCTTGGGAGAGCCTTCGCGAGGCTCCAGTATTACGCACACTTAGAGCAGCGCGCTCTGCCTTTTACTATCGGCTGTCACGGAGACTTCCGTAACGCGCTTAGCCCTCGTCACAGCTAGAAGGCCACGCTGCGCCCGTGCCTCTCCGGCATTCACTCCCGTCTTGCCGGGGCAACCGGTGCGCACCGGATGACGTCTTAATGGGGGGCAAAACTTTGTGGCGCCCTTGCGACAGCAGAGGCGGAGGCGAAGCCGGCTAATTATTGCGTCAGTAGCGCGGTAGCAGGTAGCAGTGAGCGGACAACTTGCTACTCCGAGCTCTGGAGCCTAGAATGGGCCGCACGCGAGAAGAAGACGAATAAAGGAGGAATTTAATTAAGGCAGATCGGGCGTACCCTAACGACCTTGTATAGCGAAGGCGCTACTGCGGCCAGCGTTGAAAGTACGTCTGCACAGGAGCGTCGCGAGTTTATCTTTGTTTTATCGGGGACATAAACTTTCAGTGGACTTGTAGATAACAATGCATATCTTCGCTCCACTTGGAGTTTCCTTCGTTGCCGTACTACGAAGTTTCATAAAAACTTTCCGAGACTATTGAGGAGGCACTGTTCTTAAGATTCGGGTGGCAAAGCAAGCTGATGGAAGCTCTTGTATTTTCCCTTGTTACCCTGTCGCAGTTGTTGTGTTAGACTGTTCTTCTACGCAAATAAGACACAGTGGAGAGCTAGACGTATATGGAAAGCCAGCCAGCGAGTTTATTCGGTTTCGGAATAAAATTTTCATTCTATTTTGCTGGTGACATTTTCTCTGTAATCCTCATAGCACCAAGGTTGCACTTCATGAGCAAAACAGGTTTCCAGAACTTTAGCCAAGTGCTACACCACGCTATGCAGTAAACAGTAACATGAAAGGAGGTTGCCTCCTAGCATTCTTCCGAAAGTTTTTAGCACCATTCTTAGCGATCCACAAGGACTGGATAATCGAAGTGCATCCGTGTACAGGGAAAGAGGCTCAGCTTCAATAGTGACTTTGCTAGTGCCAACATATGAGGCATTAGTTATGTGAGGATCACATCATGTTTTGAAAATAGAGAAGACTATCAGGAGTGATAGCGACGACGGGACGCGCCCGTATTCCGTAGTTCAGATAATCCTTCACATATTGTTGTGGCGTGATACGTGTTGGCCTCGATACACTTCAGTGCGATTTAAAATCTTCAACGAGGATATAGATACGTACCTAGGGTTTAAGAAATGACGAACGTACTATCTGTTCCATAATACTCGACTACATGATTTCGGTCACCATTTCATTTACCAACAGGCTCGGGAATGTTATTTAAATAACTCAGCACGTCCTTAAGACCGATTTTGGCCTACATCGACACCCGTAGCACATTTTTTTAAACTTTCACAAAACCCAAAAGAATCTTCGTCAAATATAAAGTCTGTAAGAGGCAACAATAGTAGTGTGCAGACTCTTATGGATCACTCGGAAACTGAAATTTAGGATATAAAAGTAAAAGCAGTTATTGAACGTTTATAAATATTAGTTTAGAAAGAAAGTGCTTCTCATTCGCACATCACGACAAAGATGATCAACATTAATTACGAAACGACTGTAACCACTAGACCTGAACAAAACCGCAAGTATTAGAATCAACTTCTTCTTAGAATTTTCTGCTCAGTTAATATTTATTTTAACCATAGTATACCGCAGGTCCCTCCAACACAAGGCTCTGTCAGGTTGTTGGAAGAAAGAACGTCTACAAGGAAGATAAGGAAAGTGTTCTACAACACTATCGGCCAGTATAATTGACACACAACTATTATGTAATCTTAGCATGCGTTCTGAACTCAAACACAGTGAAATATCTCCAACAGATTGACCCCTTGAAGAACCAACACTCGTAGCTTCAGAAAACATCAGTCATGTGAAGCTGCAAGTTTCTTACACTTCTTTTTGGAAATAATTCACCTTTACTCTACCGGGACAAAGATGAATGAGCGCACTGCACTAGTAGTGAATACGATTCTTGGGTTTGTGTAGTTTTATCTGTGATTAACTTTCTAGGCACTCAGTTGTGCACCTCTGGGGCATTCTCTTTTGGGGATTAGTAGCGAGCAGTCGAGATTTTAGAGAAGGAGATGTGATATGAGAGAACCTGAAAGAAATTATCTGGTATAATTGATTATAGAGATGAAAACTTGTATGTAAACACAAATTGTTGCTTCATTTGACGAAGAAGATCTTCGAGAGGGATTTTTGAAGGTAACCAATACAAGTGCATGAGTTAAAAGTTTGTTTGTCAGATATATTAACTGAAGGGGATCTTCGTCCCTTAACACTGAAGTATAATGTTAAATTGATCTACTTGTTTCCATTATGTCACAAGTAACGCAACTGGTTGAAATGCTTGTAAATTTTGTAACGAGAGAATTCTGTAATTGTTAGACTTATGTTGTGGAACATTTTTGTCATTAATCATAGTTTAACTTCTCATGAACTATTTTCTTGAAAGTAAAACTCTTCTACAAGATTCATTAAAAAGTTTTGAGTATTTTGTCGTATGTCCACTATCCCCTGCTCCTTATGCCACAGCAGTCGCAGATTGTTTCTGACATGCAAAAAGAACGATAAAAGTGACGAGTATTATTTTTTATTTGGCTGCTGTATCTACTGGTTGGTATTTGCTTTAGAGAACATCAGTATTCCAGGCACAGAATACTCCAGACACAGAAACATCATACTGAGCAATAGGTTATTGTTGTTGTTGTGGTCTTCAGTCCTGAGACTGGTTTGATGCAGCTCTCGATTCTAATCTATCCTGTGCAAGCTCCTTCATCTCCCAGAACCTACTGCAACCTACATTCTTCTGAATCTGCTTAGTGTATTCATGTCTTGGTCTTCCTCTACGATTTTTACCCTCCATGCTACCCTCCAATGCTACATTTGTGATCCCTTGATGCCTCAGGTCATTTCCTACCAACTGATCCCTTCTTCTAGTCAAGTTGTGCCACAAACTTCTCTTCTCCTCAATCCTACTCAATTCCTCCTCATTAGTTACATGATCTACCCACCTAATCTTCAACATTCTTCTGTAGCACCACATTTCGAAAGCTTCTACTCTCTTCATGTCCAAACTATTTGTTGTCCATGTTTCACTTCCATACATGGCTACACTCCATACAAATACTTCCAGAAACGACTTCCTGAAACTTAAATCTATATTCGATGATAACAAATTTCTCTTCTTCAGAAACGCTTTCCTTGCCATTGCCAGTCTACATTTTATGTCCTCTCTACTTCCACCATCATCAGTTGTTTTGCTCCCCAAATAGCAAAACTCCTTTACTACTTTAAGAGTCTCATTTCCTAATCTAATTCCCTCAGCATCACCCAACTTAATTCGACTACATTCCATTATCCTAGTTTTGCTTTTGTTGATGTTCATTTATATCCTCCTTTCAAGACACCAGCAATAGATACGTCACTTTTATTCAGGAGCCAATATCATATTGCATTCTTGAACAAACAGTATGCGGTCGAGATTGTCAGGTGTCATGCTAGCAATCAGATTAATTTTCAGTGAACGGTGTTCGAAATTTCAAACAGCCATATCCTTCTGAGTAGAGCGGTAATTTATTTTATGTGTTTCAAGTCAAACGTTACACATCATACCACGCAAAGCTCTTAATGTACTTCAGTACTGAGTTTTATTATATAGGTTTCACTGAGCACACAAGTAGTTTGTTTTGGTATTTAACAAGATTTATTTTCTTTGTTTCAAATTTTACATTTCATGAAGTATTAAGTATTTTTTTTATTACGCTGTTAACATGCGCAACATAGGACCAACCAACAGTCAGTTTTGCTCAGCAATTCAGTATGACATCCAAAGTTTTTGAAGACAATATAATCAGTTTTCTCACATACATACAATTTTTTGTAGGAAAGTTGCAAATGTCGACCCTTTTCGCCTCCGACAGTCCTCTGGTTTATCCGTGACTTTGTGGTTAGTTTTATTGAAGATCTTTGTTGCATCGGCATACAATAGTACAAACAATAGAAAATATTTCAGTGTTACCTAGATTTTTTCAGGTATTTCTGTTTTCAAAGAGAATTTAACTTTTTCTGGTTATTTAACTACACACACAAATTTTGTTTGGTAATTAAGTATTTACATTTCAACAAAATTTTTGTTTTAGGAATCTATTATTTAACAATTGTTTATAGAGTTTTTGTTGAATGAGGTCTTTTTAATTCAAATGGTTCTATGTTTGTTGTGACTTTAACTTTGGATTGAATGTCCCTCATTTTTATTTCTTTTGTTATGTACATTTCTTCATTGGTAAATTACTACAGAGAGGATTATAAGCCAGGAGAAATAATATAAATCGTTTCATTATTGTTTTAATACTTGTTCTTTCAATAAAGTTTTCGATCATTATTAGATAACACACACTAAGTAAGTAGGCTGTTAGGTTTTTATGTTGGTAACGCCATGTAGTGCTTTGTATGAAAATCACTGACTGTGCTGTGTGCAGTCTGTGGCTGGTTGGCATTGTTGAAATATTCGCTATTATAGTGTTGGGCAGTTGGATGTGAACAGAGCATAGCGTTGCACAGTTGGAGGTAAGTTGCAGCAGTGGTGGATGTGGGGTGAGAGATGGCGGAGTTTTGAGAGCAGATCGTTTGGATGTGTGTCCATCAGACAGTATGGACACACATCCAGTGTTCAAAAGTCATTACTATATATATATATATATATATATATATATATATATATATATATATATATAGTAATGACTTTTGAATACTGTTAACCCATTAAGTACCAGTGCCCTATTTTAAAGGGCAGAGCACATATTTATTTATAAATACACAATAAATTATTAATTTGCAACTATTATCATTCTCTGCCATTTGTTGATGCTTTTTATAACAAATGTATGCTTACAAGGAAGTAAAATTAATAAATCCTACTATTAATTGATTATTGAATACTAAGGCTTACTTTATCGACAGTTTAGTAATATTTGAAATATGCGACAAAGATCTTTTTGTGATTATTTATAGTCAACAACGTGTCTTTTAAACTACTTGCATTGTTAGCTCAATTGGAGTTATATTCCTTGTTTTTCATTGTTATAAAATTTCATGTACTCGAAATAGGACACTGGGACTTGGTGTTATCATTTCAGTTATTTGTATTGCTGCATGTTCGAATATGAAACTCTGCTACTGCTGATGTATTTTCTTTTTAGAACGTGGTAATTTTACCAGATTTTGTTGCTGATGTAATTAACGATCTCTCTCATATATTACAGGATGTGAAGTTACTTTGAATTTAGAGTGTATTATGTAAGTATATTTATGAATATGGTACCCAATAGTTGATAATACAGTTCCAGATGGACAGAGGTGTTTACACATTCCCTTTTCTGTAGTTCGTGCTAATGTATTATTCTTTCATTTCACTTTATTTTATTACATTTTATCTCGTTTCATTTTTTATAGATTATAATGGCCTTCAGACAAGATATACCTCGCTAACGAAGAAATAGAAGTAATAATAAACAGTGACGCATTCTATAATGTGGTGTCAGATGATCAGGACCATATTTATATCAGCGTATGACCGACGAAGAAGAAGGTCCAGACGATGTTACTGGAACTGTGTTAGTCTCAGAGGGGCTATTGAATTACATTATGTTGCATCATAGAATAACGAAGAAACTGTATGTAAAATTTCACTGCCAAGTACATCCCAAGTTTCAAGAAGTAAATCAAAGAAGAGATGTCTTAGTGATGAGAAAAGCAATTGGAAAAAGACACCTTCAGTTTATACAAAGCTGTCTCAAAAGTGAGCATGACATGAGCACAAACAGAGGAACTGAAGGAATAACTTTCTTCCTTGACTCCGAAGCAGATATTTGAAGAACTGATGAACAAAAACACATATGAGTTCATAGTGAAAGAAATTATGAGATACACAGTGAATATGAAGAATATGCTGGATTTCATCCTCACAGATGAAGAAGTGAAGGTCTTTGTTGGATTTCTTCTTTTTGCTGGCTACCATAAGCTCCCTGCTGAGAAGCTATACTGGTCTGAAGATGAAGATGTTGGCATATCAGTTATAAAGACAGCTATGTCAAGGAATAAATATCAGAAGTTGAAAGCATTGCTTCATTTTCAAGATAATGACTTAGCCAATGAAAACAAACATGTTTGCAGATTCAAAATTAGACCTCTCTTGAAAATGATAAATGAATCTTTCCAAAAATTTAGAATATTTGAGGAAAAATGGTCAATTGACGAAATGATAGTCAAATACTGTGGACGAAGTGGGCTGAAACAGTTTATCCGAGGCAGAACTATTAGATTAGGCTTTATGTTCTGGTCTCTTTGTGGAGCAAGTGGCTACTGTTTCAAATTTGATTTATAAAATGGAAAGGATCCAGAAGATACTGCAGGGGATGACCTATTATTGGGATCAAGAGTAGTCCTAAACATGCAGGACTGCACTGAAAAACCCGAGAATCATTCTGTGTACTTTGACAATTTCTTCACAAGTAGAAATCTTTTGATTCATCTGAGAAATTTGGGTTTTTGAGCAACTGTGACTGTCAGAGAGAATCGAGTTGGTGACTGTCCACTATTGAGCAGCAACAAAGTGTAAAAGACAATTCGAGAAAACTATGACCACCAGTTCGACAGGAAGGGTGAAGTCTTATTTGTTTGATGGCAGGACAACAGATGTGTTAAAATGGTACAAATTTTAACAAAGTTGAACCTTTGGGAGCAGCTACACGATACAGTAGACAAGCAAGTAAGAAGACACAAGTTCAACAACTTGCCGTTTTGAGTCGCATAATACATACATGGGAGATGTTGACCACCATGACTGGGTAGTTGGAAAACATGCGTCAGTAATTAGAGAGAAAAAATGGTACAGGGTCTTATTTACCCGTGTGCTGGAAATGGCCCTCGTAAATGACTGGCTCTTCTACAGACTAGTACATGGGGAAAATGCACTGGATTTGTTGAGTGTCAGACGTGCTGTTACTGTTAAATACCTGAAATTGGACACTGGAAGAACGAATATTGGACATCCAAAGGAATACCCATCAAGTCAGTTGAGAATGATACTAGGTATCATGTTTGATGGAATTGGTCATTAGATTGACAGATGAATCAAACAAAGAAGATATGTAAGAGCTAAATGCAAGGGGAAACCAAAAGTGTATTGTGTTAAACACCGTGTAACACTGTGTGTGAAGTGTTTTGTACCATTTCACAAGAAATGAATAGTTAAGACTTGAATGCAGTTTAGTATGCTATACAAGACTGTTAGATTCCAGAGTCCTGTTTTGTACTTATTGTGGTTCATACACTATGTACATTATAATTAAGGAATAAAAAATTCAAATTTAAAAAAAAAATCATTTGGGACTTAATGGGTTAAGGTACATACATTGTTTGTTCTCTATCAAAATCTTTGGTTTGCTAACTGTGCCTACCAGTAGTTAGTGCCATCAGTAGTTAGAGTCTTTTATTTAGCTGGCAGTATTCTCACTTGCTGTGTTGCAGTAGTTCCAGTATCGAAGATTTTTGTGAGACAAGTGATTCATGAAAGGTATAGGTTATTGTTAGTCAGGTCCATTCTTTTGTAGGGATTTTTGAAAGACAGATTGCGTTGCGCTAAACATTTTGTGTTTCATTTTAGTGTTGGTCAAAATAAGTAAAGAGCGAAATGTCTGAGTACGTTCAGTTCTGCTCAGCTGTTTGACAATCAAATAACGTAAGAGGTTTACCAGCACAGTTATTCATAAAATTTTCTAAGGGGACGTTTCAACTACTTCGTCATGCCAGTAGATCGTAAACCACAACCGCAAAGTAATGACTCAGTTATTATTGAAACACAACGAGCACCACACTCGATACAAGTAAATAATTTATTTGAGATATCACAGGATAGAAAAATTTTCCAGCACAGTTGAGTTCTTTATTAGGAAACGCAACAAATCAGATATCCAAAAGTGAACAAGGAATTTCGGAAGATGAATCGTTAGGCGAAAAATCGCTTTAGCCATGCATAATTTTCCAACAACTACTTACTCAGACAGTCGATTCGGGTTTTGCTTTATTAGAGTTGCTACAAAACATGAATAACAACTTGAAGACGCAAGTGAAACACTATAGCTTAACACCAAAGTATCTGAAAAAGTAATTTAATCACAAGCAGAAAGAAGTAAAGATATCATAGAACTTGGGAAAATCATTGTATAGAAAACCAACAACGGATTGGAAATGGATTACAGCCTACTATTACGAGGCTGGAGGCTAGTCTATGAGTTCTGAAACTGAAGAAAATAACTTGAACACTATACAACACATACGCAAAGTAAATAGCAACGAAAAATTAGGCAGTACGTGTTAAAATAGTGAAATAAATCCCCACAATGACAAAGCAGAGGAACTATTTACAGAAAACACTGTAACATCCTGCACCATTTCAATTCATGGGCAAAAGAAATCTAGTATCTAGCAATCCCGACGGATGAAGTACAAGAACAGAAAACTACAAACAGAAATTCAGATAACACTTAACTAATTTGTTCTTCATGTACAAAGAAACGAAAAGCTTTGAAACAGCATGTAGACAATCATGAAAGTAAAGTGGAACAACAGTTTACACACAGTGAAAGAAAAGAGAAGTGCGATTATTTTGCTTATTCTTATTTACATATTCTCATTTTCTGTGTATTTGTGTATTCATGGCAATGTTGTCATATGTCGGGAGGACAGAAATTCACTTGTAGTCCAAACAGTGAACAGCTTTGGCGGCATACCAAAGACTTTTGTCGGTACAGAAAGTCTACAGTGACGATTACAAACATTTTAATGCAGTCAACATAGGAGACAAGTTCCCATTAAAGAAATGCACTTATACACAAGACTGTGACGACCTCGAGCGCTATACTGAGCATTTGATCAAAAGTAGTGACACTGAAAATTCCAAGCGTCTTCCTATTTTTAAAAGTAGATGATGTATCCATTATACTATTCTGGTTACATCGACTGGTGAACGATGCCTTCCTGAGCTGGGTGTTAACTATTTTTCAGTTTCTTGCTTCATTTGTCTTCTCCTACTACAAGTTCAAGAAATTTTCTGTTATTATCCTAATATAACTCTGACGAAAGAAATTTTAGTGACTTATGAGCTATGATTAAGAATGTGTCACATCGGCTAAAAAGTGCATTTTGATACTGCCAAATTAAAAATATGAACCAGTTAAAAAAACAGTTAAATGAAAAATTACTCAGATATCAAGAATATTTGATCCCATCAGGATAACATGAAACGAAAAAGAAGCGACATTTCCTTGAAGTTCGACAGTGGAAAACACTTTACAATTGCGACCTACTGTTCTGGTAATAAACAGTGAGTCACATTATACAGAATATACTGCTGCTGTAGCAGTATACTTTGTTCACTTAAAGCAATATGTGGGAATCTTACTGATTGTCATGAGCACTATCTTATAAGAATTGGGTTCTTATTGCTAGAAAATAGGAAGTGTAGTTTCAGAAAAGTTTCTTCTCAATACTTCATTTTTGGAAGTGGAACACAGGTTGGCGAAACAATCAAACAGCTTTGAATGCTATCATTTATATGTACAGCAGTAGCATTCACAAATTATGAAATGAAAGATTTTGTACCAGTTCCAATGAGACGTACAGGTAACTGAAATTATAGTGGTGTTGTCCAAATGGGAAATCGATTTTGGAAATAGTAGTGGTATTGATGAATTACTAACATGAAGTATTCTCTTTTAGTTTAAGGAATAATTAAGGCTGTTCAAGGTAATACCGTCTTGTTTGAAGGACATTATCAGTATCTGAGGTAATTTGTATATCTGTGGAGTTTTCTTTTCATCATTAGTTGTGCAGTAACGAAGGTTTGTTTGCTTAGTTATGTTATTTATTAAGTGTGGCTGTGGAGTCATTCTGGTGTAAGATGTAATTAAAGAAACAGAGCAGTGAGTATTTACTATGAGGACTTTATGAGATATGAGCTTCTTATGATGTTTATTCAACAGAGATAAATATGTTTAAGGTATTACTGATTATTGATAATAACATGATAGAAAGGTGCAGTGGTTAGGGGTTATGATGTGTTATGAGGAATGAGTAGACAGTCATCAGGGACCTTGTTTTTTTTTATTGGAGTTGAATTTTTCTTTGTGTGAATACATTTCATTTGCTTGCATGTAGCAAAAGGAAGGTGATGACAGTTATGCGATTACTAGGATAACAGAGATCTGACAAGGTATGTAACACCAACATGGTAAAATGCATCACAATTAATTTTTTAAGTCAAGTTTTTTGGGTCATCAGGTATAACTGGTAGGGCATATGTTTCTTATATATTCGTTCTTTATGATGTTTCTGATAATTTTTTTATGATTTGTTGCACATGGCATACAAGAGCATTATTCTGATGAAGTATGCACTTTTCTTTTGTAATTGACTACACACCAATTTGTCCACAAGCCAGATTATGATGCACATTATATAGAATACTATGCCCCTTAGCTCGACAAAGCTTATGTAAGGCAACAAGTGCCTGGCGCAGTTGTTAGATCGGTTACTGCAGCCATAATGGTAGGTTATCAAGATTTAAGTGATTTTCTTCATGCTGCTATAGTCGGCGCACGACCGATCTGACACAGGCTCTCCGAGGTAGCAATGAAGTGGGGATTCTCCCATATGGCCATTTCACGAGTGTACCATGAATATCAGGAATCTGTAAAATATCAAATCACTGACATCGTTGCGGCTGGAAAAGGTTACTGCAAGAAAGGGACAAACAACAACTGAAGAGAACCGTCTACTGTGGCAGAAGCACAAGCCTTCCTCAAACTGCTGCAGATTTCAGTGGTGGGCCATAAACGAGTGTCAGTGTGCGAACCATTCAACGAAACATCCTCGATATGTACTTTAGGAGATTAAGGCCCACTCATGTACTTTTGCGCACAATGCTTTATGCATCGCCTGGGCCCATGAACACCGACATTGGACTGACGATGACTGTAAACATGTTGCCTGGTCAGATTAGTCGTCTCGTTTCAAATTCTATCATCCAGATGGAAATGTACGGGTATGGACACAACCTCATGAATCCATGGACCCTGCATGTCAGCAGTCAGCTGTTAAAGCTGGTGGATACTCTGTAGTGGTGTGAAGCTTGTGCAGTTGGGGTGATGTGCGACTCAGACCCGTGGTCAATGGGTAGCCTCTTTGATTTATAATCAAAACGTCTTCGGTCCCGGGTTAGATCCCCGCCACCGCCTAAATTTTGATAAATAATCAGCATTGGCGGCCGAAGACTTCCGGCATAAGAAGTCAGCGTCATTCTGCCAAAGGCCTTGTCAAAGAGGGCGGAGGAGCGGATAGAGGTTCAGGGCACTCTCTTGTCCTAGGGGTGAGAAATTGCCCCTAAAGGCGGAAGAATCAGCAATGATCAACGACATGAGGATGCAGAAGGCAATGGAAACCACTGCATTAAAGACACGTAATGTGTATCCACAGGGCATTTGGCCTGTAGTTGAAGAGGTGTCATGATGATCTCTCCATTGGCAAAAGATTCCGGAATAGTCCCCCATTCGAATCTCCAGGAGGGGACTGCCAAGGGGAAGGTTACCATGAGAAAAAGATTGAATAATCAATGAAAAGACAATGTTCTACGAGTCGGGGCGTGGAATGTCAGAAGCTTGAACGTGGTAGGGAAACTAGAAAGTCTGAAAAGGGAAATGCAAAGGCTCAATCTAGATATAGTAGGGGTCAGTGAAGTGAAGTGGAAGGAAGACAAGGATTTCTGATCAGATGAGTATCCAGTAATATCAACAGCAGCAGAAAATGGTATAACAGGTGTAGGATTCGTTATGAATAGGAAGGTAGGGCAGAGGTTGTGTTACTGTGAACAGTTCAGTGACCGGCTTGTTCTAATCAGAATCGACAGCAGACCAACAACGACAACGATAGTTCAGGTACACATGCAGACGTCGCAAGCTGAAGATGAACAGATAGAGAAAATGTATGAGGATATTGAAAGGGTAATGCAGTATGTAAAGTGAAACGAAAATCTAATAGTCATGGGCGACTGGAATGCAGTTGTAGAGGAAGGAGTAGATGAAAAGGTTACAGGAATTTATGGGCTTGGGACAAGGAATGAAAGAGGAGAAAGACTAATTGAGTTCTGTAACAAGTTTCAGCTAGTAATAGCGAATACCCTGTTCAAGAATCACAAGAGGAGGAGGTATACTTGGAAAAGGCCGGGAGATACGGGAAGATTTCAATTAGATTACATCATGGTCAGACAGAGATTCCGAAATCAGATACTAGATTGTAAGGCGTACCCAGGAGCAAATATAGACTCAGATCACAGTATAGTAGTGATGAAGAATAGGCTGAAGTTCAAGACATTAGTCAGGAAGAATCAATACGCAAATAAGTGGGATACGGAAGTTCTAAGGAATGACGAGATACGTTTGAAGTTCTCTAACGCTATAGATACAGCAATAAGGAATAGCGCAGTAGGCAGCACAGTTGAAGAGGAATGGACATCTCTAAAAAGGGCCAACACAGAAGTGGGGAAGGAAAACATAGGTACAAAGAAGGTAGCTGCAAAGAAACCATGGGTAACAGAAGAAATACTTTAGTTGATTGATGAAAGAAAGAAGTACAAACATGTTCCAGAAAAATCAGGAATACAGAAATACAAGTCGCTGAGGAATGAAATAAATAGGAAGTTCAGGGAAGCTAAGACGAAATGAATGCAGGGGAAATGTGAAGACATCGAATAAGATATGATTGTCGGAAGGACAGACTCAGCATATAGGAAAGTCAAAACAACCTTTGGTGACATTAAAAGCAACGGTGGTAACATTAAGAGTGCAATGGGAATTCCACTGTGAAATGTGGAGGAGAGAGCAGGTAGGTGGAAAGAATACATTGAAAGCCTCTATGAGGGTGACGATTTGTCTGATGTGATAGAAGAAGAAACAGGAGTCAATTTAGAAGAGATAGGAGATCCAGTATTAGAATCGGAATTTAAAAGAGCTTTGGAGGACTTACGGTCATATAAGGCAGAAGAGATAGATAACATTCCACCAGAATTTCTAAAATCATTAGGGGAAGTGGCAACAAAACGACTATTCACGTTGGTGTGTAGAATATATGAGTCTGGCGATATACCATGTGACTTTCGGAAAAGCTTCTGACTTCTGAAGACGGCAAGAGCTGACAAGTGCGAGAATTATCGCACAATCAGCTTAACACCTCATGCATCGAATCTGCATACAAGAATAATATTCAGAAGAATGGAAAAGAAAATTGAGAATGTGCTAGGTGACGATCAATTTGGCTTTAGGAAAAGTAAAGGCACGAGAGAGGCAATTCTGACGTTATGGCTAATGATGGAAGCAAGGCTAAAGAAAACTCAAGAGACGGTCATAGGATTTGTCGACCTGGAAAAAGCGTTCGACAATATAAAATGGTGCAAGCTGTTCGAGATTCTGGAAAAAGTAGGGATAATCTATAGGGAGAGACGGGTCATATACAATATGTACAACAACCAAGAGGTAATAATAAGAGTGGACTATCAAGAACGAAGTGCTCGTATTCCTTTCGCCCCTACTCTTCAATCTGTACATCGAGGAAGCAATGACGGAAATAAAAGAAAGGTTCAGGAGTGGAATTAAAATACAAGGTGAAAGGATATCAATGATACGATTCGCTGATGACATTGCTATCCTGAGTGAAAGAGAAGAAGAATTAAATGATATGCTGAACGGAATGAACAGTCTAATGCGTATACAGTATGGTTTGAGAGTTTGTCTAGTTTATATGTGTTTTGGCTGCTTTGCCTTTGTTATGTGCTAATTTTTTGAATATCTGTATACTGCAGTGGTTTTGTGAGAGCTCTCTTAGAATATGCATTTTCTGTTACAGGTTGTAATTGAGGTAAATGTCATGACATAACATAATTATGAAAGCAGTTGTAGGAAGAGAGTAAGTTGAAAATGTGACAGATGCACATACAAATAAGAAAGAAATATGTAGCAAAAGAAATGTATGTAGTAAAATGTGTGATTAGGCATGTGAAATAACGATGTATACATGCTACAGGTGAAGAGTGATCTTGATAGTAATTTAGAAATATATATGAGAATAGGCAGGTTAAACATGATTACACTATGTACATTATATGGTTATGATGTGATAATGAAATGTATGCAAAGTAACTTTATGTTTTTGTTTTGTAAATTGATGTGAAAGTTATTGCTATGTGACTATGACGTTTTTGCCTGGTAAACTGATATAAAAGATACATTGAGAAAAGTATGAGGTTTCAGTGAATGTGTAACACACATACAAAACAGAAGTTAGAAATCTGATCAGCACATTTCAGTAATACGTGACACTGGAATAAGTACCACACAAACTGATTGACACTTTGTCTTTGAAATACTCTGAATACCCTTCCCCTTTCCTTTCCATGTACCTAGATTTATTTGTTTGTCTGTCTAGCTTTTATTTCTTATCTGTATACCTCCTTCTTCTTATGTTGAGAGAATGTTTGTCATGTATATATTTTTATTGGGACCTTTCCTATGTTTTCCATTACATGTTAGCTCTGAGTTCTGTTACATAGATTTTCTTGTACATTTTCATGGACATTTGTTACCATTAGGAGATAGTAATGTTTAGTCCTTTGCTTATCTTGTTAATTTTAGTTGATATCTTTCACAGACCACTGCACGACTCTTTCTGTTTATATAAGGTTTTCTGATCATACTGACAATTATAATCTACAATTATTCATCTTTTGCATATAAGATTCATCTTACACTTTTAATTAATGTTTTGCACTATTTCACATATTTGCTGGGAGTAAGAGCTTTTCTTGTACAGATAACACTTAGTGTACAATACAGATATTTGCAATGTATTGTATAATCACAAATTAGATGAAGTTGTTAGGATTTAAATAAGTTTTTCACACACTTTAACGAAATAGTAGTATTCAGTGAGAAGTTAGCTGTGTGACTTCACACTGTCAGGTGGAAAACTATTTCCCTCCATTTGCTTATATTTACTAGCAATGTTCAGAGTTCTGTCAGCGACAGACAATAAGTTGCCTTACAGAGTCTGCTTCAAGTATGACTTCATTAATGATTTACGAAATGTGTCAGTGTTGTGCTAGTTGCATTTCTCTTCTTGGCCACAGAATTAATAACAAGAGAATTTAGCAGTATATTTGTTGATGCTAAGTGGTGCAATATTTTACACTCAATAATATTGTCACACTGGCATCAAGATTAATTATGTGAGACATTGAAGCATATATTAGATGGTTATAAGTAATGCAATATTTACCTACAACCAACAGGATTTAGAAAGTAATGTGGGTGTTTCATTGCTGTGCAACAGCAATGTTCTTATGTAAGATCCACATCACATCATTCTCTTTTACGGTTTTTAATCTGTAACCTAATAGTTGTATTGTTATTTATAGTTGTCACTTACTGTACTCACTTCTTTGTAATTCTCTAAAAATTTATTTCTCCTTGCATTACCACAGCAAAGACAATTTTCATGATATTTTTCTCAGCAGCAGGGTATAACGTAAGGTTCTCATGATTTTTCCTGGCATTGTAAATAATTCACCTTTACTGTACCGGGACAAAGTTGAATGAGCACACTCTGTGAGTGATGAATAATAAAATATATTTGTAGATCCTAGCTATTTTCCCAATATCTCAGAAACCGCATATTTCTCTTTAGAATTTTATTATTTTTATTCATTTTTAGAAAAATTAATCCAGAACATACAACTATATCAGCAATTTTTTGATGATTCTTAAGGACGTGTTTAGGGAATGAAGGGTAAAGGAGAACACGAATGGAAATAGAGGGAAATGAAAGCAAATGGAGGGGAATTTATTCATTTATTTAGCTTTCCACTTATTTATTTATTTTCGTGATTATAGGGATTTTTCGAAAACCCATTATTGTTTTTCATAATTTGAAGGGGATGATCATCCCCAGAGCTTGCATAACGAACCAAACATAAGACATATTTCTCTTTAAATCAAGGAAATTCTAGGTAATGAAATTCTTTATTAATAACTTAAAATTTCCTCATTCTCTTGATTCTGTTTGTCCTTGCCTTCTTGAGAAAACTGAAAATCAAAATTATTGATTAACTTCAAATATCTATCTGGCAAAATAATGTTAAATTATTTACTGAGATCGAAACAAATTTGGTCTCCATATCTTGTATTAAAATATTCACTATCAGTAATATTTCTAAACCAGTTAGTATTGCTTGCATTTCAGAGCTTCTTCAGTAACACTTCCACTTACATAGAAAAATATTTATGAACAGATTTTGGTAAAACCTTGGAGCCCACAAGGGAAACCTCACAGGGATTTTTCAAGTTGTATGTTTCTCTCATCTATTTCTCAACACCTACCCCTTGTTGTTTTGACGTCCATCTCGAAGTCCAGTTCGATTGTCAGGTCGTGATGATGATGTAGCATCTTATGGTAGCTGCCCTACTTTCATGTGTTGTCTTTAATTCCAGGAGCAGAACGCGGATAGTCGTGATGAGCGATGAAACTCAGTAGCTTGGGCAGGTAGACTGCTCCCAGTCTTAGGCATACTGGTTACAAATGCAGCTGCATGATTACAAGGTAATGAAATGAAAAACAAACCACATTCTAAAATGTGCTATTTCCTTTGGTTTATTTTTTGTTGTCAGAGGTTATTTTCATTGCATTATTGTGTCTTTTAGAAGAGACGAAATGTGAACTACATGTAATTGTGAATGTGAACTTTCAAATTAGCACTAAAAAACTACATTGTATGCGAAAAACTGAATATATTCCTGTACTGTTGAGGGTGGGAACTGCTTCAGTGCCATCTGTGAATGAAGTTATCAGCAGCTTAGTCACTGTGTCCGAATGGCACTGACATGTGTGACGGAGTGAAAAGAATGTTGCGGTTTTTGTATCTAGAGACAGCACAGCGCCACAGCGTTATATCAGTCCAGTATAATACCTAAACAAGCAAGTCGAGTTAGTGCTTTGCTGCAGGTGGGACCTATATAATGCATCACCTCTTCTGACCTCCAGAGTAGAGCCATACAGCTTATTATAAGCAGATAAAGTAGTGTTCCATTAAAACTCCTCAACTGAATTGTGTGTTGTATATTGTATATCAGATTCTTCTTTCCATACCTGGTAACACATGCTAGAGTATCTGCAGGAATTTTAACACTAACTGTGTACAGTTTCACCGTCATTTTGTGACATGTAACAATATTATACTTGGGTGTTATATAAATGCTACAAATCGGAAAATCTGTAATGAAATTATTTTTATTTATATCTACCACCCCTTTCAACTCTATGAGAAGTTTAAAATCAAGAAATGCTTCATTAGCTTTGACAAAATTATTTAGGGGAATAATACACCATGTCTTCTCTGGAAAAACTTTATTTTATCACAATTTTTAAATAGATGTTCTGTATAGCTGTAGTGTAGTTTGTCATGATCATACAGTGACAATTAAAGCAGCTGTTCATTTCTACGATTAGTTTTAACTACAACAAATACAAAATAAGGAGTATCAAATTCTACTGAGAATTAGTAATTTGTACTACCAACCTCAACATTCTTCTTCCTACTTAATCCAGTTTTTACATCTTGTAGTGCGTAGAAAGATACAAGTACTTTAGGGGTTTTCATTATATTTATTCATAGCTCAAGCTTGTAACTTGGTTCATATTCAACAATAGGTACATGAATGCCCACAGATTCTACAAAAATTTTATGTTCTTTATTAAATGTATCTTCTATGTAAGTTGCAACACCACCTAAGAATAGCATCTCTTTGCACTGGAACTCCCCGTTAAAATCACAGTAGTATCACCTACCAAGGTGAATCATGAATAAGCTTTAAAAAAACCATCAACATATACAATAGGTAGAGCACTTGTTTTCTTTGCTATTTACTGCCACATTATTTAGTTAATACCCTGCTCATTTTTCAGCAAGAAATGAAGTGCGATGTAACAAAACTGATGAGGAAGAAATGGGTGTTATATTCTGGATAGAACATAACTTCCTTCCTTTATGGTTACAAAATGAATTATCTTCGCCACATAACTACCGATAAAATTTTGGTTGAGTTTTGCATTGTATCGTCTCATCCATAAACTGTGTCAGTCTTCAATCTCACGTGCAGCTGAATACGATTAGGATGAACTCACCATCTCCTACAATTATGATAATTACAGCATCCTCTTTTAGGATCATGGGGGATATATTTACTTTTCTCTATCACAAAGAACCACTAAGGCCAATTAAATTATGATATTTATTAGTTACAAAAATTTCTAAACCCTGAGTAGCATCAAAAATAGGATAATATGTAAGCAAATATTTCATAATGTGGCTTATCGATTACTGCTGCATCCTATTAAGCATTAGCTTTGACTGAAGCAATAATATTAGTTGCTTGATGGATATTTTCTGTACGGTATACAAAATCTCCATAGGCCAGATTAAATTATATGTTGATTAATTCAAATGAAATAATTTTTTAACATCATTAGCAAAAGTTTCTTCAGTGATTTATTTAGTAATCCTATGACACATCCAGCACTATCCCTTTTATTTACATATATAATTAAAAGTGGTGGCCAGTAATAACTCTATTCAAAATTTAACTTGTTTTAACATGTATAACAGGATTTTTTGTATGGATAGAATTTTCTAAGCTTTGTAGACAATACTGACCAACAGGAACTTCAAGTATATCTTCATAACAATACCGTTTGTTATATTGTAATGTAATAATACCAGCCATAAGTGTTTTAAACAACCAAACAATGCAACAAGGAAGAAAACCAGCAGAAGACATCACTGATTACGATTTCTAGTCATACACTGCATCCCTTCTACCGCAAACGCCACAACAACAGCTACAGTAAAAAACAGTGCACAAATAGTTTTAGATTAACCTAGTTTATTTTTAAGTAATATTTCTCCATATGTTTGTATGTATGTATAAATGCCTGGAAATAAACAGAACATTTTGGAAATGTGTTGCATTATGATAGATTAAGCATTAAATAAAAAGTGACTGGTAGCAGAAACTTGAAACAAATAATTATCCTACACAGTCACGGGTCACAAGGAAGCCATAATAGCTGAAAATAATTATGATACAACCAGCCAAGTTGCAAAAGTATTTCGAACATACAGAAAAATTAGATTTAGTTACTTAAAACATGTCTAGATATAAAATTCAACAAATTATGTCTATATGAAACCACAGCACCTAAATATGTGAGTGTGAAGACTAACTGCAAATCAATGTCATTACAACCTGCTAAAGCTACAGGTGAGAAATTCTGGCTATGATGAGAAGTTTAACAGTTTTATAAAAAGAAAGAAGTCCTCAACCGATTAGTTTAGAGCGCCTATCTGGAATTAATGTTATTAGCATATCCAGAACAGATCCCATTCCTTCATGATATCCTTGGAAACATAGTAAAAACCACATATAATAAAATAAACAGCACTAATGAAAAGATGCTTGACAATTTGAGAAAGAGAAACAAGGTGCCTGTCGATAAATACATACATAAAAATAATAACCCCAACAAAGTTTTCCCAAGAGTTTTAAATTCAATTCACATTGAATTCAGAGGGATAGAAATGTCACTACTAAATAAGGGTTTCAAGCATAGTATAAATCCATGCATCAATCACAAGAACATAAAAGACCCCATATACTCACTAAAGATAGCCAATGATATTGCAAAACTTAATGATACTGAAGAAACAGTACTAGGCCACAACGCTACTAAAATTATACAGAAACACATAATCATAAAAGCAACAAAAACAAACAACTTCGAAAGAAATGTATTGAAGTCTATTAATAAGAAACTACCAAACCATAATGCCCTGGCTGTAAAATTTGATAAAGGTTCCACAACAGTTATTACGTTTAAGGATGATTATATACACAAAACACTCGAATTCTTTGCAAACAACCACATACTGGAAGCCCAGGTTAACAACACATCAGAGTTTCAAGCTAAAATAATAAAATGCATCAACAACAGTAACATCCTTTCCTCTAACAATGAAGTACAAAACCATATTGGGATGAACCGAACAGCCCCCAAAAAAACTCAGAGCACATCCAAAAGTCTGTAAAACCAATGCACCTATCAGGTCTGTTATGTACTCAAGTAAAAATCCAGTCTACAAATTAATGAGAGAACTAAATGTCAAACTTGTGGAAAAATAAGGATTTGAAAAAATATGTTCCATAAAGAACTGCTATGAACTTATTGGCAGTTTGAAAGATTTGACAGTACCACCTCAAGCCAAGTTTCTATCCCTAGATATTGTTAACCTTTACTGCAGTATACCTGTAGATGAAACACTTGAGATAATAAGAATGATGGTAATGAGAAACAAGAGAATGAGCAAACCATAAATTATAGAACTGGTAGATGTACTTAATCTAGTGCTTTCACATAATCGATTCTCTTTCATCAACAAAATTTACAAGTGCGAACAAGGACTAGCAATGGGGAACCCTCTCAGTGACCTATGAGCTGAACTACATATCAACCCTAACAAAAATAAAATTCTAACACTAAATGATAACATCACAAGCAATGTTAAATTCTATGAGAGATATGTAGATGACACCCTCATTCTATTTGATCGCACAGAGAATGAAGTGACAAACATTTTTAACAAATTCAATAGCCTACATAAAAATATTCAATTCACCCTTGAACAGGAAGAAGACAACACCATACCTTTTCTAGACATAAAAATATCAAAACAGAACCAAAAGCTAGTTTTCAAAGTTTACAGAAAACCTTCTGGGTCTGACAACACTATACAAAACTCATCAAAACATCCTGTCACCCACAAAAAAGATGCTTATAGTTCAATGCCATGCAGAGTACACAAATTTCCAATTCAACATACAGAACTGCGACCAGAAATAAAAACCATAGCATATACTGCAATAAACAATAGATATGACCCTTCTCTAATTAATTCCATGTCACAATAGATAAAAAATAAACTGAACAAACAACATCAAACTGCACTCACAACTGACAGTGCCTCAGCAATCAAATATGTAAAAATGCCATATCTTGGAATGATATCTAACAAATTAGCGGGACTTTTCAAAAACGTAGAAGTAAAAATCACCTTCAGCACCAACAATAACCTACGTAGGAAGCTCATTCAGAAAATTAAACCACCAGATACAAAAAAAAAGGTTCAAATGGCTCTGAGCACTATGGACTTAACATATTAGGTCATCAGTCCCCTGGACCTTAGAACTACTTAAGACTAACTAACCTAAGGACATCACACAACACCCAGCCATCACGAGGCAGAGAACATCCCTGACCCCACTGGGAATCGAACCCGGGAACCTGGGTGTGGGAAGCGAGAAGGCTACCGCACAACCATGAGATGCGGGCACCAGATACAGGTCTTGATGCATCAGGCATTTACAAATTCATCTGCAGCCACTGTAATCAATATTACATCGGCTAAACAGGCAGAAAATTCGGAACCCTATTGAAAGAAAATTTAGACTGCTACAAGCTTGGTAAATGTAACAAATCAGTAGTAGCAATTGTCATAAAAGACACAGGCCACCCTTCAGAAATCGAAGACAATCTCGAAATCTTACATGAAAGAGGAAAAAATAAAATAATGGATACTGTGGAAGAAATGGAGATTTTCATACATAACACAAGACATGGAGATAACATTCTTAAAGAAATAACCGAATTCAAAAACTCAAAATTCTTCAACAGTCTTAAGCCAGTTCTAACTAAATAGATTCAAGATATGTGAATGCAAATAATTGAGTACAAATCTGTAAGTACCAAGAATATCGATACAAAACCTCAATAATCTATACAGACTCACATGATACTGTCCTCTATCTTGTGTTGTGTGTATTATATCGAAGCAATCTGTGCAGTGACATAATATAATATGCAATAGTGTAATGTCAATCAACAGCTCTGCCATTACACCAGTGATGCAAATGAAGCAGCAAGTTGATGCAATTATAAGTGATCAACTGTTATATAAAAGCCTTTCACGATATTTTCGTAAAACAAATAACTGATGCAAATCAATCTCCATCCTATACAGGCTGTGATATACATAGTCAACCACATTGAAGAAAACCAGCATAAGACATCACTAATTTCGATTTGTAGCCTTACACTGCCTCCTTCCTTCCCTCCAAATACCACACCAGCAGCTAAAGTAAAAAACAATGCAAAATAAAATTCAAGATAAATCTAGCTCATGACTGTTTATATTTAAGCAACATTTCTCTATATGTATGTATAAACGCCTGCAGATGAACAGAACATGCTCGAAATGCGTTGCATTATGTTAGATTAAGCATAAAATTAAAAGTGACTGGTAGCAGAAACCTGAAATAAATAATTATCCCACACAGTCATGGTTTATGAAAAAGCCATTACGGCTGAAAATAATTGCTAAAGCTGTGTCACTGAGGAGCAGCCAATCTCTTTTTGACAATGAATGACTTACCACTCAATTGAAATAAGCGACTCATTTACAACTAATAAAAATATTATTTATTATGTGGAAACTGTTTGGGGACGAGAAATAAAAATTAGAAAACTAATGTTGGAAAGTCTGGCCTGATTATATTCAGAGCCCACTAATAGGACCAAGTTGTTGTTGAAAGACAACATCAATTACTGTCACTTGTATTTTAGCTCCATAATATTTGCATTGGAGTAAAATGGATCCTTTGTATGTTTACTCCAAAAATTTAGATCAACCAATTATCAAGAATTTATAAAAATATCAGAAAAGCGAAACATAACTGAAAAGAGAAGAGTAATACATTTACTGGAAATAATGATGGAATTATACCTGTGGATGAATGTCAGGGTGATTCATTTCTAGTATTTGATGA
Source organism: Schistocerca gregaria (assembly GCF_023897955.1). NCBI lineage: Eukaryota > Metazoa > Arthropoda > Insecta > Orthoptera > Acrididae > Schistocerca > Schistocerca gregaria. The sequence continues at coordinate 255,820,914 of NC_064926.1, forward strand.
CTTATTTCTTGATAATCAGGATGAAGTTAGAGAATATTTCTCAGAAGCAAACATGAAGGATAAATTTGATTCATTTAGCCCATACGTAATCAAAGAAATGTAATAAAGTATTGGAGGATCAAAAATGGCATAACTAAGAAGTGGAAAGAAGTTCTAAAAATACTTAGTATGTAACCTAATGCATTAAGCAATTATGATATAGAAAAACTCGCTAAAATTCAGGAAAATAAAAACTTTTGTGGTGATTATATGATTGACAAATTATCCAACAAACCAAACAATGGCATATGTCGAGTGATAAATTTACTTACTTCTGATAATGTTGGCCCACACTGGATATATCATTATAAAACCAAATATGAAGAAAATGTATTTGATTCATTTGGAGAAAATATTTCTAAAGAGTTGGTTAAATATGTTGGTCTCAGTGAACTACACTACAGTACTGCAACAGTACAAAACTTTTAATGAAGTAATTTGTGATATTGTCGTTTTTTCATGTTAAAGCTATTGTCAGACCATTATGGATAAAGTCCTGTCTCTGAATTCTGTAATATTTTAAATCTAGTAGGCCGAAATTTATATAAACAGTGTGCAGCCTAAAAGTTACTCCAGTAATGAGCAAAGTCCTAGAGTACTAGAAAACATCGAAAATGAATACCAGCCTTTGAAATCAATAATTGATCCGAGTGTAGGTGATTTAATTAACAATTTGATAAAGAAGCACACAACATCTTTAGCCCGTCGGTGGACGCGACTTTCATACTTCCATGGGTGGATGGTTTACACCTCTTAAAATGCAATTAGTATTAAACATTGAAACTAAGGAAAAATAATCTATATATAATCGCCAGTTACATTATTTTGTGAAACATAACATAACATTACATAGCTCTAAGAAAATAATCTTTTATTTATTTGATACCTTCGTAATTTCCTATTATTGTCATTGTAATTTATAACAAGCCGATATTATTTATTGCCTTCATGGTCGTTTTAATTAGATCGCTTGATTTCACTGACTGATGTGAAAAGAAAGTCACAAGGGAACACATTATGAAATGGAGAATTCATAAACTCCCACTCCTGTTTATGATTGTGAATATATTAGTCAACTTCCATCTGCATCTCACTTCCACATTTCACACATTTGGTATTTGTGACACCATGTTTCTTCCATACATGTTTCTTATATTTCATACATACTGTTTGGGTTCTGTTGTTCTTATGCCTGCCACATATGTAACAATTTCCAGACTTTGTTGGCACTTTTTTCTTCACTTCTTCGTGCCTATACTTGTTCAAGAAGCTGTGAATATCCTTGGGACGCGTCTCACATAATGCTCTTTGGTTAAAATGTTCTTCCATTAAGTCCAGAGCAAGATGTTTCAAAAAAATTCGTTTTCACTCTTTACTGAGCCAGCAGGTGTGTTGGACCTTCCACTGAGCTACAGACCCCCTTAAAGATGTCTCCCACTGACAGGGACGAAACGTTGGAAATTGAGCCAAAATTCATCAACTGACCAAGTCATAACAGCCTGGATAATCATAATGGACATAACTTATATGGTTTGCATATTACATATCACTATTTTTTATTCTCAGTGCACTTAACTCTCCATTGTTCAGGCGTCACAGTTCATTGAACACTACTGTATACAGAAGGTAGGCTGTGTGGAGAACACATCGGTTGGTTGTATGGCATCAACTACATATATAATATTTATGGAAAGCAAAGCACATCAGATTTACATGGGAATTTCATAAAATAAAACGTAAGTAAAATACTTTACATTGCTGTTCGACTTGTATCATATTTGCCAGTAAATACAGAAAACATAGATAAGAAAATTTCCAGGTTCACTCCTTGTGAGTCAGTTGTTTTATTCTGTAAACATGTAACTAACATCAGATAAGTAACACCTTTTTTTTAAAAAAAATATTTATAAGATGAAAGAAGGCACATGCTATATGCAACTATTAGAGTTGATCTGATATAAATGTTTTTATCTTGGTATTATTTTTCTCTCTTAACAGGTATATTGTTCCTTCTATTTACTAAATAGTTTATAGATGGTGCCAAATGGTTGGTGTAACTGGACTATTCTGTTACAGATGTAGAGGGTAGTAGCCTCTTTGTGACTTCAGACAGATTTTTCTTATGCAGTAGCCTCTTTGTGACTTCAAACAGATTTTTCTTATAACTAAAATAAAACCAAAACACTGAACTGGTGTTAATAACAATGTATCTGAGCTAACATATCATGGAGAACGTTCTGTAGGTTCAAAATTATAACCATCATGCTCATACAATATTAGGCATGCCTTATTTTGGCAAGAAGGCAGGAGCTACTTTGATCCCCATGTGTGAAACCCTACATTGATTCCTAGCACCAAGCTTTCAAACAGTTCGAAGAAGAGTGCATTTTTCATAAAGATTTGATCATTAATTACGTTTCTCTCGGCATTATTGTGGTGGCAGAAGATCTCCAGCTCTTCTAGGAGGTTGAGGATCCTACCTTTCTTGCATTTATGCAACAATCTCACATTAGATGTCAAAGTCAGCATCTTATGCATCGTTGTAAGTGATTGGGCAGCCATACTCGATTTCGCCAGGGTGTCTTTTCTTCCCAACGTGATGTGTTCCCCAAACCTAGTTTCCAGCCTCCTTCGTGTTTGGCCAACATATCAGGCCTTACAGTCTAGTCAATCAATTTTATAAACTCCAGAAGCAGGACATATGTTTTTTGTATCTATAGAGTGTTGCAGAATATATCCTTAGTTATTTTTGGTACCAAAAGACAGTGTCATATTGTACTTTCCAAGGGGGGACTGATGACCTCAGATGTTAAGTCCCATAGTGCTCAGACCCATTTTTGAACTTTCTAAGGATAGTTGCCATCCTTATACTCATTTTTCCGTAATGAGGTAAACTAACTTAGTATAGTTGCCATCCTAGTACTCATTTTTCCATAGTGAGGTAAACTAACTTAGCATTTTCTTTAGAAACCATACTATTGTAAGGTGCCATCCTATTTTTGTATTTATTAGCTATGTTCTTACATATAGTACCTACAAAGTCATGTGGATAATTATTCATTTTTGCAATGTGCCTCATTGCTGCCATTTTGTCATCTTATTCATCTTTTGACAACAGTATTTTAAACAACCGATTGATAGTAAAATTGAAACACGCCTTTTTATGTTGTACTGGGAGGATTGTATTTAAATCCAGAATGTTATCAGTACAAGTCTCTTTGAGAAAGTGCCAAATGTATGCCTGCCGTTTTCATTCTGAATAGATAGGTCTAGAAAAGTAATAGATGCATTTGTTTCAGCCTCACAAGTAAATTCAATTGTTTGGTGCAAGTTATTATATTTGGCTACTATAGAGTTGATGACATCATTGTTACCTTGTATTAGCAGCAGTTTGTCATCTACATATGTAAAGTAGTATACAATGTTGTCAGCCAAGGAAGTATTTTCTGGAAAGAATCTGTTTTCTATTTAATTAATGAAATTAGCAGAAGCATTTCAGATATTGTGCCCCCATACTGTGACTATATTTTTTGGGGTTAAATGCCCCAATAAAATTTAATGTAGTTAAATTTCAAAATTATGGCAATTAGCCTATTGAATTCATCTAATTCCCTCATAGAAAGCTACTTTTGTTCCATTAAATAACACTGAATCACTTGCACAGTTTTATCAATGGGTATATTTGTGTATACGATGAAGACATCCAGAGAAATAGATTTCATTTCATCAGTTATTGTTATATTTCAGATCTTTTGATCAGTCCGAAACTGTTTGAAAGGAGAATTGTTTATAGAAATTATATTGAGTTTTAAGAAACCGCAGCTATCTATTAGAAAGGACTACACCTGACAACCACCACCTGGCATATCGATTATCCTTCTTGTATACCTTTATTTGTGCGCTAGGTATGGGTGTCAGGTGGTTCATAACCTTTAGCCTATGTACCTTCCTTGGTGATATTATCTCACTGCAAATTTTTAACTGATCTAGCAATCCTTTCCAAGGTTCAGACATTACATCCTGATCGATTTCCTTAATCCAATTATCTTCAAAGAAGTTTAGAGTTTTGGCAATATGGATGTCTTTTGCAAATGATCATTGTTGTTCCCCCTTTGTCTGCCTTAGTTACTATGGTGTCGTTTTGCGATAGCTTGAAATTGATATATTCAATGACGCTCTTCTCTTTTATCGATCTGGGGATAGGTTTATTAACCTCATTTCTAATAATAATATTAATCGTTAAACAAATCTCATTCTGATCAAGTTCTGGTATTCTCAGTGAGCCAGTTGCATACTTAGTGGGACTACCTTCTCCTTTATAGTCTTATGATCCACTTTCCTATATATGTTATACTTCATACCATTATTAAGCATTTCCGTTTCATTCTGATAAAAAACAATGTTCGTTAAATTCAACACTCTTGTGAAGAAGTTAAAATTTCATACAAAATCATTGTTACTTGCTGTTGCCCTATTTTTCAAACTCAGAATCTTATTATGATGTCTTTGTTTTAGTTTATGTACTAAGTTATCCTCATATAGAGGGCATCATACAATCAACCAATGTGTTCTCCACACAGCCTACCTTCTGTGTACAGTAGTATTCAAAGAACTTAGACTGACACCTGAACAACAGAGACTTACATGCACTGAGAATTAAAAAATAGTGGTATGTAATATGCAAACCATATGGGTTATGCCGTTATTTGTAAGTTTTTACTATAGCATATGACTATGTACTTATTGTGTCTTTTGCACTAAGTATGGTAAGCTACTACCAGAAATCTGGATTCGCACAATAATGTCAACAAAATATGACTGATTGCTGCATTATATAACTTATAAGTTACATACAGTCGCTGCGTGCATCCACTTTCCAAATGGAAGGTAATCTGACAAAATGGCCTTGATGTACACGTACTGCAACCGGCTGAAACAAACAGAAACTACAGCCATAATTTTTCTCCTGGCATGCAACTTTACTGTATGGCATCGAGAAATGCAACAAACCAGTCTCTGGACTGAAGACTACAATGACAACAACAATGACAACCATACCACTTAAAGAAAACATTATATGAAGATGAAAAACACGCATGCAGCTCATATATTTGTTGTAGATAGGAGCAATAGACTAGAAAATATGGATACAGTAGATAAAAAATTGAATTTCTTTTTTGACAGGAGGCAAACGAAAAAATGCACGATTTTGAATGCAACTTTAGACTTAAAAGACTGATTGTTCTTAGGAAAAATATAAACTAACAATCAGCATTTGATGATTTTCATATCACAATGAATGAATTATATAAGATATATGAAATAAACAATAACATTCTATCAATAGTGTTACGAGATAAAATTTTCTGACTGAAAGATTAGTAGACATAGTTACAAACATACAAATAGATTGAAATAAATTACATTTGCTGAAACAATTACATCATACAAAATTTGAAATATATTATTTAGTTTTCAACCTTTTTAAGCAAATAATCACATCTGTTTCAGATGTATCAAGTTTACTTAATCACATCAGCCTCAATGAGTAAAGACCAAAAACTGAAGACACAAGACTGAAGATCTTTACACAATATGCAAGACTAAAAAGTGTAAGTCTGTTAAAAAAGTCTGTTGCTGATGATACACAGCCTAATAATATCCATGAAGAAATTAAGTTAGATAAACCAATGAGAAAATATTTTAAAAGACAAACAATTGTTTCACTTGGTGTAGACGATTTATGGTAAGATGATCTAGTAAAAAATGTTTTCAGGCATTTTGAAAGTAATTTTAGAATAATAGATAAAGGGTACTAATATTTACAAGCTGTAATGGAAGCCTTTTCAAAAATTGTTTGGGCTATTCCAGTTAAAGGTAAAATAGATGTAAATGCAGTTGACACCATTGAAAATATACTAAATTGTGTGAAGAATACAACAACACAAAACATTCAACCACAAATATGATGCCAAAGAATGTGACCAACGATAATGGAAAAGAATTGCTGAGGAAGACATATTTGTAAGAGATTCAAGGTGTCAATATAAAATGGGAAAAAAGTAAGAATTATCAAATTGAAACGAATGTTAGGAGAAGGGTATACCACCAGTTGGTCCCCAGAAATTTATTATTGTTGATTATGTGATCAAGGGTGATAAAGTGAGAGTTAGCAAACTGAAAGGAAGTTTTGGAGAAGGGTATACAACCAGTTGGACACCAGAAATTTTTTATGGCTGATCATATTGTCTATTCTAATCTAGCCATATATATATATATATATATATATATATATATATATATATATATATACATATATATATATATAGTGGAATTTTTGAGAAAGAAGGGTGAAAAAGTATTTGTTGAATAGCTGGGTTAGATTAATTATGCAGTTGTCAAGTAAATAAATGAAAATGTTATTTTACAAAAGATTTCCTGCATCATGTAAACATTGTTGATCTGTGTGTCCATTATGTAATGAAAAGTATTTTTGGCAAAAGATAACTTATTCACCCAGTGTTTTTTTTTTCATTTTATTTTGCAGAAGAGTGAGTTTGGATGCAAACCTAAGGCTTCTGGCATTGGATTATATTTGATTCTTATTATTTCATCACAATTTAGATGTCTATCTACGATATTGTGGATATCTTGAATGTATTTTTTCACATCTTAGCACATAGTAATCATGCTCAAATTCGTAGTAAAATAATTGTAGAATTCGGATCATATTTCTCAAATTAAGGTCTTCAGTTGGAGTCAAAACACGTGGTTCAATTTCATTAATTCTTTCTACAGGCACTTCCTGTCTTCTTTTGTTCAGCACACACAAAACCATTTCATTTAAATTTGTAAATTAAAAATTTTTTCCTGTAAGTTATCAATTGTTGAGAACAACAAACAGAGTGAGGAAACACATCTACAAAAAATATACTGGGTGTCAAGAAATTAACGATTTATTTGTTTTTACCCTAATCAATAGTCTAAAGACAAACTTAAATTCAAATGTAAGAAATGACACATAGAATATAACAAAAATTGGGGAGCTGCCATGGCAAATAAGTTTGAGTCAGATTATAATCATTTTTATTTGATCTGTTAAATCATATTTGTTATAAATAAAGCAGAAAATTAACCAGTTCACAGTTATTCGATTTCATGATAATTGATATAGAAGTAAGTTAACTGGATACACTAAAAATACAGTTCTAATTCTATTCGATATTAGACAACAGGAAAATCCATTGAAACACTTGTCTCATTTTACAGTCGGATTCAGTGAAGCAATTTTTTAAAATAATGAAATTAATTGAATGAAAGAAATATTTATTTACTTATTTATTTATACATTTATTTTACCTGGCAAAATTAGGGCCTTCAGGCCCTCTCTTACACCTAACCAGGCATACTCAGATTGAACAAGTTACAGCTTCTACATAGCATTAAGGACATATAGCCTATTATGCAGTATTGATGTTAAAGAAAAAAATTGATATTATAACAGTAGTACAATGATCATTATAACAATAAAAAATAATTATAACAATCAATAAAAATAATAATAATAACAATAATAGTAATAATAATAATAATAATGACTATGTATATGAAAGTAAACATACTTTTCTTTTCTGAATGTCAGTCCCATTGTTAGTTGGGAATTTTCTCGTTATGTTCTTGCAGCTTGTGAGTTATTCTCATCGAGCAGAGACATAAGACGATAGAATGGGGTGAAAGAGATATATAAGAGGTAGATAGGTTAGAGGAAGACAAATAGAACGGTAAAATTCGAAGCTGAAAGAAAGAGATGGGAGAGGCACAAGAATGGTGGCTATACCATCCCTAATATGTAAGTTTTGAGTTCCCTCTTGAATGTTGAGTAGTTCTGGATGTAATTATGTAATAGGCGTATTTAAACTGTTTTAGCATGTAATTATCTGAACTGTTTCTTATTTAAATTGTTTTGTTAATTAAATTGCATTGTGTATTATTGAGAAAGAGCGGGAAACCGCGAATAGATACATTTTGAGAAAGAGCGGGAAACAGCGTGCAGTAATACATCTGTAATGCTAGCAGGGATTGTCTGCACCAAAAACCATTGTTGGCGGCGAGACCGCACTTTTGTAGCATTGAGTGTTGGAAGCGAGCAGTTGCGAGTAAGATGTGAGACGAGGCAGTCGTAGCTAGCGAGACATGAGAGGAGGTCGCTGTAAGCGAGGTATGAATTAACACTTTGAAAGAAGCGGTGTACTCGCCAGCCACTCGCTATATGTAGCGCAATGCTAGTTTTTAAGAATTTTTGTAAAGAACTATACCCCTTGTAATTGTTTGTCAAGATCGTTCTCAGAATATAGTTAACTTCTACCAGATTAAATGCATTAAGAATTTTCTATCCCAAAATCATTCATGTAAATGCTTTACGGAATTCATTGTTATCTTAAAAGAAAAGTCTAAACTGAGCTTCAGCTTTTATCAAATCTAAATTAACTTCAACTTAAAGAATTCCAGTCACAAAGTATTATGAAACTCCACCAGCAGCTTATAATTATGTTAAAGAGAAGTAAGTATATTCATTCCACAGTTTGCTGTAGCAGTCAGATGGCGATCCAGTATAAATAATTAAAGGTAAGAATCAGTCTTAATAATTTCAGGTAACGACTGAGGGCCACGGCGACAACACATTTTATGTTTCGTCGTAATAATCAGCAGGTAGTCTTGACAGAGCAGCAGTTAAAAGATTTTAAGAGACGCAGCGTTCAGTCAGCAAGCAAACGTTCATCCAATATTAGACGGGAAGGTTTCACTTGGCGATATCCATTCAGTACTACTGTGGATATGAATATACTGACTTTGATAATAGTGTGAATAAGTTACTGATAAGTGGCGCAACGCATATACTAAAGTGTATAACTTTTATTCACAGGTCATCGGCAATTCTGTTTGCTTTATTGATTCGGCGTTGAAAAGTGTTTGTTCAGTGTTGAATCCGCTTTGAACAGTGATATATTTTGTTGCGTGTGATGATTATAGACAATGTCCCGCAGAATAATTACTCGTTCTCAAACTGATAAAACTTTTTGTTGCGTGTGATGATTATAGACATTGTCCCGCAGAATAATTACTCGTTCTCAAACTGATAAAACTGTACAAAATACTGACGAGAGATTCTTTTCTGGAATAGGCAGTAATAATACGTGTGAAAACCCTGATTCTGAAACGTTAGGTGAACAGACATTTAATAACTGTAACAATATGGAAGTGTTTAACGAACAAGTAACTTCAGAAATGCCCACAGACAATGAAACGGTAGTGCAAAATAATTTGGCATTAAATGCAACAGATGGTACACAGTCACAAATTCCGCATAGTAGACATAACAGTTTCAGTAACGAAACCACTACAATGCAGTCAGACAGAGAGACTCCATTAAGCACTGATTTAGATTCAAACGGTACACAGCTACACAACCTGCGTAGCAGATCCAACAGTTCTCATGACCAAAATTCCGAAATTACGGAAAACGTGACGCAGTCATAATCATCTGAGGATGTTCAAATGAACACAGATCTACAGCCTTTAACAACGAATACAAATACACACAGAAGTCAATCCGAAACGGATCCAATAATGGCATTTTTGCTACAAATGAGACAAGACATGAACCAAAACTTTAACAGAGGGTCACAAGAATTAGAAAAAAGGTCACAAGATCTAAAAAACGAAATTAAGGCAGAACACGCACACACAGATCAGAAATTAGACAACATGTACCAAAATCTAAAACACGAAATCAAAGTAGAAATTCAAACAGTCGCTGAAAAATGTTCACAATCAACACAAGAATTACGCGACAAAATTCAAGAAATATCCGATAACCAAGCAACATTTGCAGTTAGTATACGGGAAACAATGACAGAAAACTTTGCTAAACAAAACGCTCAGATTGATGAACGTTTTAACAATCACACAGAAAACTGTTTGATACGTCACCGTAAACTGGTGCGATCGCAGGATAAAGAACGAAAAGAATTACTACAAACAATCACTAAACAGCGTCAGGACGACAAAAAGAAAGTGTTTGCCCAGGGCAAAACATATGTAGACAATCACATACAGTCGATCTCGGAAGAAATCGAAACGGTCAAAGAAACAAATAATCAAATACAAGACAGGCTTACAGAAATCCAAACACAGACAATCGATGTGAAAACTTCTACAGACACTGAAATCCAGAATGTTAAAGATAAATTAACAGAGGACGTTCAGACACTAACTGACAAAATAGAACACATAGAAATTAACCATGACACAGAAAATTTAAAGGCAGATTTTAAGAAAGTCACCAAAAGCAACCGTAAATTACGAAACGAACTGACAGAAAAGATCAATGAACTCACTACAAGAATAGATCTTTTAGATACTAACAATGACGAGAGATCAGACGACACTGCACCAGTCCCAGTGCAACAGAACTCTAATAGTAATAACACGCCATTGACAAATATACAACAAACTATCACAGATCTAAAATCGCGTAATGATTCATTGCATCAGCAAATAAATTCTCTACAGCAAGAGATAGCGGACGCACAAGAAACCGCCGCACATAATCATTTTCAACAGAACACACACCGTTACGAAATGCCTCAGATCCATAATACATATAATGTTGGTAGACTTCAGAGAGTAAGAGATTTTACCCAGGAAGAAAGACACCCGAATCCATATTCAAGACAATACGACAACACTTACACACACAGACATGACAGTTTTGATCACAAACATTTTCTTTCAGTTAGAAAGTTTAAAACATTTAAAAACGACAGGGCGCAAATACATCCGTTGGATTTTATCCAACAGTTCAGGGGAGCACTTCCACCATCATGGCCAGTACAACATAAGTTAGAATTTATTGTCAGTTTTCTTGAAGGAGAACCAGCACGACGAATGCGACCAATTGCTAGACAATGTTTTTCCGTAGAAGCATTTGAGGAAGCATTTTTATCAGCATATTGGTCTGACACTACACAAAACAGCATCAAAGATCTGCTACTTAGTTTGCCAAACTTTGAAAATTCTACCTTTCCAACAATCACACAATTTTTCGAGTACATGGTGGAACAGAACCAGTACCTGAACGAGCCATACAGTCAATCGGCATTAATACAGCTTTGCATTTCAAAACTGCCCAGAGCTTTGAAAGTGTCATTACTGACAGGGCAACAAAAGGACAATGTATCCGCTTTTAGAGACATCTTACAACTATTAGAAGCACACCAGGCAGACTATGCATTTGTTAACAAAAATTTTTCACGACAGAACGGAAAACAAACAAACTCAGCTACTTTTGAACAAACACGATTTGGTCATAACAATCCGAGTAAACGCTTTCGCAGCGAAAATGACAACGAAAACAGGAGTAATGAAAAACATTATACTGACACGGTAAATTTATATTCAGGACAGCAACAGAATCCGAGACTTAACACGCAACCGAATAGGTCAAATTTCCATATGAATCATCGCTCAGATAATGCGACCGGGGAAGGCCATTACGCGGGTCGACCGCAAAATGAACAAAAACAAACGTTTCTACGGGGTGCAGGTGGGCTGCCGTACAGTCACAGTTATAACGACAGGAGAAAAGAAAACGAACACAGACCGCCGAGGACGTTCCACAATGACAATTTTAACGGAAACTACAACAGGGCCCAACAGCTGCGTTACCGTATGAATGTACCAGACACCAGATTTCATCCACCAGACACTGCTAATAATCAAAACGGCAGAAATGTACAGTTGATAGAACACATACCAAACTCCCAAGCAGAAAATCACATATCGGAAGAATTATGACTAGAGAAAACCTGCAATGAATCTCTTAATGTCGATACTATGAAATCACACAGAGAAAACATAACGACCGAAAATGCCATTACATTTGACGATGTGAGAGACACATTGTTACAGGAAAAACCAATCCTACAGAAAACAATATATCACCCAATAATAGAGATAAATTTACATTCGCACAATATTTTAGCGATAATTGATTCAGGTTAACCTATGTGTGTAATTAACGAAGACACATTTAACAGATGCAATAGCAATAATGATTACCCAGTATTTCCTTTAAACAGAACGAAGGTCAAGGGAGCTTTTGCAGGAAAAGGCATTGAAGTTAAAAGACAGACACAATTAACATTTGTTTTTGCAGGGGAAACGTTCCACAGTGATTGTTGGATAGTTCCGAATTTAACAACAGACATGATATTAGGAATAAATTTTCTTGTTCAGTACGATGCGAAGATTGACTTCAAATCGTCATACCTCACACTACAAAAGGAAAACAGGGAAGTGATCGTAAGATTTCAAAACACAGTATCCTCCGAAGAACAAAATATGCACAGGATCGAGATTATTACTGATTCTCAAGATAACGATTGTTATATCGCACTATACACGAACACACTTAATAATGACTTGGTAGAGGAACAGGAGTACAATATGTTCGAGACAATTACACGCAAGGTAGACAATAGTGTAGCAAAATGCGACGCAGAACGCACAGAACTTGAAAATATTCTGGTACAACACAAAGCAGTTTTTGCCAATGTTCCAGGAACAATGACAGGATTTATGTACGAATTTCAGGTGAAACCACACGAGACTTTCAAAGCAAAGCATTATCCAATCCCACACATACACACAGAAGCAGTTAAGAAAGAATTACGAGCAATGATCGATCAAGGAATAATAGAACCAGCAACCAGCCAATATATAAATCCACTACACATTGTTGAAAAGAAGGATGGATCACTACGTTTAGTTTTAGATTCACGTCAAGTTAATAAAATAATCATTACAGAAACCGACCGACCACAGACGTTAGAAGAGTTACTGCAAAAATTTCATGGCACCTCCATTTATACTACACTCGACCTCAAATCAGGGTTTTGGCAAATCCAACTACACCCAAATTGCCGAAAATATACGGCATTCCTTTGCTTTGGGGAATGCTATCAATTTTGTAAACTTCCGTTTGGACTAACGATTTCGTCTGCCGCCTTTATACGAGGCATGAATACTATTCTACCACAAGATCTGAAAAACAAAATTACTACATATGTCGATGACATTTTAATTGCAGCAGAAAATTGGGAACAACACAATCATACTCTTCAACAATTACTGAATACATTCGAGCAGAATGGTATAACTATAAACTTGCGTAAATCTGAATTTGGTAAAGCGTCAATAAAATTTCTAGGGCACATTATCTCACAAACAGGTATCGCACCAGACCCTGACAAATTGCAAGCACTGAAAGACATCGACGTGCCAACAAACAAAAAGGAACTTCGGAGCTTTTTAGGTCTTATCAATTATTTTAGAAAATTTATCCACTACAAAGCATTAGACACGCCCTTGCTATACCAGCTTACAAGTAAAAACACACTTTGGTCATGGAATGAAGACGTTGAAGCTGAATTCGAGAACTTGAAAGAAGCATTATTAAAAGCACCTTTGTTATCACACCCTGACCCAACACAAAACTTTTCCGTTGCAACAGATAGTTCAACTACAGCACTAGGAGTACATATTTTCCAAGAAATAAAGGAAGAAGATAAGACAGTCGTGAAACACATTGCTTTTGCAAGCAGGATACTTTCTCCAGCAGAGCGCAATTATTCTGTAACAGAATTAGAGACACTATGTGTAATTTACGCTTTTAAGCGATTCCGTCATTTTCTATATGGCCGACATACAACAATATATACCGATCACCGAGCAATCCAGTTTTTATTGTCAGCAAAACTTACGCACGATAGATTAAGCCGCTGGAAATTATACTTACAAGAGTTTGATTTTACCATTATACACATTCCAGGCACGCAGAATACTGTTGCCGATGCATTGTCGAGGTCCATTCACAATAAACGCATGGAGAAAGAAAATACCTTTTGCTACAACAACCATAGTATTATGTATATTAAACAAGTAGCTTTCGAAAACTTTATATCAGCAGCATTACAGGATATAGAGAGAGAACAGCAGAAAGATGAAACACTGAAAGAGATTGTAACGCTTTTGAAAGACAGAAGTAACGCTAAAGTCAGACTTCATTACACTGTACGTCAAAATATACTCTTTATTCGATCATACCGAGACGGTAATAATTGGCTTTTATGCATTCCGGAAGGGATCGTAAATAAACTGATATGGTATACACATCTAAGTTATGGACACTACGGAGCGAGGAAATGCTTTCTGATTCTGCGACAAAATTGCCACTTTTATAACATGGAAAAACACATAAGAAAAGTAATAGCATCATGCAAGATATGTCAGAAAGCTAAATCATCAACAGTGTCACACATTCCACCATTGTATCCCATCATACCGGTTAAGTTAAGACACATGGCAGCAGTGGATCTTTTCGGTCCAATCCCCAGAACAAATAATGGTTATAGTTATATTTTTGTAGCTGTAGAACTAACATCCAAATTTGTAACATTTTCTCCACTAAGGAAAGCAACAGCAAGAACAGTATCAAGAGCGTTTGTAAGAGATTTTCTATCAGTAGTAGGACGTGTACAGAAGGTTATTTCGGATAACGGTCCGCAGTTTAGGTCAGACGTATGGAAGAAAATGTTAGAAAGTAAGAACATAACACCTATTTACATATCAAGATATCACAGTTCTTCCAACCCATCAGAAAGAATAATGAAAGAGATCGGGAAGTTATGCAGAATTTATTGTCATAAAAGACATACAACATGGGATAAATATATTTTACAGTTTCAAGAAGTGATAAATGCAATACCCAATGAATCTACGATGCTATCACCAACCGTAATACTGACAAATAAAGACCCACCGAACAAAATTACCGAACTAATTACTTTTCCTAAGACGCGTAGGCTTCGACATTGTGAAATAATAGACACAGCATTAGCAAACACTAAAAGAGCTGCAGATCGGCGGAAGAAACAACAGAAGCAGGTAAGTCGACTACAGAAGTACGAGATTGGCGACAAAGTACTGATTCGCACTCATTTTCTTTCCAACAAAGGTAAGCACAGATGCCGTAAATTCGAACTTCTGTATGCAGGCCCTTACAGAGTTCGTAATATTCCACACGCTAATGTAGTGCATGTGGAAACGCTACGTAAGAAGAAATCATTAGGGAATCATCATGTATCCAACGTGAAACATTTCTTGACTTAAATTTTTGCATTTCAGCTGACGAAAGGACGGCGTGACACGTAAGTATGCAACAATGGTAGTTTCAGCGCGCTTCAGTAACAAACAAAGCCGCGACACGCAGCGGGCCGCTAATATTTCACCGTACCTTAAAGAACACAGCAGTACTTAATGATGCTACGCCAGCCAAGACAAATAAAAACACGAGAAACATTTCCTAACTTAAAGAGAACATGCAGACAACGACACGACGTATGAATTTGTGCACTGAGAGCTCATAAATGAAAGAAATTTTTTTTATAACGTGACATAATTACTTAAGAAAATGTCGATTTTTGCAATAGCTAAACTGATAATATAGATCGTTCATTAATCAATTATTTTAGTGGTAACATTAACATGTACTCTTTATTCCAGAATGCAGCATCGTTGTCACACGTCATCAAAATGAAACGTAGTTTTAGTTAGAATAAGGATGTGAATCTTTAGGTCACACAGATAGCTGACGCTAATTGTCATTACAGAAATTTTATAGGTCATGCCGGGAGCTGACGTGATTTTGCAGCAGTTAATATTATGATAAAGTGTTTTATAGGTCATGCCAGGAGCGGACGAGAAGTACCAGAAGATGTTTATTGAAGTCATGCCGTGCACTGACGATAATTAATACTGAATGTTTTATAATAAGTCATGCCGTGCGCTGACGTTAATTAATGCTGAATGTTTATAACAGGTTATGCAGAGAGTTGACACAGATGCAGAAGAAGAATGTGTATGTTATGTTAGTATATAAGAAATGTATAACGTTAAGAAATAATTTTGCTAGCATGTGACACATTGCAACACTATGGATGGGGACCACACATTACAATGTCTAACCAGAATAATGTTTACCTTAATTTTCAGCTGCAAAAGAATACTTTAAATAATTTTATGACAGTAATTTTATTGTATATTATGACCTGACATTTGACGACTCATAACTGACGACTACACCCCTGAATGGAAGATAAAATTTTAGGACAGTAAGTCAAGAAATGCATTGTCAACAAAATTTATAATTAATGATGTAAGAAACTAAGATATGTAAATACAGAATAAGTAATAATGTACTTGTCTATAACAAATCTGTATACTATCAAATACTGAATAAGTAGGAACTTTTATGTCTTTTATATATGGGAATAATTTTCTGGAAGAATTCTTAAATTAAAACTACATATTGTTACAAATTACGACACAACATATTTTGTCATAGGGAAAATTATTTGGTAGTCAAATTATGGTACCAACAATGTCCGTGAACCCATTGCCAAAACAATTTTACCCGTACCTTAATTCCTGTGCATCCCCATGGTTATTGAGCACAGAATCAGTGAATTGTGAAACACGTGACTTCAACCAATGATGTTCTCGACGAGGTGTTTGCATACCTAGATGCACACCACAGCCCGATGTATGTCAATTGGTGCCTGCATACCTAGATACACACCACAGTATGATGTACGACAATAGGTGTTTGCATACCAAGATGCACACCACCAACCTTAATGGACCATTGGAGATGGAACTTAATCCTGATGTGGCTGCGGCAACTCAGGCTATTCGACGACGTACTTAGTGTTTGGGTACACTAAAACTATGGAGCAAGGCGATGATGGAACCACATGGCGAAACCTGGTGTTGTGCTATGTGAGGGAAAGGAACAGACTTTTGAGTGCATTCACAGACAGTTGCCAGTGCTTTGACCATGCTATCCAATTCCTTTTGTACCTTCCTTAATTGTGGTACTAAGAAATGCCAATTTGAATTAAATGTTTCATAATGTAAACTTTCAATTGCTTCATATGATCTGTATATTGATTTTCACATTTACTCTTATTCTTGTTGTTAAATTTAAGGGAACCAAATTTTACTTGATGTACAATTCCTACTAAAACCCTTTCTATTTACATATTCTCTTTATTAGAGATAGACAAATCATTTCGTATGACAGCATTTGTGTATACACTTTGTTCAAACTATTTTCTATAATCAAATTTTATACTTATGTTGAGTCCATATGACTCAACAACGTAGTAAAATTTTAAGAAAGCCGGGTAGCGGCATATGTAATTATGTAATAGGCGTATTTAAACTGTTTTAGCATGTAATTATCTGAACTGTTTCTTATTTAAATTGTTTTGTTAATTTAATTGCATTGTGTATTATTGAGAAAGAGCGGGAAACCGCGCATAGAAACATTTTGAGAAAGAGCGGGAAACAGCGCGCAGTAATACATCTGTAATGGTAGCAGGGATTGTCTGCACCAAAAACCATTGTTGGCGGCGAGACCGCACTTTTGTAGCATTGAGCGTTGGAAGCGAGCAGTTGCGAGTAAGATGTGAGACGAGGCAGTCGTAGCTAGCGAGACATGAGAGGAGGTCGCTGTAAGCGAGGTATGAATTAACACTTTGAAAGAAGCGGTGTGCTCGCCAGCCACTCGCTATATGTAGCGCAATGCTAGTTTTTAAGAATTTTTGTAAAGAACTATACCCCTTGTAATTGTTTGTCAAGATCGTTCTCAGAATATAGTTAACTTCTACCAGATTAAATGCATTAAGAATTTTCTATCCCAAAATCATTCATGTAAATGCTTTACGGAATTTATTGTTATCTTAAAAGAAAAGTCTAAACTGAGCTTCAGCTTTTATCAAATCTAAATTAACTTCAACTTAAAGAATTCCAGTCACAAATTATTATGAAACTCCACCAGCAGCTTATAATTATGTTAAAGAGAAGTAAGTATATTCATTCCACAGTTTGCTGTAGCAGTCAGATGGCGATCCAGTATGAATAATTAAAGGTAAGAATCAGTCTTAATAATTTCAGGTAACGACTGAGGGCCACGGCGACAACACATTTTATGTTTCGTCGTAATAATCAGCAGGTAGTCTTGACAGAGCAGCAGTTAAAAGATTTTAAGAGACGCAGCGTTCAGTCAGCAAGCAAACGTTCATCCAATATTAGACGGGAAGGTTTCATGGATAAGATGCAGATCACAGGGGAGCGCGTTCCATAGTCATATGGCTGAGATGGAGAATGACACAGAGAAAGATTTTGTGTTATGTAAAGGTACAGCCAAGATGATAGACGTATCCGATCTGGTGTTGCGATTGTGGAATGATGAAAGGTGTTTAATGTGAGTAGATAGGTATTGGGAGCACCAGTGGCTAAGAAATCGATGAAGTAAGCACATCGTGTGGAGTTCGCGTGCCGTATGTGGGCGTATCCAACCTAGCTGTAAGTATGAAGGACTGATATGATCATACAACCGAATATTGCACACGTATCTAACGCAAGCATTCATCACTAGCTCGAGGCATCTTGAATTATCACTATTTGTGCCGTGTTGAACTACATCGCAGTAGTAAAGATTAGGCAAGACTAGTGTTTGGACTATTTTTTGTTTAACATGGGTGGGAAATATTTTTCTAAATTTTTGAATTGCATGTAGGGAGGAGAGTGATTTCCGGCAAGCTGTGACTGTTTGTTCTTCCCAGTTTAGGTGTTCATCCAAGATTATTCCAAGGTCTTTTACTGTTTTTTGGTATGGTAGTTGGGTACCACTGAGGAGTATTTTAGGGACTGTGTCGCGAAAGTACCGGCTGATTTACTTTGGATGAGATATAAGTATGACCTATGATTTCTTGGGGTTTAGTTACAGACCTAGGTTCTGTGCCCATCAAGAAACAGAGCAAAGATCTGCGTTCATACTCATTACTACGCCAGCAATGTTTTTCGGGCTTGCACTTATGTACAGTTGGATGTCGTCGGCATAAAGATGTTAGTTGCAGGAGTGAATCACTGAAGAAATATCATTAATGTACAGTGAGAAGAGTAGTGGACCAAGGACGGAGCCTTGGGGAAATCCAGAGTGCACGCTTTTCCATGATGACTTTTCCGACCCACAAATGATTTGTTGACTTCTGTTTTTGAGGTAGCTGTCGAACCAGTGTATTGCGCTGTTTGAGAAATTCAGCTGTTTCATTTTAATTAGTAATATATCGAAGTCAACTGTGTCAAAAGCCTTGCTAATGTCAAGCAGTGTTAGGATAGTAGCTTCACGTCTGTCCATAGCATGTTTAATGTCATCAGTTACTTTGATTAATGCGGTTGCTGTACTATGGTGCTTTCGAAAGCCTGACTGATATTCGTCATGGATGTTATGAGTTTTGAGGTAATCCGTCAGTTGTTCATGGACGATGTACTCTAGGGCTTTAGAAATTGCAGGTAGTATGCTGATCGGCCTGTAGTCACCTGCGACTTAGGGTTCTCAGTCTTGGGTATAGGCTTAATTAAACTTTGCTTCCACTCAGTAGGATATGTACTACTGACAAGAGACAGGTTGAAGATGCCTGTGATAACTGGAATAATAGTGTCTACGACGTTCTTAATCATGCCAGTGCTCACTCCATCATTTCCTACTGCCTCGGAAGAGATTCTCATAATTGCTTTGTGTACTGTGCCGGTAGTGACATGTTTTAGGAAAAACTTGTCTCTCGAGAGATTGATATCTTGGGGGTGGTGATTTGTCGCTGCGTGGCAGTTTGCAGCTGTTGAGAAGAAATCGTTTAATTCTTCTGCAGACGCTTGATAAACAGCGTCAGATCTTCGCTTCGCTGTACCGAAACCACGCAGCTTTTTCCACAGTGCAGCAGGTTTTGATATGCCGCATACGACAGAGCGGGCATGTCTGATTTTGGCATTCCTCACGCTTTGCTTGGTTCTGTTTCGGAGTTTCCTATAAGCTTCGTACGCCTCGGAAGTTGGGTTACGCTTGAAGGCCCTATGTGCAGCATCACGTTTATTCATTAACTGGCGTAATGCAGAGGTGAGCCACGGCGCGGGAGCTCTCTTTACCTTAACAGTGCGTTGAGGAGCATGTTTATCATAAAGTGCAATAATTTTGCGATATAATTGCCGAATTTTTTCGTCTAAAGTCGGTTCATTGCTTATATCATGCCAAGGGATGTCTAAGCAATCCTTTTGAAGAGCGTCATGGTTAATATTTTTTAAGTTTCTGTAGGTTACCAGGTGAGATTTTTCTTTGGTAGTATGCATTGAGTAATTTAAGAATATCACATCATGAGCAGAGAGTCCCGGAGCGGATGTCTGATTGGAGCGGATTATCTTATCTGGTCGCTTTGTTGCTATTATATATATGATTGTGTGGCTGTGTGGCGTGTGATGAGTTGGGTCCAGCGGTGTTAAACTCATATCATTGGAGTGGAACAGTCGCCTCAGTTTTTCGGCAGAGGGAGATTTTAACTCGCTTTTCTACTAATTTATTTGTGTAATCAAGAAACGCAACATTTAATGATCATCTGGTTAATGAAGCATTTGGTAACTGACAACAAACTCTGAATTTCACAAACATTAAAAAATTATTTTAATCAAACTTTTTTTGCATGCACCAAAGCAAAAAACTATGAAAATAGTTAAAAGTTACCTAAACATTCATCATTGTCTGAAATTAATTTTATCCTGTTTGGTGAGTATCAAATGCCAACACACAAATAATTTTGGAAATAAATTTCAGATACAAAATTATACATACTTGAATGAAAGAGCTTTGATTAGAATGAATAAAAATCAAATATGAAAAGTTTATTCAAAATGGTTATTTTAGAAGCACAAGGACCTGGTTGTGCACTAAACAGAATTACTGCCTTGGAGTTAGGAATTAATATATTTATATGCACTTCATCTTATATTGACTAGTTAGAAAAAATAAAAAGGAATTGTTGTAAACCTTTCTTATAGGTTATAAAATCTGGTTTGTTTCTTGTAAATAAAAATGCAGACAATTAGAAAATATAGAATTGCTGCTCTTGATATTGATCAAAAGTGTGAAAAATCTTGTGTTTCAAATTGAGACTGATAAACTTCCAAATAATAAGACTAAGAAACAGAAGCATGTAAAACTTATTTATTTCAAGAGTGAGAGTAATTCACACAACTGTTGTATAAAAAATTTAGCAAAGGCTTGTCTCGAGTGAAGTAACAAAATATGAAGAAGTAAAGTGTATTTCTGATACATGTTACTCCCTTCAACAGTAATGAAAAATTAAATTGTCAGACACCAGATTGCTAAGTTATAAACTATAATAAGTAGATTTACCAGAGAAAGATTACTATGTAAGTTTGGAATATAATCACTTTACTCAGAAAGTTATTTTCCTTTATTTATGTAGATTTTGAAATGCTGAACACATAAATGTAAATGAATAAAAGTTATGTAGGCAGTCTTGTAATATGTAAAATAAGAAACATGAACCAAGTGGTTTTTTGTTACGATGCAAAGTACATCAATGAGAGCTAGAAAGATCTATTCAAATAGTAATAACAAACTGTAATAAAAAATTGACTGAATGTTTGAGAAGCAAAGGTGTATACATTCCAAAATCGTATTCCAGAATTGAGGAAATGGAAAAACAAATAATCAAAATACGGAAGATAAAAAAATATATTCATTACTTAGATTCAGTATTCAAAGAAAACAAAAAATGTCATCATCATAATCATTTCAGAGGAAAATATATTGTCCCTCTAAGCTGTCAGTGGAATTTTCAATTGAAGTATCCTAATTTTGTTCCAAATTACTCACGTAACTCTCAGGGTATGATTCTAATTTGTTTGTAAAAGAGCCCCATTATGAAAAACGCAGTAGGTTTGACACCCTACAATGAAGATAGATGTATTAGTTTTGGCAAGAAGACAGAAAAATTGAGATGGGATTTTTAAACCATGTAAATTTATTGTTTAAGTCTTGCAGACTTTCATAAGATTTAAGTGAGTGTGAGATGACAAACGTTAGAAATAACTGTATGATTATATAGACATTTGGAAGATATTTGAAGAAGCACAACTTTCACTGAGACAAAATTTTGCAATACGCTGTATGACTGTGAAATAACTGATGATGGTTAAAATATACAAAATTTTTTGGAAAGAAGTTACTGTTAAAAATAATGATCTGTTTCTTGAAAATGATATTTTGTTATTGACTGATAACTTTGAAAATTTTAGAGAAACTTGCATAAAAGCAGATGACCTGGTTCCATCTTGGTATTTTATTCTATCTGATCTACCTTCAGGTCAGACATTTCAAGTAACTTCCATAATATGAATTTGACCCTCACTACCCCAACAGAAATAATGTCCAACATAAAATCTTAAAAATCAAAAACATCTAGTGGGTATAATGAAATATCAACAAAGGTAATTAAAAAATGTGATTCTGGGTTACGTAAATTTTAAGCTACCTGTGTAACCAGTCATTTATAGGTGGAATATTTCCTGAATGGTTAAAATATGCTGAACTTAAGCCACTGTTTAAGAAGAGACATAAGGAATTAGAATCAAATTTCCGTCCAATTTCACTTTTGCCAGCATTCATAAAAATTTTATAAAAAGTAATGTACAATCGGCTTTATAACCATCTTATCTCAAATAATATATTGTCAAATTCGCAGTTCGGATTTCTAAAGGGTTCTGATATTGAGAAGGCTACATACAGTTACAGTGAACATGTGTTTAATTCATCAGATAAGAAATTGCAGGCCACTGGTATATTTTGTAATCTGTCAAAGGAATTGGACAGTGTAAATCACAATATCCGTTTAAATAAATTAGATTATTATAGTGTCACAGGAAATGCTGCAAAATGGTTCAAATCTTATGTCCCTGGCAGTAAACAAAGGGTGTTATTAAGAAAGAGACATGTATAAAACTATCAGGCATCATCCAACTCGAGAATAACTACATGAGGGGGTCCACAAAGTTCCATTTTAGGGCCCTTACTTTTTCTTGTGTGTATCAATGATCTTTCATCATTAACATTACCAGATACCAAGTTCGTTTTGTTTGCTGATGATACAAACATTACAATAAATAGCAAATCTAGTGTAGTGTTAGAAAGTTCAGCTAATAAAATATTTGTGGACACTAATAACTGGTTCCTGTGATTCTTGAGTTTCTCCCAGCGTATCTGACAATCAAAATATCCACGTGTGTACTGCCGGTCTATAGTGTCCAATGGTCACAATATTTCGGCGATCAAACATGTCGCCATCATCAGGTGAACTGACGGACTGAGCTCCTGTGAACGTGCCGGCACGGAGATCCGTACGCTATGGCTGCTCAGGGGGAACTGGGTTCGGTCGCGGTGGCGGCCGATTTAAATACACTCCGCCCGCGGCGCGCTCCCTCCGCCGTCCGCGCCCCGCGCCACGGTAGCGCGGTGGAACAGATTGCAACGGCGTCTGAGATGACGTCGGTGTGATAGCTCTGTCCGCCGTTGTCGTCACAACTATGCGTTTGCTCGTTTTACTCTTGATTAACCCAATCGCTGGTTCCCAAGCCTTGCTAAGATTATAGCCACAGTCACGGTTTATGAGGTCGTCATTGGTGCGAATTTCGATAGCCTCTCTAACAACGCTGTCCCAGTGGGTAGCCCACTCTCACCGGTGGTAGCGAATTTGTACATGGAGAACTTCGAGGAGGAAGCCCTGTCGTCATCCGAATGGAAACCTACTTGCTTTTTCCGTTACGTGGACGACACGTTCGTCATCTGGCCACATGGTATGGATAAACTCCTTGACTTCCTTACACATCTAAACTCCATACACCCCAACATCAAATTCACTATGGAGACTTAAACGGAGGGTAACTTACCTTTCCTTGACGTCTTAGTCAGGAGAAGGGTTGACGGCACCCTAGGTCATGGGGTGTATCGAAAGACAACACACACTCATCTGTATTTGCACGCATACAGCTGCCACCACCCTTCACAGACGAATGGGGTACTTAAAACTCTAATACATAGGGCCCGCACTATCTCTGACACAGAGAGTCTACCCCAGGACTTGGAACATCTGAGAACTGTGTTTCGAAAGAATGGGTAGTCAGAGTGGCAGATCCAACGTGCTCTCCGCCCAACCACTGCAGCACAACCTGTTGAGATGGATGAAGTCACGAGGGAGGAGGTAAGCACTGCATTTATTCCATACACAGGCGCACTCTCGGGGAAAATCGCCCGCATTCTGAAGGAACACCGGGTTGGAACTGTGTTTTGTCCTCCGAATAAAACTCGTGCACTGGTGGGGAGCGCCAAAGATGACCTCGGTTTGAGGAAGGCCGGCGTGTACCAGATTCCGTGTCAATGTGGCAAGTCGTATATTGGTCAGACGATGCGTACCGTCGAGGATCGGTGCCGTGAACACCAGAGGCACACTCGACTGATGTATCCGAGCAATTCGGCGGTCGCTGAACAGTGTTTGTCGGAAAATTACGCTATGGAGTATGACCGCACGAGGATTCTGGTACAGACGTCGAGATACTGGGACAGCGTTATTAGAGAGGCTATCGAAATTCGCACCAATGACGACCTCATAAACCGTGACTGTGGCTATAATCTTAGCAAGGCTTGGGAACCAGCGATTGGGATAATCAAGAGTAAATCGAGCAAACGCATAGTTGTGACGACCACGGCGGACAGAGCCATCACACCGACGTCATCTCAGACGCCGTCGCAATCTGTTCCACCGCGAGACCGTGGCGCGGACGGCGGAGGGAGCGCGCCGCGGGCGGAGGGTATTTAAATCGGCCGCCTCCGCGACCGAACCCAGTTCCCCCTGAGCAGCCATAGCGTACGGATCTCCGTGCCGGCACGTTCACAGGAGCTCAGTACGTCAGTACACCTGATGATGGCGACATGTTTGATCGCCGAAATATTGTGCCCGTTGGACACTATAGACCGGCAGTACACCCGTGGATATTTTGATAAACTGGTTCCTAGCCAATTCCGTGTCACTAAACTTCGAAAAAACACACTACATACCGTTCAGAACTTGTAACTGGTGTGCCACAAGTATATGCCTAACATATGATGACAAGCAGATAGAAGAAGTGGACAATGTTAAGCTCTTGGGATTACAGCTTGGTAATAAATTCCAACTGGGGAAAGCACACCACAGAACAGCTGAATGTCTTAAAAAATCTCTATTTGTAATGCGAGTTGTGCCAGATATAGGAGATACAAAAATGAAAAAGCTGGCATACTATCCTTACTTTCGTTATATAATGTCGTATGGGATTATTTTTTGGGGTAATTCATCAAACAAAGCCAATGTTTTCTGGGCACAAAAACGTGCAGTAAGAGTTATATGTGGTGTGAAGTCAAGAACATCCTGCAGAAGCCTGTTTAGGGAACTAGGGGTACTAGCTACTGCTTCCTATTATATTTATTTTTTAATGAAATTTGTCATTTAAAATATATCAATTTTTCAAACCAACAGCATAATTAATGGAGTCATTACTAGAAATAAGAATAATCTTCACAAGGATTTAAAGTCACTTAGTCTTGTACAAAAAGGTGTGCATTATTCAGGAGCACACATTTGCAATAACTTCCCTGGAGCAATAAAAAGCTTAACAACCAATGATATTCAGTTTAACAGAAGCATAAAGAATTTATTGGTGGCCACCTCCTTCTACTCCATTGATGAATTTCGCAGTAGAACCAACTGATTTGTATCTACAGAGTGTTACAAAAAGGTATGGCCAAACTATCACGAAACATTCCTCACACACAAATAAAGAAAAGATGTTATGTGGACATGTGTCTGGAAATGCTTAATTTCCATGTTAGGGCTCATTTTAGTTTCGTCAGTATGTACTGTACTTCCTCGTTTCACAGCCAGTTGGCGCAATTGAAGGAAGGTAATGATGACTTCAGTGCTTGTATTGACATGTGACTCATTGCTCTATAGTACTAGCATCAAGCACATCAGTACGTAGCATCAACAGGTTAGTGCTTATCACGGACGTGGTTTTGCCATCAGTGCAATGTTTACAAATGCGGATTTGGCAGATGCCCATTTGATGTATGGATTAGCACGGGACAACAGCCATGGCGCGGTACGCTTGTATGGAGACAGATTTTCACAACGAGGGTGTCCCGACAGGAAGACGTTCGAAGCAATTGATCGGCGTCTTAGGGAGCACGGAATATTCCAGCCTATGACCCGCGACTGGGGAAGACCTAGAACGACGAGGCCACCTGTAATGGACGAGGCAATTCTTCGTGCAGTTGCCGATAACCGTAATGTCAGCGTCAGAGAAGTTGGTGCTGTACAAGGTAACGTTGACCACATCACTGTATGGAGAGTGCTAGGGGAGAACCAGTTGTATCCGTACCATGTACAGCGTGTGCAGGCACTATCAGCATCTGATTGGCCTCCACGGATACACTTCTGCGAATGGTTCATCCAACAATGTGTCAATCCCCATTTCAGTGCAAATGTTCTCTTTACAGATGAGGCTTGATTCCAATGTGATCAAATTGCAAATTTTCACAATCAACATATGTGGGCTGACGAGAATCCGTACGCAATTGTGTAATCACATCAACACAGATTTTCTGTGATCGTTTTTTAAAGGCAATGTTGGTGATGTCTTGATTGGGCCCCATGTTGTTCCACCTACGCTGAATAGAGCATGTTATCATAATTTCATATGGGATACACTACTTTTGCTGCTAGAACATGTGCCTTTACAAGTATGACACAACATGAGGTTCTTGCACGATGGAGCTCCTGCACATTTCAGTTGAAGTGTTTGTACACTTCTCAACAACAGATTCTTTGACCAATAGAAGGGTAAAGGCGGTCCAATTCTATGGCCTCCATGCTCTCCTGACCTCGACCCTCTTGACTTTCATTTATGAGGGCATTGGAAACCTCTTGTCTATGCAACCCTGGTACCAAATGTAGAGACTCTTCGTGCTCGTATTGTGGATGGATGTGATACAATTCTCTATGGCTGCATCAGCGCATCAGGGATTCGATGCAGTGGAGGGTGGATGCATATATCCTCGCTAACAGAGGACATTTCGAACATTTCCTGTAACAAAGTGTTTGAAGTCACGCTGGTATGTTCTGTTGCTGTGTGTTTCCATTCCATGAGTAATGGAAATAAAATGAGCTCCAACATGGAAAGTAAGCATTTACGGACACATGTCCACATAACATACTTTCTTTCTTTGTGTGGGAGGAATGTTTCCTGAAAGTTTGAATGTACCTTTTTGTATATATATATATATATATATATATATATATATATATATATATATATATATATATATATATATATATATATATATATGTATATATACAGGGTGCAGATTTCACTGCAGTAATGTGTTCACTGTAAATAAGTATCTGTATTACACATTTAGTACCTGATAAATAAATAAAAATATTTTTTATTTGAAATACAGTCCATTAGTATTTGTGAAATACTTTTTCATATAGCGCTCATTAAAAAATGATGATGATTCCATTTGGTACCTTGGAATGGTACATTAGGTTATTTGTTTGAGTTGTAAATATTTGTCTTGTATTGTTGTTTTTATGACACGTTCTAAATCCTGGAGGATCTCCTCACTGGATCAATTGGAATGAAAGTTAATCTAATCCAGTCTAATCTAGTGCTAAAAATGAGTTGACAACCACTTGAAGTTTTATCTGTTTATCACTCTATCTAATAGAAAAAGGATTATAAGATGGTAAATCCCAATGTTGTAAGATATATGAGGAGGCAAATAATAAACATGTGAAAGATAATATAAAAAAATCGTTCAGCATTTTTAAATGAAAACAATCTGTGTGGTTATGCTATGAAGCAACATTTAACATATCATGGATTTAAGTGGAGTGATCCAGATTCTTTTGGATTAAGAAAATATTGAGATATCAGTGACTTCTGGAATTGAATACATATTTGAAGTACATCTCGAATTACTAGAGAGTTGCAAGATTTATGTAAAGAAATAGCACTTGCTCCTGAAAATAAAATTCTATCAGTAACTGAAGGACATATGTTATTTACTTCACTAAATGATGAGTGTAATTATGTAGTGCACTAGAGAGATCTTAAATAATGTTGCTCTCTATGGCAGAAGATAACAAAAATACATGAAGTTTTAAAATTTAAATATTCTGGTTAAATTAAAAATACATAGATTTAAATATAGAAATGAGGATAAAAGCAAAGAACGATTTTGAGGAATGAGCTACAATATTATATATATATATATATGCCCCTTTCATAATGTAATATTACTTTCTTTTCTGTCGCTACACCAGTCTTGGCTCATGTAAATGATTCTGTTTTGTCATTTACATGTTCATCTATTGTAAATTGACTTGTGCAACTCATTGGTGAAACTAAACACATGCGGCATGTTCCAACTTTGACGACATTAGTTGCATGAGTTTTGAGGTTATGTGTGTTAGTGGAGTGCAGACAAACTGAAATATGCAGAGAGGGATGGAGAATAATGTTCACATTTTGAATATCTATGCCTTGCATAGGTGTTTGTGGGATTTCAATGATGCTGCTTACAAAAATAAGCAATATATTGCCTCTCCTGAGACCTTCACGAGCGATCAGAACACAGATAGTTTGACAATATCTGAGCTGCAGTGCAAAAGTTATTGAATCAGAAGGACATATACGGCTGAATTAAGAAAAGTACAAGCGAATGTTATTCTAGCTGTACAAATGCTCTCATATACAAGACTAAAACCCCATCGTTCGAGTTGAACAACTCTGTTTTTTAAGGAATATTTTAGACAGGAGGGAATGCTACAATTCAAGAAGCTGCATTCTTTAGTCAATATTCATCTATTTATAACGTTGCAGCATTGCTCCCCATTCACATATGTTTGAATTCTGGAATTTTGATATATTGCCATTGTACAGATCTACCTTCAAGAGAATAGTTTGCAAACTATTCTCTTCTTAATGCGGCCAGCTTCGAATAATTACTGCTGTTAATGTTAATAATTACTATTGTTAATGTTAATGATTGTTGGTGTTCATGAAAAAGCGTCATCAGCAACTGAATCCGCATCTTATAGCTTGCTGAGTGTTCTCGATTGTAATGCACCCAATGTGATATGTATTTTAAATTTTGACGACAGTGCTTCATGCATTACACTATCTTTGTTCCTTATCGCGTAATTAACTATATTTAGAAGAAATATGAACAGTTCTGGTGACATTCTAAGATAATTAAGGGAACTTATTAGGTCTTCCATTACAAATTATTTCAACAAGGATGCTGAGCAACTGAGCTGACGTCTTTTCTTCTACAAGTCATAAATCGAAACACGTTTCTTATTTTTTTGTTGTGCAGCGATTCAACGCAACAAGCTTTAACTCACGACCCATGAAAAGATGAAACCGAAGTGTATACTGGCTTTTCCGTGTCTACACTCAAATATGAAATCATTTGCGTACAACTCACTCCAAGCAATGAGTATTGCAACCCAATGTCGTCGTGTAAACTAGGCTTTATGTACATTTATTTTGTGTTCGGTGTGAACTTATTGCTTCACACTGATATTAGACTTATTCGTAATACTGGTTTTATGTTTATTTAGTACCAAACCAGTTATTCGTTACAAATGCCATCAATTTTCGTTACTGACTAAAGCTTACCACTGTATGTTTTATACAATATTACCTAACGATGCGATTTTTATGCTGTTAGTATGAGTTTGTCTTCCATAAAAGTAGAAAATTTGTTTTTGTCAAATTTGCTCTCGCAGAGTATAGAATTTTGTAAAGTTACTTTTTGATTTGTTTTCTATGGTCAGAGCTAGCGGTACCTATGTTCATCGTCTGCCTCTATGACAGTTCAATTGTCACACTCAGTTTACCACTGATTCTATTCAACAGACAACGGCAATGTCAAATAAACGTCGATGAGATGAGAATTGTATTGTATTCATTTTATGTGCTACCACACGTGAGCTTTGTACTGAAGTTAATTTTTATGCAAGTACGATACCATATATAATTTCTGTACACTGGAATACTTACATGCAGGCTTATGTACATTTTCTGTCATTAAATGCTTACACACTTCATTCCACGGATTTAGCGGGTCATGAAATTTTGAAACACGCAACGCTTAGTAAAAGATTGAGCTATCAAGACTCAAAGTTATGCCAAAGAGTAAAGATCGTAAAGAAGTGTGTCTCCATTCAGGAGAAGAAGTTTTCAAAATCGAGTCCTGCTGTCCATATCAGGGCTTTACTATCTTTTCCTGGAATACATTTCATCGAAAAGGACAGAGAGGATAATTTTTCGGGTTCCTTGCTCCAACCACCTCGTCATCCACAAGACGTTCACCCATTACTACGTGTCTTAATATATGGCACTATGAATAGTAGATCTTCAATGCGGCATATATTGGCTTCCAGAATACAGATGTGGATGTCACCTCAGAGGCCCCATAGGTAGCCTCTCAAGTGTCAGGGTAATGAGATAGGCTGTCCTGCTACAAAGACCTCTCCACAAGGATTAATGTACGACAACATCGCTAACAGCCATACCAGAGATTGGGCCCCATCTAATGGCAAACATCTCCGAGCACTCCACAGGCGGCGTCAAGCGATCGAATGCCATTCCCGCTCCGGTGCAAGAGCGAGATACGGCCCCGGAAAACGACCTCTCGCACCTAGCCGCATCGGCAGAACAGGAGCCTCGATAACGGCCGCATTACCGGTCGTTTAATAGGCCAGTAAAGGCCGGAGCAGTTTCACCGCGATTTATCGCCGCCTCGCCGAACCGCGCCTCGCCCTGGCTGCCACGTTATGGCGGAGCGACTGCTCTGCGCTTCTCACTCACAGTCGCAAGTTTCCCTTTCCGCCGACGCACTGCTTAACGAGCGCTCCAAATAGGATCTATTCGGAACCAAACTTCTGGATGAAACAATTTTGATCTTGTTGGTTTGCAGTTATTACAGGTGATTTTAGGTTTAGTCAGCCTTTCTTGTTGTTGCCTAGTTCGAATTTATTGTTACTACCCTACTGGCCGATAAAATTGCTACACCAAGAAGAAATGCAGATGATATACGGAAATTCATTGGACAAATATATTCAACTAGAACTGACATGTGATTACATTTTCACGCAATTTTGGTGCGTAGATCCTGAGAAATCAGTATCCAGAACAACCGCCTCAGGCCGTAATAACGGCCTCAATACGCCAAGGCATTGAGTCAAGAAGAGCTTGGATGGCGTGTACAGGTGCAGGTGCCCATGCAGCTTCAGCACGATACCACAGTTCATCAAGAGTAGTGACTGGCGTATTGTGACGAGCCAGTTGCTCGGCCACCATTGACCAAAATGTTTCAATTGATGACAAATCTGGAGAATGTGCTGGCCAGGGCAGCAGTCGAACATTTTCTGTATCCAGAAAGACCCGTACAGGACCTGCAACATGAGGTCGTGCAGTATCTTGCTGAAATGTGGGGCTTCGCAGGGCCGAATGAAGGGTAGAGACACGGGTCGTAACACGTCTAAAATATAACGTCCACTGTTCCAAGTGCCGTCAATGCGAACAAGAGGTGACCGAGACGTGTAACCAATGGCACCCCATACCTTCGCGACTGGTGATACGCCAGTATGGCGATGACGAATACACGCTTCTAATGTGCGTTTACCGTGATGTCACCAAACACGGATGCGACGATCATGATGTTGTAAACAGAACCGGGATGCATCCGAAAAAATGACGTTTTGCCATTCGTGCATCCAGGTTCGTCGTTGAGTATACCATCGCGGGCGCTCCTGTCTTTGATGCAGCGTGAAGGATAACAGCAGCCATGGTCTCCGAGCTGATAGCCCATGCTGCTACAAACGTTGTCCAAAAGTTCGTGCAGATGGTTGTTGTCCTGCAAACGTCCTCATCTGTTGACTCAGGGATCGAGACGTGGCTGCACGATGCGTTACAGCCATGCGGATAAGATGCCTGCCATCTCGACTGCTAGTGATACGAGGCCGTTGGGATCCAGCACGGCGTTCCGTATTAGCCTCCAGAACCCACCGATTCCATATTCTGCTAACTGTCATTGGATGTCGACCAACGCGAGCAGCAATGTCACGATACGATAAACCGCAATCGCGATGGTCTACAGTCCGACCATTATCAATGTCGGAAACGTGATGGTACGCATTTCTCCTCCTTACACGGGGCATCACAACAACGTTTCACTAGGCAACTGTATGTGTATGAGAAATCGGTTGGAAACTTTCCTCATGTCAGCACGTTGTAGGTGTCGCCACCGGGGCCAGCCTTGTGTGAATGCTCTGAAAAGCAAATCATTTGCATATCACAGCATCCTCTTCCTGTCGGTTAAATTTCGTCTCTGTGGCACGTCATCTTCGTGGTGCAGCAGTTTCAATGACATGTAGTGTAATACACTGGCCAGACA
Organism: Schistocerca gregaria; assembly: GCF_023897955.1. Lineage (NCBI taxonomy): Eukaryota > Metazoa > Arthropoda > Insecta > Orthoptera > Acrididae > Schistocerca > Schistocerca gregaria. The sequence goes on from NC_064926.1 coordinate 255,853,492, forward strand.
AATGCATCACCTGGTAAAATCCTGAACAGCCATATTTTAAAGCGTCGACCATTGCGTGACTTGCCGAAAGAATGTCAGAGAGAATGTGGAAGGTACCGACAGGGATGTGTAACCATGCCCACTCCAACGCCATGACCAACTGCGTTACCTTTCTCGGTTGTGGATCGATGGTGCGAACATGACGATCGAGGTGGTCCCACAGATTGTGGACTGGGTTTAAATCCAGTGAGTTTGGCAGCCAGAGGTGTACAGTATTATCATCCTGATGCTCTTCGAACCTAATGCGTGGCCAGCCAGTTGTATGGCAGGTTCCATTTTCCTGCTGGTAGGTGCTACCGTGCTGCGGAAATCCAAACTGAATGTAGCTGTGGATATGGTCTCCAAAGATAGATACGCTTTTGTAATTATTCACTGTGCTTTCCAGAACGACGAGATTGGACAGGGTATGCCACGAGAACATTCCGCAAACCATGACACTCTCTCTTCCGGCCTGGAACCTCCTTGCGATTGCTTCGTTGCCGTACACGCCCAAACCATCCGTGCAGTAGAGCATAAAACGTGAGTCATCTGGAAAAGTCACCTGTCGCCGCTCAGTGGACTTACAGATGCGATACTGACGTGAAAATTCCAGTCTTCGTCGCTAATGAACTGCAGTCACTATGGCGCTATGAACCACACGTCTGTTGCGGTGGCTCAGACAAGGCAACGTTCGATGAATAGCTATTGAGGAGACATTTGTCTATCTATGCCTAGGAAAGGTTACCATCAATGTTAGTCATGAAGTTAGCGGTTACAAAGGCGCTACATAAATTTTAATGTTACAACTGCGTTTCACAATAAATGTCATACATTTATTAAATAATACAGGTGTGTATGATTTTTCAGAGGTTACAATATTTATAAATTTTTATATTCTTATATCTTATTGTTCTTCAAGAACATCTGGTGCAATCGACTGGATGATATCGATTGTAGAAACGATCGAAATGAAATTCCGAAAAATACGAGCTTCGCACAGAGGCATTTTTGCCGTAGTGACCTTTCTTCGCATTAATCTCCCGTCGTTAACATTGCTCAAGATTTCAAACTTTGGTAGCAACTTCGCGGTACAACACTCGTAATGGATCACTTTTCAGAAAATGGCGCCTGGAATTGATTACGAATCCAGAAACGCCACAGGAATTGTACCGAAAAAAGTTCCCAATAACTTTTCCCTTCATTTATTGTATTTTCTCGTTCATTCACCATACATTTCTGTAGTAATCTCTTATGGACATGTGTAGATAAACCAAAAACTAATTTAAAATATAATAACTGGATTGCGAAGTCGGGGCGCAGAAGTGTAAAGCAGCGGCGCAAGTCACCGCAAATACCACCATTGACAGAATGAACCTAACATTTTTCCTGTATCATACTAAATGTGCTGGAACTGACGCCCATGAGCCCCAGTGACATCGGCGTACATGATTATGACGCACCCTGAAAAAAATCTCTGGTGTCTTTCGAATCACATCACGGGCAGCTACAATTCTCCTGAATTTAGACAACATTGTCTATAGAGTGCACCAATTCGGTACTATATTTAGAATGAAATCAACACTCAAGATCGCAATAATATTGTTTATTTAGCAGATATCGCGTCTCCACCTCCAGTAGGCACGGTCGTGGTATAACGAGAAAACCGAGAAGTCGCTAGCACCAGCCATCGGAGTAAATGCTACAGTCTTTCTTTACCTTCTTTGAACATCATACGTAATAGTACTATTTAAATTTGCTCTTCCTACCCTTGCAGAGCCAAAAATTCTGAATAGAAGCTGAAACCGGTAAGTAAACAAATATTATTGCTTGCTCAACTGTTGATTTCCATATAAACATAGCACCAGATCACTGCACTCCAAAGACAATATTGTCTAAATTTACGAACAATTTACGGAGTCAGGTATTTGGAGACATAAGACGTTCATGAACAGATGAATTAACAAACAGTGCTCCAATTAAAAATGTCACCGTATCATGCAATAAAGATAAATAAGATGAGATCTAATGCCAATAAAACTGTAAAAGGAAAAGCACTATCTCTTGGATCAAATACCCAATTACGTATGCCTTTAAGGAGGAAGGATGTATAAATTAAACTTCACATTACGTAAATCTTTATCTTCTTTTTTTGTCTACTATACTTAACTAAATGGACCAGAAATGAGATTAAATGCGTAAATGCACTGATATTACTCGTTAAAAGATAATTAACGCTCCTGCTAGTGGAAAGTTAAATTCACCCACTGAATCATCTCAACAGCAGTGTAACTTCTGTCCACAATGTGTTAGCCGACATTCAGTTCTCTGCCTCCGAAATGTCTCTTCACAACAACAGTATGAGGTATAACCTTCCCCCAGTACTAAGTGATACGAATACTGGACGCATTGTTGCTGATATAAGAGTTGCTGCAAAAAGTGCTAAACTTAACAATAATGTTATCTATAGGGTTGTTCTTGAAACAAAGTAAATTTTAGAAGTTGAGAAGGAAGAAATTGTAAATAATCAGGACGTAGCACTTGTTAAAGCAGTCTGTGTCAAATTTACTGTGTATCAATCGATAACAAAGAAAGCGGAGAAAGGCAGTACTCCTGTTGTAATCGCTGAAGAGATACTATATCTCGAAAGTTGCAACATTTTCAGAGAAAATATTGCTAACGAAGTAAATAAAGATCCACTTCCCAAATTCCAATCAGAGATTAGGAAGCTAACTGATCAAAATGAAAACTTATTTTTGCCAAAAGGAAAGCAGCAACTAAAAATAATTAACCGACAGATGCCAAACTTAGGGTCCAGATAAAGCTTCATAAACAGGATCGGCCAATTCGTCCAATAGTAAACTTGGCTTATCCCTCACATAATCTAAATAAGAATCTGAATGAAGCTTCGAAAGAGTTCTTTGTGTTGGATAAAAATTTCTCCATCAAAAACAGTTATGAAGTGGAAGCAAGTATTTATAATGTTCCAATCGCTCTGGGTGTACGCACTGTTTTGCCTGATATAAAAAAAGCTGTACACCAATATTTCGGTAGCTGAAACTACACTCCTGGAAATGGAAAAAAGAACACATTGACACCGGTGTGTCAGACCCACCATACTTGCTCCGGACACTGCGAGAGGGCTGTACAAGCAATGATCACACGCACAGCACAGCGGACACACCAGGAACCGCGGTTTTGGCCGTCGAATGGCGCTAGCTGCGCAGCTTTTGTGCACCGCCGCCGTCAGTGTCAGCCAGTTTGCCGTGGCATACGGAGCTCCATCGCAGTCTTTAACACTGGTAGCATGCCGCGACAGCGTGGGCGTGAACCGTATGTGCAGTTTACGGACATTGAGCGAGGGCGTATAGTAGGCATGCGGGAGGCCGGGTGGACGTACCGCCGAATTGCTCAACACGTGGGGCGTGAGGTCTCCACAGTACATAGATGTTGTCGCCAGTGGTCGGCGAAAGGTGCACGTGCCCGTCGACCTGGGACCGGACCGCAGCGACGCACGGATGCACGCCAAGACCGTAGGATCCTACGCAGTGCCGTAGGGGACCGCACCGCCAATTCCCAGCAAATTAGGGACACTGTTGCTCCTGAGGTATCGGCGAGGACCATTCGCAACCGTCTCCATGAAGCTGTGCTACGGTCCCGCACACCGTTAGGCCGTCTTCCGCTCACGCCCCAACATCGTGCAGCCCGCCTCCAGTGGTGTCGCGACAGGCGTGAACGGAGGGACGAATGGAGACGTGTCGTCTTCAGCGATGAGAGTCGCTTCTGCCTTGGTGCCAATGATGGTCGTATGCGTGTTTGGTGCCGTGCAGGTGAGCGCCACAATCAGGACTGCATACGACCGAGGCACACAGGGCCAACACACGGCATCATGGTGTGGGGAGCGATCTCCTACACTGGCCGTACACCTCTGGTGATCGTCGAGGGGACACTGAATAGTGCACGGTACATCCAAACCGTCATCGAACCCATCGTTCTACCATTCCTAGACCGGCAAGGGAACTTGCTGTTCCAACAGGACAATGCACGTCCGAATGTATCCCGTGCCACCCAACGTGCTCTAGAAGGTGTAAGTCAACTACCCTGGCCAGCAAGATCTCCGGATCTGTCCGCCATTGAGCATGTTTGGGACTGGATGAAGCGTCGTCTCACGCGGTCTGCACGTCCAGCACGAACGCTGGTCCAACTGAGGCGCCAGGTGGAAATGGCATGGCAAGCCGTTCCACAGGACTACATCCAGCATCTCTACGATCGTCTCCATGGGAGAATAGCAGCCTGCATTGCTGCGAAAGGTGGATATACACTGTACTAGTGCCGAGATTGTGCATGCTCTGTTGCCTGTGTCTATGTGCCTGTGGTTCTGTCAGTGTGATCATGTGATGTATCTGACCCAAGGAATTTGTCAATAAAGTTTCCCCTTCCTGAGACAATGAATTCACGGTGTTCTTATTTCAATTTCCAGGAGTGTATTAATACCATCAGAGAAAATTTTGTATATTACAAGCTGCTTAATCCTGATGAAATCTCTGAGATCACTGAGCTTGACGTCCTGAGATTTTAATTACTTTTTTAATAACTTAATATTTTTACAAAAAGATGGCCTAGCTATTGTGGACTCCCTGGCTGGTACCATTCCATCAATTTTGTCAAACACATTGAATTTTATACTTTTAGAGAATATCCACATATTTCTGAATAAGTCATATACTATAAACGTTATGTCGATGATTTATTTGGGGGCTCTAAGGAAATAATGATCTCACCGATACATTGAATAATATGCATCCAAACCTTGTTTTTACTATTGAATGTGAACAACAAAAAACGATTAATTTTCTGGATTTAACAATTTTCAATAGTAAAGGCAACATACTCTTGCCAAATATAATAAGCTTATAATGACTGATGCTGTTATACGTGCTAAGTCATGTCATCCAAACAAATTTGACCAGGAATGAATAAGATTCCTCTCTTACCAGATCAAAAATAAAGAGAATCTTCTATTCTTAAATAAATGGCAGCAGTAATGGTTGTCATTCTTTTTTTTTTTGAGAACATACAGTCGCAATAACCACAGGCAACTACAGAAAAGTATTTCTCGCAAATGGTCTGCTTGAGAACTGCGTCTGATAGGATAAAAATCACAAACATATCTGCAGATAAACTAAAACAAATTACCGGAGACTCAAAATAGCGATTTTTAAGATATGCCGTATGTAAATTAACATATAAGGATTGCCATAAGAAACGTATGGACAGACTGTAGGAGTTTTGAAACAACGTTCAAAGAACATATGGAGATTACATTCTGCAGGAAATCTACATATGGACTTGATTGGACGAGTAACAACCATTCGGAATGTGATATAGAACACGATAAGCAAATCCTACATACTGCCCAGAAAGACTTCCTGTTAGATACCTTGGAAGAATTTGAGATTTTTATCCACGAAAAGAAATGATCTATTCCTTTTCCTTAACGGACACCAGAGTTTCAAGATAAAACATACTTTGATCTTTCTCAGATTATCATTTAAATCCAGGGACACCGCTTTACCTTTTTTAGTTTATGTTTCTTGCCTTATCTCCTGTCTTATCTTGGTTTTATGAAAATTAATGATTATACTACTATTTATTCACGTCCAACATGTATCTTAGCGCCACTTTATTATGAACAAGCTTGTTATCTCGCATAGTTTTCATTTTATAGTGTACTTTGGGACCAGCTATGTTAATATGTACTGGCGCATATCTATCGTTTTAACGCTATTTGTCATCATATCACAAACGACATGATATCGTATATGTGTTGAAGTTTCTAGAAGCCCATGGCATGACAACGTGCACATAGAGCTGCCATCCTGTCACTATGGCACCTTGACAACAACAGCGGCTCTAGTGGTTGACATGTCACCACATTTGGTCTCACTACTGGCGCTGGAGGATACTAAGTAACTTTCCTACAGCGTTTATTTATGAGTTGTCGGCACTAACGTCTTTGATGATATCGACCTGAATCGATACCCCTGGTGTACTTCTTTGGCCTCTCAATTGCCAATTCGCTGGTAAGTTGCCCTTACAACGGCGTCCTTTTCACTACACAGTTATGTGATACCATAGCGTCCGTCTTAGCCTTCACGTTGCCTAGACAAGGGCTGCGTATTGAATTATTTCCAGAGAGCACTGCCTAGTAAATATACAACGACGTGAATATACTTTAGTGGTTGTATCTTCTAATGTAATTTTACCTGCCATTATGTATTTACGTGATAACTGTATGTGCTTACAATACGCCTTTTTAGTTTATTCGTTTATCGGCAGAACATTAATAAGAACAATGGATTTGTCTCCCACACCAGTGTCAATAGATTACACTGCTTCTTCTGTTCTTTTGTAAGTTTGTTTATTTTATTTTAACATAATTAACTCCATTTCTGACTCTTTATAATGTTTTAACTGCTTATGTACTCATACGTGGTCTACGCAACATACAGCTACGTCATTTTAGTTCTTGTGAAGCATTTGTCATTGGCTGGTGATGACGTAATCCACAGTCGGCGCGCGAATTGCTCACTATTTAACCCGTGGCCCCACAGCCATCATTCAGAGTGATCGATCATGTTATCGCGAGAAAACCAAGGGGCCTCCAGCACCAGGAGTAGGGGTGAACGATACAACCTTTCTGTATTTTCTTTTCACGCGAAATTTAATAGTACTGTTTGTAATCTTGTTGTTCCTTGCAGGGCCAAAAATTCTGAAGATGGATTTAACAGAAGCCGAAACCAATAAATAAACAAATGTTATTGCGATATTGTCCGTTGATTTCAACGAAAATAAAGCTACAATTCTGGCAACTAATTGTATTTCCTTATACTCTGACATCTCACACACTAGTGACTTTAGATATCACCATAGGAAATAATCGTGGGGACTCAGATCAAATGATCTCTCAGGCCAGGGAGTAAGACCTGCCCTTCCAATCGAGCGGCTAGGAAATACAGCACTGAGATGGTTGCAGACATCCGTGTTGAAGTGAGGCTGTGCAAAGTCACGTTGTATCCACATCCTTTCGCGAACAGCCAAGGCTACGTTCTCCAACTGAGGCAGAACTCTTTGCAAGAACTTAAAGTACAAGCAGCCATTCAGACGGCCAGGTAGAAGATATTCCCCGATGATATGGTCATCTAAAATGCTGGCGCATATATATTCATAGCGAAATGTGACTCTACTATAGCGTGAGGGTTTTCCTCATCCCACACATGGCTATCCCTGCTGTTCGAAATACCATCACGATCAAATGGGGACTCGTCAGTAAACAGCACGATTTGGAGAAAATCTGGTAGATCAATCCATTGCTGGAGCAACCTCTGACACAATATGACCGTAGGCGCAAAGTGAGTTACAAGCATTGTATGGGCACGTTTTAGGTGATAAATGTGTAATTGTTTCCGTGGAGTATTCGCCACGCGCTAGTATATGCAGCTCCAATTTCGCGTGCAACACGACCAGTACTAGTAACGGGGTCCACTTAAACACGTTCCAGCGCCTCCTCTTCAAAATCTGGTGTGTCAGTGGTCCTCATGTTGCCAGGTTCCCCATTTCTTCTTTCCAGTGAACCAGTCTCCCGCATTCGTCGAACGAGTGAAATAAACACTCGTTCTGACGGATGATGCCTGTTAGGAAATAATTTCCTGTTCAGCATTTCAGAAGCGAGATCTTTGCGACAACTTGCCCATAGAAAAGGTGTACGTCAGCGAGTTCTGCGAAACTATACCGGTACTGCTCCATAGTATTGTTCTGTACGTCTCTGAACACCACTGAATAATGAAAGGGTCTGTCGTTGATTCATAGCATGTTCTGTCATGGGACACTGCAAATACAAGAGAGGCATCTTGTGGACAAGTAAAGTAAGAAAATCTGCATCATGACTTCCTAGTAATAAGGCTCGTCCTCCTTGTTTCCTTGCAGAAAATAAACAACGCACATGTAAATAAACAGCACATGACGTGTAAATTTGCAAGCATGTTACTTGTAAATAAGCAGGAAAACAGTAATGCTTTACCTCCACGTCTGGCTTCTATGATCGCATGTTCCCTACCTCAAATACTTCAGTGGAGCGTTCTATACGTTCTATACGTCCTGTTACATTTTTGCACGCTCTTACTGAAACACGCTGTACAAATGCCGAACCCGCGTTTATTGCTCTCTGTCTTTATTTTTTGATAGATTTCTAGAGCTATGATTGTTCCTCAAAATCGCTTAATTGTTTGATGAACTTCTGATACCATTTATTGACTTCTGAATAAACACAAGGAACTGTAATAATGTGTGTGCCACATATCAAAAACAGGGTGGAAGTTAACAGCACAGCGTTATCTACTAAAATGGAAACAAACATAATGAAGGAAAAAAATAATTTGAGTGTTTTAAATTGCAATTCTTAACACACACACCCCTCAAACTCAAGTATCTCTCAATCTGCTTTGATAACATTTCAACATTTCATAACTTTTTAAATTGTTCACTGGATAATGGCTTAGTTAACAAGTCAGCCATTTGTTCCATCTTGTTAACGTATCTTCAATTATTACCTCTTGTAAATAGTCTCTGATAAAACTGTGTTTATAATCAGCTTGCCTTAGTCTTTGATTCTGACATCTTCCAAACAAATAAATACAGGAATTCTTCCAGGGTAGCTTCACCTTGAGACCCATATGAGTCATAGCTAAATTAGTCACAGAAGTTCAGCTACTGATATGACCAAGTCTCCATGTTCAGCTTCAGTTGAACACACTACTTTGACGTTTCTCCGCGAATCAAACAGTATTTTCTAGCGTTTTTGAAATTAATCCTGTTTAGTCCTATCTTCTGCGCTGCCAAAAGTTTTAGAGAAACAACACCTCTCCTCCTCTTCCATAGCTTAAACCACTGTTCAACGTTGATATGTCTTGAACTTTAAATGCCTTACACTGGATCTCCGTGGGCTTGGTTTGGTATCTATTGAAATAATTTTGTGCAACATTCAGGTTTGGTTTTGTTGTAAGTGTAGCATACATCAAACAACTTATCAACTAACGGAAATGTTTGGATCCATGTAAGTCATCGTGATCATTATTCAGCTCTGGTCTGTCAAAATGTTCCAGTAGTTTTCCAAGTGTAGATGTTCACTCGTAATCGTTCCGACGTCAGATCTTTCGAAATCAACTCCAACAAAATTTTTAAGTTCCCTCATGTCATACATGAAAAATTCATTTTCCAAATCCCTTTTAATCTTTTTGATCCTATCAGAGATATTTGTAGCAATTACAATGAATACCCAACGAAACTGGTACATCTGCCTAATATCGTGTAGGGCCACCGCGAGCACACAGAAAGGCTGCAACAGGACGTGGCATGGACTCGACTAATGTCGGAAGTACTTCTGGAGGGAACTGACACCATGAATCGTACAGGAGTATCTATAAACCCGTAAGAGTACGAGGGGGTGGAATAGCACGTTTCAAGGCTTCCCAGATACCTGTATATTCAATAATGTTCATATCTGGGGAATGTGGTGGCCAGTGGAAGTGTTAACTCAGAAGAGACGTTCCTGGAGCCACTTCGTAGCAATTCTGGACGCGTGCGGTGTCGCGTTGTCTTTCTGGAATGGCCGAAGGTCGTCAGAATATACAAAGGTCACGATTGAATACAGGTGATCCGACAGGACGCTTATGTACTTGCCACCTGTCACAGTCGTATCTAGACGTATTAAGGGTTCAATATCGCTCCAACTGCACACGTTCCACATTTAATTTCTCTTGATGTTGGCGAATTTTCAAAGTAGCTGCAAGTAAACCGTAACTGTCCTTCTTTATAACTTAATCATTGAATCCTGTTCCTGTAGAATTTTCGTTTATTTTATGTACCGCATTTTTCTTTGGTTTTGGACAATCTAACAGCTGGTATCGTTTTATCCCACACTTAAAACACGAAAAACGAAACGATTATTACCTCTGATATCTGATTTAATACTGTTAACAGACTTACCAGACATCGATTTCTGTCCTGAGAGCAAAAAAAAAAGAGCCATCGACGCCTGAATGTGGTGTTCCTTGATAACATTTTCCCTCTTCCTCTCTTGCTCTAGAAGTCAAGTCTTGAATTAATCTAGAGTTAACATATCTACTGACAGTGTTGCTAGCGCCGTTAATAGATTACCATAAACGGAGGCATTGTCAACAATAAATGGCATAGAAAGAAACATCGGTTTCTTCTAACATTGCAACAGATGACACTATCTCTCGTACAAATTTGTCGGATAGCAGAAAATGATCAGTAAGCAAGTTATTTGTTGAGTAGAATTTCATAATTAGGAAACTTTTACTAACTGACAACTAACTTCCATTTCCTCTTCGCTCAAAAACATTTCACAGTGACAACCACAGATTAAACGGGATAGTTTTGTCTTTGTGCCCTTCCAATGCAATTATCCGCAATTCTGAGTAAGGTTTGGAACTTACATTTCTTACAGCATTTCTTCAGAGTTGCAAATTCAACGTCTTCCGTGAACTGTACCTCTGCTGTACAGTTCTCTTAATATGCAGTCACTTCCCAGTGTCTGAAATGAATAAATTCCAGCAAGTCCTTCTCAGTTAACAGTACCTCACTTCGAAATTTGCTGTTACTGAAACTGATTCCATTGCACAGCAGAATTTTATATTTCTCTGCCTCGTTAGCCATGATCAATAGTGAATTCGGGTACGTTGTGTTATACACTGAGGTAACAAGAGTCATGAAATAGCGGTATGCGCATGTATACAGATGGCAGCAGTATCGCGAACACAAGGTATAAAATGGCCGTACAGTGGCGGAGCTGTCATTTGTACACAGTTGATTCATGTGGAAAGCCTTCCGACGTAATTGTGGCTGCACGACGGGAATGAAGAGGCTTTGAACTCATGGGACATTTCACTTCAGAAATCGTTTGGGCATTCAGTATTTCGAGATCCCAGAGTCAAGAGTGGGTGATAATATCAAGTTTCAGGCATTGTCTATCACCATGGACAACGCAGTTGCCGACAGCCTTGACTTAACGACAGAGAGAAGCGGCTTCTCCGTACAGTTCTGAGTTCTAACAATAAGGAACACCGAGTGAAATAACCACAAAAATCAATGTGGAACTTAGGGCGAACGTATCCGTTACGACGGTGCTGCAAAATTTGGCCTTAATGGGCTATGGCAGCAGACATAGACGCGAGTGCCGTTACTAATAGCACAACATCGACCGCAGGTCCTCTCCGGGGCTCGTGGCCATATCGGTTGGACCATAGACAACTGCAAAACCGTAGCCTGGTCATCTAAGTCCTTATTTCAGCTGGTGAGAGCTGATGGTAGCGTTCGCGTGCGGTGCAGACCACACGAAGCCATGGACTCACGTTATCAACGAGACACTGTGCAAGCTGGTGGTGGGTGCATGCTGATGTGGGCTGTGTTTACATGGAATGGACTGGGTTCTCTGGTCCAACTGAACCTATCATTGGCTATAAATGTTTATTTTAGGATACTTGGATACTATTTGCATCCATTCATGAACTTCATGTTCCCAAAAAACGATGGAACGCTTATGGATAACTATGCGGCATGTCACCAGGCCACAATTTTTCCCTGTTGGTTTGAAGAACCTTCTGGACAGTTTGAGTAAATGATTTGGCCACCCAGATCGCCCGACATGTAAGAATTAGAATATTTATGGGACATAACGAGACGTCAATTCGTGTACAAAATTCTGCAACAACAATACTTACTCAATTATGGACGGCTATAGAGACAAATGACTCCGTATTTCTGAAGGATACTTCCAACCACTTGTTGAGACCATCCCACGTCGCGTTGCAGCATTACGCCGGGTAAAAGAAGGTCAGTTACAATATTAGGTGGCATCATATGACTTTTGACACCTCTGTGTGCGAGAAAATTACATGTGCTGGAAATTGACACAGTGCTGATCCCATAACCTGATAAGTTGAGGGATTCCTCAGGTGCTCAGATGTCTCGTGAAATGTAACTGTTGGCAACCTTCTATGAACAACAAAATATAAGCACAGCCCTGAAATCAAAACGTAACATGAACATATTGCAAAGAATTTAGTCTGAGAGATACGAATTGCAAATATCAACCACTTTTACACCCAAGTAGTCTGTATTTGTGCTTCTTTTTCCATCTTTAACTGATGTTTTTATGTATAGTGCCCCTATCTGCAAGAAATTTATATTTTTCTTTCAGTTCAACTGCTATGCTTACTATGTGATCCACAAAAATTTGTATGTGTAAATACTTCTTTTGTCATTTCCTTGTTTATTGTATCAAAGATTTATTTTTGTATTCACTCCTGTACTACCTCGAAAGCCTTAATTGCTAACGTTTGTCGTGAGGAGTGAACTCGGAGATCACAATTTCCAATAATGTTGGTGACAGAAATATTGGCCCCCAGAATTCGGCTGTCGAAGTAAGCATCTTCTCCCTGATCATTGATCGTTACATTATCATCCTACCTTATTTCCAAACTTTCAGCTGTCTTTTGTGGCTTTAGATCATGTGACGCTATTGATGGTCATCCATCTGTTGAATGAGGAGGATAGGCTGGGCAGCTTCCGTGGTGCTGTACCAGAGGAGCAGACTTTGTGCTGCCATCTGATTTCACTCCGTCGCTACCCTTCATTCATAACAGCACCAACACAACAATACTCTGCTGAATCTCTCATCACATTTATGCTCTGGACACATACACACCTGAAACTTCGTAACATCACGTCCACCAAGACCTTAAGGGTAGAGAGAGATAAAGAGCTATCATATCTGACACTAATGCAGATTTCCGGCGCTTGAGACTGATATTTTGAATTATTCATTTGCTTCCAAATATACAATTATTTTTGGACAGTGCTGAGTTGTCCATACGATGTTTTCCCAAATTGTCTGAGAATGCTGCTCAGCTTAGTATTAACCCGTAGACTACTACTCGTCTTACTGGGAGAGACCATTTATCCCAATGATATTCTAGTTAAGGGATGAAAGAAAACAACTAGGAGGGCATATAATACTTTATTTTGAGAAATGAAAACGAACAGTGCTAACTTTTGTTCTGGCTTTGCAACAAATTCAAATGCCCATCTTCCTAATTTTCCTCGGAACTTCGCCATGTTTTTATCTGAAGCTGGTGGTAGTGCTCAGAAAAGGAAATTTGATCTTATTATTAAACTGATACTTGTGAAAAATATGTCGAAAACAAGTGTGACGCCCTTTTTTTCTGACTATTTGATAGTGTCAAGACGAATCTCTCTACAAGTGTCTGTAATGTGATTGTTTACCTGCAAGAACACTGAGACTATTCATGTATCCCGTTGCAGCATGAAAGTATTCTCAAATTTTTATCCCTCATTTTATACGTTTGAGAGGTAGATTTTGCTTCAGAGGAGATATCTCTTTAAATCTTACAGTAGACCCATCTATATTCTGATGGGGCCAGCTTCTTTTCCTGTGGGAAAGGTGTGTTTGAGACAAGCAATAACCTCATCATTATAATATGTTTTTGAAGAGGAGGCAGGTTGTTGGGATTACTGACACATTGCTTCGACAATAGAAACTGGAAAATGATACGCGCAGTTGATGCTTTTATTGCCTCATTGCCCAGTGATTTATTATGGGACCAACAATCACAAACACTGTGTAGCCTATTACAACTCATTGCAAACGTGAAAGTAAGCAACAATATTATTTTACTAGGATTAGTTTCATCTGTCGTATTCTTTTCATTTTTTCTTAACGTATCGAAATGTTTGTATGTCCACTGATTTTGTGAACACTATCCAGCTGCGAGGAAATAATTATAGAAAACAGTCCATTTCGTCAGAAGACGTATTAAGATTGCACAACGACAGCGTTGTGTGATCCTGAACAGTGAATGGCATTTTTAGGCACGAAGGAGGTGTATGGGGTGGACCATATATAATTTGGGAGTGGCGGTATTAGAACGTTCGTCTGTCCACGCCTCACCTTCTTCACTTGAACTCATTGGATTATTTTCATCCTTACTGCCTTCACCACTGCTAGAGTTACATTCTTTACCGTTGATCGTCTGATTTCTCCAACTCGTACGAAAATTTTCTATAATACTGATTCCAAATACGTAAAATATGAAAAGAAGAATATATGTAAAAATCAACTTCAAAAGGAAGACAAGTATGTTTTCAAAACCACTGTGACATATAGGATCAGAGAAAACTGAGGACATTACCTGATGGATTTACTTACTGGCATCTGATTGTATTATGTAATGATGCGTGAAGTTCTACAATAAACCACCAAATAAAAAATATACGTAAATGTGTGTCACAACGGGAAAAAACAGGGCAATAGGTAACCCTTATATTTCCCTCCTTACAATATCACAAGACCTGCTATCTCCTACCATCTATGGCTACTTTTCCAAACTACATACAGTGAACCGAACTGTGAAGCAGTGGTACGACAGTCTTTGTGTTGTGGATTAACTTCTGTGTCATTCGCATCAACATTGTCCCCCATCAGTCTCCTGTATAGTCTAAGGGTTGACGTACAATGTATCTCGTAAATTAATAAGTAACTGAGCAAAAACTGGTATTCATAATCTAATGCATTCTGTATAATTATGTTTTTGAGACTGCTTTGTAGTGTTTCAAAAGAAAATTTTTCAGTGCATGTAGATGCAAGGCCAGACTCAATTGACTCATAAGCTGCTGATGGGCATCAACAACGAATGTAGTCTCTATGTTACCTGCTGTGTTTCTATCAGCAGTTAACGGGTACGAAATGAAGGGAACATGACCACAAGGTGTTCCCATTTATATCTAGGTTGTGTCCTCTCATACGTATAACATGAAGGTCCTCCTCATCGTATGTTTGACTCGCGTGTCTCTCCTTCCTCGCCTTCCACAACCTATCCTCATTTCTTTCCTCAGAAAGGAATTAACAAACAAAAAAAAGTGGGTCAAATGGCTCTGAGCACTATGGGACTTAACATCTATGGTGATCAGTCCCCTAGAACTTAGAACTACTTAAACCTAACGATATCACACAACACCCAGCCATCACGAGGCAGAAAAAATAACTCAGGCCGTCGGGAATCGAACCCGGGAGCCCGTGCGCGGGAAGCGAGAACGCTACCACACGACCACGAGCTGTGGGCAGGAACTAACAGACCTACTAGAATATATGTTGACATTTTCTGAGTTTCTGTCAGCATTTTAAGAGCAAAACATTATTTAACGGCAGGACATTTCGATTTGCGTTCAAATATTGCTTTATTTTTTCAATATTCGTAATGACAAGAGGAAAACAGGCGTTGAACCACTATTTTTACTTGCTCTTGGAGCAAACAGAGTTAAAGTCTGTGTAGGGAGACACTGTCATTGTGGTGTCACACACCGCATTTCTACCATCAATTGTAAACTGCAATACGCAACCAACAGTAGATGGTTCAAATGGCTCTCAGCACTATGGGACTTAACATCTTAGGTCATCAGTCCCCTATAACTTAGAACTACTTAAACCTAACTAACCTAAGGACATCACACAACACCCAGAGAAAATCCCTGACCCCGCCGGGAATCGAACCCGGGTGTGGGAAGCGAGAACGCTACCGCACGACCACGAGATGCGCCAACAGTAGAATGCAGTGAAGTTATCAGAAATGAATGATGCAAGTAAAGAGCACAACTTCTTCGTATCATTCAAGGACCTACAAAAAGAAAATCGGCAGTTAAAGCAGAATAAAATATTCCACATAGTAGACAAAATAATCTTAAGATATAGCGGTAAACAACATATCGTAGAATGTCTATACAAACTGTATGTGAGCTGTAAAGGGGAAAACCGAAAAGGGAAGATCGAGGGTCATGGCAAATAAAGCGTAGGACAATCGTAGAACAATCCTGCATATTTCCGCCTAATTTATCAGGGAACAACACCCACAAACATATCGTCGCGTGCGCAAAGAAGAAACATGACAGCTGCAACAATAATCGACTACAGTTTTGAGGAAGTAAAAGAAAATTTGAAAACAGGAACAAAGAGTAGGTAAGGTAACCAATACCGAAACTATAGCAGGAAGATGGCCTAGCCATACTAACTGAAAGCAACAAAGATCCGGAATTTGTTCTGGAGACAAACAAAGCGATGTGACTGACATTAGACACGATGTAAGTGGAAACACGAGATAAGGAAACTAACAACTAAGAACATTATAAAAGGTGCCTCCAGCGAAAGAGGTGATTGATTCAAATGGTTCAAATGGCCCTGAACACTATGGGACTCAACTGGTCATTACTCCCCTAGAACTTAGAACTACTTAAACCTAACTAACCCAAGGACATCACACACATCCACGCCCGAGGCAGGATTCGAACCTGCGACCGTAGCAGTCGCACGGTTCTGGAATGCGCGCCTAGAACCGCGAGACCACCGCGGCCGGCGAGGTGATTGAAGTAGATAGACATTTATCTTCAACTGAAACCCAGTTGACATTGGTGCCAAAAAGCTGAAGTTATTTTTGAATTAAGAAGCCATGGGCACAACTTTCAATTCAAGTGAATCGTGCCTCACAAAAAAGGACCTACTGGAAGCATATTAGTGTACAGAAGACATTCAAAATTATGAGAACGATTATTACCCAACGCGAAGAGCCCATAGAGAGAAAAAGCGAGGAGAATAGTATACAGTAAACTCATACTGACATAGTGGACTTTTTAGGCATATTAGACTTTGAAAACGGCAGAACAAGTGAGGACATACAACGGATATGTCTTCTACACGCGAATAGAAAAGACGTGTAAATAAGATGAAAAGCATGTTACATTCAGCTCACTGGAAGGCTATAGAAACGAATACAGAAAACCGAACTGTAAAGAAGTATGAACTGTAAAAGATAAACGTACTGTTGCATTATATCTGCTGTAGAAGACATGATTACAAATACTTAGTGAATCAAACAGACGAAGAGGAACTCCTCTTGGAATTTTTAAAAGCTGTGATGGCTTGTACCTTATATCTATAATCATTTCACTACTGACGACTTCCGTCACAGCCTCCGGTAATCGAGCAGGTTTTTAGGCGACTATCTGGCATCCAAAACCTCTAATATCAAATAAATAACCATAGACAACTCTATAACTGTCATCTGTGACGTACGTTTCCATGTGGTACAGAGTGTTTTGGCAAGAGCGTTCTAAAATGTAAGAAGTCACTCTTCGGGGACACGAGAAGGCTATTCCGAGGATTACTTCATTTCTGGTTACCTTCGTGAGAATATAGTAAGCCGGTGTTACTTTTGCTCTTTGCGGTTAACTTTGACGAAATGGATGCAAAAAAGTTTAGTTATTTACCGCTGAAATTACATAATAAACATCTTGCAAAAAAGGCAGTGCGCACAAAACATTGTCGGACGTTTTACCGCGTCAATTCTGGGTAAAACATGGAGCTTTCGACGATTATCTCCATCGTCTTCATAAGGAGCAACTGCCTGTCAAATCAGCTTTTTTTTTCTTTATTGTTATTTTTATCACCTTATAGAAAGGCGGGCTGTCAGCAGCAGAGTACGCCGCTATTCAGCTTTGAGTTTGACAATAAGTATTCCATAAAGGAGGCACAGAGAAGACAATCATAACGGCGGGCAAAAAATGAAGACACTAAAAAACAAAAAAACATGGAGCCGTTCACGCTGGACGAGAAACATCACGAACAGTAGTTGACACTGTGCACATAACACGGATGAGGGCGACGGTACACGTGAACAGTGGTGGCGTGACGGCGGTAGAACACTAAACACATCGAAGGCCCACACACGAGACACTGATTGCGATGATGTTCGGCGCGCGAATGTTCACTGAGCGTGTGCGAGATCGCGGACCTAAAAGGAAGGGGGAGGAGGAAGGGGAGTGGGACAGGGAGAGGGGAGGGCAGATGCCATGGGCAAGGGAGATAGGGGGAGGGGAGGAAAAAGGGGGGAGGCCTGGGGAAGAGGGGGGGGGAGGAAGGGGACTGGGGAAAAGGAAAGAGAAGGGAGGGAGGGTGCCAATTGTAGAGAACACAGGAAGTGGGGGCAGGGAGGATCAAAGTTGATAGGAGGGGTAGATGGAGGGGAGGAGGACATCATCATGGAGGGGGAGCTGGCGGAAGCCACCTTGGGAGAGGGTAAGGAGGGTGGAGAGATGGAGACCGGGTGGGATGTGGGAATACAGGCGTGGCAGTGGGCGGGGGTGGGAGAGGATGGGCGAGACAAGCCGGTGAGGAGGGTCGAGTTTATAGGAGGTCTACAGGATCTGTATCCTTTCAAGGAAAAGGAGGAGATCGTACAGGATCCACGTGGGGGAGGGGAGACAGATGCGATAGGCGAGGATGAGAGCATGGCGTTCAAGGATTTGAAGGGATTTATAAAAGGTAGGGGGGCGGAGGAGATCCAGGCTGGATGGGCGTAGCAAAGGATAGGGCGGATGAGGGATTTATAGGTGTGGAGGATGGTGGAGGAGTCCAGACCCCACGTACGGCCGGAAAGGAGCTTGAGGAGACAGAGTCGGGAGTGTGCCTTGGCTGGGATTGTCTGGAGATGGGGGGTCCAGGAGAGGCGACAGTCGAGGGTGACGCCAAGGTACTTGAGGGTGGAAGTGAGGGCGATAGGACGGCCATAGACAGTGAGATAGAAATCAAGAAGGCGGAAGGAAGGGATGGTTTTGCCTAAAAAGATCGCCTGGGTTTTGGAGGGATTGACCTTGAGCAACCACTGGTTGCACCAAGCGGTGAACCAGTCAAGATGGGATTGGAGAAGGTGTTGGGAGCCCTGCAGGGTGGGGGCAAGGGCAAGGAAGATGGTGTCATAGGCAAAGTAGAGAAGGTGGATGGGGGTTGACAGTGGTGGTATGTCCGCCGTATACAAAAGGTACAGAAGGGGAAGAGGATGGAGCCTTGGGGCACACCGGCGAAGGGAAGAAAAGTGTAGGAGTCCGTGTTATAGATGGTAACGTAGGAAGGACGGTGGGAGAGAAAGGAGCCGATCAGATGGACGTAGTTAATGGGAAGGGCGAAGGTTTGGAGCTTGAAGAGGAGACCGGAATGCCATATGCCGTCATAAGCTCGTTCGAGGTCTAGGAGAGGAAGATAGCGGAGCGACAGGAGGAGATGAGTGAGGTGAAGGAGAAGGTCATCAGAAGAGAAGGACAGCCGAAAGCCACACTGTGTAACTTGAAGGAGGCGGTGCTGGCGAAGATGCTGGTGGATGCGTCGGGTGAGGATAGATTCCAGGACCTTGCTGAAGACCGAGATAAGGCTGATGGCACGGTAGGAAGAGGCGGCGGACAGCGGTTTGCCAGGTTTAAGGAACATCAGGATAGGGGAGGTTTTCCACAGATTGGGGTAGTAACCGGTGGACAGGACTACATTGTACAGCTTGGCCCAGGTGGAGAGGAAAGAGACAGGAGCTTCACGAAGGTGATGGTAGGTGACACGATCGTGACCAGGAGCGGTGTTGCGTTTTGTGCAGGGTGTAGCAATGAGATCCTGTGTAGTGATTGGGGCATTGAGTTCCGTGTGAGCAATGTTGTCCAAGTACTGGAAACCAGGTGCGAGGGGAGGGGCAGAGGTGTTAGTTCGATCGCAGACATCCGGGAAGAGGGAGTAATCGAACTGGGGATCAGCTGGGATGGAAAAGACATGGGGTAGGTAGGAGGCAACGTGATTGCCCTTACTAAGGGTGTCAGGGAAGGAGGGTGATAATCATGGAGAAGAGTATAGTAGGGGGAGGGTTTAGTCCCGGTAAGGCGATGGAAGGCTGACCAGAACGTGGACGAGTTGATAGGTAGGGTAGCATTTAAACAGGTGCATGTCTGTCGCCAGTCCTGGCGTTTCTTGGCGGCGAGCTAATTACGAATGTGTCGCTGGAGTTGCCGGTGGCGTCGTAGTGTGTCCAGGTCACGTGTGTGGAGAAAGGCGCAGTAGAGACGGCGGCATTCACGGAGGAGGATGGCCTGTGGGGGTAAGGTAGGACGGTGGGGGTGGATAGCGACAGTAGGGACGTGGGCCTCCTCGGCCTCAGACTAGGTCTGTTGGACGAAGGAGGAGGCACTGGGTTACATCGTTAGGGTGGCGGTAGGTGAAGGGATGGCTATCGACCTGGGTGGAGGGGGTATCCCAGTAGGCATTCCAGTTACACGGGAATAGTCATGGACATACTTAGGGGGAGGGTCATTACGAGGGTCGGGGTGGGGGCGACGACTGTCTGAAATGGTGAGGAGGACAGGGAGATGGTCGCTACCAATAGGCTCCAGGACACCCACCGTTATGTGGCCAAGGAAGCTGGCAGAGGAGAGGACAACATCAGGAGTGGATTTGGATTTGGGATGGGTGTGCTGGGGGATGAGGATGAAGTCGCCTTGAAGGGAGGAGAGGAACCGATGCCACCGCCGTAAGTGGGCGGCGGAACGACTGTGGATGTTGAGGTCGGCGGCGATCACCTAGGAGGAGAAGGTACTGTCAACGTGGGAGAGGAAGTCGAAGGGAATAGGACGTTAGGGCGGACATAGATGGTGGCGCAGGTAACGGTAAGGCCGGGGAAGAAGAAACTAAGTATCAGGTGTTCGGTGAGGTCGGGAAGAAGAGGTTGGAGCCGAACAGGGATCTGGCGGTGGTGGCCAATGGCAACTCCGCCACGCGCAATCGGGAGGGGATTATCAGAATGGTGAAGGAGGTATGGCGAAGTGTGGATGGTGTGGACGGGTTGGAGGAAGGTTTCATTGAGGAGGAATGTGTCCACGTGATGGGTGGCATGGGTGTGCAGGAAAAGGTTCTTGTTGGCGGGAAGGGAGTGGGTGTTGTTGAAAAGGATACAGTGCTGTCGCTTCATGACAGGGATTTAGACAAGGGTGTCAAGACGGGAGAAGGTGAAATGGGCCTGGTTGTTGGAGTAGGTGGCGTACATTTTCAGGTGGAAAACGGAAAGGATGGCGAGGGATAATTGTTGGAGGGTGTGGGGGTGCTGAAAAGGATGAACATTCAGAAGGATGATGGTGAGGAATCTGATGATGTCCTCAGTGGTAGGGGGTAGACAATGGGAATTGCCGGGAGGGGTGAGGGCGTCCAGAGGGCGGACAGGAACCGTGAGCTGAGGAGTGGTAGGAGGGGGTCGGGCTTTACATTTCCGGGAGTAAGTGGGGTACTGGAGATTGGGGCACTGCCTGAGAAAGTGGGCTTGCCTACAGTGCAGGCAGGTGGAGTCCTCGCAGGACTCTGATGTAGGGTGCACATTATACCACAAGCACCTCTGGCAGTGGAGGGATTGAGGAGGGGAACAGGAAGGGTCAACTGGGTAGCGGCGGTGGGGCCAGCGGAGTTATGTATGCGGCGAACAGCACGCACCTCCAGATGGGGATGTGCCTTGAGCTCCGCCAACACCTTCTGCTCCGTGATCGCCGGACTAAGCCGAGTGATCACGGCAGTGAGGGTGGGCGGGCGACGCGGGTGTTGGGGTTGGCAGGAGGGAGAAGGGGAAGGAGCGGGGATGAGGGAGGCATTAGGGCCAAAGGGGGTGACAGGGATGCGGGAAAGGAGGTCCGTGTGGAGGGTTGGGCTGGGGGAGGAGATGAGCACCGAATCAGGGCGAGGAGTTAGGAGGGAAATGGGGGCACCAGGAAAATGCTGGCGAAGGACGAGGGTGAGGTTCCGGGCTTCAAGAAAGGAGGGATCAGGACAGGAGAGGAGGTAGCGGTAGGAGGAGGGGGTGGAGGAGGAGGAGGAGGAGGAGGAGGAGGAGGGGGCAGGTGGGGAGACATCCATGGCATCATGGGTTGCGGAAGGGGGACGAGGCAGAGCATTTTGAGGCAGAGTCTTTTTGGGAGTAGAGGAGGCAGGGGTGCCACTGGGGTGCTTGACGGCGGCAGAGTAGGTGTGGGGGATGGAAACGACTGGAATGTGGCGGGGAGTGACAGGTCCCAGTGCTGGAGTCGGCGTCGGAGATGGTAAGGGCGATAGCGAAGGCGACGGCAAAGATGATGATGATGAGAGCGAAGGGGAGAGTTGAGCGTGAGCCATAGCTCTCCAGGCAACCATCCTCTCCGCAGAAACGGAATGAGCAAAGTGAGGGAGGAGAGGGAAGGGATTAGAGGAGGCATGGGAGTGAGGAGCCGATGACAGGGCGACAAATATGGAGGTGAGGAGAGTGAGGAGTGGGGGGATGGACTGAGGGGGGGAGTGATGCGACACACCATGTGATAGTGGTGGCAGTGGCTGAGGGGGAGGTGTAGATGATGGCAGTGGTGGTGGCTGTAGATAAGGTGGTGGGGTTTGACATTATGATTAGAGGAAAAACACAGGACAAGACAAGGAAGCAAACGAGAGACGGGCAGGGCGACGAGAGACACAAAGTAGAAGGTGACGGAAAACGACGAAGGACGCAGGAGACTCGGGCCGAAGCCCCACTCAGCTGTCGCTGGCGGTGGGGGTGACCTGGCTGGCTGGCCGGTGGGGACGCCTCCGCTGCTGCTGCTGCTGCTGCTGCTGTAGGCAGCTAGAACCACTGCTGGCTGCGACCAGGGCTGGCGGGGCCGGCGCTGCAGGGGCCAGCGCTGGCGGGGACCGGCGCTGGCGGGCTGCTGGTGGGACCGGCGCCGGCGGAAACCGGCGCTGGCGGGCTGCTGGCGGGGACAGCTGCTTCCGGGGACCGCTGCTGGCTGCTGGCTGCTCGCTGCTGGCGGGGACCGCTGCTGGCTGGACTGCTGCACGTCAACAGGCTGGCTGGCTGGCTGGAATCTGCAACACCTATCGCCTCGATTGGTACCGCAACAGCACAATCGAAGGGCGGTATTCAAGCGAATTACCGCGTCAAATCAGCCGCTGTGGTGGCCTTATATAGCCGACATGTGGCTTCTGATTGGTCGATAATTACGTCAAGACGTCGTAGTTGGTGTCAATGTTTGCGCTGGTGGCCCATCGCTCCCGCTGCAGCGTAAACATTGCTACGACTACCTCTGGCTCATGTCTGCATCGAGAGCTCGGTTCCATGGACTGTTAACATTACATCCGCTGTCAAGGTTGAATATCTTCTCACACATCCTTGTTTCTACAGCCTTCTAAAGATTACCACCTTTGTAGGAACCTGCCACAAAATTCTGTTTCGTCAAACATTCTTTTACGTTTGTTTGTGAGTCTGTGCTCAGCAACAGCAGATTTCTCCGGTTCTCGATTTTTAAAACCGCCATAGCCGTAGTTTAGGCAATCAGTGGCTCCTGACAAAGAGATTGGACGGAATCGTTGAAAGGTCACTGTTTTATTCTGAACTGTCGTGGCAGGAAGTCCGAGAATGTTTTATACAACAGTGCCGTCGCGAAAGACTTCGTTCTCAAGGCAGCGGGGTATGATCTACAATGTAGAGAGTTCTGTGAACTAATATCGTGCTGGAAGCCCACCAGTTGGTGAAATATGCGACAATTGTCTATTTACTGTATCACCTTCTGAATAAAGCTCAATATTACCAGTTCTTACCTTCAAAATTTAGTGTTTTATTTCTTCCTGAGGTTCCTAAACGTCTACTCTAGAGATTGTGATTGAATTTGTTTTGTCCCAACATAATATTACACCTTTATAATGAAGATATGACTCAGTGTGTCACTGTTCCCATTTCACGTTTTGTTAATTAGTGCGAATATTATCTAGCAGTACAAATACGTGGTGTATTTTTTAATGACTTTCATGTGAAAGTAGAGATTTTTTCGTGAACATTTTTAACATAGTCAGCAGGAATCACACATAAGCTTTGTGAGGACTTGTGTGTCATACCGACTGTTTGTGACACTTAATAGATGGTAAAGAGCAAATTACGATATATGCAAATGGTGAAGACACGTTACAGCCTAAGGAATACTGTGTGAGGAGTAGTGTTTATACATTTACTGAACTTTTAGACAGTTGCAAATAAGACGAGACTATTAGTGGCTTTTGATACATACACTCCTTGAAATTGATTTAAGAACACCGTGAATTCATTGTCCCAGGAAGGGGAAACTTTATTGACACATTCCTGGGGTCAGATACATCACATGATCACACTGACAGAACCACAGGCACATAGACACAGGCAACAGAGCATGCACAATGTCGGCACTAGTACAGTGTATATCCACCTTTCGCAGCAATGCAGGCTGCTATTCTCCCATGGAGACGATCGTAGAGATGCTGGATGTAGTCCTGTGGAACGGCTTGCCATGCCATTTCCACCTGGCGCCTCAGTTGCACCAGCGTTCGTGCTGGACGTGCAGACCGCGTGAGACAACGCTTCATCCAGTCCCAAACATGCTCAATGGCGGACAGATCCGGAGATCTTGCTGGCCAGGGTAGTTGACTTACACCTTCTAGAGCACGTTGGGTGGCACGGGTACATGCGGACGTGCATTGTCCTGTTGGAACAGCAAGTTCCCTTGCCGGTCTAGGAATGGTAGAACGATGGGTTCGATGACGGTTTGGATGTACCGTGCACTATTCAGTGTCCCCTCGACGATCACCAGAGGTGTACGGCCAGTGTAGGAGATCGCTCCCCACACCATGATGCCGGGTGTTGGCCCTGTGTGCCTCGGTCGTATGCAGTCCTGATTGTGGCGCTCACCTGCACGGCGCCAAACACGCATACAACCATCATTGGCACCAAGTCAGAGGCGACTCTCATCGCTGAAGACGACACGTCTCCATTCGTCCCTCCATTCACGCCTGTCGCGACACCACTGGAGGCGGGCTGCACAATGTTGGGGCGTGAGCGGAAGACGGCCTAACGGTGTGCGGGACCGTAGCCCAGCTTCATGGAGACGGTTGCGAATGTCCTCGCCGATACCCCAGGAGCAACAGTGTCCCTAATTTGCTGGGAAGTGGCGGTGCGGTCCCCTACGGCACTGTGTAGGATCCTACGGTCTTTGCGTGCATCCGACCACTGGCGACAACATCGATGTACCGTGGAGGCCTCACGCCCCACGTGTTGAGCAATTCGGCGGTACGTCCACACGCCTCCTGCATGCCCACTATACGCCCTCGCTCAAAGTCCGTCAACTGCACATACGGTTCACGTCCACGCTGTCGCGGCATGCTACCATTGTTAAAGAATGCGATGGAGCTCCGTATGCCACGGCAAACTGGCTGACACTGACGGCGGCGGTGCACAAATGCTGCGCAGCTAGCGCCATTCGACGGCCAACACCGCGGTTCCTGGTGTGTCCGCTGTGCCGTGCTTGTATTCATTGCTTGTACAGCCCTCTCGCAGTGTCCGCAGCAAGTATGGTGGGTCTGACACACCGGTTTTTCCATTTCCAGGAGTGTATTATGTGTTTTTAATGACACTGCCGACCACTAACTTTCTGTTACTAAAAAATTATGTTTTAAGATTCAGTCAGTGGTTCTAGAAAATATATAGTCGTCATCTGCAGATATTTCCTTATAATTCTTTTGTGTGCGATGATAGAATGCTAAAAAATTCTGCACACCTTCATGAAGAAATAGTTGTTGAGTGCAGAGGAGTCTCTGTAGCCGAGCACAAAGCAAACCGGCGCATCAGCATCGATGAAGTATCGGTAGAACTTGAAATCGGACATGAGCGAGCTCACACGATCTTCCACGATATAAAGGAAGGTGTCAGCACGATGGGTACCCCGCCAATTGAACCCGACACTCATGGAACAACGCATGGCGTTCAGCCTGGAACAGCTCGTGCGTTACCATGAATCTGGCACTCACCTTCTGTTTCATATTGTGACGGGGGATGAAACGTGAGTCCACCACATTACACGCCCGAATCGAAGCCCACATTCATGGAGTGGAAACACCTGTCATCACCTGTCCGAAAGAAGTTCAAAAGCACTCCGTCTGCAGGTAAAGGGCTACTCACCGTTTTCTGGGAGACCAAAGGAGATTTGCTGTTGGAATTTCTGGAGGATGCAACCATCAATGCTATGCGTTACTGTGCCGCTCTGTCGAAATTGAAAGAGGTGATTCGGAAAAAAAAGCGCGACGGACTGTCAATCCAGGGGGTCCGGGTTCGATTCCTGGCTGGGTCGGAGATTTTGTCTGTTCAGGGACTAGGTGTTGTGTCGTCCTAATCATCATCATTTCATCTCCATCGACGCGCAAGTCGCCGAAGTGGCGTCAAATCGAAAGACTTGCACCAGGCGAGTGGTCTACGCGACGGGAAGCCGTCACACGCCATTTTATTCAACTGCACGTTTTATTTCACCTCAGAGCGAATACGATCCTTTGTCCACATTCTGATTCAGGGTCTCCTCCGATATGCAAAGAGCAAAGTAGCCTACAGTCAGAGCTTTGACACGTTCAGGGTCCAGATGTCGTGACGGTTCAAAAATGGTTCGAATGGCTCTGAGCACTATGACCTAAGCACATCACACACAAGCATGCCCCAGGCAGGATTCGATCCTGCGACCGTAGCAATCACGTGATTCCAGCATCGTGACCGTCTGACCCTTGTTGAGTGTAGTAACCTTTCTCCCGACTCGCACAGGTGCAGCAGCGTATACAGTTATTAGGGGCACGGCAAACAAAAACCCGCACTGTAGCGTAAACACCACACAGGGTTGGCGTTGGGTACTCCACAGCTGGAGCAACTCCATCTGCAGCTGCATCGAGGACAGCCACAACAATGGTCGACATGCAAACAGACAGAGGCCCTCCAGAAGTAATCGCGCTATCTGTTATGCTGTTATGCTGTGTTATGCTTTCCATAGTAAACACACGTTGCGCGGTTGTACGGTTCTGCACGAGCGAATGAACGAGACGCATGTCCTTCCTGACCCTGGTCGTGCTGAGCCATTCGTATTCAGCGTGGCGTTGAGAGTGACCGTTCTCAACATGTAGATTCCATAATGTGGCATAATGTTCAAGCGATCCCAACCAACTCAAGCAACCATATTGCGGATTTACAAACATCTGTCTCAAATGGGTCACGAACCTGCCGACATCGAATTCAGACACGCCCTGCTGCAGGCATTTCTTCTTATACGAGGCATAATTTGATATTCTGACAAATAACATTTGTTCAGTTCAGATCTCTGAATGAGAAATTCACTATGTCAGTTTCTCTTAAACTCAGGTTGCAAATGGCGATGCTCCTATCTGGGCTGCGCGCTTACTCTAAGATACTTATCATTTTCTTATCCAAACATGTAGAAAATTTGATGCCACTTGGACGTATGTTGCTTACTCCCTGCATGTTCATGTAATTCTATGGACATAAGCGTACTTGCCCGGTGCAATTTCTTTTTTTTTTCTTGTTTTTCATATTGTTACATCTGGCAATTATCGATCTTCACCCAGGCTGCACTTCATTTCTTACTTTATGAACATGGGTTGTTGTTTGCCGTTCTCCAGTACTTCCATATATTAAAAACCATTATTGTGCGTCATCGAGGTCCACATTTTCACACCGTAAAGGAGAACACATACGAAAAATTATTCTTCGCGTTAATACCAATCCCACTAATGGCTCAAATGTTTCTAAGCACTATGGGACTTAACATCTGAGGTTATGAGTCTCCTACATTAAGAACTACTTGAACCTAACCAACCCAAGGACATCACACACATCCATGCCCGAGACAGGATTCCAACCTGCGACCGTAGCAGCTGCGCGGTTCCGGACTGAAGAGCCTAGAACCGCTCTGTCATAACGGCCGGACACTAAAGCTACAGGAAGTCCCCCTCGTATGTCAGAATCTCAGTTTTAATACTGTTTATTTGTAATCAGTTATTTACCTTGCATTGGGTAACAACTCAAAAAACAAATATTTTATTCCGAATATAGATGTGTAAAAAGGAGACTTTCATAAACATGCAGCTGAAGTATGGAAATGTCACCTTCCTTCATTTAGTATGTGCGTTTTGTTGGATTATATTTTCGACTGCTCGCTGTTAATGTGAATGTGTCATTAGAGTAACAAATTAGATACATCTCCTCAGAGAAAATATATCTAATTGCTTGCAATTTACAGAACTCGATTGCTAAATCAATATTAACTCATAATAAAATTTACTATATGTAAAAGAAGCGCACACAGATATAATCTTCACATACAGAAATTATTCGTTTACTGCCTACAGGGGGTTTCTCAAGCAGATATTATTTAAATTTGTTTTATTATTTTCAAGTATCTTTGGTAGAATATGTTAAATGAGCAAACACCACAAGCTTTGCTTCTTCCCGACCAGTATCATTATTTTTCTAAATGCAAGTGTTTCTTCATAGCAAACGTGGTGAGAAGGTAAATTTACTGTCAGATACTACGGTTTCTTAAGTAGTTGTCTGCATAAGATTTGTAATACCCTTATATCACCATTTTATGTTAGGAAAACTTTGTGTGTTGGCGTGAAATTATCTTCTAAAATTGCTACATATTGCAATTAATTAAGAGTGTAATGTAAACTAACATTATGATGCTTTACTTGGCAATGTTTGGTAAGTAACCTAAACTAAGACTGACTTTTCCCTGTTTGGGGTGTAATTTTTGGATCGCCGTTGAGGATTCCCTACCGAATGTGGAACGATGAGGAGAGAAATCTGTGACAAATTTGGATTTTGAGTCACAAATCAACTTAAGGCATGATAATATGAATGGCCCAAATGGTAGTTCACAGCCCTGGATCCGTAGGAATTCTGTCTCCAGTCCCCATGTGGCACACACTTTTACACATTTGGTAGATACAGTCAACCAATGTCCGTTATGAGAATGCTCAACGTATTCTTTTCACTATGAAGAGTTTTCAACATTTCTCGTTCAAGCGATCAGCTTTTCGGTAGGGGAGCAGTTTGCACATCCCTAAGTAGTCACGAGCGTTAATTATTTATATTAAAAATGAAGAAATTCCTCCAGCTGTATTTAAGGTGTCAATTTTATTTTGGCAACTAATTTCAACGTTGTAACAACGTCATCTTAGGCCCATACACTTGTTGACGTCAACTGCGTGTGGCTGATACTAGAAGTCAGTGGTGACACACGGACGTGCTCCTTGTGGAAGGTGGTTCGTTAATGTATTGTATGTACCAAACGTGTAAAAGTGTGCGGCACATGGGGACTGCAGAAAGAATTTCTGCGGTTCCAGGGCAGTGAACTACCATTTGCGCCATTCAGATTATCATGCCTCGCAAGTTGATTTGTGACTCAAAACCTGAATTTTTCACGTGCTCCGTGTGGAAGGTGGTTAGTTACAAACCACCCCCCACACGCAGCACGTCCGTGTATCACCGATGACTTCTAGTATCAGCCACTCGCAGTTGACGTCAACTAGTGTATGGGCCTGAAGATGACGTTGTTACAACATTGAAACTAGTTGTCAAAATAAAATGGACACCTTAAGTGCAGCTAGAGGAATTTCTTCATTTTTAATATAAATTTATACCAGCTGACTTCCCACTGTCGTCCATTTCAACTATGGATGTATGAAGAGCGTTAATTATTGTCTGAATTGGTACATCGTTTACACTGTTTTCTGTTGCAAGTTACAGACAAAGCACGTACGTCTATCAGCGTCCCATGTTGCAGAAGAGATTGAATTGGCGGCAGCAATACCAAGACGAGACGAATGGAGCCGAAGTACCACTTGTACGTCTCCAGGATAAGCTTAACAACCGGCAGAGACAGGTTAAAATTCCGCGCCAGAGTCTTTTATGTCCCCGACTCTGGGGAGCAGTACATTACGTGAAACGGCCGGCTAGGCTGATTGTTCGCCGAAACTTTTTGGAGCTCGTAGGCCGGGAACGCAATCGATAGCTGGCCGAGGGCAAGGCGATAACATTCCGATCGCAGCGGCGGCTGCCTCGGCAATCCGGAATATCAGCGCGACAGTTTATAGCTGCGCGCGTTAACTTCTGCCGGCGCAGATAAGAAGGCGGGCAACTGCGCAGCCGGAACTTCGCCAGTCTTAACTCAGAAGGGCCTCCCGCTGCAGCAACTTTTCGCGACACGCAGATTCTGTCCGGTGGCCTTTCCCGATATTACGACTGGCCGCAGTGCCGCCGGAAAAATTGTAATGCGGAAATTCCCGCACAGGATGCAGATACGACATTTAAAGTTTCTTGCGTCGCTCCTCATTTCTTTAAACTCTCTCCTTATTCTGAACAGAGATACCGATAAACTTTGTTTCAGCTCCAGCTAAACTCTCAGAACGTACCGAGAAGACACTAACCTGCATTAGGCAAAGATACTGTACTCCATTCTGATAGCAGAAACCGTACCAATATGTAGTCATTCCTCATTGGTACACAAAAGAAACCTACTTCAAGTTTTTAGAAGGTAAGTGAGGCAAATGTTCTTTATTTCTTTTTCCGTGTGTGTGTGACATTGTAGCTGCATAGGTTAAAAGAAGGGACCGGATGTTACGACACGTTCTGAGGCATCAAGGGATTGCCAGTTTAGTATTGGTGGGTATCGTGGAATGTAAAATAGTAGAGTTAGACCAAGAGATGATACACTAAGCAGATTCAGAAGGATGTAGGCTGCGGTAGTTACTCAGAGATGAAGAATTTAGAATGGTATAGAGCAGCATGGAGAGCTGCATCAAACCAATCTCTCGACTGAAGTCCACAACAACAACACCTTTGTATTGACAACGTCGGTTTCTGCTACGTTAAATAGCTGTACTGAGAGAAAGGACACACCTGCGACATCTGTTGGCTAGAACTGGATATGCTTGAAGAGTTGTGTGGACCTTCGCCTTTCTAGTGACAACCAGCGTGTATATCTTTACATATATAGATCGCATACGTGCTCAAGTAATTAAGTCTGGATGTGTTCTATGTACCAATGTCTGTAAATCGTAACTGAAATCATTCTTAACGTTAATCTCAGTACATATATAATATTGAAATATACTAACAATATCGTACTTTCTTGGGTGAGTAATGATCTGATTACTATTCATTATTTTCGTGAAGCCCAAATGTGCGTTAGGACTGACGCAAAGCCCGGTGGGAGAAAAATGTGATCGTGAAGTAATGGGTCGTCTTGATAAACACTACAGACATTTCTTGAGTAATGTTGCACTGTTAAATGACCGGAAACTGTTTAGCATTTGTAATTGCACCTGAGAAAACTGTTTCCACTTTGGCGACTTCTGCCAGTCATGTAAATTATTTCAAATTTGGTGGATCCGTTTCAAATGATGCAATATATGAGCAGCTGGTATTAACATTGCCGTGTGTAACGTAACCATATCGGTGCTTGAGAAACAGCATCCTGTAGTCTAGTTTTTAACAGCAGAATACGTGCGTGCGAATAATATCCATAGAACAATGAAAGCTACATACGATTATGACTGTATCAACAACAGTAATGTGCGAAATTGTCTTGTTCGTGCTCGTAATGAAGCGAATGGCGAATGCATGTGACAGGGATCAAAGTGGACTGCAGCGTATATCAGTGATCTATGTAAGACGTCGTGGTTTCCTGACCTTTATTGCTTACATATTCCGCCGTCAAAATCATATTTCGCACATGAAGACTCTTCAGTCGAACCCAAACTCTATAAGATAAAGTCAATATTGTATGAATTCCTGTAAACGATATGCAAAAAAATAATAAATTGCAAGTGCATACCGTGGTTCAAATACTCGAAGCTGGCGTACACACACACATTCAAGACACAACGGTCACAAAAGCTTTTAGTTTGGGAGAGGGATACACCACATACCAGGACACCGGTCCCTTCAGAGGTTTTAACAGGGGGCTATCTACGTCGGCCAGCGGCAGCCTGTGAAGCGGACAGCGTTTGCCCGAGTGAAAGGAAGAACGACACCGTATTCGGCTTAAAAGCAAATTCCGTTACACTGTGTGGGAGTGCCCAACCTATGCATACTTTATAAATATAGCACGCAGTTTCAGAGATTTTCACAGTGAGACAGCAAACGCCAAACGCCGATGCTACAGATTTCCTGATTGGTCACCTTAAACAAATCGTCATTCTCCTATTTTAGAAGAGCTATGCTAATTAGCAGACGATATTTCTGACGCATTGATCTGAAGGAGTAATGGAAGAAACCGGAAGATATACCCCTTCATGTCTGGCGTGGAGAGGGGTCGTTCTGTTTGCGCTCTGGGAGCGAGAACACGTAATGAGAGCGTGCGCTCTCGTACATGTACTCAAAGAGCGAGGAACAAATCTCCCCTCAGTACTTCATTGGGAGAGCACCTCTGTCGAGAGAGAATTGGTGTGTGACTATAATGAGTCCTTGCGATGAAGCGTTGTTCACTGTATGGCCGCCACACTTATTGTGCTGTGTGAACAGACAGAGTTACAGGTAAACGCCTGCGATCGAATTTTTGACTGGCATCGCGGTGGACTGGTTATCTGACTGGTGTTCCACGCCAATAGTTAGACTAGACCTTCATTGTCGTCTCGTCGTATTATGATTCTCCCCACGCTCTTCTGTTGTGTAGCAGTGTCGTTACATATTAAATGTCCGTGCTGCAAGTTGTCTTCCTGAAGTCCAACCTGGTTGCAACCTGCATTTCCAGTGTGGCGTTGGTCTTCATGTTGTTTTTATTGCCTTAAGTGCTTTCTCAACATGTCTGTACTCTCTCCGTCGCAGACAGCAGTCATCGCAGCTTAAGGTATTGTGCACTATAGCTCTTGCGAGCCCCATATTTCCTCCACAACAGTACACTTCACTGCATTTCACATGCAACAGCCTCAACCGTACCTATCAACATTATAACGGATAAGTTGAGTAGGCACAGATCTCAGCCATTCTGCCAAGTCAATACCAATCTTTTACTCTGTATAGAAATTTAATTAGCGAATCCTATCATTAAGAGGTAACTTCACATTCCGAAAAGAATCCGGAAATAGACGGTTCATTTCATAACTAAAAGTGCCATTGTGATTTCTCAGAATTTTTGCAAAATAAATAATAATTTTCGTTAGTTTTATGTTTTTCTTACAATAACTAGCACTACTCCAGTACCCAGGTATCCCACTAGTTTCGTAAGAAATTTTGTGAATTTTTGTGTCATTTCCTTACGGTGGATGACTCCAGAAGATATTTATTGGTGAGAGTTTTTCAGGCATTTGTCTTTAGAACATTAGGAGCGTCGGTCTGACTTCTGTAGTAGTGTGGGGGTGGAAATTGCACCTTGTATTATCCACAGGGTAAAAGGTACATCTCAGATTAATCCATTGCGCAGAAGGACTGAATAGCAACCCCACGCTCACAGAAAATGGGGACCCTGCCAGGATAGGTAAATTAGGTAAGCTACCACGATAGGAAAGTGTCAGGATAGTTATGTACGGCAGGTCGCAGCAGTAGCACTTTGAAGACCTTTCTGTCATGTATTAAATATCTATTGTCGAAGACTGGGATCAGAAAAGATACAGGTAGTGAATAAAGCAGAATTGTAGGGAAAAGGGCGAGTGATATTGTGTTGGAAAATTTTTCATTTTTTTACGATTTTTGTGTACCTGTTAGGGCATAGGATATTTAGGTGATAGGCACAGACGCAGAGTGACGCAGAGACGCCGTGTGACACAACATCATATATGTCAGCGTTAAGTAATAACATTTTTCTCCCTTTGCAAGCGCCCAGATGGAGATTGGAGACTGTAGCAGAGCAGACAGAACATTAGCTGAGAAGTCACGACATTGTTGTTGTTGTTGGTTCAACTAACTGGTAAGTGGTCATACAGTTTTGTAGATAGGGTTGTGGTGTGTTGAAAGAATTTCCATGTTAACGAGAGCACAAGCCAAAAGGCTACGTGAAAGGCAGCAAGTAGACAAGATGGGGGAGAATAAACCAAATAGACAGCAAGTAAACGAGCTTATTGAGGACAGGACATAAGGTGAATTAGTGAGCCATGAGGAAACTCTTCAGTTTAGACTTAAAAGAGTTTGGGCTACTGCTAAGATTTTTCAGTTCTTGTGGTAGCTTATTGAAAATGGATGCAGCAGAATACTGCACTCCTTTCTGCACAAGAGTCAAGGAATAGCATTCCACATGGAGATTGGATTTCTGCCTAGTATTAACTGAGTGAAAGCTGCAAACTCTTGGGAATAGGCTAATATTGCAAGCAACAAACGACATTAAAGAAAATATATACTATGAGGGCAATGTCAGAATTCCCAGACTACTGAATAGGTGTCGACAAGAGGTTCTTGAACTTACACCACATATAGCTCGAACAGCACGTTTTTGAGTCAAAAATACCCTTTTTGAATCAAAAGAATTACCCCAAAAAATAATATCATATGACATAAGCGTATCAAAATATGCGAAGTAGACAACTTTTCGTGTTGAAGTGTCATTTATTTCAGATACTGTTCTAATGGTAAATAAAGCAGCATTTAGTGTCTGAACAAGATCCTGGATATGGGCTTTCCACAACAGCTTACTATCTATCCGAACGCCTAGGAACTTGAACTGTTCCGTCTCGCTTATAATATGCTCATTCTGTTTGATCAAAATATCGGTTCTATTTGAATTGTGAGTTAGAAACTGTAAAAACTGAGTCTTACTGTGATTTAACATCAAATTATTCTCCACAAGCCACGAACTTATTTCATGAACTGCATTATTTGATACTGTTTCAATACTGCACACAAGATCCTTCACTACCAAACTGGTGTCATCAGCAAACAGAAATATTTTTGAATCACCTGTAATACTAGAAGGCATATCATTTATATAAATAAGAAACAGCAGTGGCCCCAGAAGCGACCCTTGGGGAACGCCCCACTCAACAGTGCCCCATTGGGACTGAACATCACTACCACTGTCAATTTTGCGGAGAATTACCTTCTGCTTTCTGTTCTTAAAGTAAGAGTCGAAACAATTGTAAGCTACTCCCCATACTCCATAATGGTCCAACTTCTGCTATAATATTTTGTGGTCAAGACAGTCAAAAGCCTTCGTTAAATCAAAGAAAACTCATACCGTTCGCAAGCTTTTATTTAATCCGTCCAAAACCTCACAGAGAGAAGAGAATATAGAATTTTCAATTGTTAAACCATTTCTAAAACCAAACTGAACATTTGACAGCAAATTACCTTAATTTAAATGCTCCAGTAACCTTGTATATACAACCTTCTCGATAACTTTAGCAGACAACGATGGGATAGAAATAGGTCTATAACAATATTATCCCTGTCTCCCTTTTTATGAAGTGGCTTCAGTACCAAGTACTTTAATCGGTCAGGAAACCGACCACTCCTAAAGGAAAAGTTACGGATATGGCTAAGTACTGGGCTAACATACATAGAACAATACTTCAATATTCTGCTAGATACCCCGTCATATCCATGAGAGTTTTTGTTCTTTAGTGATTTAATTATTAACTCAATCTCCCTCTTATCAGTATCATGGAGGAGCATTTCAGGTAACAGTCTCGGAAAACTTTTTTCTAAGAGCGTTATATGATTCCCTGTTGGGACTAGGTTTCTATTTAGATCACCTGCTATATTCAGAAAGTGATTATTAAATACTGTACATATATGCGACTTATCAGTAACACGGCATTCCCACTATGCACTGATTCTATATCCTCGACCTGTCTCTGCAGACCAGCCACTTCCTTTACGACTGACAATATGGTTTTAATTTTATTCTATCTGCATAGCACATACTTTTTGTCTTCCTAATAACATTTTTAAGCACCTTACAATACCGTTTGTAATGGGCTGCTCCATTTAGATTCTGACTGTTTCTAACGTACTGATGTAATTGCCACTTTGTTCTGCAAGATATTCTTATCACTCTAGTCAGCCACCCAGGCTGCCTGTTTGTGCTATTGCCCTGTTTTGAACGTTCTAACGGAAAGCATCTTTCAAAGAGCACGAGAAAAGTCTTGAGAAAAGCATTATATTTATCGTCTACTCTATCAGCGCTATAAACATCTTGCCACTTTTGTTCCTTTATAAGGTTTACAAAGGTCTCTACAGCAACTGGATCAGCTTTCCTTAACAGCTGATGACTATATTTAACACATGTTGCAGCACAAAAATCTTTTAGTGTTAAAATTTGTGCATCATGATCTGAAAGGCCGTTCACCTTTTTGCTAACAGAATGCCCTTCTAGTAATGAGGAATGAACAAAAATGATATCTATGGTTGTTCTACTGTTCCCTTGCACTCTCGTTCGAAAGAATACGGTTTGCATAAGATTATATGAATTAAGGAGGTCTACCAGCATCCTCTTCCTTGCACAATCACTTATACAATTAATACTGAAGTCACCACATATAACTAACTTTTTGTATCTTCTATAAAGTGAACCAAGAACCTCCTCTAGCTTTAGCAAAACTTTTGTGAAATCAGAGTCTGGGGATCTATAAATAACAACAGTTAGAAGTTTAGCTCCATTAAATTTAATTACACCTGAACAATATTCAAACACCTTTTCAGTGCAGTACTTTGAAACATCAATTGACTCAAATGGGATTCTGTTTTTCACATACATGGATACTCCCCCACATCGCAAAGAGCTCCTCGAGAAGCTGCCAGCCAACCTGTATACTAGTAAAGGAAGCCTCTGAATTATCTTCTTATTTAAGAAGTGTTCAGATACACCAATAATTTCAGAGTCAACATCTATAAGCAATTCACTAACTTTATCTCTAATACCTTGTATATTTTGATGCAATATGCTAATTCCCTCATTACTCGGATACCTAAGCTTTGTCAAAAGTGGTTCCTTTGTTAGGGAGACTTCCCTGAAGCAGGAATACCTATCAGCAGACTTCAGTCTAAAAAAGGTGCAGCTCTAACACCCACTACTGCAGGAATTTTCCCATGAGTGATCCCACCACCCCACGTCTGAGCCAGAAATAGACAGCCCACGTAGGAAATTGCAAAGATTACAAGCGGAACGAGCACAGGAAACGCGTTTGTTTGCCGCATATTCAGGGAGAGAATACGCGTCAATACCGCTAATGAACCGGCAGTTAGCTAACGTTCAAAGACAAGTAGACAGTGAGGAAGAGGGGGGACATTTAGAATACGTCGAACCTATCGTACACATTCTAAATATGCCCCAACAACAGATACAGGATTTTGCCGAGTTACGAGCAACATGAAATTTCCGTAACAAACGCAACTGTACCTGCAATCACTAGACATACACAACAGAGGGGGCAGAATGCGGAGTTGTTTGCGCCATGTAATGGTTCAATGACAAACGCAATAAATCCTCAACACAGACAGCACGGGTTATTCCAGTTATCAAACTTAGAAACCCCACAGCATAGCCCAGTAAACGATGTAGCTGACCGAATGGAAAACAATAGATCGAGAATACATAGTTCAGTAGAAGGCAGCGTTACAGGACAGGACGCGATCATGGAGATTTTACTAAAAATGAACGATAGTATAACGAAACAGAATACATAGATGATGGAACAGCATCAGCAATTGAAACAGGGTAATCAGGCTATTAAGACACAGATCCAAAAGGATAATCATAACTTGAGACAAGAGATTGAGACACAGATCCAACAGGTTAAAATCCAGATGGAAGAAGGGATCGCCAGAATTGATAGTCAGATCACTCAGATGCACAAGGAAGTGAAAGAATCTAAGGAATGTGTTCAGGTACTACCACAAGGTCAGCAGCAATTACGCACTGACGTGGACAAGGTCAAATTGGAGACAGTAAACGTTGACAAAAAGATGGAATGTTTTACGAAAAAAGCCATTTGAATATCAATACAAATTTCGGAAGAACAAGCAATTCAAAGCAAGGTCGTAAATGTTGCACTGAAAAAATATGATCAGTGGATCATTAAAACAGAACTTAAAAACAAAAATCAGTTTGAAAAGCTTCGAACAGAGTATATATAAACCATCGAAGAAAAGATCGAGATCGATTACACCCTTAGCGAAACAACTGATACGTCAAGAATTAATTCAGTACACGAAGACGCGTCGTCTGAGAAAGTTCAAGTAGAACCAAGGCTAGACGTAACACTCGCGCAGAAATCGAAACAGAAAACCGCGATTAAAGTAATACATGACATGCCACAGGACCAGGCACAGTATCTAGAAAAACGGAACACATATATTCAGCCGATACAAAGCGAAAGACAGGGAACTGAACCAGTAAATCCAACGACACAACATAATAGCAGCACAGGTACTATACCACGAACGACGAGAGTAGAAACACACGAATAACACTTTTGTTCACCAATGATACGATATGACGCGGATATGAGTCAGGAAATTGAGAATAGACAGGCAGGCAGTAGCGTAGCTCACACATGTCAGGGACAGTAGCAGAGGTGATGCAAAAGATCGCGGCTACCTGTACGTTTTACCTACAGTTCAGAACAGCATTTCTCGAAAGATATTGGTCCAAGGAGACGTAAAACAAAATTAAATACGAGTTACTTCAGATGGCACCTTACGAAAACTCAGGAGAGAAAAACGTGGTAAAATTCTTTGATACAATGGACAGAAAAAATCAATGCCTAGACAAACCGTACAGTAACGGATAGCTGATACGTCTATGTAGAATGAAATTACCGGTAAAGTATCAACAGGTGACAGTAGGAAAAAATGAAAATACCGAAGAATTCAATGAGGTTTTAAGGAAACTTGAATTTATGTTTAAAGAAGACGAGGTAAAAGAAAAAAAGAAGGGAAAGGTAACAACAAAAGGAGAGGAATAGGAACGAATATTACAATAGTAATAATGGCAATCCTTACATCAATAATTTCAGGCAATTTACAGCCAAGGACAGTGACACAAGAGACAATTGGCACAGAAACGATAACCAGAATAATTGGTACCGAAATAGGAATGGTTATGGACACTCATACAGTGGCGGATGTGCGTTTAGGAATAAAAATGCCAACAGTAAAGAGTCGTTTGAAAGAGGTCACGATGTTAGAAAGAGCAACTGGTGAGACCAGGGTGCGAATAATTACCAAAGAAATTATTGTTCACAGAGACAAGAACAACACAGCAAAGAGAAACCAGACGTGGAAGTTAGGCCACCGAATACTGCAAAACGTAAAGATTGAATTGAAAAATTGCGGAAGGGGTCAGGCAAACTAACGTCCACCCTATCTTATACTAACCACTAAAAAAAGTTAAATAAATAAATCAACAAAATAACACATTGATTAAAAGAAAAAGAGACACAATACACACTAACAATCTCTTGTAGTATCAAGTACACTACAACACACACACAAACAATAAATGGAACACAACAATTAAAAGAATGAAGAAGTAGTAGGACATAATTATAATAAAGTAAAGAAGTCATATATATACAATAATTTTTGTCATTATCAGAAAATTTTTGTGTTATATAAAATCAGAGATTTTTTTGTAAATAAGAAATATATGTAAAACAGAAATTGTAAATATTTCTACGCGTCAGAGGGACATCGCCACCAAAACCAATCACCAGATCCCTTAACACCAGATGCTTCGAGATAGCGACGGAGAGGGTACAGACATATTGAGAAAGCACTTAGGGCAATAAAAACAACATGAAGACCAACGCCACACTGGAAATGCAGGTTGCAACCAGGTTGGACTTCAGGAAGACAACTTGCAGCACGGACATTTAATATGTAACGACACTGCTACACAACAGGAGCGTGGGGAGAATCATAATACGACGAGACGACAATGAAGGTGCCAAAAATTACTAAGATCTACAAATTCATCAAGTAACAGTTGGAAAGGCAGTCAGATCCTGCAAATCCTATATCACTCGTACATTAAAATTGACATATTCCTAGGCCAAGAAGAACAGAAGAATGAAGGAAAGAAGAGAAGAACAGAAGATGCAAGATGAAGACGGGCAGAAGACAGCAAGATACCTTTCTCTCCTACAAGGCAAATTGCTACAAACGTCTTTCCATGAACTTTGAGGCATGACACCTACTACAACCTCCTCTTCAAAAAATAAACCTTGAACCGTCAAACAAATACAAGCGAACAGCAAACGGAATATTTAGTACCAACCAAAATTATCTAGAAATAAATTCAGCCAAATGAACAGTATTGTCCCTACCACATCATCAAATTGCCATACCGAACCAGGTGTGAAGTACCAAGACGCCACAGCACAATATTTGGTGACGATCGTCGGTAGCTAACTACAATCAACAAACTGCCACACCATCCCAGGTGTGACAGCAAAGGAGTACCAAGGCATCAATGTTGTATGCAGTAAACCACAGTCATCATCGTCGGTTAAAAATACCACTCCATGATGACAATGTCAACAAGTAGGACCTGGAGTCGCATGCTAGAGTGCTTCTCTCATGATTTGTAACACCCATAAAACGATTCGACGCCTTCCAGTATTTCAGTGAGGATTATCGAGCGCAGAAACTGATGCAGCACAAAACGGAAAGACTGAAATGTTCGTAAAAATATTTTTTCCCTTTTATGTAAAAGTAATAATTTTATCATATATGTACAGCCCATAATGTGATAGAGCCCTTAAAATATTATGTAAAGAACATTAATTAGTATAAGTAGATAATCTCAAATATCCCTCTAAAACCAAGTTAGTTTTTTATATAAAACAGGTTTGGTTTTGATTAATAATAGGTTGAAAGAGGCTAGAATAAAGAACAAACTCTTCCTCACTCTTAAAACAGTGACACAAATAATGCCTAAACAAATAAAACAAAGTCACACAACAGAGCCTTTGTGAAAATTCACGCGAAGCTTAACTAAAGAAAAGATATAACCACTCTGAAACATGATACACTGTAAACTAACGAGTTAAGAAAAATTAATATTGTGAAAACAATTTTTAGAAATGAAAAAGGGAAACAGGGACACGTACTGGCAAGGACAAAGAA
The DNA here is from genome assembly GCF_023897955.1 of Schistocerca gregaria. Taxonomy (NCBI): domain Eukaryota; kingdom Metazoa; phylum Arthropoda; class Insecta; order Orthoptera; family Acrididae; genus Schistocerca; species Schistocerca gregaria. Next base: position 255,894,384 of record NC_064926.1, read on the forward strand.
TAACAACCTTTGCAAAGTCTATATTTGACTGACAACAAAACATAAATTGTAAAACGAAAACATGGAAAATATAGCTATAAAGAAATCCATAGAAAAAATGGTTAAGAATGGCTGAGAAAAGTTTATTGGAAAATCTAAAAGAACAATTTCTGCCTGACTTTGTCAATGTTTTCCTCGGCATTGACAAACCCCAGACAAAAATTTTGTCAGAAGGAGGGAGGTATGTAAGACGTCACGGTCTCCTGACCTTCATTGCTTACATATTCCGCCCTAACAATCACATTACGCACATCAAGCCTCTTCAGTCGAACCGAAACTCGATAAGATAAAGTCAATATTGTATGAATTCATGTTAACTAATAAACCGCAAGTGCACACCATTGTTGAAATACTTGAGGCTGGCGTACACATACACATTCAGGACACAATGGTCACAGAAGGTTTTACTTCAGGAGAGATAAACACCGCACGCCAGGACACCAGTCCCTTCAGATGTTTTCACAGGAAGCTATGTTGGCCAGCGGCCGCCTGAGGAGAGGACAGCGTTTCCCAGAATGAAAGGAAGAATGACCCCGTGTTCGGCTTAGAAGCAAATTCCGCTACATTGTGTAGGAGTGCCCAAACTACGCATTCTTTACAAATATAGCACGCTGTTTCAGAGATTTTCACAGAGCGACAGCAAATGCCAAATGCTAATGCTACAGATTTCCAGATTGGTCACTTTAAACACAACGTCATTCTCCTGTTTTAGAAGAGCCATGCTAATTCGCAGACGATAATTCTGACGCCTTGAGTTGAAGGAGTAATGGAAGAGACCGAAAGATATACCCCTTCATGTCTGCCATGGAGAGGGGCCGTTCTGTTGTCGCTCTTGGAGCGAGAACACATAACGAGAACATGTACTCAAAGAGTGAGGAACAAATCTCTCCTCAGTACTTCACTGAGAGAGCACCTCTGTCGACAGTGAATCAGAATGTGAGTCTATATTGAGTCCTTGCGATTAAGCATTGATCACTGTGTTGGCCGCCACACTCATTGTGCGGTGTAAACGGACAGACTTATCGTTCGCCTGCGAGCAAATTTTTGAGTGTCATCGCGGTGTACCACGCCAATAGTTAGACTAGGGGCGAATAGAAGTCCTTGACTTCATCAAGGCATAGGCAGAGTGTGATTGGCGAAGGTCAATCCAGAAAGAATGAGAGTTATCTTATTTCTCAGCAGCAAGTGGTGCAGACAGCAGTTATCACAACTTATGGTATTGTGAACTATAGCTCTTGCGAGCTCCATATTTCATCCACAACCGTACACTTCACTGCATTTCACATGCATCAGCCTCAACCGTACCTAGCAACATTCTAACGGATAAGTTAAGTAGGCACGGCTCTCAGCTTTTCTGCCAAGTCAATAACAATCTTAAACTTTGTATAGAAATTTCATTAGCGAATCCTATCCTTAAGAGATAACTTCACATTCCTAAAAGCACCCGGAAATAAATCGTTCAGTTCATAACTAAAAGTGTCATTGTAATTTCTCAGAATTTTTGCAAAATAAATAATAATTTTCAATAGTTTCATGTTTTTCTTACACTAACTAGCACTATTCCAGTACCCAAGTATCCCACTAGTTACGTAGAAAATGTTGTGATTTTTTGTGTCATTTCCTTATAGCGGATGAATCCAGAAGATATTTATTGGTGAAAGTTTTTCAGGCATTTGTCTTTAGAACGTTAGGAGCGTCTGTCTGACTTCTGTAGTAGTGTGGGGGTGGAAACTGCATCTTGCAGGAGCCACAGGGTAAAGGGTACATCTCAGAATCATCCGTCGCAGAGAATGACAGAAATGAACCCACGCCGCTCTCAACTATGTACATAGGAATCGATTTGATGAACGTACTGGAGAAAGTTATCGTACGCCACTGACCCCGTTTTCTGGTAAGTGTGAGATATCGCGAGAGCATGTACTGGCTATCGTTGCAGAACTGCCGAAATGAAAACTGTGTGCACGATGGGAGCCTCGAATGCTCGCTTCCTTCTTTTAACAGCATTACTGAGGACACTTTTTTTTATGTTTCCATTTTTGAAACTTCTTTTCCTTAGCAATAATGCCATCGATGAGGTCATGCCGAAGAACAAAGCTTTCTAACTGTCAAGAAATTCTTTTGCGGTTTGCGTGTGATGGTGACGGATTTCTTAACAACATTGTTACCGATGGTGAAGTTTTGTCCTGGAAGTTTGTTGCAAGCTGGGTTCACCATTTTGAGCCAGAAAACATGAGAGAATTAATGGAATTCCGTCACAAAGTATCACCAATGCCAGGAAAGTTCAAGGCCATGTTACCAGCAGGCAAACTCCGGGATGTTCAAGGAGTGGTGCATTCGGAATTCAAGCCTGTAAGCACCATCATAATCTCTGCAAGGTACTGCGGAACCTTCAGACAACTGAAGGCACGAAGACAAAGAGTTCTTCCATGCGTGGAGCACACTGCCCTTCAGCACGATAATGCCATATCAGTTAAGAAAAAAAGTGGAGCTTTGTGGTAAGATCTTATGGGACCAAATTGCTAACATCATCTGCCCCTAAGCTTACAAACTACTTAATCTAACTTAAACTAACTTACGCTAAGAGCAGCACACAGACCCATGCCCAAGGGGGGAACTCGAACCCCAGACGGAGGGAGCCGCACTCATACACGAGCGCTGCGGCATCTGTAACAATCTTACAATCTTATCCCTTGGATTCATTGTTATCGATGATCTTTCGCGCAGTCCAGACTTAAGCCTATCTGATTTTCATCTAACGTAAAGAACATATTCGAGAACTTGACTTTGATAGTGATGAAGCGGTGCAATCAAAGGTGAGGTTGTAGCTCCGTGAACACAGTTAAACATTTTTTAGTGACAGTATGGACAAACTCATCTCTCAATGGGTGAAATGTATTCGTCACCAGATTGACTTCGTTGAGATATAAGTATGTAGATATGAAAAATAAAGATTTAGAATGTTAATTTATTCAAAATAGTTAAAACTATACATTTAGTATTTTATACATCCACAGCAACTGTAGTCGTGAAAAACGATATAATAAGCAACCAGTTGCATAAAAGAAACTAATGTTTTTATCGCTTTCGGACACTTAGCGCACTTCTTTAGAAGGATGTATCTGTCGCATTAAGCCGGCCGTTGTGGCCGAGCGGTTCTAGGCGCTCCAGTCTGGAACCGCGCGACTGCTACGGTCGCAGGTTCGAATCCTGCCTCGGGCATGGATGTGTGTCATGTCCTTAGGTTAGTTAGGTTTAAGTAGTTCTAAGTTCTAGGGGACTGATGACCTTAGATGTTATGTCCCATAGTACTCACAGCCATTTTTTCTGTCGCATTAATTGCAAGTGTCAACAGTAAGACGCATACAGCAAAATTCCTTGGTCATGTGGTTCTTAGCGCCTATACAGAATTAGTATAAAGAAGCGAGACAACAAGTGCAGACATCATGCCAGAAGAGGAGCTAACCGCCGAAAAACTGCACTCAGGCCAGCCATAGTTGTTATACTGCCGCGCGGATTCGGTGGGTGTCAGGTTCAATTTTCTGTCTCAAAAGCTAGTGTGCTGCGCATTACGCTATACAAGCAGCTTTAAACATAACATCCAAAACAGGCTTAACTTCATTTTATTTGCATCCTCACTTCTTAATTAACAAATTGGCTGTTCTAATTCTATATACTAGTGGTTATTGGAATTCTGTAGTGCATTGCTTTATTCACCAAGTAATGTACCTGCCAGTATTGCAATACCAACTTTGTTTGCTTTGTGCACTTCTGTATATTTGTGATTGGTATTTTACGTGGAAATTGGCTACTTCATCATTGATACTTGGGTATAGTGTGGAATGTCAAATGATGTATGTCAATCAAAAGCCAAATTATGCATCATAGTAAAGTTCAACAACAATGTATGCACATTATTCTATCAACAAGTAAGCTAAGATTTCACCGAAATTGTGATTCCCCGTACCAGTAGTCATCCCTATTCTGTGTGATTGCTCTGAGCGAGGCACAACATCATGACAACCAGTAGTTCGTAACGTTGTGAGGAAAGCATTTCACTGAAGTAAAGACAAGTGTATAATTATTCTAGCTTCAATACGGACTGTTAATGAAAACATTCACTAAAGTAAGCGACTTGACAACGCCAAGATTGTTATCGCCCGAAGCATGAAAATAAATATACTGGAAACATCGGTCAGATGTTTGCTTGTTACAGTCTGCGGAAACTGTTCTGCTAACGGTGAAACTACGAGTAGGCGATAAGGTGTTATATATTCACGCCTCAACACAGGATGTGCAGGCAGGAGGATTGCCCTCTCTATAAAGTAGGGTAAATTTCGGTACGTGGCTGATCTGACAATATAATAATCGTACATAGCCAGTGGAGGTGCAAGTGTTACAGAGAACGTTACTCGGTGCGCTTAACTGAACGTGGGTCCGTGCGACAGACAATTCGTATGTGTTCCAATGTTCATCCAGCACTATGGGGTCTACGAGAACCAAAGTTCGTCCGCAGCTCGTGGTCGTGCGGTAGCGTTCTCGCTTGCCACGCACAGGTTCCCGGGTTAGATTCCAGGCGGGGTCAGGGATTTTCTCTGCCTTGTGATGACTGTGTACTGTCCGTAGGTTAGTTAGGTTTAAGTAGTTCTAAGTTCTAGGGGATTGATGACCATAGATGTAAAGTCCCATAGTGCTCAGAGTCAACCAAAGTTCACTGATCGTTCGCCGGACATTAATCCAGTCGAATATGTCTGGGACTGACTGAAACAAGCTGTATTTGGACCTCGACAACTACCACGTAATCTGCGGAAATTACACAGTATCGGTATTGATGATTGGAACAATCTCATCGATGTAATAAAATGCATCACCCACAGCCGTTCTTACGACGTTATTTATTATATATCTGGCAGTTTCGGTGCTTCCGTTCACCAGCTTCAGGCCTTAACTGACACTATGGGCGTTAACTCCAGTCAAATACACGACTCATCAGTGGCGAACATCTATGAACTGGTTTTCGCAGACTACCTGTAACGACGATGTTGTGTCTCCACCCATCGACACTGTTGTTACCGGTAGTCTGGGAAAAACAGGTGATAGACGCTGGCTATTGATGAATCGTGTATGCGAATGAAATTAACCCTCTCACCATCAGTTAAGGCCTGAAGGTAGTATACTCAAGCACTGAAACTTGTAACCATATAATATATAACATATTAAGAGCATCAGGTTGCCCTCCATGGGGTGAGTGCACGCAATGACTGTGGTTATATTGAGTTAGATAGAGCAGCAATCAGTCGTCGAATTAAGTTGCTTTACTACGACATTTATAGACACAACGCAGATCAGATTTCGACCTGTGTCAGGTTATTATCAATGCAGTGCGGAATTGTAGCAGTTGTTCGTGCTCATGTGAATGCTTACACACTTCAACCATTACTGATCTGCGTTGTGACTATAAATGTCATAGTAAAGCAACTTAATTCTATGACTGATTGCTGCTCTATCCAACCCAATGTAACCACAACCGTAATGGTTGGACTGTGTAAGCATTCACTTGAGCACGAACAACTGCTACAATTCCGCATTGCATTGATAATGACCTGACACAGGTCGATGTCTGATCTGCGTTGTGACTATAAATGTCATAGTAAAGCAACTTAATTCCACGACTGATTGCTGTTCTATCTAACCTAATATTAAGGACAGCTGTAAGTGTTCCATTTTATTACATAAGTGAACGACCGAAGTCCCTCAAATCTCCAAACAGAAGGATGGACATACAAAAATTTAATAGATGATATGTCTGACGGATTCTAACCTAGATCATTAGAGCAAAATGATGCACCACCAAGTGCAAACGTTGCTAGGGAGTGCTGTGGACAACACCCGAACCCCTTGCCCCCCTCCCCATCATCAATAGATTAATGACGATTTTATCGTTAGACAATTTTTTTTATTTGGTGATCAGGACATATTGCACATGAATACATATGCGTACCTCAGAGTCAACTTTTGTTATATTCCTATTTTGTTTATATTCCTATAAAGCGCGTGTAAAATGTATTTTTATTTGACATTCTCTGTAATTCTTATCATTATACTGCCATTTATTAAATAGTTACAGTTGTCCGTAAATGCCATATTAATTTTGGTTTGTCCTGTAATTCAACGTGTGAGATTCCTAAGGTGCATTGTACAAAACGAAATGATTGCTGTCTTATACGGTTATAACCTTTCTCTTTCTGGGTTCGCTTTTAATTGTTTCCCACCATAGTTACGTGCAAATTTAGGAACTTTGAATGTATCTAAAAATGAAACTTTAATTGCGCAAAAGAGGTGATTGCTCCTAGAATTTTATGTTACAAATTCACTACATTCATCCACAGGAATTACTTCAAGAGGAACAGGACAGAATCTTATATCTAATCCGAAATTTACATAGTGGGTAGCTCTCGAGGAAAGGACCCTGCTCGCCCTCGGCAGTGTAGAAGGCGCGGCTGACAAGAGGCCATCGAATTCCAGGCGAAGAGCTGCACGTCTTAACGAAATGCTAACGAGGTTCAGCACAGACGAAATGGGATAGGAGCTCTTGAATTTCGCAAAAGCTTTTATTCTCCGAGCGAATAATGGAGGCGAAATATGTGCAAGTTATGCCGGCAAGACCCGGGACCGAGAAAAGAGCGGCTTTCTTTCTTTTCCATAAGCAACTCTGCACGAGAATTTCATAAAAGGGTAGCGTTCTTTGATCAAGTGTCCATAAGGGAGGAAAATACAGTGCCTCCGGCGAGTTCTACAACCCTCTCACAGCAACGCTGAAGGGTAGAAGAAAGGAATATCAAAGCTCGCGCATTCAGATTTATGCCACAAGTGGCTTCGGTAGCAATGAAGTCTACCACAAGGGTTCGTCTTCAAAAGCAACTATTTCGATGCCTTGTAACAGTCAACATTCCTTTAGATCCTTTCTACCAAAGTTCGAAGCTGTTCATAATATGGAGCGGCTCGAATATTGTATGTAGCATTAGGACCAGTTTCGACCTTTTGTGGACCCTACCAAATCCCTCTGTTAATGAATGATTTTCACGTAGAAATACAGGAGGTGGACAACCGCAAGAAATTGATGCTCGAACATAAATTCAGATATTAGTCAAACTTGCTGATTCCCCTGTTGTATTTATTCACGAACGGTACCTCTGCAATGTCCATAACACATTGCAAAAGTTAGTCATGGTCAGAAGGGTGTTCCGTGTACCTGTGAGTGTACTATGTCGGAGCACAGTGTGTTCTAAAGTGGGCAAAATGTTTGCACTGGTGTGGTGGTTGCATCCGAAACCCATGTAACCGAACTATTTAGTAATTCAAGATGCACCATTTCGAAGATTTATAGCGCTTACGGGAGGTAAGAGCTTCTATAAAGTTTGGAATGTAGTAGGTGAAGTACCGGCAGAAGTAAAGCTGTGAGGACGGGGCGTGAGTCATGCTTGCGTAGCTCAGTTGGTAGAGCACTTGCCCGCGAAAGGCAAAGGTCCCGATTTCGAGTCTCGTTCGGGCACACAGTTTTAATCTATCAGGAAGTTTCATATCAGCGCACACTCCGCTGCAAAGTGAAAATCTCAATCTGAAGTTTCAGAGAAAACGTTATCCGCTACGTCACAACGCGGACGAAAGTGTGATCGCGACGGACGATTATTGAAGATGATTGTCATGGAAAAAAAGCAACGTTAACTGCAAAAGTCACTGCTGCTAATCGAATTCCTCAGCCTGGTGACGATTATTGTGTAAGTTAAGCTAATATAAACCTGCATAAGTTTCTTGGTTTTGGGTTTCCGGAGCAAGTCACTGACTCACTAGCATATCTGTCAGCATGAAAACAACACGAAGGGGGAGCTGGAATTCCATAACACCCATCAGTGATGCAAACGGGCGTAGCAGAAAATAGTGATGGGAACAATGAAAGAATGTCACTTGATCCAATGAGTCTTGTTTCCCGCCATTTACATCTTCAAGCGAAGATTACGTCCCATAACTGGAACATTGTGTGGGAGATGTGGGGGTGGGGGGTGCGATAATGATTCGGATAGCTGCATCACGGTATCCATGCGCCCAAATAGTTACTCTGCAAGGTCATATTTCCGCGAAGGATTTGTGACCACTCTGCATGATCATGCCTATGACGTGGTACAATGTTTTTTTCACAATCGCGACGCTTTGGTCCAAGACGACGGGAACCCTAGTCACACAGCTCGCATCGTGCGGTTCTAGGCGCTTCAGTCCGGAACCGCGTGACCGCTATGGTCACAGGTTCGAATCCTGCCTCGGGCATGGATGTGTGTGGGTCCTTAGGTTAGTTAGGTTTAAGTAGTTCTAAGTTCTAGGCGACTGATGACCACAGATGTTAAGTCCCATAATACTCAGAGCAATTTGAACCATTTTGAACGACATTTCCAATATTTATGCTAAATCTAGAAGAATATAAGCATATGCACGTAAATATAAGCACTGCATAATAGAAGGCACCATTACTAACATAATACAACTTTCTGGAGAGATTGATGAAGTGATTAGGGGACTTTATAGCTTTCCAGAATTTGAAAGGTGAAGCAGTTCAGTTGTCCTTGTACGAAAAAGTTCCGATTAATTTCTCGTTTCAGGGATGTAGTGTGGTATATCCAGAGATCGCGGTGCCACATCCAAGTCGGCAAAGCGAATAGATACCACCGACTTTAGTAAGGACTCCTTGAAATCGCAAAACTCAATGGCAGGACCTCCAGAAGACTTCGGCTATCTCTCAGCAAAGCGACGCTTTCACGCTGAGGTCAATATTCGGTTTCTTAAAGTTTCAAATGAACTGTCGAATATTTAATCTCAAGAGAACAGTTTGTTAGAAAGTGCATAAAGTGATGCTTTGCTAGTCAGTGACAGTTGTAAATAATACAACAACCCTGTGGAAATTAAAAGTATCAAAGTTACTTAAATCTTTTATTCATTTATGAAATAAAGTGAACTAATATTTCATGTCTTCTACTCTAATGAGGTCTTCCTAGAGGCCGCCCGCAGTGGCCTAGCGGTTGTAGGCGCTTCAGTCTGGAACCGCGAGACCGCTACGGTCGCAGGTTCAAATCCTGCCTCGGGCACGGATGTGTGTGATGTCCTTGGCTAGTTAGGTTTAAGTAGTTCTAAGTCTAAGGGACTGATGACATCATACGTTAAGTCCCATAGTGCTCAGAGCCATTTGAATCATTTTGTCATCCCAGAGCAGTCAAAGATTCCACAGTTACGGCTGGACGAAAGTAGTTTTGTCTAGTCACAACATGAACAGTTCGTGTTGAAATGGTAGTACTGACACAGAGTCTGTAAAAATGATTCGGGAATGGTCAGTCGTGTCACATTACCGATTATGGAAAGTGATGATCGAGTCATAATTCGGCAGTTATCAAAAACACGAACTGTGCAGTGCGTGTATATAATAGCTGGGCAGAGTAAGAGGAGAAGGACAGTCATAGTATTAGGCAGTGTGATGGGTAGTGAGTAAGAAGTAAAGCTCTGGAAATAACTGTGGTCACCGACAGAGAGCGTGCCGCTGCGAGAGTAGCCGTCCCTCCACACACATACGGAGGCCAATGTGTGGACTCTGCGAATGGGGGCGAGGCGGCAAGGATTGTGAAGGGAATTTTGTCCTTTGATAGCAACACCACATGGCTAGATTACGGTGCCGGGATGGAGGGTGAACAATGAAGCTGGTGATGGACTACATTGAGCAACCAAATGGTACGGTAACCTTGAAAATCTTCAAATGGCTTTGTGAAGATTTCAAGCAACGGTATCGACGTTATATCACACCAGTAGGAACTGTTTATGTTTGAGAACATAACTGAATTGTATTACGCATGCGTTTACGCATACGTGTAAGCTATCCGCCAAAGAATTAGTGCGCTGGGTCCACAACTAATTATTAAAACTAGTTCTAAAACGGGGTGTTCCGAACTTCGTGTGATATTGACTTATACACCTCGTTAATTTTAAGATTACAGAGGAACGATACTAGAACTGTCGGGAATCCAAGCGTCCAAATGTGCTCTATCCACTGTGCTCTCAGTGGCTCAGACAGATGGAGCGTCGGCCGTAGGCATGAGATCCCGAGTTCGAGTCCCGGTAGGGGCACACATTTTCAACATGTCGCCAATGATGTATACCAACGCTTGTTTGCGGTTGGGGTGTCGATTTAATGATCAATTCCGTTCACATTGATTCCGTATTTCTGGATTTCCGGATTGATTTTTACGCTGTACCTCACAAGCGGCTCGTAGTAAAATTGCGTGCATATGGAATATCGTCTCAGTTACGTGACTGGATTCGTGATTTCCTGTCAGAGAGGTCACAGGTTTTAGTAAATGACCGAAAGTCATCGAATAAAACAGAAGTTCCCCAAGATACCATTTTAGTACCTTTGCTGTTGCGTATATATACAAACGAGTTGGGGGACAATCTCAGCAGACCTCTTAGGTTGTCTACAGATGACACTGTCGTTTATCGAGTAGTAAAGTAACCAGAAGATCAAAAAAATTGCAAAACTTTTTAGAAAAGATATATGTACAGTGCTAAAATTGGCAATTGACCCTAAATGAGGAAAAGAGTGAGGTCATCCACATGAGCGATAACAGGAATCCGTTAAGGGAAGGTTCAAAAAATTGATTCTTTAAAATCGCATATTTGGATCCATAAAAGTGTTTAGAATCCACCCCTGAAACGGTTTTTCCGAATACAGAACGGAAATGTTTGTTATTCTCGGTTGAACACCTTCCTGATATCGGCCTTTTTCACGCACCAGTTTGGTTCTTTCGGAGGACGAGTTATTGCACCTGTGCTTGGGAGGAAACACATAAAAATTGAAATGAAAGTTTGAACACGTGTGTTTGGAAGTTAGCCCCCAAGCATTTGCAATCGGGTGCGAATGTGGAGATTGCGACTTTCCAGGCAGTGAGCAGTTTCAGCGAAGGGCATTCAGAAAATTTGAAGACCATGAAGCGATGGACTTCACCCTGGGACTCTATTCGACGCAGTTCGCCAAGAAATCGGACGACCACCGGATTCAAGTGGGCGAAAACGGCTTGTCACCGACCGTACGTGCGGCTCTGGAGCAGCGCAGGGTGGCGCAGATAGAGCAGAACGCCCTCTATGAGGAAGAGGGAGGACTAGTTTATACACCCGGAATAGCAGATCGAACGTGCGTTGAATAATATTGCATTTACATGTAGTCAAAACTTCAAACGCGTTTTTATCGAAATGCCTTTTTTTAACGCGCGGTATTGTAACATCTACTGAACCGATTGACATGATTCTTTGTTTCCGACGAAGCTAACTAAATTGTCTAGGAGTTGTGCCACTTTTATTCCGATCCATTACTATAAATATTTTAACTTGGGATGAAATCGATGAGAAAAAGCGCTGTTTTTTTCAAATGGCCTATATTTTGTGTCCTATGATCTAAATAACTTACGCGAGGTACAACTCCTAAGGAATCTTATACTCTTCGCAAACGACAACTCAATTTTGACGAGCCGGCTGACCTGTAACATACTGCGCGTGGAGGTCTACATCGAAATTTTGTTTCGTTCCGACGGCACTTCCGCTTTTGCTGTTCTACATTTGTGGTAGAAAAAATTCCTGTTTGTAGAGGAAATATCAATAAACATTTCTCCAAATTTGACATTCATACTTATAACACATCCCGAGAAAAAAATTCTCAAAGGACATGCTTTTTTCGGGCCAAAGACAGTAAACTTACCCTTAAACGTAGGTTACACTATAAATCAATCACATTTAAAGACCGTAAATTGCATTAAATACCTAGGAATTACTATTGCGAAAAAATTAAATCGGAAACAGCGCATAGTTTGTCGGGAAGGCTAACCATAGACTGCGTTTTGTTGGCAGACCACTTATTAAATAAAACAGATCTACTAAAGAGAATGCCTACACTATGCTTGTCTGTCCTTTTTTATAATACTGCTGCGCGGTGGGATCCTTCCCAGATAGGACTGACGGAGTACATCGTAAAAGTTCAAATAAGGGAAGCACGTTTTGTAGTATGGCGAAATTGGGAATAGACTGCCACTGAAATGATGCAGGATATGGGATGGACATCAATAAAACAAAGACTTTTTCGTTGTGGAGAAATCTATTCACTAAATTCCAATCACCAGCTTTCTCGTCCGAATGTGTAAATACTTTGCTGACGCCAACGTATCCAGGGGGAAACAATCACCATGATAAAATAAAGGAAATCAGAGCTCGAACGGAATGATGTAGGTGTTCGTTCTTTCCGCGCGCTATACGACATTGGAATTATAGATAATTTTGATGGTGGTTCGATGAACCCTCTGGCAGGCACTTAAATGTGAATTCCAGAGTGTCCATGTAGATGCAGATGTAGAATACCTGAGCCATAGTGTGCAGTCTATGAATTATTTATAATTACAATAGTACTGACTGACTTTCTGCAGTTGATTACTTAATTACTCACTCGATCGGTCTGCCGCTGTGGTTGCCCCGGTTGCTGCCCGCAGTGGAGCTGAGCCCTCGCCTGTGGTTGATTGGGAGGTCGTTCCAAGGCGTGGCAGGCAGCGAAAGGCGTCCCCGGAAGCTGACCAGAAAGCCTCCCCGGTGCGTCTGACAAACCGGTTTCAGGCACTGTCTCTGGCTGAGCCAGATGCAGCTGCCTGCCCTGTTTCAGAGGATCATTCTCAGCCTTCAAGGTCCGGGCAATCGCAGAGGTTGGGCTTACTGGTAGTTGGGAGCTCCAATGTTAGCCGCGTAATGGGGCCCCTTAGGGATATGGCGGCTAAGGAGGGGAAGAAATCCAGTGTGCACTCCGTGTGCATTCCGGGAGGAGTCATTCCTGATGTGGAAAGGGTCCTTCCGGATGCCATGAAGAGCACAGGGTGCAGCCAGCTGCAGGTGGTGGCACATGTCGGCACTAATGACGTGTGTCGCTTTGGATCTGAGGAAATTCTCTCTGGATTCCAGCGGCTATCTGATTTGGTGAAGGCTGCCGGTCTTGCTTATGAGATGAAGGCAGAGCTCACCATCTGCAGCATCGTTGACAGAACCGACTGCGGACCTTTGGTGCAGAGCCGGGTGGAGGGTCTGAATCAGAGGCTCAGACGGTTTTGCGACCGTATTGGCTGCAGATTCCTTGACTTGCGCCATAGGGTGGTGGGGTTTCGGGTTCCGCTGAATAGGTCAGGAGTTCACTACACTCAGCTGGCGGCTACACGGGTAGCGGAGGCTGTGTGGCGTGGACTGGGCGGTTTTTTAGGTTAGAAGGCCTCGGGAAAGTGCGGGATGGGCTGCAATGTCAAAGGGTGCTTGGCAATTACAGGACGTGCTTGGATCAAGGAACAGTCGGAATTATAGTTGTAAACTGTTGTAGTTGCGCTGGAAAAGTCCCTGAGCTTCAAGCGCTAATAGAAAGCACAGAAGCGGATATCGTTATAGGTACAGAAAGCTGGCTAAAGCCTGAAATAAGTTCTGCAGAAATTTTTACGAAGTCTCAGACGGTGTTCAGGAAAGATAGATTAGGCAGAATTGGTGGTGGAGTGTTGGTGTCTGTCAGTAGTGGTTTATCTTGTAGTGAAGTCGAAGTAGATACTCTGTGCGAATTGGTGTGGGTGGAGGTTATACTTAACAGCCGAATAAAGTTAATAATTGGCTCCTTCTACCGACCCCCAGACTCCGATGATACAGTTGCGGAACAGTTCAGAGAAAGTTTGAGTCTCGTAACAAATAAATACCCCACTCATACGGTTATAGTTGGTGGGGACTTCAACCTACCCTCGGTATGTTGGCAAAAATACTTGTTCAAAACCGGTGGTAGACACAAAACGTCTTCCGAGATTGTTCTAAATGCATTCTCCGAAAATTATTTAGAGCAGTTAGTCCACGAACCCACGCGAATTATAAATGGTTGCGAAAACACACTTGACCTCTTGGCCACAAACAATCCAGAGCTGATAGAGAGCATCATGACTGATACAGGGATTAGTGATCACAAGGTCATTGTAGCTAGGCTCAATACCATTTCTTCCAAATCCATCAGAAACAAACGCAAAATAATTTTATTTAAAAAAGCGGATAAAGTACCACTAGAAGCCTTCCTAAAAGACAATTTCCATTCCTTCCGAACTGACTATGCGAATGTAGACGAGATGTGGCTCAAATTCAAAGATATAGTAGCAACAGCAATTGAGATATTCATACCTCATAAATTGGTAAGAGATGGAACGGATCCCCCGTGGTACACAAAAAAGGTCCGAACGCTGTTGCAGAGGCAACGGAAAAAGCATGCGAAGTTCAGAAGAACGCGAAATCCTGAAGATGGGCTAAAATTTACAGACGCGCGAAATTTGGCACGTACTTCGATGCGAGATGCCTTTAATAGGTTCCACAACGAAACATTGTCTCGAAATTTGGTAGAAAATCCGAAGAAATTCTGGTCGTTTGTAAAGTACACAAGCGGCAAGACGCAGTCAATACCTTCGCTGCGCAGTGCCGATGGTACTGTTATCGACGACTGCGCCGCTAAAGCGGAGTTATTGTACGCAGTTTTCCGAAATTCCTTCACCAGGGAAGACGAATGGAATATTCCAGAATTTGAAACACGAACATCTGCTAGCATGAGTTTCTTAGAAGTAGATACCTTAGGGGTTGCGAAGCAACTCAAATCGCTTGATACGGGCAAGTCTTCAGGTCCAGATTGTATACCGATTAGGTTCCTTTCAGATTACGCTGATACTATAGCTCCCTACTTAGCACTCATATACAACCGCTCGCTCACCGATAGATCTGTACCTACAGATTGGAAAATTGCGCAGGTCGCACCAGTGTTCAAGAAGGGTAGTAGGAGTAATCCATTTAACTACAGACCTATATCATTGACGTCGGTTTGCAGTAGGGTTTTGGAGCATATACTGTATTCAAACATTATGAATCACCTCGAAGGGAACGATCTATTGACACGTAATCAGCATGGCTTCAGAAAACATCGCTCTTGTGCAACGCAGCTAGCTCTTTATTCGCACGAAGTAATGGCCGCTATCGACAGGGGATCTCAAGTTGATTCCGTATTTCTAGATTTCCGGAAAGCTTTTGACACCGTTCCTCACAAGCGACTTCTAATCAAGCTGCGGAGCTATGGGGTATCGTCTCAGTTGTGCGACTGGATTCGTGATTTCCTGTCAGGAAGGTCGCAGTTCGTAGTAATAGACGGCAAATCATCGAGTAAAACTGAAGTGATATCAGGTGTTCCCCAGGGAAGCGTCCTGGGACCTCTACTGTTCCTGATCTATATAAATGACCTGGGTGACAATCTGAGCAGTTCTCTTAGGTTGTTCGCAGATGATGCTGTAATTTACCGTCTAGTAAGGTCATCCGAAGACCAGTATCAGCTGCAAAGCGATTTAGAAAAGATTGCTGTATGGTGTGTCAGGTGGCAGTTGACGCTAAATAACGAAAAGTGTGAGATGATCCACATGAGTTCCAAAAGAAATCCGTTGGAATTCGATTACTCGATAAATAGTACAATTCTCAAGGCTGTCAATTCAACTAAGTACCTGGGTGTTAAAATTACAAACAACTTCAGTTGGAAGGACCACATAGATAATATTGTCGGGAAGGCGAGCCAAAGGTTGCGTTTCATTGGCAGGACACTTAGAAGATGCAACAAGTCCACTAAAGAGACAGCTTACACTACACTCGTTCGTCCTCTGTTAGAATATTGCTGCGCGGTGTGGGATCCTTACCAGGTGGGATTGACGGAGGACATCGAGAGGGTGCAAAGAAGGGCAGCTCGTTTTGTATTATCGCGTTATAGGGGAGAGAGTGTGGCAGATATGATACACGAGTTGGGATGGAAGTCATTACAGCATAGACGTTTTTCGTCGCGGCGAGACCTTTTTACGAAATTTCAGTCACCAACTTTCTCTTCCGAATGCGAAAATATTTTGTTGAGCCCAACCTACATAGGTAGGAATGATCATCAAAATAAAATAAGAGAAATCAGAGCTCGAACAGAAAGGTTTAGGTGTTCGTTTTTCCCGCTCGCTGTTCGGGAGTGGAATAGTAGAGAGATAGTATGATTGTGGTTCGATGAACCCTCTGCCAAGCACTTAAATGTGAATTGCAGAGTAGTCATGTAGATGTAGATGTCATCAATGAGAATAGAAATTACGAGACATGTACGAGAAATGTTACGTACACAACACCATGAGAAACCTTACACACCAGAATAGCAAAGACTGGAATCAAAAATACTGCAGATGGTGGTATGTAAATTGTGTGGAGGTCAACTGTGCATCAGCTGAATTAACAATTAGTATTAATAGGAAAATGATTACTATATTCGGCATTAACATTAGATTCAAGGGGAACATGTCGAAAAGCTGGTTCAGCATCGTAGGATTGGAATCGCTTCAAATTTTGTTTCTGGGAGTTTGTGATCCATAAAAATTTCTGTCTCTCTCTGTCCCTGCGTGCGTGCGAGAGTGCGTGTGTGCATGCGTGCGCGCGCGGGCGTGATCACGCGCGAGCGTGTGTGTGTGTGTGTGTGTGTGTGTGTGTGTGTGTGTGTGTGTGTGTGTGTGGTAGCGTCTTTGGGTGAGTGCTTGTGAAACTGAATGTGTTAGTGTGTTTATCAAGACGGCCCCAATACAACCTCTGCTGTGTTAATATCTCATTATCCAATCAGTGTAGGAATAAGAAAGCTTATTAACGATATACGCTTTGATTTATAACAGATCAGTCCATTCCAGGCGTAGTGCATGTGTACACTGGACATCTGTTACTGGTTCAACTTTCTCTGCTCTGTAGTCTAATGATGTCACTTGTTGGTATACCGAATTATTCCCTGTGCAGTACAGTGTTTGCTGTTTTGAAACATCCTGACAGATTCCACCTACGTCAGAGACCGAGAAACTCAGGGATAGCCCTTTCAGAACCAGCAAGAGCAAGGGCTGTTCACAATCCATTAGGGGATGTAGTAACTACGGTCAAAATAAGACGTCGTTTACATATGCTGTTTACAGCCGTAGACGTGGCAGTTCAGCAGGGTATGTCCGCATCAAATAGATAAACAGAAAGAGTCAGTGAATGTTCTGACTTACGTTGGATGGAATCGGACACTTTTACTGCTGCGTTTCATTTTAACCGGGTTACTTTGTTATGTACCTCTTTGGATATGAATTTCCTTTGCACGGATAACCACATACTTGTTCTCGTCAAATATTTTGACTCCCTCAGTAAATAACGGTAAAACAATGCTTTCCAGTCAACAGATGTCTACTTGTCAGTCATCTAATGCCTAGTTACCGCTTCTCATTTTCACGTCCACGGAACGGAGGAACCTTACTTCCGATTGGTTGCCCAACTTTAATACAGTGTGATTGCTCTCGTACACATGAAACTAGATTGTGTTACCGAAGAGAGATACATTCCAGTCTGGGACGCTTCACAATTGAGGCAAACGGGGAAAACAGATACGACCCAAGGGAGAGTGGTGCCTTTTGCCACAGGTTTGTTTAGTGTGTGTGAGAGCGCAACGGAGATGCTTTCACAAGTCCTGTGGGTTACTGTCAAAATTCCAGAGTGTACGTTACAACAAAAGCCATCCAACATAAACCTCCCTGCGCATAGTGCAAACCATTAAAGTAAACATGAGAGATTCATATGAGGCTTACCAACAGTCACTCTTAGCATGGACGATTCACGACTGGTACAGGAAGAAAGATGTGGAGAGTATGGAGGAGAAGGAAGGAGGGGCAGCGATGCACAAAATATTCTCCATCACAAACTGGAAGGAGTTATGCAATCTATATACATTTAGATGCAGATGTATATGTGAAGGTGACAGTACTCCGAAATGAAGAACTTTCAATGGATAGAAGACAGTTCAATCATAAGTCCGTTGTTAATGTTTTTTTCTGTGTGGTAGACATATACTCAATAGTCAAACTCTAGTATAGTCCAAAGATAGTGGCACCATACCCCAGTCGACAATGCACATGATACCACAGACATAAGTGATGTCTCGTAGCAGTCCGCAACAACGATAGGGCACAGCAGCGCCCTCACATGTTTGGCAAAATAGAGCCGAGCAAGAAAGCGCTCTTCCTCAGTGACTTCAGCTGAAGCTATCAACATCATCAAGCAGGAGTGTACCTCAAGAGGTCTGTCAATGAGTGCATCAAGTGATGCTTTAATAGACAGTGCCAGTTGTAAATTATCAAGTACTGCTTTGGCAATGGACTGTACCAAGTTGAATAAATCTTTTAATTCATTCGTGGAATAAAGTGAACTAACATTTCTTAAGCCCTTCCGGTTGGTCGTGCGGTCTAACGCACGGCTTGCCGGACGGGAAGGAGCGCCTGGTCCCCGGCACCAATCCGCCCGGCGGATCTGTGTCGAGGTCCAGTGAACCGGCCAGTCTGTGGATAGTTTTTTGGTTTTTAGACGGTTTCCCATCTGCCTCGGCGAATGCGGTCTGGTTCCCCTTATTACGCCTCAGTCACACTATGTCGGTGATGGCTGCGCAAACAAGTTCTCCACGTACGCGTACACAGTATTTACTCTACCACGCAAAAATAGGGGCTAAAATCGTTTGGTGTGAGACGTACCCTGGTGGGTCCACCGGGGGCCGAACCGCACAATAATCTTGGGTTCGGTGTGGGGTGGCGGAGGAGTGAGGTGGCCGGACGCGGTGGTCTCGCGGTTCTAGGCGCGCAGTCCGAAACCGCTAGACTGCTACGGACGCAGGTTCTAATCCTGCCTCGGGCATGGATGTGTGTGATGTCCTTATGTTAGTTAGGTTTAAGTAGTTCTAAGTTCTAGGGGACTGATGACCAAAGATGTTAAGTCCCATAGTGCTTAGAGCCATTTGAACCATTTTTTTCGTGGGGTTGCGGACCACTGCGGCTGCGGCGTGGACGGAGCCTCTCCGTCGTTTCTAGGTCCCCGGTTAACATACACTACAATAAACTACAACATTTCTTATGTTGTACGTCCATTGAGCCATCTCCCAGAGGAATAAAGAAACCACAGTTACGGCTCCACCATTGTACTTTCGTCTGGTCGTAACAACAGTGGTGCAGTCAACCTAGTCTGCTTTGTTGTTACCTTATCTCGTTTAATTACGTTATATACACTCCTGGAAATTGAAATAAGAACACCGTGAATTCATTGTCCCAGGAAGGGCAAACTTTATTGACACATTCATGGGGTCAGATATATCACATGATCACACTGACAGAACCACAGGCACATAGACACAGGCAACAGAGCATGCACAATGTCGGCACTAGTACAGTGTATATCCACCTTTCGCAGCAATGCAGGCTGCTATTCTCCCATGGAGACGATCGTACAGATGCTGGATGTAGTCCTGTGGAACGGCTTGCCATGCCATTTCTACCTGGCGCCTCAGTTGGACCAGCGTTCGTGCTGTACGTTCAGACCGCGTGAGACGACGCTTCATCCAGTCCCAAACATGCTCAATGGGGGACAGATCCGGAGATCTTGCTGGCCAGGGTAGTTGACGTACACCGTCTAGAGCACGTTGGGTGGCACGGGATACTTGCGGACGTGCATTGTCCTGTTGGAACAGCAAGTTCCCTTGCCGGTCTAGGAATGGTAGAACGATGGGTTCGATGACGGTTTGGATGTACCGTGCACTATTCAGTGTCCCCTCGACGATCACCAGAGGCGTACGGCCAGTGTAGGAGATCGCTCCCCACACCATGATGCCGGGTGTTGGCCCTGTGTGCCTCGGTCGTATGCAGTCCTGATTGTGGCGCTCACCTGCACGGCGCCAAACACGCATACGACCATCATTGGCACCAAGGCAGAAGCGACTCTCATCGCTGAAGACGACACGACTCCATTCGTCCCTCCATTCACGCCTGTCGCGACACCACGTTCGGGCTGCACGATGTTGGGGCGTGAGCGGAAGACGGCCTAACGGTGTGCGGGACCGTAGCCCAGCTTCATGGAGACGGTTGCGAATGGTCCTCGCCGATACCCCAGGAGCACCAGTGTCCCTAATTTGCTGGGAAGTGGCGGTGCGGTCCCATACGGCACTGCGTAGGATCCTACGGTCTTGGCGTGCATCCGTGCGTCGCTGCGGTCCGGTCCCAGGTCGACGGGCACGTGCACCTTCCGCCGACCACTGGCGACAACATCGATGTACTGTGGAGACCTCACGTCCCACGTGTTGAGCGATTCGGCGGTACGTCCACCCGGCCTCCCGCATGCCCACTATACGCCCTCGCTCAAAGTCCGTCAACTGCACATACGGTTCACGTCCACGCTGTCGCGGCATGCTACCAGTGTTAAAGACTGCGATGGAGCTCCGTATGGCACTGCAAACTGGCTGACACTGACAGCGGCAGTGCACAAATGCTGCGCAGCTAGCGCCATTCGACGGGCAACACCGTGGTTCCTGGTGTGTCCGCTGTGCCGTGCCTGTGATCATTGCTTGTACAGACCTCTCGCAGTGCCCGGAGCAAGTATGGTGGGTCTGACACACCGGTGTCAATGTATTCTTTTTTCCATTTCCAGGAGTGTATTTTGCAATGAAATTGGGCCAATGTCTTATTTGTATCATTATGTAAAATAATTTTGTCTGATGGGATATGATTTTCCTGCAGACGAAATTAAATATTTTAAAAGAATGAAAATTTAGATTTGCTATCTACCAGTTACATTTACTGGCCAGTTGCGCGCTTTTTACCTCGTTGCACAAATTTATGTAGATACGGACTCCAATAACGTAGGCGTGAAAATGGTCTATCTTGCACATCTAAATGACATGGCGTATGCAGCCAGACTGCTTGGATGTAGAACTGTTTGCAGTCCTGTTTTTCTTTTTCTTTACACAGTGTTATGTTTGTTGAAAGTGAATATACACACGTCTCAGAAACCTTATTTCCACGCCGTACGTACTCGAGAAAAGGACGTTATTCACTATTCGAGATGCGTCACGAGACGAGAAGAACTGCTCCGTAACTCGCGGCGCGGCGTGGGCCGCATACAGATTCTGCCAGTCGGCTGTATTTGTGAGTACGTCGCAGGTGCGGTGCCCGGCACGGCGCCCCTCTGCTGATTAATGGCTGCGTCGCGCGGGTAGCAGCAGCAGCCAGCAGGTAGGCGCAGGTAGGGCGCCGCGCGCTAATGCATACGAAACAGGTCCTTGTCGCAAACTCTCCTCCGCCGTCCACTGTGCGAGCGCTAAGCCCTAATAGCGTGAACTCGCCCCGTCGAGCTCCACTAGTCAGCAAGCGATCGTGCCTTGACTCGCTCTAGAGCTAAATGCACAGCTGGCCGATCCAGTAGGGGAAGTCGGGTAAGACTGCGCAGTCGGGTAAGAGGGCAAATCGGTATATTTTTAATTGATCACACAACTGACACTACCAGCCAGCTAGTTTTTCCATTCTGACCACTATGACGTCACTCCGACCACACATATATGAGTTTAGCACTTGAGATATATATAATTTTTGTGTCAAAGGCACCAATTACAAGCGGGGTAACAAATAGAGTTATAGACATGTGTGAAGGGCCATAGACATTAACAAAATTAACATGGAAATAGACAAACATGACAGCAATAAAATTACTTCCACCCGGAAGTAGACTACGTCCAATGCATTAGAGATAGCATGCAGTTGTAAATATTTGTACGTGAGTAAACAGTCATGAACACATTTAAGGGTAAACGAACCGACAAACATTAAATTACATTGTTTTCACCCTAAAACCAACTACGTCGGTTTAAGGCGCTGCATTCATGGACTGTGCGGCTGGTCCTGGCGGAGGTTCGAGTCCTCTCTCGGGCATGGGTGTGTGTGTCTGTCCTTAGGCTAATTTAGGTTAAGTAGTGTGTAAGCTTAGGGACTGATGACCTTAGCAGTGAAGTCCCATAAGATTTCACACACATTTGAACATTTGAATGAGCTACGTCCATGACATTAGCATTGGTCAGTATTAGACCTCCTTCGGTGCATGACAACGGGCAGAGGCGCAGGTGAGACATCGCCTGCTGCTATAACATCTGTTGGCAATCTGTTGAAGGACTTCCAGGGACACGTGTTCTCATTGTGAGCAGGAGGTAGTTTTTCGCTAGGTTTTTTCCTGCCCATAGGAGCATTCTCTACTCTCTTTCTCCACACGTCTGGCCTTTTGGTTGCATTGCTGTTGCTGATATACATTCTTACAAAACTTTTTAGGGCTTCAAACGTGACGTTTCTGGTGAGAGGCGAAACAGCGGGTGAATTTCAGTGGTCAAACCTCTACGTCCTTCAGCTGGGGCAGCTGCTTCATGCGTTATGTCAGGCGGAGCTAGTACATGTAGCTACTCCACTTCAGTTGGTCTCAAGCTTGCAGTAATGATGCGACACTTCTCATTCAGAGCGATGACCCGACTGCCTACCATGGCAGGATTCATGCCAGACAGGCGCTGCACGTTCGCCTGCAGAACAGCAGAGCGCCAATGCAGAAGTCCAGATAGTGGCTGGTTGTACACCCCCGTTCGATTCCCTTAGTTTCCGCATGATATTATTCCTTGCTGATACACTCATTTTGGTCCTATTGAAGTGCGTTTTAAAGCTTTAAGTTCGGTCTAAGGTCACCCAAGGTATCCTAGGGGAAGGTATGTACGAGTTAATCTCATTCCATGGGCCTGTCTGCGTTTTAAGCGGATAACATAGACTGGCGTTTCTTTTTTGGTAATTCAGTATAATATTTTCAGTCAGATTAGTAATAATATACAGCAGTCACATAATTTCGACATTAACACTACGAAGAGCAGATGCTTAGCAATCAAAAATGTAAAATACTGCAACAGGGCTTATGGAAGAAAGAAACATTTGAGAACAGGTGACAGGGGACTGACACTTTATATTCACGCGACATATGTTCATTATCTTAGATTGTCAGCATCGTGCTAAGTGATCTTGGACACCATCCTACATATTTTGCCTGTTTTTAATTTTTTTGTATTGTGATATTTCCTTCTGGCAGCGCTTCCCTTATTACGTTGGTTATTTTAGTCGTTTGTATATTCGGTTATCTCTTTTCCTTACTCTGATTATAAATAGGGAAGAGCTAGGGCATCCAGTATCAGCATCCGAATTTAGAAAGATTTGGAAGAATTATAATCAAATAAGGCAAAAGGGATGGATAAAATTCCATCGGAATTTCTGTAAATAATGCGGCAAATAACAAAACGACTAATCACGTTGGTGTGTAGAATGCATGAGACTGGCGATAAATCTGGCTTTCGGAGAAACATCATCCTAACTATCCAGAATATTGCAAGAGCCGACATGTGCAGAAAATGTCGCACAGCGGCTTAACAACTCATGCATCCAAGTTCCTGACAATTACGGCATACAGAAGAATGGAAAAGAAAAATGAGGATGTATCAGATAATCAGTTTACGTCATAGCGGAAACAAGAATGAAGAACACGCAAGACACGTCTACAGCATTTTTCGACCTGGAGAAAGTAAAAGGGTACAAGATGTTCGAAACTCTATGAAAGAAGGGTAATCTGTAGGGAAAGACGGATACATACAAAAGTACGAGAACTGAGAGGGAACAAGAAAAGTGGAAGACAAGAATGAAATGATCGGATTAAAAAGGGTGTAAAACAAGAATATGGTCTTTGACCCTACTGTTCAATCAATATATCGAAGAAGCAATGACGGAAACAAATGACAGATTCAAGAGTATGATTAACATACCATGAAAAGGACGTCAATGAGATTCGTTAATGACATTGCTATCCTAACTGGATATGGAGAACGATTAAAGGATCTGTTGAATCAGATAGTCTAAGTACAGAATACTGTTTGGGGATAAACCGAAGAAAGACGAAAGCAAAGAGGTAGAGGATCAGCAGCTGAATAAGCGATTACGGGTGGAGGAAGGAGGACGCAAAAAACAGGCCAGCAGCGGTAAAAAGGGCATTGCTGGCCAGCAGAAATCACCTAGTGTCAAACATAGGCATTAATCAGAGACAGAAAATTCTGATAATGTACGTTTGGAGCACGAAGTTGTGTTGCAGTAAACCATGGAATATGGAAAAGCAGAGTAAAAGACAATTGAAACATTTGAGATATGGTGCTTCGAAGAATGTTGAAAATTTCGATAAAGTAAAGAATGAGGAGTTCCTCGGGTGAATCTGAGAGGGGTGGAAAAGGACATAGGACATCTGTTAAGAAATTACGGTACAGAGAATAGCTTGTATATTACTAGAGGGACCTGTAAAGGGCAAAAAAATGTAGGGGAAGACAGAGATGGCGATGCGTTCGGCAGATTATTGAGGACGTAGGTTTCAAGTGCTACTCTGAGATGAAAAGGCTGGCACTACAGTGGAATCAATGACAGTCCTTAATAGACCAATAAAAAGATTGATGACTCAAAAAGTGAGAAATTGTCTTTGAACGTCTGCATTTGTTGCATTAACGGCCGTAGTGACATGAGCTCGTAATACGGTCGTTTGTAAACTCGCTAGTTTTAACTTAAGATATACACTGATCAGCCGCAACGTTATGACTACCTATCTAATAGCCGGTATGGCCACTTTTACCACGGATAACAATGGCGATGGGTCGTGGCATGGAAGCAATGAGGCCTTGGTAGTTCGCTGGAGTTGGTTAGCATCAATTATGCACACACAAGTCACGTAATTCCTGGGAGGGGGCGACGAGCACTGATGCCACGTTCACTCACATCACGTGTTGAATCGAGTTCAGATCTGACGAGCTGGGGGAAGGCAGCACATCAATTGCAACTCTCCACTGTGTTTCTCGAAAAACTGTAATACTATCCTCGCCTTATGACATGGCGTAAAATCATACTGAAAAATGTGGATGCCGTCGGGAAATATGATCCACATGAAAGGATGTACGTGATCTGAAACCAGCATACGATATTCATTAGCCATCATGGTGTTTTGCTCGAGCTCCACCGGACCCATAGATGCCCACTTGAGTATTACCGTAGTCCTGATGGTGCCTCCGCCAGCTTGTTTCCGTCCCTCAGTACAGGTATCAAGGAGTAGTTTCCCTGGAAGACGATGGATTCGCGACCTACCAAGGGCACGATGAAGAAGGTATGTCACTGAATAAAACAGCCAGGTTCGCACATGGTGGGTGAGTCCTATCCACTAGATTGAAAACCGGCCTGTTAGCGGTGTTTTGCTTTGATGGACAACGAATGTCGGGTGGAAACATCCGAGCTTTTCCGCTCTAATGTTTTCACCTAACGATGTGGCTTTTAGTGGCACGAAACCGGTAGTGATCGAATAATAAAAGACTACATACAGATGAGGCGGTTTATTTATACCCAAGGTGGATACTCATACCTATGGTTGCCCTACCTACAATGTTGCCTGCTATAATGATCGAATGTAAAAGGCAATCGACTGGAGTAAAGAATACAGCAAGTGATCATATTCTTTCCACAGTGTGAAAATTACGTCATTGACATCGGTGTGACTGAGGCCACGCGCGAGTACGAACAATATTCCAGTATTTCAGAAATGCTCTTTAAACAACTTTACTGTATACTAAACAGCGAATTTCTGTAGCAGGGACGGCTCTTGGCTCAGAAGCGGGGTATGCAAAGAATATTTTTAAAAATGTTTTTTAATAATGTATCACATAATTTAAATCATCAGGAAAGATTTCGAATATTTAAATAATGTCGTCGACATGAATAGAACGATTGATATAAAATGAAGTCTTTCCAAGCAGTATAGTTTTTCTTGTAGCTCTACTTTCAAATGTCACTCAGCTCCACGCAGCACTAGGTGATCTGATGTCTACGAAAGAGTAGCTCTTACAGGTCTCTGCAAGACTCATATAGCTAAGTCTAAAACAAGTAGTAACAACCTTCATTTGAATTCAAGTTTCGCTGCTTACCACGAAGAAGCATCATCAGAGGGGTGAACCCTAGACATGTACATTCACGTTGCCTTCATCTAAGTTTCATATTAATGCTTGAACAACGTTAAAATATGTTTTTGTTTCTGACATTGGTAATTTGGTCTACTTTTGTGATGAGATGCAGAGTCTGTAAACGTCTCGATAGAGTGCATTACAACGCCGTAACATGTTATCAAAGTACGAGAATGTTAGTAAAGATTAGGTGAAGTAAGAGCGTGAAACGTGTGTAGCTATTTAAAGGCGATAATACCTTCTTTGCTTAATAACGGAATTTGCTTGACATAGCACGTTATCTGCAAGTTTATTTTAGGTTCTTGTCCATTTTCACGGTTATTGCTACACGTTGTACGATACAGTCAAACACACTCACTGTTAGATGTAAGGGATGAATCACTTGTCGAGACTCTCCTGCACACAAGAATTTGACCACAATGGTAATATTTCCCTGGTGTGGAAACCATGAGGCGTAACTGGTCTGTAACTACTGCTGTAATTTTTGTGCTTCATCTGCTTCGTCAAGCTTCTGAAGGCATTCATTATTAGCAAGTGGAGTTACTTTAATACACTGAGCTTCCTTTTAAAAGTCTTACACACATAACACAGTAAGCCGATTTCAGCCATTTTCGAGTACATCCAGAAAAAATGTAAGTAAAGTACACTTTATATATTTATCAGTTCAAAAATGTATTAGCTGCATGTACGTGTTGCGAAACATACTTCAGAGCAAATAGTGAGTATGTACCTACTCGCACATGCACAGAAGATGACGAAGCAGTTGACACCCGGCATTTAATGTGTTACAAAATTAACAAAAGGAATATGATGATGATACAGAGCCGTTAATTTTTCATTTCTAAGTTCCACTCTCATACTAATGACAGCGAGACAGGGCAGCAGAAACTTTCCAATAAATGCTATTACCCCTGAGAGGGGTCTGTTTTGAAATTGTAAATTAGTATCTGATCAGGGTTAATCTAACATCTTATATCAAGAGGCAGATGACAGTTTAATTTGTCTTTGTCCTGCTTTGTGCTCAATAATCCGACACACTGTCTGATCGGCCAGTTATGTGAGGGTCAGTGCAGGTCGCACAGAGAGACAGTGACAGGTGCGCTAATTAGATTGTGTTCGACATTTATCGTTCATTGAAAGAATAATCCTGTAGAAAATCGTCGACGCAGAACTACAATGTACAGCATCTGTCGGTGCGAGCTATTGCATACATGCCAGATATCATCCGGTGAAACACCCAGTTTTGATGTAGTGGGTTGCTCGTGAGTATATGACGACTGTACGTCCAAGTTGGTGACGTCTTGCCACAAAGAGTTATATACACTCCTGGAAATTGAAATAAGAACACCGTGAATTCATTGTCCCAGGAAGGGGAAACTTTATTGACACATTCCTGGGGTCAGATACATCACATGATCACAGTGACAGAACCACAGGCACAATGTCGGCACTAGTACAGTGTATATCCACCTTTCGCAGCAATGCAGGCTGCTATTCTCCCATGGAGACGATCGTAGAGATGCTGATGTAGTCCTGTGGAACGGCTTGCCATGCCATTTCCACCTGGGGCGTCAGTTGGACCAGCATTCGTGCTGGACGTGCAGACCGCGTGAGACGACGCTTCATCCAGTCCCAAACATGCTCAATGGGGGACAGATCCGGAGATCTTGCTGGCCAGGGTAGTTGATTTACACCTTCTAGAGCACGTTGGGTGGCACGGGATACATGCGGACGTGCATTGTCCTGTTGGAACAGCAAGTTCCCTTGCCGGTCTAGGAATGGTAGAACGATGGGTTCGATGACAGTTTGGATGTACCGTGCACTATTCAGTGTGCCCTCAACGATCACCAGAGGTGTACGGCCAGTGTAGGAGATCGCTCCCCACACCATGATGCGGGGTGTTGGCCCTGTGTGCCTCGGTCGTATGCAGTCCTGATTGTGGCGCTCACCTGCACGGCGCCAAACACGCATACGACCATCATTGGCACCAAGGCAGAAGCGACTCTCATCGCTGATGACGACACGTCTCCATTCGTCCCTCCATTCACGCCTGTCGCGACACCACTGGAGGCGGGCTGCACGATGTTGGGGCGTGAGCGGAAGACGGCCTAACGGTGAGCGGGACCGTAGCCCAGCTTCATGGAGACGGTTGCGAATGGTCCTCGCCGATACCCCAGGAGCAACAGTGTCCCTGATTTGCCGGGAAGTGCTGGTGCGGTCCCCTACGGCACTGCGTAGGATCCTACGGTCTTGGCGTGCATCCGTGCGTCGCTGCGGTCCGGTCCCAGGTCGACGGGCACGTGCACCTTCCGCCGACCACTGGCGACAACATCGATGTACTGTGGAGACCTCACGTCCCACGTGTTGAGCAATTCGGCGGTACGTCCACCCGGCCTCCCGCATGCCCACTATACGCCCTCGTTCAAAGTCCGTCAACTGCACATACGGTTCACGTCCACGCTGTCGCGGCATGCTACCAGTGTTAAAGACTGCGATGGAGCTCCGTATGCCACGGCAAACTGGCTGACACTGACGGCGGCGGTGCACTGATACTGCGCAGCTAGCGCCATTCGACGGCCAACACCGCGGTTCCTGGTGTGTCCGCTGTGCCGTGCGTGTGATCATTGCTTGTACAGCCCTCTCGCAGTGTCCAGAGCAAGTATGGTGGGTCTGACACACCGGTGTCAATGTGTTCTTTTTTCCATTTCCAGGAGTGTATTTATCTTACTGCGTAAATAATTAACAATCTTGTGTGAAACAAGGTCAATTGGGGTGAGATAATGAGTGTATGTGACATGCTGTGTCAGTGGCAAAGTCACAGTGTGCAGATCCAACGGTCTCGTGTTTGATCCAGGCCATTCTATGATTTTAATCTGTGACTTTAAAATTATTTCACCTCTGGCAGTCACCGTTCGTGCAAAAAGTGCCAAGTTTCACCGTGATTATGAATCCGCATTTAACTGTAGGTCCCCTAAAACTGGTTGGTGAGTCAGTTCAAAGGTAGGAGGAAGACAACGGCGTACGACCTCCTACAGGACATAACCTGGTAAAGCACTGTGGTACTCAAAGCAATCTGCGTTAAATTTCGCTTTCCCTGTCACGAAAACTGTCAACGGCCGGGAGAGCGTTTTGGTGACCACACCCCCCTTCACACCCGCCTCCACCGATGCCTGTTGGGTGGCAGTCGTCACAGTTGGGTCCGCAGAGGACTGTTTGGACGGAGCTACTTTTCACTTTAGGAGCGTTCTGGCCGTGATACATTACTGCATCGGACATGCTAACAGTGCCAACAGCTCCTCGCGGATTGTTTCATGTGGACGGCAACGTTGACCTAGTCATAACAAGAATGTGCAGGACACCAGAAAGTTCCGTAATTTACCAGTAAGAGGCTTTCTTATTTCGTCTCTTCTAAAGTCTCGATGATAGAATTGGTCCTCTTCTATATTGGTCGTGTTTCCTAGTGCGCATACGACCATCTATCAATGCTGGGGAGTGACAAAGTCTCAGCGCTACTTGAAGATACACTGACGGATAAAGCTACAACACCAAAAGATAATTAATGTAGAATAATAAAATTTCGCCAATACATTTGTCAAGATAACATATTTAAGTGAGTAAAGTTCTCAGATCCATAGGTTATGTGTGAGACAAGTCACTGCAGATGTGAAATGGTGGTACATTAACAATCTGTGTAACGCCATAATTTTGAATAGAGACATGCAACCATGCAGTAAATGTGTTGAACAGTTGTCGGATGTCACTTTGTGACATGGAGTTTCATGCCTGTGGTACTTTGTCGGTCAATACAGGTACCTTTGATGCTGTTTCTGGAAGATGCTTGAGTTATCGTCTCATGTCCAATATGTGCTGGATTGGAGACAGATCTGGTGATCGAACAGGCGAAGGCAACATTTCGACACTGTAGAGCAAGTTGGGTTACAACAGTGGTATGTGGGTGAGCATTATCCTGCTGGAAGTCACCCCTTGGAATTTTCAAATGGTTCAAATGGTTCAGAGCACTATGGGACCTTACATCTGTGGTCATCAGTCCCCTAGACTTAGAATTACTTAAACCTAACTAACCTAACGACGTCACACACATCCATGCCCGAGGCAGGATTCGAACCTGCAACCGTAGCAGCCGCGCGGTTCCAGACTGAGCGCCTAGAACCGCTAGACCACCGCGGCCGGCCCTTGGAATTTTGTTCATGAATGACAGCACTACGGGTCGAATCACCAGACTGACGTACAAATTTGCACTCAGGGTGCGTGATATAACCCCGAAAGGGCTCCTGCTGTCATACGAAATAGCACCCCAGACCATAACTCAAGGTGCAGGTCCAGTGTCACTAGCACTTAGGTAGGCTGGTTGCTGGTCCTCAACTGGCCTCCTCCTAATCAACACATGGGCGCCCCTGGAACGAGGCAGAGCCAAATTTCTTCGGAAAACTCAACAGATTTCCAAGCTGCCGCCCAAGGACCTCTCGCCTGACAACACTGAAGTCGCAAATGGCGATGGTTTGGGGTCAGTGGAGTGCACGCTACAGGGCACCTGGCTTGGAGTTGTCCTTGGCGTAACTGATTTGTGACAGTTCGTTGTGTTACCATGGTTCCAGTTGCTGCTCATATTGGTACTGGAGATGCATTACTGTGCAGAGGCCATACGCCGAACAATGGACGTCCGTCTAGGTAGTGCCACGTAGTCGTCCGGAGACCGTTGTTATTACGACCGTACACTCACTTGAGCACCGCTGAATGGAGTCATGTACAGTTGCTACATTCCTACCAGCTCCATCTGCAATATCGGAATATGTAGCCTCCCGTGGTTCCATTACACGAACTCTTTCAAACACAGCGAAGTGTTGATCATGGCGTCCTTGTCGTCTTAAGGGCTTTCTAGACTAAAACTAAGATCAACTCACCACGTCCAACCTCAAAGGTTACTAATGCTCAAGACCGTTACAGCGATATTTTATATAAACCTGATATGCATACACATAGTGGCGCCAGTAACGCCACTCTTATGCGACTGGCGCGAAATTTGAATTGACATTTTGCTACTGTCCTGCTTGACGCAGTCAAGTCTTTGAAATATCTGGACGTAACGTTGCGAGGCTAAGAAATGCGGTAGCGAAGGAGAATGGTTGACTTCGATATATTGGGAGAATTTTAGGGAAAAGTGGTTCACCTGTAAAGGACACCGCATTTAGGACGCTGGTGCGACTTATTCTTGAGTACTGCTAGAGTGTTTGGGATCCGTACCAGCTTAGACTGAAGACGGTGTCGCAGCCATTCAGAGGCAGGTTCCCAGATTCGTTACCAATAGGTTTGAACGACACATAGGTGGTACGGAGATGCTTCGGGAACTCAAACGGAAATCCACGGAGGGATGGAGACGTTCTTTTTGAGAAAAGCCATAGAGAAACATTCATCTTTTGGATCTGTAGCTCTTGTTTTTCTTGCCGTGTATGTAGTTAAATTATAGCATATAGGTTCCGCCTTTTCGCAAACACACTTTTTTTTCTTTTTCCCAAACACGTGTCAACGCTTCTGTGCCATCATAAGTGCGTTTTATTTGTCGAAAGCTGTAAAATGTGGGCATATTGTAGGCTGAAAATGATCTGAAAACATAAAGCCTACAGAAAGTTTCTGTTCGTTTTGCTTCGTGGTGTGATTTTACATGTGGTTGTGTTCTGTGTTTATAGTGACTGATCCTTCTTTTGCGTTCTAAGGGCACTACAGACTCATATTAATGTACTTTGGGTAAGAACATTAATATGTGTGTGCAGTGCCCTCACAATGCGGAAGGGGGAGGATCAGTCACAACAAAACGTTGAGTAACAACAAACATATATGCAAAACATTCGAAACGGTAAAATCCTTTTTTTTTGTAAAAAAAACAAGGAGTATGTTAACGCAACAGTTGAATTCACATTTAAAACATTTGGGTTTGCAGATGAGAAGTTATCAATGCAGGGGACCAAACAGTTGATCGTACAAAACTATATAATGTAAGAAGAAAAACGAGAAAAAAAAATTTCTTCAGGCCTCACTTTGTTAGATCATTTACAAGCTAGTATGTTCACTTTTTACAGTTTTCAGTTTAAAGAAACCACTGATGATGTCAGAGTGGAACTAAAAAAATTTCTTGGGTAAAAAGCAAAAAAAATGTTTTCAAAAAGCGGAAACTATATCCTGTAACAATCGCGAACATTGAGAGAACCGGCATATGAAGCTGACTGCCAAACGATTCTACTACCGCCATCATGCTCTGCGCGTAGGAACGACGAATATAGGATAGGAGATATTAGGACTCATGCGGAAGTATACTGACATTCGTTTTTCTCTCGCTCTCTTTTCGAGTAGAACAGGAAAGGAAATGACTGCTAATGGCATAGGGTATCTTTCGCCATGCACCGTAAGGTAGCTTGCAGAGAAAACCGCAAGTAAATAATGAGCAGACGGATCTAACATACAAACGGCCTGGGATCGTAGGGCATTGCGGAGGATGGTTGGAAAGAACCGCATGAAATCAGCGGAAAGAGTCACTCGAGAGTTCCAAAATACTACTAGAATCCCAGCGAGGGTAATCACTGGTAGTTAGTTGGTTAGTTACATTCATGTTGCATGGATCATTTTTCAGGATAAAAATTGGCTCTGAGCACTATGGGACATAACTTCTGAAGTAATCAGTCCCCTAGAACTTAGAACTACTTAAACCTAACTAACCTAATGACATCACACACATCCATGCCCGAGGCAGGAGTCGAACCTGCGATCGCAGCGGTCGCGTGGTTCCAGACTGTAGCGCCTAGAACCGCTCGGCCACCCGGCCGGTTTCACAATAAATCATCATGAAGTGAAACGAGTTTCTTTACATTCATACTGGAAATTAATTTGTACACTATTTGTACTCTAAACATCACAATACAGGTTGAAGCAGAATTCACGGATCCAGGCTTCGCTGCGCGATTCCTCACATGCCAGCGATAAAAAAAATTCTCTCCCAACCAAAATTTCGTTTGGCAAGTACATCTGACAGGAAAAGGAAGTTAAAGAGTGACAATCGGGTATCACTGTAATCACACGTATGGTGACCACCTCTGAGAAAATATGTTGGTTCTACTGTGCACTTTGTGCAATGTATTAAATTTTGAGTTAGCATGCAGGAGGTCAAGGGTTCGATCCTGGGCTAAGGCATACGTTTTTTATTTGGTAAATTTATTTCAGGTGGTACATTATCTGGCATCTTACTCATCAACAGTGATTGCAGTGGGTCCTCTAGAAAACATTTACACTCACATACAACAATCGTAGAAATGGAATACTAGTCAGCTTTGGAAGTAGCCCTTTCCACATTGTGGGCGTGAATTTATTTGCACCACTTCATACACTAGATGCGAAACCTGTTTTCTTTTTACCTTCCTCCAATGGTCCCATAGATTAGTAGCAACTATAGCTCTTGCCTCGTTCAGTTCTATTACATTTCGTTACGGATGTACGTTATCAGTAGCACTAGCAAGGTGCTTTGTGAATAATGTCCAGACTGGGTTACTATTTGTATGTGTTATCACCATGGTCCCACTAATTATGCCTTTACACATTGAGTCTGGTAAGCACATGCTGTTTAGTACGTATCTCAATGCATTATTATTATTATTCTACCGATAGTATACAGTATGGTTTGAGAGTAAATCATAGAAATACGAAGGTAATGAGGAGTACTCGTAGTACAAATGAGAACAGCGAGAAACTTAACATCAGGATTGATGGTCATGAAGTCAATGAAGTTAAGGAATTCTGCTACCTAGGCAGTAAAATAACCAATGACGGACGGAGCTAGGAGGACATCAAAAGCAGACTCGCTATGGCAAAAAAGGCATTTCTGGCCAAGAGAAGTCTACTAATATCAAATACAGGCCTTAATTTGAGGAAGAAATTTCTGAGGATGTACGTCTGGAGTACAGCATTGTATGGTAGTGAAACAAGGACTGTGGGAAAACCGGAACAGAAGAGAATCGAAGCATTTAAGGTGTGGTGCTATAGACGAATGTTGAAAATTAGGTGGACTGATAAGGTAAGGAATGAGGAGGTTCTACCCAGAATCGGAGAGGAAAGGAATATGTGGAAAACACTGATAAGGAGAAGGGACAGGATGATAGGACATCTGCTAAGACATGAGGGAATGACTTCCATGGTACTAGAGGGAGCTGTAGAGGGCAAAAACTGTAGAGGAAGACAGAGATTGGAATACGTCAAGCAACTAATTGAGGACGTAGGCTGCAAGTGCTACTCTGAGATGAAGAGGTTAGCACAGGAAAGGAATTCGTGGCGGGCCGCATCAAACCAGTCAGTAGACTAACGACCAAAAAAAAAAAAAAAAAACCATTCTGGAAACTTCATGTCTATTACCTTTAGAGAAATTCGAAAACGAAGATTTCACAATAATTGATGTCTGGATGAATCATGCAGAACAATATCTGTCAAAAGGGTTATTTGCAATAGGTGGAACATCGCACAGGACTGACGACGCCTTTATACTGTATGTGCTGTCCACCAGACAGGGACTAGTAACGAGCGGAGTAACGCGCCCGTGACAGACTCCAATATACATGCGTACACGTATCGAATTTCCTCAGTGTAAATCTTTAAACCAGTGTGGCAGACTTATGGTATAGATAAACGATGTAGCCGATCGCGATTGCCGAGCGATTATAGGCACTTAAGTCCGGAACCGCGCGACTGTTACGGTAGCAGGTTCAAATTCTGCCTCGGGCATGGATGCATTTGACGTCCTTAGGTTAGTTAGGTTTAAGTAGTTCTAAGTTCTGGGGGACTGCTGACCTCAGATGTTAAGTCCCATAGTGCTCAGGGCCATTTGAACCATTGTACATGAGGATATGCTTCTGGTCCTTGGTGCTTCCGATAAGCGGGCTGGTGCTGGTGCTTGTGAATAAGCTGCTAGATATCCTCATCGACGCCATAAAAAAAAATGTGTTTTGTCATCTGGAGCAGCGCCTTCAGGAGTTAGGTTGTCTCCTTCCACCATCGCATGACAGAGGTCGTCTACGGACTCGCTCTACCCGAGCTACGGAGGAAGCTATTCTGGAGCTCATGCACCAAGAACCTCAGTGAAGTACACGTAGCGTAGCAAGGCCGCAGCGTGCCTTGCAAAGCACGGTTGTTAACATGCTGGACGAGCATGGGCTTCACCCCTATCATCCCTATGTGCATCCTGCACATCGTCATCAGAGAATGCATTTCCATGAATGGTTCTAACAACAACACGAAATCAAGGATGATTCTGTGAGCACCGTAATATGGTCAGCTGAACCAGCATTCACTCATGAGGGTATCTTCAACATGCACGATGACCACCAATGGTGTGAGGTTAACACAAACATCACCCACGACCGCGGATACCGAGTTCGCTTTGGTATCAACGTCTGGGCCGGAATATTGGGTGACAGGTGGTTGGGCCCTACATGTTGCCCGACCGGTTGACTGCACGAAGGTACCATGCATTCCTCTCGAACTAACTGCCTGATGCACTGGAAGACCACGCGCTGCATCAACTATCTGCTTACACCGCCTTCTATCTCTCGAGCCTCTCTCTACCCTGCAAAAATTCCTAATGCTGCGATGTCCTTCTCTGCCATCTTTCCACCTTGTACGAGGTCGGCCCAATGGTCTTGTTGTCTGGAGAGTTCCTTCAAATGCTTTCTTGATTATTCTGTTGTTTTCCCTTCTGTCCACATGTCCAGCCCAATACAGTCTCCTACGATTTTAATTTCTGGATGATAGTGGGTTGCTTCATTATCTGATAAATTTCATTGTTCTTTCGAATTCTCCATACGCCATTCTCCAACACAGGTCACCATATTTTTCTCATTACTTTTATTTCAAACACATTCAGTTTTTATCTTTCATTCTTTGTAAGCGTCCAGCTTTCTGAACCGTACAGTACTATGGGGCAGATAATAGTGTTGTATATCTTCTCCTTTGTGGTGATTGACAAAGCTTTACTTTTGAGTGGGATGATTAGTAAGTACAGACATCGTGACCCTGAGGCTATTCTTTCATTTATATCCATTGTTATGATATTTTTGCTGTTGAAACGTGATCCAAGGTATTGAAACTGGAGAACGTTTCTAAATTTAGAATATTGGTCAATTTAAAAGTAAGGATATGGGTTTATGACTCGACCTATTTCCATATATTCGGTTTCCTCTTGGTTAATCAAAAGCCCTATTTTACTGGCACTCTGCCTGAGAGATCTGTACATGCCTTTCAGCTCTTCTTTAGTTTCACTCAGCAACACTATATCATCTGCAAAAGCCAGGAGTTTTACTTCACTGTGTTCGAATTGGAGACCATTGCATGGATTTAAATTACTCTTCCGAACCACTTTCTCTAATGCAAGGTTGAAGAGGACACAAGAAAGAGCGTCTGCCTGTCGTAATCCTGTTTTAATTGAAAATGTGGGGGATATGGATACTCTGAACTTCACTGCTGCCTGGGAACCATCCATGCACAGTTGCATCCTAATGATTTTACTGTGTATACTAAATTCCCGTAAGGTGTTGTGGAGACTACTTCTGTGGATGCTGTCGTAGGCTTGCGGGAAGTCAGTGAAGAGACAGTGGATGATTTTGTAAAATTCCCAGTATTTCTCAAAGATCTGTCGTATAGTAAACAAATTATCAGTTGTGGAGCGGTTTGTTCGAAATCCAGCCTGGTAATCTTGAATAATGTTTTCCGCGTAAGGTTTAAGTTTTTCCAGAATGGTCATTGACAGGATTTTGTATGTTATGTTCAGCAATCTGATTCCTCTGTAATTTCCACATTACATTCTGCTTTCTTTCTTGCGTATGGGACAAATTATTGTAGTTTTCCACTCCTCAGGCAGCATTTCAGTTTTCCAGATCTTTGTTTAGCAGAGAATATGGTTCCAACGTGATGGAGCACGTCCACATTCTGGAACTAATGTGCGACAGCATTTGGACAGAACATTTCCAGGCAAAGGGCTCGGATGTGGAGGTCCAGTTGTATGGCCACCACTTTCACGTGACTTACATCCCCTGGATCTCTTCCTGTGGGGACACCTGAAGGAGCACATTTACTCTACTTTGCCGACGAGTGTGGAAGAATTGGTAGCGTGTGCCCATGCTGCTCTTGTTATTATGGATGCACCTTTGGTGCGAAGAGACCACAGCTGTATGATCCGGCGAGTTGCGCAATGTTTGGACGTGGAGGGAGGTTGCTTTGAGCATCTGTTGTTCTGAGGATAATGTATACTGTTGTGAATGTCATGCGGTCATTAATATGGACATTATTATTTTCAATGGTTGGTAATGTGCGACGTCTGAGCGCTCATACTACATTTAGTATAAATGACCAATAGATATTCTACTGCGCTGTCATCTTAAGCATTTCGAAACTGATATTGTTTCTGTAGTTATTCTGTCCTATGAGAGATCATTTGTTTCAACTGTCTATTTCTTACTTGTTTAACCACGTATTTGTTATGATCAGCGTTACAAAACGTTGTAAATTTAGGATACGCGTGACCTAAGGAATGATGTATATTACAGAATAAAATATCGGAATGAAATTAGCTAATAAAAAAAAAAATGCTCCCCAACCCAGGATCGAACCCTAGACCTCCTGCATCCTAACGCAAAACTTTATACGCTGTACCAACTGCACGGTACAGCCGATTGTACTGACAGACGTAGTTACCGTACAAGTTATTACAGTGTTGCCAGATTGCCACTCTTTAACGCCAGACGGTTTTTTTGTTGTTGTAACAAACAAACTGCGAATAGCCCTAATGCACTAGAAGTTTTCCACGTTACTAGTGAAGGTAGACTGAAAAATATCTACGAAGAAATGAAAATTTCTACCGCTCTTAAGAAGCATCCGGAACGTATTCCCAATGAATAAAAGGAGTTGAAAAGCGGGAATTTCCTGCAGAATTTCAAAAAAATATTAAGTTGGGCTCTGTTGTATTGTAGTTCGAGGTTTGCTTTTGTATTTTAATGCAACCTCTGATTCTTTGCTATGTAATCGGTTAATTTTTAACGGCTCTTGCTTTGCCAATTTGCATTTGTATTGAACTGTTTGTATAAGCTCATAACCCTATGTTATATCGAGATTGCAGCATACTCATAACGTCCCTATTACATTTTGTACACAGTAATTGCTCCTGCACTTCGTACTGCAAATGCTGTTGGTTTGCTGCCCGTCCCTACTTTTGTATCTATTGACTCGTGTTTATTCTTAATAAGTCATTTGTCATAGCTCGTCCGTCAGTCGATATACATACAATACTTTATACCTGTTCCTTACTTAGTTTCTGCTATTGGTTACCGTATATGTCTCCTGAGAGTATGTGATGCGTTTCCATGTACTTGCTCAAAATTAGTCATGTATACGATAGTGAGAACAATATTTTGGCAACTTCAAGTATCCATTAATGTATGACGTTGCAGTGTTGAATATCTATCGTAAAAATGTGCTGTTTTAGGACTATGGCTCATATCTCAGTGTTATTGTTGCCAATTGATGGAGTATTGTATTCCTATGATTTGTGGAATTTTGTACGTACCTGATATATATTTTTGTTAATATATTTAGAATAATGTAATTTCCCGGTGATATATAACGTACTGTGTATAATATTGTATGTCCATTTGTATGACCTTAATGTATTTTTTGGTCACCGACTGTTTTGTACCAATAATCTTGCTTATCAAATGTACTGGGTAAGATTCTGGAATAATGACACAGTATTCTGAAAGGAACGAGTAGTTGTCCAGTATGGATTCAGAGACATAAATAGAGAAAGCAGTTAATGAAAGCAGAAAATTCAATAAAAGTATTAAGCGATGGTCTGAATGTATTTTGATTCAGTCGTTTCGTGGAGATCTCTATCTCAGGTATAGCTAATGATATTCCCCTCGTTAAGAGTTTCTATTCTAACTGAAGGAGGACAGGTGGCAAAATAACAGTAACTATTAACATTACGTACACAGGCCATGTAGACCACTCGCAGCCTCCACAAACTGCCCCCATTCCTTTAGGTTTTGCGCTCGGTTCCTCTCGGCGTCTTCAGTCTGTAAGGCTGCCATCTCGTTCGCCAAGTTGTCCATCCAGCGGCGCCTCAGTCGTCCTATGTGGCGTCTGGTGTTTCGTATCCCCTTAAGTGTCTTCTTCACCTGTCGTTCTTCTAGCATACGGGCTGAACAGGCCTACCCACTGGAGTCATTGGCTCTGCCACCTCTATAGTATTGTTAGTTGTAGAATCGAGAGATAGAATTCCTCATTCTTTTTCCTTCTCCATTCACCTGTACCTAAGATCGGTAACTTACTCTTCCTTCAGATATTAACAGTTTCGCCTTTCCCCGTTCAGTCACGTTCAAGGTTTTTGAACCGCAAATGACTGTTGGGCATATCACTATGTTGTATCTTCTCATATCAGTATTCACTGATTCTGTTATTCTTTCTCTACTGTTTTTCTGTGCTGTTGTTGCTGGTAAACTGAGATCCCAAGTACATGGACTGGTGATCTTTCTTCAACCTCATTCCATCCGTCCCAAGAAATCTTGCCGCTATTGTCTTCTCCTAATTGCATGAATTCCGTTTAGTTTTGATTCACCTTGATCCCCTGCTCCTGTACGTAGTTCTCCATTTTCTGGTACATTTCAGTACTGTGTCACCTGCATATGCGAGTCAGTTAAAGTTTCCATCTGTACTCCAGTCCACTCGTGTTGTGTGCAGTTTCTTATTACTTTCTTTAACATGACCTTGATTAGAACACATGAGAGACCATCCGCCTGTCTGAGATCCATCTTCGTCTCAGACGTTCCTGACGTGATTCCTTGGAGTTGCACTGCTGCCCTTGAACCATCTACACAAGTTTGCACCATCCTCACTGCCTTGTCAGCTATTCAGTAGCCACGCAGTGCATTGTATAGGCTATTCCTGTGGATACTGTCGTACGTCTGTTGAATATCGACGATCAGATTACAGATGTCTCTATCATATTCCCAATTGTTTTCAAACAACTGTCTTAGGATGAAAATGTTACTCACTGTCGATCGGTTTGATCGACAGCCAGCTTGGTATTCCTTTATGTTGTTTTAATGAATGATTGTAATTTTCCCATATGTCCGATAATAATGATAGGCAATACCTCGTAGGATAGATTCAGCAAACTGATGCCTCTGTAGTTATCACATTCAGTTTTCCTGTCCTTGTATATATGACATACCAAGGCCCATTTCTACTCTTATGGTTGTGCCTCATCCTTCCATATGAACCGGATTACATAATATATATCTAAGTGCAAGCTCCCTCCTCCCTCTTTAATTCTTCTGTCATTCTGCCCTCCGCTGGGGCCATGTTGTTCCTGTGTTTTCCGACTGCAACCTTGACATCTTTTTCAGCCACTTCGCATTCTTCTTCTTCTTTTCCTTCGTGGTGGCTCCAGCTAGCAACCTACTGCGTCTGAGCGATTCAAGAGTTCTTAGAAGTATTATTTCCATCTTGTACATGATTAAAGCAATAAATTTTTAATTTCACTTAACAATTAGAGAAGGACTTCGTTTGAATAACCGTGTACGACAAGCTACTGTAATTGTGTTGTCATTTTACTCGTGACAAAAACAGCTTTTCAGGTGACTCAATACTGAATTCTGGTTCTCACGAATTGAGTTACAGTCTTCTGTTTTTCAGAAACTCTTCCCTTTAAGGTACACTTTCACTGTATGGAACTGGAGAAAATAAAGCCACGTCTGGTCTGTAGGAAAGATGCGACTGCGCTTTCTTACGTGAAAATTGCTCTATATTCAATATAGCAAAATGTTCTATGTGCACCACAGTAAACTATTGGCTAGCCAAGTTAGTTTTTTAAGCTCATGATGAGTTCAGCAATTAATAACGATTCTCCTATCACGAAATGTTACGAATTTATTGTTCACGAAAGTCGATCGACTTACCGGCTAAATTCAATGTCCGACTAACTTTCGACGGTTTGGAAAATGAGAAAATCGTTCAACTCTAGCCAGGTTCTACTATTCGCTCTCTTTACGCCTGCTGAAGCGTCGAAGTAATATTCGCTGCTAATATCTGTAACAAGAAAATGAGTTTAATGTTAGCGCTTTATTCTATTAGTAAAGAGCTACAAGATCACTTAACACTTTAACATAAATCAAGTACTCAGACGTAACGGACACTTCTCTCTCTATGGCGGTTTTTGATTGAAACGGAAGGAACATTAAGTTCTGACAACCCGTCGACGAGATGATTCTTAGAGACGGATCACAATTCAAATGGCAGAAATATTTCGTCAGGTGACTCAAAAATCTGTTCTTAACAGAGTGGTGAGTAAGTTGACAAGTTGGTTAATATGCTAAATTGTATTCTACTTAAGTAGGGATCAAATAGACGTCTCTTTCTCCTTGTTTTGTTTTCTAAGACTCTGCATGCGGATAGTGGGATGGCACCTTTAATCTAAACGATCCTGATTTTCTGTTCTTATAGGTCTAACAAGGAGAGGCCGCCAATTGTGAAATTCAGATTCGATTCATATTGCGCATAATAAAAGCTCATGGCCAGAGGTGTAATGTGGCAAAGCACCAAGATGCACTTCTCAACCGTTGTCGAGAAAATAGACAGTTAAAAGAAACTGTTGCGGTGAAATACTCTCTACGCTTAATGTTTTTCTACAGCATACTGGCGCAGCGGTAAGCGCTCGGGTTCGTAATCCGAAGGTCGCCGGATGGAATCTCGAGCCATGCAGATTTTTTTTATTATTAGTTTTTTGTAATTGATATATATAAACGGTTCAAACGGTTCCAATGGCTCTGAGCACTATGGGACTCAACTGCTTTGGTCATTAGTCCCCTAGAACTTAGAACTACGTAAACCTAACTAACCTAAGGACATCACACACATCCATGCCCGAGGCAGGATTCGAACCTGCGACCGTAGCAATCGCACGGTTACGGACTGTGCGCCTAGAACCGCGAGACCACCGCGGCCGGCTCATAATGAATTGCTTATGCATGTTGGTGAAGGCGGACAGCTCTCCTATTCTACGGCCTCAATTTTTCCCATTGTTTAATAGGGTGTACCAAAGCTCTCACGTCCGCCCTGATTTTCGACGATGTTATAAGTTGCACTAGGGATCGCATCTACCTTCTTTCGAAGTTACCAGGCAACTACGCTGTTATGCGGCGGCTCGTTTCGGCCCATTCAACGTCTGTCCTTCAAGTGTCATGAGCGAGTAACGGAGTTTATACTTCATACCTGCCACAGCAGGGCCTCTATTCTAATTCGAACGTTTGACTTACGCTATACGCATTCGTTTCGGAATATTGTTTCTATGTCTTCCGTTAACTATACGTGGTTAACATTATGAATTACAATTAATAACTCTTGTGAAATACAACATGTTGTGGTTGGCAGGAGAGCCAACCGTATGGTTAAAGGAGGCCGAAATGCACGCGTCTCAGCTCACGCAGGCGGGCGTGAGGTCTGGAACATGACAAGGAAATTAGAATTGAGAAAAACGGACGTAGCTGGTGGAATACTTAACTTTAATCGATTCATGGAGAACGTCGCTCTTTATGGTACATGATTCACAATATCAATAGTACGGATACTGGCGCCTTGCTAGGTCGTAGCAAATAACGTAGCTGAAGGCTATGCTAACTATCGTCTCGGCAAATGAGAGCGTAAAAATCAGTGAACCATCGCTAGCAAAGTCGACTGTACAACAGGAGCGAGTGCTAGGAAGTCTCTAGACCTGCCGTGTGGCGGCGCTCGGTCTGCTATCACTGATAGTGGCGACACGCGGGTCCGACGTATACTACCGGACCGCGGCCGATTTAAATGCTACCACCTAGCAAGTGTAGTGTCTGGCGGTGACACTACACAACATAATGATGTTCGAAGTCGCCAGTTTTCCCACGACTAACGACTTTCAACAACTTATTATATGCATAATTGTTGCAACTGATTACCGGGAATTATATGTATATATATTTGAATTACAAAAAAAAAAAAAAATACTAAAAAAAAGGTTGCATGGCGCGAGCTTCGATCCGGCGACCTTCGGATTACGAACCCGAGAGCTTACCACTGTGCCACGACGCTGTAGAAAAAATATTAATCGTAGAGAGTATTTCACCACAACGGTTTCTTTTAACTGTCGATTTTCTTGACAACGGCTGAGAAGTGCATCTTGGCGCTTACACCTCTGGCCATGAGCTTTTATTATGCGCAGTATGAATCGAATCTGAATTTCGTAATTGACGGCCTCCCCTTGGAAGCCTCTTTTATGGAAGGGAATCGTTCCTGACTGCTTATTGAATCCTTAATTACCTCTGCGTCTTGGTCTAAGATTTTAAACTTTTAGTATTAGGAAGATATTCCTGCACCTATTAGGGGAACATAACTCCTGTTTCTCATGTTTCAACTTGTCAACCAGCATAAAAATTCCAAGCAAACAAAGGCAAATTTGTTTATTGTTCAACGCTAAAGA
Source organism: Schistocerca gregaria (assembly GCF_023897955.1). Taxonomy (NCBI): domain Eukaryota; kingdom Metazoa; phylum Arthropoda; class Insecta; order Orthoptera; family Acrididae; genus Schistocerca; species Schistocerca gregaria. The sequence continues at coordinate 255,937,982 of NC_064926.1, forward strand.
ACGTAAATATGGTGCGAAATTCTCTATGTATCTTACTACCCTCCGTGTTTAATAACTATCTGTAGGAAGAGATTTCGTGAAACGAAATGTGCTAAAAGAATCAACTTGGACAATTAATTTGAGATGATTTTTATGCCGTCCGTTCACACATCACAGTGGATCTATAACTGATTTAGATTAATAAAATGGTTTACAATTTCGTTCGCTCCTAAGCGCGAGCGCAATGTCGTTTCGGTAGCTGCAGCTGTGCAGTTTCGTGTTGACCACGTTCATACGTTAAAATTAACGACTTACTGAGTTCACTTTGGCGCCTCTAAAAAGTTTTATCACCTTCGTACACTACTTCACAGTTAGCTTCACACATTCCATAAAAGAAACGAGCTCCTGTGACAAAGCATATAAGACGACAAATGTGCTCAGGACATAAGGTTGTTGTTATACTAACTGCTCGTAAGCAATCGGTAGCCAGTTCACTTTGTTAATCTGATACTGGTGTTCATCACTCGCATTCTTTGGAATGAAGTGGCAATATGTGAAATATCAGAATACAGAACTGAAACGAAAATGTAATACATAGTCTTTCGCAAGGAACGTAACAGACCACGTTCACTTACTCGTGATGTAACATTACCGACGAATGCCGTGCCTTTGCAGGAATAAAGGTCCTGTACCCAACAAACATTGCTTTTGTTTTCATTTAAACACAGATAACGGAAACAAATAACGTATGCGTTAGGCTGGGATGATTCTCCGACGTAACGTTAACGACAAAGGATTTATAGCTGCACATATCTCGCCTGACATACGCCACGGAAACATGGGTACGACGGCAGTCGTAAACAGCGCGTGGGTAGCGAGAGAAATGCGTGCCACATTCATATGTGAAATAGCTCTCGTCCAGCGCCGACATTCCACGTCCACATACTCTTGGTTGCCTGCTACCGAATGTACGGAACACTGCACGAAATTGCTGCGGTGATAGACGATAACGTACTTTACTAGGGCACTAAACTCTTTTGAAATCTGGCTAACTTTGTAATGGTAAGCCATTAGGGATGCGATCACAGGCACGTTTTGTTGACAGAAATACTAAATTTGCTACTTTTACAAGTGATGCAAACCGAATTTCAGAATCTGATTTTCGCTGTCGTGTTGTTACGACCTTAAAGGGTTTTGGTAGGCCGGTCAAATATCCGTTTTCCGAACAGCAGGTAATTTACAAAATGGCCTCTGGAAATAAGTTTTTGTGGTTTTCTAATCTGGTCAACACAATTGCTGTTTCTCTCCAATTAAGAGGTGGGCCAAGTAATATTTCCGCTTGTGTTTTACTGCACGAACAGTCACTCTGTCCAGATCAGCTGAAAATTTTTATAGAGTAGAGGTAACGTGACAGCCAGTATACGTTTCAAAAACGATTTTGCGTGTCTATGTGTGGCCAGTTACAGAACATTTTTCCACACAAGTCATTCGTCCCTCTGCCCTTTCAATTTTTCCGCCTAAGTCACATGCAGCCTTATCATTTTCTGTGTAAAGCCGTTATTTTATTAATTCCACCAGGTAAATTATCTGTGTGTGCCTCCCAAGCCACTCTCCTGCGCTTCTGTACCCGGACACGTGTGGCCCTTGTGACTTCTTCTGCTACTCGAAAGTTCCGTCTTTAGTCAAACTAACTTTCAATATTGTTCATAGGCCTTTTCTTTTAGCTCTAAATATGAAAATGTGTCATCTTGAGGAAAAAACCACACTGCCAAATGTGCGACACTATGAGAAAGAGAAACGGTCCCATTTAAAATGTTTCAATTAAAAATGCAGTCTCTATTTGAGGTATTTATTTCAAAATTAACGCTCTTCGCGCTAGTGCACATCCCCGAATTTGTGTAAATTGACAATGACATATGTTTCATAAACGTAGACATGGTCCGTTTAGGCTATAAAGGGATTTTTATTTAATCTTGCGATTAGCTAATTTCAGCTACTTGTCATTGTCAAGCACCTGTATAACCAACACGGAAAAGCACTACATTGTCAGCATGCATCGCCGTGTATAAACAACGTTTTACGCACCTCACATTAAGATAAAACATCATTGCACAAATTTTTACAGCCGCATAGTAACCGACGGCAGCTGGTAATTTGTCACCGACTCATATTCGTCCGAAGACTTTAGGATGCTCGATAGCACCTACCATAGGCACTTTACATATGTTGCTGGCGTGCCAGACATAACAATGGTACAATTTATGAAGTATTTTTTAATTATGATCACTTCATAAGTTTTTCAAGGTTTTGGGATTTGTGTCTGGATCATGGTCTGATTGGTTAATCTGCGCATGCAAGACTAGAAATGGACTTTCCTTGGTATTCCACTGGACCCGGAGGTCCGTTCTTTTTCGTTTCACATATGAGTTCAGCCAGCTGCTTACCCCCACACGCATATAAGGATGCTATAGTTCTTGCCTGTGGTATTGCATAGTTTGTTAAAGAATCACCTTTCTCGTCCTCGATAGGGAAAAGAACTTGAAGAACTTCATTGGCCTTCTTTCAGATTGTTATCATTCGGTCTTTTGTCTGGAAGTGGAGTCACCAATGATGCAACCTATTTTCCTAGTAATAATTTCATATGACGTTCCCCACGACGTAGTGATAGTTATGTAAGTAGGCTGTTTAGGTTTTTATGTTGGTAACGCCACGTAGCGCTCTGTATGAAAATCACTGGCTGTGCTGTGTGCAGTCTGTGACTAGTTTGCGTTGTTGTCTGCCATTGTAGTGTTGGGAAACTGGATAAGCGCGTAGCGTTGGGCAGTTGGAGGTGAGCCGCCAGCAGTGGTGGATGTGGGGAGAGAGATGGCGGAGTTTTGAAATTTGTAAGACTGGATATCATGAACTACTATGTATATTACGATTTTTTAACACTATTAAGGTAAATACATTGTTTTTTCTCTATCAAAATCTTTCATTTGCTAACTATGCCTATCAGTAGTTAGTGCCTTCAGTAGTTTGAATCTTTTATTTAGCTGGCAGTAGTGGCGCTCGCTGTATTGCAGTAGTTCGAGTAACGATGATTTTTGTGAGGTAAATGATTTATGAAACGTATAGGTTAATGTTATTCAGGGCCATTCTTTTGTAGGGATTTTTAAAATACTCTCCTGGAAATTGAAATAAGAACACCGTGAATTCATTGTCCCAGGAAGGGGAAACTTTATTGACACATTCCTGGGGTCAGATACATCACATGATCACACTGACAGAACCACAGGCACAAAGACACAGGCAACAGAGCATGCACAATGTCGGCACTAGTACAGTGTATATCCACCTTTCGCAGCAATGCAGGCTGCTATTCTCCCATGGAGACGATCGTAGAGATGCTGGATGTAGTCCTGTGGAACGGCTTGCCATGCCATTTCCACCTGGCGCCTCAGTTCGACCAGCATTCGTGCTGGACGTGCAGACCGCGTGAGACGACGCTTCATCCAGTCCCAAACATGCTCAATGGGGGACAGATCCGGAGATCTTGCTGGCCAGGGTAGTTGACTTACACCTTCTAGAGCACGATGGGTGGCACCGGATACATGCGGACGTGCATTGTCCTGTTGGAACAGCAAGTTCCCTTGCCGGTCTAGGAATGGTAGAACGATGGGTTCGATGGCGGTTTGGATGTACCGTGCACTATTCAGTGTCCCCTCGACGATCACCAGAGATGTACGGCCAGTGTAGGAGATCGCTCCCCACACCATGATGCCGGGTGTTGGCCCTGTGTGCCTCGGTCGTATGCAGTCCTGATTGTGGCGCTCACCTGCACGACGCCAAACACGCATACGACCATCATTGGCACCAAGGCAGAAGCGACTCTCATCGCTGAAGACGACACGTCTCCATTCGTCCCTCCATTCACGCCTGTCGCGACACCACTGGAGGCGGGCTGCACGATGTTGGGGCGTGAGCGGAAGACGGCCTAACGGTGAGCGGGACCGTAGCCCAGCTTCATGGAGACGGTTGCGAATGGTCCTCGCTGATACCCCTGGAGCAACAGTGTCCCTAATTTGCTGGGAAGTGGCGGTGCGGTCCTCTACGGCACTGCGTAGGATCCTCCGGTCTTGGCGTGCATCCGTGCGTCGCTGCGGTCCGGTCCCAGGTCGACGGGCACGTGCACCTTCCGCCGACCACGGCGACAACATCGATGTACTGTGGAGACCTCACGCCCCACGTGTTGAGCAATTCGGCGGTACGTCCACCCGGTCTCCCGCATGCCCACTGTACGCCCTCGCTCAAAGTCTGTCAACTACACATACGGTTCACGTCCACGCTGTCGCGGCATGCTACCAGTGTTAAAGACTGCGATGGAGCTCCGTATGCCACGGCAAACTGGCTGACACTGACGGCGGCGGTGCACAAATGCTGCGCAGCTAGCGCCATTCGACGGCCAACACCGCGGTTCCTGGTGTGTCCGCTGTGCCGTGCGTGTGATCATTGCTTGTACAGCCTTCTCGCAGTGTCCGGAGCAAGTATGGTGGGTCTGACACACCGGTGTCAATGTGTTCTTTTTTCCATTTCCAGGGGTGTATTTTGTGTCAGTTTAAATACAGTAATGTATAATATTTTTAAGGGGTCGTTTCAGTTATTTCAGAGAAACGTCTCCAGTTATTTGCTTCAGATCACCTCACATTTTTACTGTTCTTTCAGCTGATTGTATCATATCATTCTCCACTGAGATGACGAAAGTCTTGGGACAGAGATAAACACATATACAGAAGGCGGTAGTACCGCGTACACAAAGTATGAAATTGCAGATCGTTGGGATAGCTGTCAATTCTTCGCTGGGGATTCATGCGAAAAGGTTTCGAACGGCCGCACGACGGGAATTAAGATTTTGTGGACTGTGCACCTGAGTGGACTGGGCCCTCGGTTATGTTCGACTACTTGGACACCATTTGCAACCATTTATGGACCTCATGTTCCCAAAGAACGGTGGAATTTTTATGAATGACATTGCGTCATGTCGCCGAGCCATAATTGTTCGGGATTGGTTGGAAGAGTGTTCTGGACAATTCGAGCGAATGGTTTGGCCATTCAGATCGCCCGACATGAATCTCATCGAAAATTGATGAGGATTAATCGATAGGTCAGTTCGTGCACAGAATCCTGCATCGGCATCACTTTCGTAATTATGGACGGTAATAGTCAGCACGCTTGAATATTTCTGAGGGTGAATTCCAACGATCTGTTGAGTTCATACCGCCTCGAGTTGCTGCATTACGCCAGATAAAAGGATGTCCGACTCAATATTAGGAGGTGCGTTAAGTCTTTTGTCAGCCTAGTGCAACATCTCTGTTACACAATCTTCTTTGAAATTTTCTTCTCGCATTGAAATATTTTCTTCTACTCTCTGTAAACCCAAGTCTTGAGGATGTGAGTTGTGCTGTATCGAGTTATTCCTTCGATGGTACATCTGGATATCATTTGAGACTTCAGTGGTTTCTAAACAGTATTTCGCAATTTGGCTTTCTAAAATGTATGTGGATTAATTCTACTGTTATCAAGTTAGAATCGTTAGTTGGTCCTCCTAAAGTGACTTACCAGTGTTGCACGGAACTACAAGATGACATGCATCTCTTTTATAACTACTTTCGAGCTTTCTCTCGAGCTGTTTTGGTAAGCAGGTAGGTTAGCAGGCAAAATACGCATATACACTGGCAGCCCGAGAATCGCCTCTTCCTATTCACGACCTCTGTCACCTGGTGTCTCACTAAACCATTGGACGGATTTAACGTTTACACCAATAGTATTTACAGAAAGTTTACTATAAAACTCCGAAAAGACCTTGCAAGGCCCAACGGCACCGACCGGCCGCCGTGACATCTTCAGCCCACAGGTGTCACTGGGTGCGGATATGGAGGGGCATGTGCTCAGAGCACCGCTATCCCAGCCGTATGACGGTTTATGAGACCTGAGGCCGCTGCTTCTCAATCAACGAGCTCCTCAGTTTGCCTCCCAACGGTTGAGTCCATCCTGCTTGCCAACAGCGCTGGGCAGATCGGAGGGTCACCCATCCAAGTGGTAGCCCAGTCCGACAGCGCTTAACTTCGGTGATCTGACGGGAATCTATGTTACCACTGCGGCATGTTTACTATAAAGCCCCCAAGAAATATATTTTAAATCTTCTCACAGAACTGAAAATGTTGAGAATCTAACCATAACAACTGCAAGTATGTTGCCTTCATTACGCAGCTGAATGCATTTCGTGACTTGTGGCCGTCTATTGGAAACTACACTGCCTGGAAAAAAAAAAATGAAGCACCGAAGAGACATGGGCGGATGAAAATGTAGCTTCGCACACATAGACATCGGCGGATATTAAATGAAGAAAGTTCCAATTTTCTGTGATATGTAGAACGGAAACCAATGAGCATTAATGTTGTTCATGTAGTGTTGTTACCATGTGTGGTAGGGCATGTAAGGTGCCTGACAAGTATCGGATGCTGAGCAATCACTGAAGGACCAGGATGTGACGTCTACTCGTATGAGACAGCGTCAAGTGTGCCTCGTTGTGTGTCTCCATTTGTCCGCGTTGACAATCGTGCAAAATGCTGAATAGTGTAGCATTTGGATGTGACAGTAGCTGCCTGTGGAACTGCAAGGGAATGTGACAGCAGACATAATCGTCGTCGAGGTGTCGGTCGACCACATCTGGTCACCACAAGGGAGGAGCACCGTACTGTGCACCGAACACATCGTAACCCATTTCACATCTGTGCATGCCATCGGAGGACAAGTACTGGGCTCTCTACAACAGTCTCTGTCATTCTGCACCATTGATCGGAGACTCACAGTGGCCGTACTACGGAATTACAATCCCATATGTAGGCTTCCATCAACACCGCAACACTAATGTGTGTTTTTGGAGTGGTGCCGTTACCGGGAAGCACGGACTGCTGATGAATGGCGCGCAGTGTGCTCACTGATGAATCGCGGTTCTGCACGGCCCCAGATGGCCATTGTCTACACAACGTCTACGACATACTTCAAAATTCATCAAACGTGTGTGGTGGAGGTATCACTAACTGGTGCCCCCTTACCTGTTCCACTCGCGATTTTCACGTGGGAAGAATGACATTCGGAAAGCCTTTCTTTTGTCATCAGTCTTCTGGCTGGTTTGATGCAGCTCCCCACGAGTTCCTCTCCTGTGCTAACCTCTTTATCTCGGAGTATCACTTGCAACTTACCTCCTCTATTATTTGCTGGATGTATTCCAATCTCTGTCTTCCTCTACAGTTTGTGTCTTCTACAGCTCCCTCTAGTGCCATGGATGTTATTCCGCGATTCTTAACAGATGTTCTATAGTTCTGCTCCTTCTTCCTGTCACTGTTTTTCCTATATTTCTTTCCTTGTCGATTCTGTGGAGGACATTATCATTACTTACCTTATTTTCAACATTCGTCTGTAGCATCACATCTCAAATGCTTCGAATCTCTTCCCTTCCGGTTTTTCCACAGTCCATGTTTCACTACCATACACTGCTGTGTTCCAGACGTACATCCTCAGAAATTTCTTCTTCAAATTAAAGCCGATATTTGATATTATTAGACTTATCTCGTTCAGGAATGCACTGTTTGCCATTGCTAGTCTGCTTTTGATGTCCTCCTTGCTCCGTCCGTCACTCGTTATGTTACTGCCTAGGTAGCAGAAGTCCTTAACTTCATCTACTTCGTGACCACCCATCCTGATGTTACGTTTCTCGCTGTACTCATATCTACCACTTCTCATTACCTTCATCTTCCTTCGATTTACTCTCAGTCTATACCATGTACTCATTAGACTGTTCATTCCATTCAGAAGATTATGTAATTCTTCTTCACTTTTACTCAGGACAGCAATGTCATCAGCGAATCATAGCACTGATATCCTTTTACACTGAATTTTAATTTCACTCCTGAATCTTCCCTTTACTTTCATCACTGCTTCCTCGATGTACCGATTGAATAGTAGGGGCGAAAGGCTACATACTTGTCTTACACCCTTTTTAATAAGGGCAATTCGTTCTTGATTGTGTAGTCCTATTACATCCTCTTGGCTGTTGTACGTATTGTACGTGACCCGTCTTTCATTATAGCTGACGCATATTTTTCTCAGAATTTCGAGCATTTTTTTCCGTTATCCCGAACACCTTGCACCATTTTACATTGTCAAACCCTTTTTCCAGGTCGATAATTCGTATTATGGTGTCTGGATTTTTCAGTAGTCTTGCTTGCATTATTAACCGCAGCGTCAGAGTTGACTCTCTCGTGCCTTTACCTTTCCTAAAGCCAAATTGATCTAGCGCATCCTCAATTTTCTTTTACATTCATCTGTTAGCAACTTGGATGCATGAGCTGTTAAGCTAATTGTGCGATAATTCTCGCAACTTGTCAGCTCTTGCTGTCTACGGAACTGTGTGGATGATGTTTTTCCGAAAGTCAGATGGTATGAAGCCAGACTCATACATTCTACACACCAACGTGAATAGTCGTTTTGTTGTCACTTCCCCTTACGATTTTAAAATTTTTGATGGAATGTTATCTACCCCTTCTGCCTTATTTGACCTTAGGTCCTCCGAAGCTCTTTTAAATTCTGATTCTATTACTGGGTCCCCTATATCTTCTAAATTTACTCCTGTTTCTTCTACTATCACTTTAGGCAAAACTTCTCTCTGATACAGGCCTTCAATGTAGTCTTTCCACTTATCTGCTCTTCCTCTGCATTTAACAAAGGAACTACCGTTGCACCGTTAATGTTATCACCTTTGCTTTTAAGACTGTCGAAGGTTATTTTGACTTTCCTGTGTGCTGAGTGAGTCCTGCTGATAGCCACTTCTTTAATCGATTTCTTCGCATTTTTCATGCTGCCGTTTTGTCTTAGCTTTCCTGCACTTTCTACTTACTTCATTCCACAGCGACTTGTACTTCTGTATTCCTGAGTACATATTTGTACCTCCTTCTTTCATCGATCAATTGAAGTATTTCTTCAGTTACCCATGATGTCTTCGCTGTTGAACTCTTTGTACCTATGTTTTCCTTTCTAACTTCTGTTCTCGCTTTTTTTAGGGATATCCATTCCTCTTCAATTGAGCTGCCTACTGAGATATTCCTTATTGCTGTATCTATAGCTTTAGAGAGCGTCAAGTGTATCTCGTCATTCCTTAGTACTTCCGTATCCCACTTCGTTGCGTATTGATTCTTCCTGACTAATGTCTCAAACTTCAGCTATATTGTGATCTGAGGCTATGTCTGCCCCTGGGTGCGCCTTTCAATCCGATATCTGATTTCGGAATCTCTGTCTGACCTTGATGTAATCTAACTGAAATCTTCCCGTATCCCCGGTCTTTTCCAAGTATACCTCCTCCTCTTGTGATACCTGAACAGAGTATTCACCGTTACTAGCTGAAATTTATTACAGACCCCAATTAATCTTTCTCCTTTCCCATTCCTTGACACGAGCCCATATTCTCCTGCAACCTTTTCTTCTAATTCCCCTAGAATTGCATCCCAGTCCCTCGTGTGTATTCGATTGTCATCTCCCTTTACATACTGTATTACCCTTTCAATATCCTTATACACTTTCTCTATCTCTTCAACTTCACCTTGCGACGTCGGCGTATATACCTGAACTATCGTTGTCGTTGATGGTTTGCTGTCGAAACTGTTCACAGTAACACACTCTCTGCCCTACTTTCCTACTCATAACGAATCGTACTCCCGTTATACCATTTCTGCTTCTGTTGATATTACTCTATAATCACCTGACCACAAAACTTTGTCTTCTTTCCACTTCACTTCAGTGACCCCACTATATCTAGATTAAGCATTTGCATTTCCCTTTGCAGATTTTCTAGTTTCCCTACCACGTTCAAGCTTCTGACATCCCACGCCCTGAGTCGTAGACTGTTATTATTTCGCTGATTATTCAATATTTTTCTCATGGCAATCTCCCACTTGGCAGTCCCCTTCCGGAGATCCGAATGGGGGACTGTTCCAAAATCTTTTGCCAAAGGAGGGATCATCATGACACTTCTTAAATTACAGACCACATGTCCCGTGGATACACGTTACGGGTCTTTAATACAGTGGTTTCCATTGCCTTCTGCATCCTCATTCTGTTGATCTTTGTTGATTCTTCCGCCTTTAGGGGAAGTTTACCACCCCTAGGACACCAGAGAGCCCTGAACCTCTGTCCGCTCCTCCATCCTCTTTGACAACGTCCTTGGCAGGAAGAGGGTGACTACTCATGCCGGAAATCTTCGGCCGCAAATGCTGATTGTTAATCAAAATTCAAACCGCGGTGGGATTCGATCCCGAGTCAGATGACGTTTTTATTATGAATCAAAGACGCTTTCCCAACACCACGGGTGCCTCTGGGCTGCGTCTAATTTCTCGAAATTTCTCGCCATAGTCATTTCATGAGATGTATGTGGGAGGAAGTTATATATCGTCCTATCCTTCCCGGAAAGTGCTCACTCGACAGTTCAATAGTAATCCGTGATACACGAAGAATCTCCCGTAATACTTGCAACTGGAGATTGTAGAACAGCTAATGCTTTGGCGCCGACTAAACGAACCCATGACTTAACGTGCCGCTCTTCGTTGGATCTTCTGTCTCTCATCAGACGGTCCTACTTGTTGAGAGTCCTAGATTAATGAACAATACTCCACAATCAGTCCAACATTTGCCTTATACTCCACTTTCTTTATGGACGAGTTGAATGTCTCAAGATTCTTTCATGTATCTAAGCCTAGCATCTGTTCCTCCTACTATTTGTTTTACGTGGGCATTACATTTAACACTGCTCTTTGTATTTTACGTTAGATACGGTTTGAAGCAATTTGTCATCAACAGTGTATCTGAACAGTAGTGGATTTCTTTTTGTATATGTGTGCTGTATTTTGCATTTACTTACGTTCAGGGTCAACTGCCAGAGCCTGTATCACTGATCGAGAAGCAATTCATTTTGGGCATCGGCACTCTCTTCTGGTGTTACTAGCTTCTTCTATACAACCGCATCAACTACGAACAATCTTAGAGAGCTTTCGGCGCTTTTTACTAGATAATTTATTTACATTGGAAACTGTAACGGTCATATCACATTTAATTTTAAAACTGTGGCAACCACAGTTCAAACAGCTGTATTTGATTGCTTAACACTTGATGTAGTGAGCCGGCCGGGGTGGCGGAGCGGTTCTAGGCGCTACAGTCTGGAACGGCGCGACCGTTACAGTCGCAAGTTCGAATCCTGCCTCGGGCATGGATGTGTGTGATGTCCTTAGGTTAGTTAGGTTTCAGTATTTCTAAGTTCTAGGGGACTGATGTCGTCAGTAGTTACGTCCCATAGTGCTCACAGCCATTTGAACATTTTTTTTTGATGCAGTAAATTGTTTTTTTTTTTATAAAAACACAGATCACACATGTTAAAGCTATTAAAAGAAACTAAATGAAACGTCCAGTGGTCGTCTGATAAACCCAAAGTTTTGCATCTTTTGAGTTGCATCTTCTGGTGCAAACGTAAGTGGTACGTCATAGGTTACAGAATGCAGCAGTGTAACAGCTGGCGTGACTAAGTAAAGATTTCAGCACTCTTTAATTGATGAAAGGAACCATCGTTAAATGATAAAGAGACATCATCAATTATGTAAGTCATGTGACTCTTCAGGCTTGTAAGTCTTATGTAAGTCATGTCTGTGTTAAGTCGCTAGTTGTATACACTTCGATTACAAAATGATCTTGTCGACCTATGCCAAGCAACAAAACGTCCTTCATAGGTGTTATTCAGGGAAGTATTGGGCCCTCAAGTAACAAAAGCCTACACGCTCATGTGTATTTGCCACCAACATAGCAGCTGATAACATAAGCTTCGAGCGTCCCGCGTGTTGCCGAAGCATGTGCTGTAGCTGTCAGCCGGTTAATATAACATCTGTCAGGGGCATTTTGTTGCTTGACATAAGTCGACAAGAAAATATTGTAATCGGAATCTGTACGGTTCGCGACTTTACACAGGCGTGACTTTCATCATTGACGATGGTCGTTTTATCATTTGACGCTGGCTCTTTTATCAATTGAGGAGTGCTGAAATCCTACCTATCCACGCCAATTGTTACACTGCGGCATTTTGTAACGTATGACACCGCATTTATGTCTACATCAGAAGATGCAACTCCAAAGTTGCGAAACCGGTTGTGTGGGTTTGAGAGTGACTTGAAGAAATACAGCTAAAGTGGACCATTGGACATTTCATTCACTTTAATTTTAATAGTTTTAACATACGTTTTTCGATGAAACTGTTCATGCTATGACGTGTCAAGCATTCATCTATCACATTTTCATTTGCTTACTCCGTAAATTACACTTACATCAGTCGATTTTGTTCAGTCGGCTAGTATGGCGGCGACCTGGACAGGGTCCTCACTGTAGTGTTTTGTAGAGGTACGGCGGTGTTATTGTTGGGATCTCCATGTAGAGAACCATCGAGTATCATTTCCGCTAACGGCTGATAGGGACTGACGGAACGCTGACGGGACATCAGTTGTGGCGGAATTTTTTTGTCTTCATATATTACCCCTCATGCGACAGTATAGTGATGCAATATTTCAACAGGACAATGCTCGTCCACACATCCACACATGGCACACGTTTCCATAAGCTGTCTGCATGTTGTTGCGCAACACCCATGGCCAGAAAGGTCCGCGGATATGTCTCTGATAGGACACGTGTGGTATCAGGTCGTACATCAGCTCCGTCTCAGTGCCAGTATGGGCGGTAGCAGGGACAATCAACAGCAGCTATGGGTCAGCTTGTCTCGGGTCAAGGTACGATGGCTTTATGGCACCATTCCCAACACACTAGGCTCGCGTGCCGGCCACAATGGTTGCAGCATCAAGCTGGCCGCTATTCTGATACTGCTACTTTTCGGTTTCAGTTTGACTCGCTGTTGTTATCACTGAAATAACATCACATAATCTCGCAAACTTCGTAGTTTCATTTTTTTTTCTCCTCGTCTTCTGGGTGCTTTATTTTGTCTGCCAATGTATTACTACCACAATGGCCACTGTTGACTTCAAATGTCAGACATATACGTTATTTTTCCTTACAATGAATACGGTTTTTGCAGAGATCGCGTCGTATTTCTGTACTTTCCATAGCCGCCGTAGCTAAAGAAGCACCATGACATTGCGCATTTTACAGCTGTGTGAGAAGAGTCATGAAACTGGTACAGTGCGAGCGATCTACCAGTGCTGTGTTTCTCGTGTAGACCGGAGTGTTCATCCCTTCCAGATGCTCTGACCAAGTTTCAGTTCCGTACAGCTATCTCGTGATTTTTGAATGAGCGATCAATAAAGTTTTATTTTTCTCGTGTGATACGAAACTGGAACCTTGGATGCTAAATCATCGTTATTCCATCAAGTTTTCTGTTAAACTTGGGAATCCGCGAGTTTCATCTTTGAAAAGTTGGAACGCGCCTATGCAGAACATTTCTTATCATGCCTACAAGTTTTTCGATGGCACAAATCATTTATGGAAGTCCGAGGACAGGTTGAGGATGAGACCTTTAACTTTAAAAACTGACGAAAACGTCGAACACGTGTGTGTTCTTGTGAGATCAGACCGACGTTTAAAGCCGAGGATGAAGAGTAACCGGTTAAACACTTTCACCATGCTTCAAATTTCGTCTGAATTTTTGCACATACAAAAGGTTAGAGCGAAGAGGGTGCTGAAAAGGCTCACAACTGTGCAGAAGAATAGTCGAGGAAACATGTACGTTGAGCTTCTAGAGAGGACTTCCAATGACCACAAACGGCTTAGCCGTGTGACCACTGATTTTGAATCCTGGATTTTGTGTGCGATCCTGAGATAAGGCGGCAAAGTGTGCAGTGGTACACTGATATATCTCCTCGACCGAGAATATCTCGAATGGGCAGGTCAAAGATCGAAGCACACTAATTTGTTTTCTTGACATTGGAGTATAAAGAATTTGTTGCTCCAGAGCAAACCATCAACCAAATGCTTGGCTCTGAGCTCTATGGGACTCAACTGCTGACGTCATAAGTCCCCTACTACTTAAACCTAACTAACCTAAGGACAACACATATATCCATGCCCGAGGCAGGATTCGAACCTGCGACCGTAGCGGTCGCGCGGTTCCAGACTGTAGCGCCAGAACCGCTCGGCCACCAGCGGCCGGCAACCACATGCTTTACAAAGATGTCTTCGAAAGAGTCAGGAAAAGGGTGAATTGTGTGACGCTGAACAATGCATACAAGTGGAATTTTTGAGGTCAAAAGACATTCCTGTTCCCCAGTCTGACTACTCACCTGCTCGGAATACTTGCGATTGTTTCTTTTCCCGAAATTGAAAAATGTCTTTTAAGTACGTCGTTTTTGTACTCTGGAGAAGGTTCAAAAATATGGCACTGTCTGTTGAAGCCTTTCAGCGATGCTACTAAGACTGGGAACAGTGACTGCGCCGGTGTGTAGCTACAGAAGAGGACTACTTTGAAGCAGACATTATTGTTGTCTCTAAGAAATAAAAACCCTGCAAGGTAAAAAATTTGTTTAATTACTTTGCTTTTATCAGAGACCTTGTTATGATGGGTGATAGACATGAAATAATTTATAAGGAAGTGTCACTTGCTGGCAGTTTCTACATCGAGGAATTACAGATCTTGGCATCGTGGGAGAACCAGAAGCTGACTTCACACTGAAAGTCGCCGACGTTATTATGCATAGCGGTATAGTGCTTACTATTTTCACGCACCGTACTTCGACAGTTCAGTCAGTCTTGAAGGACTGAGAATAGCGATGCGGCGCACGTTTTAAGTACACTATCCATTTAGAAAGTAATTTACTCAGGATCAGAAGTAGTCAGATTTCTGTTGATGCATCGATGGTTAGGGCTTTGGCAGAGTCAGCGAGAGAGAAGCACTAGCGCGTGAATTAGCGCCATGAATTATGCAGTTTGTCCGACAGTTACGGATATGCAGTGCCCGCCATAATCACGTTGTCAGCTTCCTCTTCCAATCCGTCTGACCTATTCAGGGCAGCCTAGTTGGTTCGAATTTCCGCTAATGCCTGCGTCAGAGACCATAAGCCCGTTATAAACCGTGACCCACGGTTCGACGTTGTTCGGGAAGCTAGTCTGAACTTCACGCACTCCCATCTATCGCCCATAACACTCGAGAAATTAAAGGACATATGATACCGAAGCTCCTGCACTAATACAGTACTAATAGTTTCAGTTTAGAGATCACCGACTTACAAAAATACCATGACATATAATATTTGCATAAACGACAGTAAAATGTCCGGCACGAATGTGAAATATCACTGTGTTATGTAAAAAAATGTGTGTAATGTCGAAATGTTTACACGTACATTAGTACAGGCATGTATAGCCCTACAGTAGTAACTTGTAATTTGAAACACAGATCAAGCGTGTTAGTGTGACCGTTCAGTGAACACAGTACAAAATTGAGTACACAGTTGTCAGATTTGTACTCAGCTTTCTACTCCTTTTAAAATATAATATACCAAAGTCCGTTGGGTAATCTGACTATATCGAAAAGTTCATTAGGGAAAAATTTGCGATTTACTCCAAAATTCTAGCGGAATCGTGAATCGATTTACCAAAATTACGAGATCTCTTTGTTCTCTTTAATTGTTCGTCGAACGTTTATCATTGTCATTTGAAAGGCTGATAGATTTCCTAGCGGCCTTGGCTTCAATCGTACGGTTCTTATGATACGTCCCTCAATATCGATCAACGTTTGTGGTCCCATCGGTAGACTTGTTACCTCTACCATTAAGGCTTTGTTGTGTTTGCGCCAGGTGTGCGCACTACCATGGCTGTATGATGTTTCGGCTTTGAGGTATCACCAAGCGGCTGTACAGACGCCGGTTTCTATTGCTGAGCACGTGTTTAGGAACACTTCTTTCTGCATGACGTAACCGGATTGGGAACTGTAATATTATGGGATTTCAGCTACTATGCATGTGAGATATTTGCCATTAAAGAAAAGGACAGCCAACGAGCTGTAGTTGGTAAAGATTCTAAGCATCACAGCGCGAGAGTAAAGAGATGAAATTATTTTTTTTTAAATGTGTGCCTATAACAAAACGGGCGTCCATCGTTTAAATACTCTAAATACACACTATGACCCGCTAGGCGCAGATATTTAAACTCCTTGCCGCAACGATTGATAGCAATAAGCTGCGAAACAGAAGAAAGAACAATCTATCTCTTGTTAAGAAATCTTCTAGAGACTTCATTAGCCAAAAAAATGGTTCAAATGCCTCTGAGCACTATGCGACTTAACATCTGTGGTCATCAGTCGCCTAGAACTTAGAACTAATTAAACCTAACCAACCTAAGGACATCACACACATCCATGCCCGAGGCAGGATTCGAACCTGCGACCGTAGCAGTCACGCGGTTCCGGACTGAGCGCCTAGAACCGCGAGACCACCGCGGCCGACACTTCATTAGCCCTTGTACTTTTGGTCGCCGAATTGTTAAGACGTACTACATAGCATTACTACAAATTGTATTTTTATGTTGTGTAAAAACTATATGAAACGACGAACAAACAATTCGGTAACTCGGGTGTGGATACAATGTACTTACGCACACGCAAGGACATTTAATTTTAAGAAGGAACGGACTGACAAAGAAGCGATTATTGGACTGCGCCATTTACAAAGGAAAAATGAAGTGTAAGTCATGCATTCATTGTGTATTTGTCAATGTGTAGAATTTTGAAGTCAATTTGTTCAAAAAACAATAATATTTTATGGTGCACTAATTTCCTTCTTATTCTTTCCTTTGACTAACGAAAAAAGATGTTCAAATTGTATATGAGCTTCGTTACTGGTTCGCTCTTTATCGCGGTGTCTCGACTGTATATGGGTGACCACTAATGTGTTCAACTTCAGATCTGTTAATCTTTCTCTTACGAAATTCCACTAATTAGATTTAATTTCCATTTTTATATTCAAATAGGTGCCTTAGGTATTTTCATCGAAGACTCTGATTGCGTGAAGGCAATCAGGATCAAAAGGTCAATTATTCGCGTGATCAATCCGCACGTCTCCTGAACACAATCGAGAACCAACGCATCGGTGATCAATTAATAATCTCTCAAAAAAAAGGGCCATACAGGATATCCCTAAGTACGCAATCTAGCGTTAGGTTCCATTTTGTCAGTAAATATTACCAACCAATAGTTAGAGCATCACTATTATTAATAAGCAAGTTACTAACGTGAGCTGTTGCGCCAGAACAGGCACATAACGAAAAACTAATCTGTTCTTTTGATTTTCACGCAACCTCCTGGAGGAGAGGGTGGAAACGAGCAGCAGAAATATTGGTAAATAAAAAAATCGAAGTACGAAACCACAACAGCCGTAAATTGCAGCGCACAAGACAACGAAAAGTGAGTATGACTTTTCATTACGTTTGAAGATTTGTGTACCAAGTATTCAATCGGCTTATAAGAATTCGTTCACTACGCTTTATTCCTTTTCCTTTCGTTTCCTAAATTCCAAATTTCCTTCCCTTTTTCAATTTAGGTCTCTTTCACATCACTTCGCTTAAAATAGTTAGCAATAGTTAGTCAAAATTTCCATTGTTGTATGTTTTAGTTCCTCCCCTCATGAACCATTGACCTTGACGTTGGAGGGGAGGCTTGCATGCCTCAGCGATACCGATGGACGTACCGTAGGTGCAACCACAACGGAGGGGTATCTGCTGAGAGGCCAGACAAACATGTTGTTCCTGAAGATGGGCAGCAGCCTTTTCAGTAGTTGCACGGGCAACAGTCTGGATGATTGCTGCTCTGGCCTTGCAACATTAACCAAAACGGCCTTGCTGTGCTGGTACTGCGAACGGCTGAAAGCAAGGGGAAACTACAGCCGTAATTTTTCCCGAGGCCATGTAGCTTTACTGTATGATTAAATGATGATGGCGTCCTCTTGGGTAAAATATTCCGGAGGTAAAATAGTCCCCCATTCGGATCTCCGGGCGAGGACTACTCAGGAGGACGTCGTTATCAGGAGAAAGAAAACTGGCGTTCTACGGATCGGAGCGTGGAATGTCATATCCATTAATCGGGCAGGTAGGTTAGAAAATTTAAAAAGGTAAATGGATAGGTTAAAGTTAGATGTAGTGGGAATTAGTGAAGTTCGGTGGCAGGAGGAACAAGACTTTTGGTCACGTGAATACAGGGTTATAAATACAAAATCAAATAGGGGTAATGCAGGAGTAGGTTTAATAATGAATAAAAAAATTGGAGTGTGGGTAAGCTACTACAAACAGCATAGTGAACCCATTATTGTGACCAAGATAGACACAAAACCCATGTCTACTACAGTAGTATAAGTTTATATGCCAACTAGCTGTGCAGATGACGAAGAAATTGAAGAAATATATGATGAGATAAGAGAAATTATTCAGGTAGTGAAGGGAGACGAAAATTTAATAGTCATGGGTGACTGGAATTTGTCAGTAGGAAAAGGGAGAGAAGGAAACATAGTAGGTGATTATGGATTGGGGCTAAGAAATGAAAGAGAAAGCCGTCTGTTAGAATTTTGCACAGAGCATAACTTAATCATAGCTGACACTTGGTTCAAGAATCATAAAAGAAGGTTGTATACATGGAAGAATCCTGGAGATAATAAAAGGTATCAGATAGATTATATAATGGTAAGACAGAGACTTAGGAAACAGGTTTTAAATTGTAAGGCATTTCCAGGGGCAGATGTGGACTCTGACCACAATCTCTTGGTTATGACCTGCAGATTAAAACTGAAGAAACTGCAAAAAGGTGGGAATTTAAGGACATGGAATCTGGATAAGCTGAAAGAACCAGAGGTTGTACAGAGTTTCAAGGAGAGCATAAGGGAACAATTGACAATAGAAGAAAAATGGGTAGCTTTGAGGGATAAAGTAGTGAAGGCAGCAGAGGATAAAGTAGGTAAAAAGACGAGGGCTGCTAGAAATTCTTCGGTAACAGAAGAAATATTGAATTTAATTTAAGTACGTCGTTTTTGTACTCTGGAGAAGGTTCAAAAATATGGCACTGTCTGTTGAAGCCTTTCAGCGATGCTACTAAGACTGGGAACAGTGACTGCGCCGGTGTGTAGCTACAGAAGAGGACTACTTTGAAGCAGACATTATTGTTGTCTCTAAGAAATAAAAACCCTGCAAGGTAAAAAATTTGTTTAATTACTTTGCTTTTATCAGAGACCTTGTTATGATGGGTGATAGACATGAAAGAATTTATAAGGAAGTGTCACTTGCTGGCAGTTTCTACATCGAGGAATTACAGATCTTGGCATCGTGGGAGAACCAGAAGCTGACTTCACACTGAAAGTCGCCGACGTTATTATGCATAGCGGTATAGTGCTTACTATTTTCACGCACCGTACTTCGACAGTTCAGTCAGTCTTGAAGGACTGAGAATAGCGATGCGGCGCACGTTTTAAGTACACTATCCATTTAGAAAGTAATTTACTCAGGATCAGAAGTAGTCAGATTTCTGTTGATGCATCGATGGTTAGGGCTTTGGCAGAGTCAGCGAGAGAGAAGCACTAGCGCGTGAATTAGCGCCATGAATTATGCAGTTTGTCCGACAGTTACGGATATGCAGTGCCCGCCATAATCACGTTGTCAGCTTCCTCTTCCAATCCGTCTGACCTATTCAGGGCAGCCTAGTTGGTTCGAATTTCCGCTAATGCCTGCGTCAGAGACCATAAGCCCGTTATAAACCGTGACCCACGGTTCGACGTTGTTCGGGAAGCTAGTCTGAACTTCACGCACTCCCATCTATCGCCCATAACACTCGAGAAATTAAAGGACATATGATACCGAAGCTCCTGCACTAATACAGTACTAATAGTTTCAGTTTAGAGATCACCGACTTACAAAAATACCATGACATATAATATTTGCATAAACGACAGTAAAATGTCCGGCACGAATGTGAAATATCACTGTGTTATGTAAAAAAATGTGTGTAATGTCGAAATGTTTACACGTACATTAGTACAGGCATGTATAGCCCTACAGTAGTAACTTGTAATTTGAAACACAGATCAAGCGTGTTAGTGTGACCGTTCAGTGAACACAGTACAAAATTGAGTACACAGTTGTCAGATTTGTACTCAGCTTTCTACTCCTTTTAAAATATAATATACCAAAGTCCGTTGGGTAATCTGACTATATCGAAAAGTTCATTAGGGAAAAATTTGCGATTTACTCCAAAATTCTAGCGGAATCGTGAATCGATTTACCAAAATTACGAGATCTCTTTGTTCTCTTTAATTGTTCGTCGAACGTTTATCATTGTCATTTGAAAGGCTGATAGATTTCCTAGCGGCCTTGGCTTTAATCGTACGGTTCTTATGATACGTCCCTCAATATCGATCAACGTTTGTGGTCCCATCGGTAGACTTGTTACCTCTACCATTAAGGCTTTGTTGTGTTTGCGCCAGGTGTGCGCACTACCATGGCTGTATGATGTTTCGGCTTTGAGGTATCACCAAGCGGCTGTACAGACGCCGGTTTCTATTGCTGAGCACGTGTTTAGGAACACTTCTTTCTGCATGACGTAACCGGATTGGGAACTGTAATATTATGGGATTTCAGCTACTATGCATGTGAGATATTTGCCATTAAAGAAAAGGACAGCCAACGAGCTGTAGTTGGTAAAGATTCTAAGCATCACAGCGCGAGAGTAAAGAGATGAAATTATTTTTTTTTAAATGTGTGCCTATAACAAAACGGGCGTCCATCGTTTAAATACTCTAAATACACACTATGACCCGCTAGGCGCAGATATTTAAACTCCTTGCCGCAACGATTGATAGCAATAAGCTGCGAAACAGAAGAAAGAACAATCTATCTCTTGTTAAGAAATCTTCTAGAGACTTCATTAGCCAAAAAAATGGTTCAAATGCCTCTGAGCACTATGCGACTTAACATCTGTGGTCATCAGTCGCCTAGAACTTAGAACTAATTAAACCTAACCAACCTAAGGACATCACACACATCCATGCCCGAGGCAGGATTCGAACCTGCGACCGTAGCAGTCACGCGGTTCCGGACTGAGCGCCTAGAACCGCGAGACCACCGCGGCCGACACTTCATTAGCCCTTGTACTTTTGGTCGCCGAATTGTTAAGACGTACTACATAGCATTACTACAAATTGTATTTTTATGTTGTGTAAAAACTATATGAAACGACGAACAAACAATTCGGTAACTCGGGTGTGGATACAATGTACTTACGCACACGCAAGGACATTTAATTTTAAGAAGGAACGGACTGACAAAGAAGCGATTATTGGACTGCGCCATTTACAAAGGAAAAATGAAGTGTAAGTCATGCATTCATTGTGTATTTGTCAATGTGTAGAATTTTGAAGTCAATTTGTTCAAAAAACAATAATATTTTATGGTGCACTAATTTCCTTCTTATTCTTTCCTTTGACTAACGAAAAAAGATGTTCAAATTGTATATGAGCTTCGTTACTGGTTCGCTCTTTATCGCGGTGTCTCGACTGTATATGGGTGACCACTAATGTGTTCAACTTCAGATCTGTTAATCTTTCTCTTACGAAATTCCACTAATTAGATTTAATTTCCATTTTTATATTCAAATAGGTGCCTTAGGTATTTTCATCGAAGACTCTGATTGCGTGAAGGCAATCAGGATCAAAAGGTCAATTATTCGCGTGATCAATCCGCACGTCTCCTGAACACAATCGAGAACCAACGCATCGGTGATCAATTAATAATCTCTCAAAAAAAGGGCCATACAGGATATCCCTAAGTACGCAATCTAGCGTTAGGTTCCATTTTGTCAGTAAATATTACCAACCAATAGTTAGAGCATCACTATTATTAATAAGCAAGTTACTAACGTGAGCTGTTGCGCCAGAACAGGCACATAACGAAAAACTAATCTGTTCTTTTGATTTTCACGCAACCTCCTGGAGGAGAGGGTGGAAACGAGCAGCAGAAATATTGGTAAATAAAAAAATCGAAGTACGAAACCACAACAGCCGTAAATTGCAGCGCACAAGACAACGAAAAGTGAGTATGACTTTTCATTACGTTTGAAGATTTGTGTACCAAGTATTCAATCGGCTTATAAGAATTCGTTCACTACGCTTTATTCCTTTTCCTTTCGTTTCCTAAATTCCAAATTTCCTTCCCTTTTTCAATTTAGGTCTCTTTCACATCACTTCGCTTAAAATAGTTAGCAATAGTTAGTCAAAATTTCCATTGTTGTATGTTTTAGTTCCTCCCCTCATGAACCATTGACCTTGACGTTGGAGGGGAGGCTTGCATGCCTCAGCGATACCGATGGACGTACCGTAGGTGCAACCACAACGGAGGGGTATCTGCTGAGAGGCCAGACAAACATGTTGTTCCTGAAGATGGGCAGCAGCCTTTTCAGTAGTTGCACGGGCAACAGTCTGGATGATTGCTGCTCTGGCCTTGCAACATTAACCAAAACGGCCTTGCTGTGCTGGTACTGCGAACGGCTGAAAGCAAGGGGAAACTACAGCCGTAATTTTTCCCGAGGCCATGTAGCTTTACTGTATGATTAAATGATGATGGCGTCCTCTTGGGTAAAATATTCCGGAGGTAAAATAGTCCCCCATTCGGATCTCCGGGCGAGGACTACTCAGGAGGACGTCGTTATCAGGAGAAAGAAAACTGGCGTTCTACGGATCGGAGCGTGGAATGTCATATCCATTAATCGGGCAGGTAGGTTAGAAAATTTAAAAAGGTAAATGGATAGGTTAAAGTTAGATGTAGTGGGAATTAGTGAAGTTCGGTGGCAGGAGGAACAAGACTTTTGGTCACGTGAATACAGGGTTATAAATACAAAATCAAATAGGGGTAATGCAGGAGTAGGTTTAATAATGAATAAAAAAATTGGAGTGTGGGTAAGCTACTACAAACAGCATAGTGAACCCATTATTGTGACCAAGATAGACACAAAACCCATGTCTACTACAGTAGTATAAGTTTATATGCCAACTAGCTGTGCAGATGACGAAGAAATTGAAGAAATATATGATGAGATAAGAGAAATTATTCAGGTAGTGAAGGGAGACGAAAATTTAATAGTCATGGGTGACTGGAATTTGTCAGTAGGAAAAGGGAGAGAAGGAAACATAGTAGGTGATTATGGATTGGGGCTAAGAAATGAAAGAGAAAGCCGTCTGTTAGAATTTTGCACAGAGCATAACTTAATCATAGCTGACACTTGGTTCAAGAATCATAAAAGAAGGTTGTATACATGGAAGAATCCTGGAGATAATAAAAGGTATCAGATAGATTATATAATGGTAAGACAGAGACTTAGGAAACAGGTTTTAAATTGTAAGGCATTTCCAGGGGCAGATGTGGACTCTGACCACAATCTCTTGGTTATGACCTGCAGATTAAAACTGAAGAAACTGCAAAAAGGTGGGAATTTAAGGACATGGAATCTGGATAAGCTGAAAGAACCAGAGGTTGTACAGAGTTTCAAGGAGAGCATAAGGGAACAATTGACAATAGAAGAAAAATGGGTAGCTTTGAGGGATAAAGTAGTGAAGGCAGCAGAGGATAAAGTAGGTAAAAAGACGAGGGCTGCTAGAAATTCTTCGGTAACAGAAGAAATATTGAATTTAATTGATGAAAGGAGAAAATATAAAAATGCAGTAAATGAAGCAGGCAAAAAGGAATACAAACGTCTCAAAAATGAGATCGACAGGAAGTGCAAAATGGCTAAACAGGGATAGCTAGAGGACAAATGTAAGGATGTAGAAGCTTATCTCACTAGGGGTAAGATAGATACTGCCTACAGGAAAATTAAAGAGACCTTTGGAGAGAAGATAACCACATGTATGAATATCAAGAACTTAGATGGGACCCCAGTTCTAAGCAAGGAAGGGAAGGCAGAAAGGAGGAAGGAGTATGTAGAAGGTTTATACAAGGGCGATGTACTTGAGGACAATATTATGGAAATGGAAGAGGATGTAGATGAAGATGAAATGGGAGATAAGATACTGCGTGAAGAGTTTGACAGAGCACTGAAAGACCTGAGTGGAAACAGGGCCCCCGGAGTAGACAACATTCCATTAGAACTACTGACGGCCTTGGGAGACCCAGTCATAACAAAACTCTACCAGCTGGTGAGCAAGATGTACGAGACAGGCGAAATACCCTCAGACTTCAAGAAGAATATAATAATTCCAATCCCAAAGAAAGCAGGTGCTGACAGATGTGAAAATTACCGAACTATCAGTTCAATAAGTCACAGCCGCAAAATACTAACGCGAATTCTTTACAGA
The DNA here is from genome assembly GCF_023897955.1 of Schistocerca gregaria. Lineage (NCBI taxonomy): Eukaryota > Metazoa > Arthropoda > Insecta > Orthoptera > Acrididae > Schistocerca > Schistocerca gregaria. Next base: position 255,962,353 of record NC_064926.1, read on the forward strand.
CGAATGGAAAAACTGGTAGATGCGGACCTCGGCGAGGATCAGTTTGGATTCAGTAGAAATGTTGGAACACGTGAGGCAATGCTGCCCTTACGGCTTATTTTAGAAGAAAGATGAAGAAAAGGCAAACCTACGTTTCTAGCATTTATAGACTTTTGACAATGTTGACTGGAATACTCTCTTTCAAATTCTGAAGGTGGCAGGGGTAAAGTACAGGGAGCGAAAGCCTATTTACAATTTGTACAGAAACCAGATGGCGGTCATAAGAGTCGAGGGGCATGAAAGGGAAGCAGTGGTTGGGAAAGGAGTGAGACAGGGTAGTAGCCTCTCCCCGATGTTATTCATTCTGTATATTGAGCAAGCAGTAAAGGAAACAAAAGAAAAATTAGGAGTAGGTATTAAAATTCATGGAGAAGAAGTAAAAACTTTGAGGTTCGCCGATGACATTGTAATTCTGTCAGAGACGGCAAAGGACTTGGAAGAGCAGTTGAACGGAATGGGCAGTGTCTTGAAAGGAGGATATAAGATGAACATCAACAAAAGCAAAACGAGGATAATGGAATGTAGTCAAATTAAATCGGGTGATGCTGAGGGAATTAGATTAGGAAATGAGACACTTGAAGTAGTAAAGGAGTTTTGCTATTTTGGAACTAAAATAACTGATGATGGTCCTAATAGAGAGGATATAAAATGTAGACTGACAATGGCAAGGAAAGCGTTTCTGAAGAAGAGAAATTTGTTAACATCGAATATAGATTTATGTATCAGGAAGTCGTTCCTGAAAGTATTTGTTTGGAGTGTAGCCATGTATGGAAGTGAAACATGGACGATAAATAGTTTGGACAAGAAGAGAATAGCAGCTTTCGAAATGTAGTACTACAGAAAAATGCTGGAGATTAGATGGGTAGATCATGTAACTAATGAGGAAGTATGGAATAGGATTGGGGAGAAGAGAAGTTTGTGGCACAACTTGACCAGAAGGAGGGATCGGTTGGTAGGACATGTTCTGAGGCATCAAGGGATCACCAATGTAGTATTGGAGGGCAGCGTGGAGGGTAAAAATCGTAGAGGGAGACCAAGAGATGAATGCACTAAGCACATTCATAAGGGTGTAGGTTGCAGTAGGTACTGGGAGATGAAGATGCTTGCACAGGATAGAGTAGCATGAAGTGCTGCATCAAACCAGTCTCAGGACTGAAGACAACAACAACAACAACATGTTTTAGTTTATCAAATTTGCCGCTATCTACACCAATTTCAGTGCTGTATAAGTGTTTTTTAAATTTATTTTATCTCCCCAGTTGCCATATTGGCATCTTCGTGTGCTACAGCTTCAATTGTTCATAACACGCAAACAACATGTGAGAAATCAGGACGGGAAATCATTGGCACACCTGACAAGTGAAAAGCATAATTATAAATTATCTTTTCTGGCTCGTATGGAATAATTACTCTAAATTTAAGATGGCAGATAAGCAATCCAAACAACCTAGAACGCGCGCAGGTGTAAACAAACTTGAATATCGTAGTGAAGGAACAACAGACGACGAAGCGACACACGAGGTGTCGGCGCCACAGCCAGCGTCGTAACCACGTGAATGCTCGTTGTCAGACGTACTAAAATTGTTTGCTGTAATGAAAACCAGATTTGAAGCACACATGAGACACATAACAAACAAGTGACAATATTGAACTGCAGGTCAGTCAAAAAAATGGTTCAAATGGTTCTGAGGTCTATGGTACTCAACGTCTGAGGTCATCAGTCCCCTAGAACGTAGAACTAGTTAAACCTAACTAACTTAAGGACATCACACACATCCATGCCCGAGGCAGGATTTGATCCTGCGACCGCAGCGGTAACGCAGTTCTAGACTGTAGAGCCTAGAACCGCTCGGCCACCCGGACCGGCCAGTCCAGTCAGTTGACAAACGTAAGTGACAATATTGAAGTTCACATGGGTAATCTTAGAAGCCAAATAGCGGATGCTGATGCCAGATTACAGGAACAGAACAGAGCTGTAGACAGCAGGTTCAGCAGTTCAGAACTGAGGATAGAGGACACCGAAGTGCGAATGACCAGTATAAAGTCTGTTATTACCGACATCCAAACACAAATCAAAAGTTCGAATGATACCATGGAGGAAAGTATTAAAGCCATCACCACTGCTTATGCAAGGGTACATGCAAAAACAGTGTTCTTTCCATGGTGGATTCCGCCGATAATAACATTGGTAGAAAGTTTTCAGATTTTCAGACCCAAGTCTAAGTGTGTAAATCAACAGCGAGTGACTCTTTGCAACATTAAAATGATGTTTCCAAAAGAGTAGGCCAATTGACAGAAGGTGTCAGCTACATTGGCGAGCGAATAGAAAACCTTGCCCAGTGAATATACAATGTCAATATTGACCAAAGGATCGAAGATGTACACCGCAGGAATAGGCACCACAATTAGTAGGGAATTTGAAAAGTGGATGCAATCCAAGGAACAGTACATTGAAAGTAAGATACACTCTGATCTGAAAGGTGCAATTAAATCCGCCACAGCAGAAACAAATCCTAACCACTGCCGGTACTTCTGTTGACACTTTAACCAGTGAATTAGGCGAAAGCAGACGAACCTTCAGCCCCGATCTTCCGGAATGGAAGCAACGGCTGACCAATGACATAGATCAGCTGAAGAGACAAGTTGTAGAATTGCAAGGTGAAAATCAAAGCGATTATTAACTACCACGAGAACAAGATGCTCGTCAATATCCCGAGTATCAGGTAGAATTCTTACCAACAGTAAATAATACGCGTGATAAAACTTCAACGTCACGTAGTCATGCCGATCAACAGACGCTCTTTGAACTAATGCGAGATGAGAGTGTGCTGAAACACAGAGTTTTCCAGCCTTTTATACCTGAAAAACGATATATACATACCATGGTATTTCTAAAATCATTCACAGGTGCTTTTCCAGAATAATGTCTCGACAAAATTGGTTCAAATGGCTCTGAGCACTATGGGACTTAACTTCTCAGGTCATCAGTCCCCTAGAACTTCGAAGTACTTAAACCTAACAACCTAAGAACATCACACACATCCATGCCTGAGGCAGTATTCGAACCTACGAGCATAGCAGTCGCGAGGTTCGAAACTGTAGCGCCTAGAACCGCTTGGCCACCCCGGCCGGCTCGTGGAACGACATACAGCGAATACTGTTTGTGTTAGGATATGTATACGGAGAAGGATCAATTTGAGGTAGTGAAATAATAGACAAATCTCACACCTACGCAGATTTCGAAAGACATTTGTTGGATAAATTCTGGAGATCTGGTATACAACAAAGACTCCGAAAGGAGGTCTACAACGCCGAATCTTTCAACGCCAAGGAAGGAGGTCTGAGGCGTTGTTTAGAAAAATATCTACGTAAAATTCAGTATTCGGACACGCCCATTTCAACCAAAGATGTCATCATGATTTTTAAGTCAAAACTTCCTGTGTTAATCAGGGAAAAATTAGTTAATGTAGGTTGACCATGAAGCCTTTCTTTCCGTTCTTACATACGAATAATGCACAGGACTAACACCCTGCCGACTTGCCTTCACAAGAGAAGTTATTTATGTGAACACCTGAAATAAAACATATTTATTGTAGGAGAGCGAGATTTGCCTTAGATGTAAGTTAATTTTGAGTTAATTGAGCCATGAATAGCCACAGCCAAAGAGCTGACAGTTAAATAATATAGTAGGGACGTACTAAGTGCCACCTCCTACCACTAGTTTTAAGTATAGCAAAGCTCTCTCCTCTTGAATGAAATAAATTAAAATGATCATTCGGACCAGAATGATTGCTCGTAAATAAAAGTCGACTAAGGTTACGAGGTAAATGTTATGTTATATATAAGGAGTGTTTGACAAAAAATTTTATGAGACCACCTGTAAAAAGCAGCTTAGCATATAAGAATCAAGTAAATCAATAGCAATCCATGTAGCCGGAAAGAAGTGCACTACTCAGTTATTTTTATTACAGTAGGGAGAAAACCGTATGCGTTCATAAGAATTTCATGGCACAGTGCAGCCGAAATACTTACAAAGATCACTTATAAGTAAACTAATTTAGTACCAGAAGCATCTATTTCAGGTCCTCGAGATACGACGATTGTTTCTTTTTTTTTCTTTTCAGAACAGACGATAGCTAACCGTCTCTGTTCACTGCTAATGCTTGGTATAAGTAATTTTAGATATTCATAGAGAAATGCTTGGAGAGCTCGATCAGACGATACTGTATCCATTCATTACGCTAACTACTTGTCATAAAACTGGGGTGATAATGCACAATTTATGTTTGGTTCATCTTTTCATATGACATTAACATTATATCTTCAGAGGTCTTCACTCCATAAAAGGGGTACAAAGAAGGAGCCTCCTAGAAGATTGTGAGCCTAAAGACTGAATACAGGCACTATCGGGCGTACCCTGGAAGCGGTGAAACATTTCACCGGCTAATCCTTCTAACACCAGATCAAGTTAAAGTCCAAAACCAAATTAACATCAAGATGTAACGGCCGTTATCAAGACCACTCCTTGTGACGATCTCGATAAATATTGAGCGATGCTCTAATCATAAGAGTGTTTCATTAGCAGACATGTGCTATAAGCATGAATGCGACGTATTGTTGGTGCAGGAATCACACCGGGGAGCCACCAGCCACAGACCTAAAATAGCAGGAATGGATTTGGCCATTGAAAGACCTCACGATAAGTATGGGAGTGCGATTTTCATCAGCCCGGGCTCAACGTAACTTCAGCCACAATGACAGAAGTAAATAACATTGAAGTACTTACCATTCGCGCCCAGAAGTTCTCTGTGACGTCTGTGTACAAACCACCAGATGTGGACTGTGTTTACCATGAACCAAACAATTTTACAAATGACCATATTAATTTTGTCATGGGCGATTTCAACTGCCATGGTGAAGCATGGGGATATAATGAGACTGATGAGAATGGTGTACAGCTTGAATCCTGGGCTGACACTAACGACCTACAACTCATTCATGACCCAAAACAGCCAGCATCGTTCAACAACAGAAGATGGAGAAGGGGATATAATCCTGACAACTTCTTTGTGAGTAGGAATTTGGAAGCACAGTGCATGAAGCTTGTTGAAGAACCTATCCCAAGTACACAACACAGACCCGTCATTTGTGTTGTGAATGCCATGGTTAAACCAGAGGAGGTGCCTTTGCGAAGACGGTTTAATTTCAAAAAGGCAGACTGGCAGAAATTTAAAGAGCAATTGGACGAAGAGATTGAGAAAATACCTCCTCGACCAGATGAGTATGGTAGATTTATCGATCTTGTGAAACGGATCTCAAGGAAAAACATCCCAAGGGATTGCTGTACCCAGTATATCCAGGGTCTGACCGGCAGCAGCAAGGTCTTACTTGACAGGTACCAAAAGCTGTTCACTCAGGACACCTTCAGCGAAGATACGATGGGGGCTAGGGAGGAACTAATGTAGGCTATTGCTGAGGACAAGAGATCACGGTGGTACAAACTAGTCGAGAATCTTGGCATGAAACAAAACAGTAGACGTGCATGGAAATTACTGAAAAACTTAAGTGGGGACCCAACTGACCACCAGCAGAAGAACAACGGGGTAACAGCAAATCAGATTGCTAGCCAACTTCTGAAGAATGCGAAAACCAAAGGCAAAAGAGAAAGGGAAAGAGTTATACCGACTAAATGCTTCATTCACAGAAACCGAACTGGAAGACGCCATTCAGAGTATGAAACTGAATAAAGCCGCTGGAACTGATGACCTTAGAATGACCTTAGAACGGAGCAGATAAAACAGTTTGGGCCCAAGGCTCGAAACTGGTTACTACAAATGATGAACACCTGTATTAAAGAGCTGAATATTCCATAACTATGGCGGCAGGCGAGAGTGGTGGCTTTACTAAAACCTGGCAAGGAGATAAAGGACCCCAAAAGTTACAGACCAGTGTCACTTCTATGCCATCTCTGTAAGATACTGAAGCGGATGATTCTCAACCGTGTGGCAGAAACTATAGATGGAAAGCTCATAAAGGAACAAGCCGGTTTCAGACCAGGAAGATCTTGTTGTGGGCAAATACTTAATCTGACGCAACATATAGAAGACGGGTTTGGAAAAAAAAATAATAACTGGAGCAGCTTTCATAGATCTTACTGCTGCATACGACACGGTAAACCACAGAAAGCTATTGCGCAAATTATATCACCTCACAGGGGACTGTAGGTTGACGATGGTAGGATTCTGCAGAATCGAAGATTTTATGTCTCCCTAAATGGTAATAACAGTAGATGGCGACTGCAGAAGAATGGCTACCACAAGGAAGTGTACTTTCTCCCATCCTTCATAACGTGTACACTAATGACCAACCTATATCTCAAGACGAAAGACTGTTCGTATATGCTGATGACACAGTTGTGGTGGTCCAGGGGTCCAATCTTGATGCATCATCTGGAAATCTCTCTAGAGCGCTTGAAGAACTGGCTCAATACTATGACGCCAAATCCTGACAAAACCAAAGTATGTACTTTCCACCTGCTGTAGTTGAGCTAGACGTTACATGGCAAGGTAAGAAGCTAAAGCACTGTCCAACACCTAAATACCTTGGGGTTGTACTTGACAGAACACTTTCCTTCAAGCAGCATTGCCAAAACACCAAGGTTGAAGTCTGCTCCAGGAACAACATCATCCGCAGGCTGACAAACTATGAATGGGGAGCTCAACCATCAGTACTGAGAACATCAGTACTTGCTCTGTGTGTTTCTGCAGCAGACTATGCAGCGCCAGTATGGGAAGCATCTGCACATGCTTAACAGGTTGATGTAAGTATAAATGAGACAATGCGAATTGTTACAGGCTGTCTCAGACCCACACCAACGGGTAATTTGTACCTACTTCCTGGAATTGCCCCATCCAAGATCAGAAGGAGGTGGCAGCAGACGCTGAGAGAACAAAGAAAGAAACAGATTCTCGACACCCACTGAATGAGCACGTCACTCAGGCCCGGAGGCTTAAGTCTAGAAATAGCTTTATTGCAAGAACGAAGATCCTTGACGGTTCACAGGAAGATAATAGAGTCCGTAAATGAGAGAGTGAACAAAACGCACTGCAGATAATACCAAAAGAAGAATTGGCACCTGGAAACAAACTTTCTTATACAGTGTGGAGAACACTAAATAGGCTGAGGGCTGGTGTACCCAGATGCAAAACTAATCTGTGCAAGTGGGGACTGCTGACTAACGATGACGACGTTCTTTGCGGACGCGGAGAAGGTACAAGACGAGGCACATCTGCTCATGTGCCGACTACTGCCGGAGCCCTGCAGTTTTAGTGACCTGCTAAAAGCAAACGACAAAGCCGCAGCGGTGGCTAACTATTGGAAAAATAAAATTTGATCTAGGCACGGAAAGTAAGTATGTAAGTACTCCATAAAAGGCTATTCTGTTTTCCTCTAATCAGTATCCTTACCTCCTTACCCTACCCAGTAGAGAATTGAATTTTACGGACTGATTGCATGCTTTATACGTACAAACTGTACGTATGGATGGTCGTGACACATTTGTTGTTGACAGGCTATGCTTATTTTCCACGAACCGCGAATTCATTTAAGATTTGTTGCGTGCAATTGCACGATAGGGAACAACAAGCTTCCCAATTTTCCTAATGGAAACTTGAACATAAACTGTTCATCGCGTAAACGACGCCACATACACTATGTTTTCAAGTTAACGACGTAATTAACAGAGAAAATAAAAGAGCTGAACTTGAGAAAAGAGTAATTATTGTAATAAGAAGAGAATAACAAGGTTTCGGACAAGGTTTAAACCTAAAGTGCCTTGGAAGAACAAACTATGAATAAGAGACACGTTTCTTCGTCAGGCATTGTAGTCACAGAGACATATTTTTCTTTGTAAATAATTTTTTTAGACATAATACGTATACTGAATGTTAACTGTACTTTGCAGTGATACTACAGTCTTCAATTTATGGACACGTATATGCTGCTGCGTGTGAACCGACCATAGGCCAACAATAAATGGCCACGAATGAAAGAGGTAAGTGTGAACTTCATCATGACGACCAAATACATATGGACACGAATTAATAATAACGTGTGAACTGAACGGGTGAAAACTTTATGGAGACGTGTGAAATTACTCGTGTGAAGTAATGTTACAAGAACTTGTACCACGAAACCACGTTGTAGAAAGCCGAATTGTGCACGTGACTAAGTGTTGTACTTACCGCAACCGGTACTGTACGCCTTTCCACGGACACATTCTTCTACACAGCTACGGGAGTCGCCGCTTCCGACTGCTTCTGTAATTCAGAGTAGATGAAAGATTGTAAAAACTCGCAACACGGTTAGTAGACACCAAAACTTCTGCCTCTTGCAGAACACTGCTGCTAGCGTTGTGAAGCCTTCAAGTTACTGTCACGTGACTATGATGAACGGACGTAACACAGAGTACGCTGCGCGCTCAACAATCCACCTTCGCACAACGAGCGGCCGGCCGTTGTGGCCGAGCAGTTCTAGGCGCTTCAGTCCGGATCTGCGCTGCTGCTACTGTCGCAGTTTCGAATCCTGTTTCGGTCATGAATATGTGCGATGTCCCGAGGTTAATTAGGTTTAAGTAGTTCTGTGTCTAGGGGACTGATGACTTCAGATGTCCCCATGGTATCATAGCCATTTGAACTACAACGAGCGCGGGTGACAAATGTGTTTGAAATACTTTCAATATAAAATCTGATAAACCCATGAGTCAAGCAAGTATATACCTTATAAAATCACCAAGACACTAATCTGAAAAGTCTTAAACTCGACTTTGACAAATACTACCGAATGTATAAAACAGGCCCAGTAATGACCAAAATGCGTGGAACTCAAAATAAAACCAGAAAAGTAGAGAAATCCGAGAACTAAGCACTCCTAAGAGAATGAGATCTTATGAACATAATCAATTGTTGTCCATACCTAATCCACTTTTCTTTAAACTAAGTTATTAGTAAGTAAGCACATTCTAATACAGGTTTTCTCTGTATTTTTCATGCACGAGAACATGCATGGAACCTCGAACATGTGTCCAGTGAAATAGAGGTCGCCACCAAACGGCTCAAAACGTTGCATAACCAGTCTTCCAGATCCTGATAGCAGACGCATTTCCAACGCACCATCACATCCAGACAACCACTTCAACCTCCACAGTGAAAGTGATTCCCTACATTTCCTCCACTGTGAAAGTACAATCAATTTGCCTCACTCAAGTGCAGTGTAGCGCTATCATTTCTATCCGAAGTTCTAGCACTCCCAGTGCAAGTCATACCTATCCAAGTGTAGAGAAACCTTTCTCTTGCAGGTTACGAAAGCCACAACTCGGTAAAGTGCTACGTGTTTACTACAAGAAATATTCGTCGAAACCACGGTCAAAACATTTTCCCGTAATATGTCCTTGTAAAACAAGTACGTCAATTCTCTGTAATACAGTTTTTCCAAGAGTGCACACTGCACCCAGACTTCCTGCGAAGTCAAATAATTTATTTCTTTGTTATTCTTTATTATTTATTATGCCATGTATAATGTATCTTTGTATGTGTATCTTTATCATAATTTCATTGTCTCTTACCGAGAAATGTACTTTTGTTATCTTTTATAATGCATTAGTAAAAGTACGGCTCAATTGTCATGTAATTACCCTATGAACAAGTTACCATCAATTTTAGGCGTACGAATATATTTACCTGTTATTCTTTATGTCAGCCCCTTTATCTAATGTCATATATGAAATCTACTGTAAAGAATTTTAGCAAGTAATACTAACTTGATTCACGAAAGCAATAATATTACGACTACGCGTGAGTCGCGATGATCCTACCGGAGTCATCACTCGTTACGCGGGAAGGAAACAATGTAATATTATGGATTTCTACTACTTTGCATGTGAGATATTTGTCATTAAAGAAAGGGACAGCCAACGAACTGTAGTTCGTAAAGATGCTAAGCATCACAGCGCGAGAGTAAAGAGATGATTTTTTTTTTTTAATGCGTGCCTACACCAAACGCGCGTTCTGCGTTTAAATACTCTAAATAAACACCATGATCCGCTGGGCACAAATACTAAAAATCTTTGCCGAAGCGCTTGATAGTAAGAAGCTGCGAAACGGAGGAAAGAACAATCTATCTTTTGTTAAGAATATTCCAGAGACTTCATTAGCCCTTGTACTTTTGGTCGCCGGCATGTTAAGACGTACAACATAGCATTGCTACAAGTTGTATTTTTATTCTGTGCAAAAACAATGGGAAAAAGCGAACAAACATTTCGGTAACTCAGGTGTGGATACAATGTACTTACGCACACGAAAGGACATTTAATTTTAAGAAGGAACGGACTGACAAAGAAGCGAATATTGCACTGCGTAATCTACAAAAGAAATATAAGATTTAAGTCATGCATTCATTGTGTATTTGTGCAATGTGTAGAATTTTAAAGCCAATTTGCTTAAAATGTATTAATATGATGCATTAATTTACTTCTTATTCTTTTCTTTCACTAACCAAAAATGATGTTCAAATTGCATATGAGCTATGTTACAGGTTCGCTCTTTATGGCGGTGTCTCGATTGTATTTTGGAGACCACTAATGTGTTCAATTTCCGATCTGTTAATCTTTCTCTTACGAAATGCCACTAATTTGCTTTCATTTCCATTTTATATTAAAAGAGGTGCCTTAGATATTTTCATCGAAGATTCTGATTGCGTGAAGGCAATCCGGGTCAAAAGGTCAATTATTCGCGTAATCAGTCCATACGTCTCCTGAACACAATCGAGAACCGACTCATCGGTGATCAATTAATAATATCTCTCTCTTTTAAAGTCGTACTAAAAAACAGTCACACAGGATAGCCGTAATTACGCAATCTGGCGTTAGGTTGCATTTTGTCAGTATATATTACCACCCAACAGGTACAGCATCACCATTATTAATAAGAAAGTTCCTAATTCGAGAATCTCTGCTGGTTACATTGGTTACATTATTAAGAACAATTCTCTGCATTCTTTTCGTTAAATATGACACTAACTATTGGCTGACCTTATCATTTCCACAGTTCTTCAGTTACTCTAGAAAGATAAAGTGATTCATGTAATAAAATGCTTTAGATAGTCAAAGAAAACACCATCCCGTTCTATTTTGTTGATTAGTGCTTACAAAATTTCGTGAATGTTTCTGTAAATGGCAGTCGTAGTTGGACAACTCCTCTGAAATCCAGACTGCATTTTACTTGTTGTTCAGGTAGTGTACTACTATGCAGTATATCAACTTCAACAAAGTATTAGAAAATGTCGTTAGAAATAATTGGTTGCTAGATTATTGGCAACTCTCCCTAAACCAAAACATCCTTGTTTCTTCTTTACTTTTTTCATCTGTTTAACGCTCATTTTTTTTCATTGGTGTATTCAGTTTTCTCCTTTATATCTGTGCTAAAGTTACGGTCTCACTGGTCCCTCGATTCTGTCAATAATTACTCCATGTCCTCACGAAGAAGTCGCTGTAGCACTGCTGTAATACTTGCATCATAGCTGTCATTTCCTTTGTACATTGCTCCCCACTTGTAGAGTTCGCCTTATCCAGCTGTATCCACTGCTCTTCAGGTGTTCACTAATTACCTATTTTCATAAATTTATTATTCCCCAAATTCCCCTGTTCTTTTGCTCCATCTAATTCTGCTGAGCATCTGTCTTCAAATTCTCTTTTAATCGTCGCTCCTTCCAGTTTCTACTCTGTTGTCTTCCTGAATGCTGTGCTCCCTTGGCCCTTACATTATAAACCTACTTTACACTCTCTGTCTTCCATTTTATACATTAATTGATGATCATCACTTATATCATTCCCATACACTTGACCTGTCACTTGTTTTTTCTAGAACGCGTTCGTTACAGTCGCAATTTCGCACCTTAGTCCACTATTTTTCCACCATGACATTGTGCCATGTCCGTTTCAGGTCGTTGATTGTTATTAAACATCTGGTATTACGGAACACTCCCCATTTAACAGAAAATTGGGCGTCTGGATTTTTGGCCCTAAAAGATTTTTTTCTATCCCCCAAACCGAAAAGTATCATTGCGCCACTCCAGATATTGTCAATTAATAATGCACTACACAAAATAGAACAAAAAAGTCAACAGAAAATGCTTAGTTAAATAGAAATTATGTTTCAGCTCCTTAAGAATAATCTTTACAACACAGAAAAATAGAAATAACATCCAATACACGTATTCAAGTTCTGGTACCTGTCTATCTTATTACATTACTAATTCTTCCGGTACAGGATGAAAATATAGGATGTGTTTCTTATAGTAAGCTGTTGTAAATGAATTAAAAAATCGATATATTATAGAAAAGTGTAATAGACTGTTTGACATGAACTTCAAAACCGAAGGAGTGTAAATAGTGATTAAAATGTTTAATATAATACAAGAAACTTTCACTGTTATGTTTGTGAACACTGTTTTTCTTTAGTGGCAATCAGAAAAAAAAGAAAAAGCTGCATAATTGTCACTAAGAAACACAATTTTCATTTATTAGTCTTTGTTTGTGTTTAACGTCCGTAGATATGGCTAAATAATTAATGTTCAGAAGTTGAATTCACTTTCAATTCACCTCCTACAAAAAACCTAAGCACACGTTAAACCAAATAATTACGCAAAACACACCAAATCAAACTTACGATTCCTTACATGCGCGCACTCCAACCTCAAACTTGTAATTCCTGCTGCCTCTCTTGACAGATCGTTCTCTCTATCAACCCCAAGACAGTGAAAGGTACCCTCTCCGTTCTCTGATCATAAAACAGAAACATGACAACACACTGCATACCTGTCTATTACAGTTGCTTACATAAAAGATACAGTCACTTTACAACTCTTGCACCACATAGAAAAGGACCATTAACGATTAGCTGGCTGAACCTGCTACGTGATGTCACCCAACCCAAAATTCCAGACCACTTTTTTTTGTACAAAACAGTATATTTAGTGAGATTATTAATTCAAATGGCGCAAATGGCTTTGGACACTATGGGACCTAACATCTGAGGTCGTAAGTCCGCTAGAACGCGGAACTACTTAAACCTAACTAAACTAAGTACATCACACACATCCGTGCCCGAGGCAAGATTTGAACCTGCGACCGTAGTCGTCGCGCGGTTCCAGACTGAAGCACCTAGAACCGCTGGGCCGCAACTGCCGGCGTATTATTAATTGCACCTTTATTTTGTTAATAGTTATTTGTTTCATTTGACCACAAAATTCCAAATTGCTTGTAAATGCCTTCATGCGTAGATGTAAGAAATCTGGTGGTTAAGTTATACGATTTTATATTGTTATACGAATTAATATTGTGATACATACTTGATTCAGGAGATGTTTAAATCAAATATTCGACACTTTGTTGTACTTTAGTTCACGGGTCTCGTTCTTCTCATACACTGTTAGGCGCCAGTGGTACAATACCTGCTAATTTTTGTACAATGGTATTTCCTTTAGAAACGCCCTCGTCTGTTCACATCACGTTTTTTCTAATCAAAAGTTAGGGTACTAGAGCATATGTCCTCCAGGAAAAATTAAATTATCCCTAAGTGAATCTTAAAATAATTTCTTTCAGGGGTATAAACTTCAGAGAACGAAGTAGATGACAGAAATGGGTAGATAGGATATGGTGGGCAGCAGATGGTCTTCTTTGATTTCTTTTCTGTTCGGTTCTCAGAAGGAAACCTCCATTTGGAGAGGTTCCCAGATCCATTAGCCGACAGCCATTGGTTTTTACTGCTCTTTGCTGGCGTTGGGATGGGAAACACTTCATCCCAGTTTTATTTTCTGTAATATCTGTAGCGGTCTCAGAGGTTTGAGCGAGATCGAGTGGCTGCTAGGTATCAGTGGAACTGATTCTCAGCCGAGAAGCCAGAAAAGTATGACAGCAGTTATGAAAATATTATTAAGCCAATATAAGCGCTAGAAAAATCCTCCTACGGGAACTTACGCAAGGGTAAATTAAGGAGGGCGGCCACTAGGGTTGCACATACGAACATTTACCCATTATCAGCCTTACCTCTAAAGTAGTGAGGAAAAAACACCAGTCTTTACGCCTCGGTTAAAGCACTAGAATTCCATGTTTTATTTTAATGAGACTTACGATATAAGCAGCAGAACTGTCGCACAGTTGTCTTCGAACCTTCATTTACAGAGTTTTGCTCTAAAAACTAGCCTGTCTTACAAATACTCCCTTTTATTGTTTCTCTCATTTTACATTATGCCGCTTATGTTCATCTGAAAAGAGCGGATTGAAAAGATATAATTTAGAAAAGGACAGTAATTATCAGTGATCGACAAAACATGTAAATGTTTATGCTGACTGCGGAATCGTATTAGCATATTACTCTGCCGACAAAAGCTGTTTGCTTAGCCTAGGTTCGAGAATCTTTCATGTAATTCTGACTCTGTACTTTGGTACTTGTAATTTCTTCGGGATTTAATGAATAAAATATAGGATGTACAGCCAGATTCGTAATTTATCGCCTATTATGCAACTGGTTAATGCGTCCACCGCAAAGACAAACAACTGCCTACGAATCAACAATTTTAATGCATCACAGAATTCCAGAATTTAAAGCAACTGAGGATGGTTAGAGTTCGACGTCTGATCAGTGTCAATGTTTGTAATATGATCTTATAATATTCGTTACCTTACTCTTTGCTTTCCTTAACTTTCCTTACTGTTTCCTTAGTTAAACTTATTGATTGTGACATTGTGAACAAAATATATTATAATACGCAACTGGATGAAACTCCAGCTGAAATAACCGATCCAGTACACGCTGTCTTATAGGTAGAAGTTAACTATAATTCATCTGTCTTTATAATGCATGACACAAAATTGTTCAAATACTTCTCAACGCTCTTTGTTGCATTGACGCATTTCATATTCACTAGCTTGTAAACACTTTCTGCGGTGTACTGTACAACACCATAAATAGAGAGACTTACACATCACATCACTAGAAAACACATAATCACGACGACAACCACTTTCTGAAAGATGTTATTTATTTATTTATTGCTTATTTAGCAGGATCAGATTAGGACGTTAAGGCCCTTTCTTACATTTGACCAGGAACTGCACATACCAAAGTTTTCACAAGAAAGTTCACTTTAGTAATAGTCAAATTAATATCAACAACAATAATAATAGTAATAGTTGACACTAATAATAATAATAATAATAATAATAATAATAATAATGATAATAACAATAATCATTATATTGACAATGATGACGATGATCATCATCAAAACATTAGTGAAGGGCATAAGGAATTGTACAAATTATTTTAGTGCATTTGATTCTATGATTAGACTTATCAGGAGCGAAACGAAAATATAAGAAGAAAAATATTGAATGGACAAAGACAGTAGCAAATACGAAACAACAAAATACAGTTCGAGAAATCTGCTGACAAGAGGGGAAATTTGCGAGACTAAGCTAGGGGTATGAGGTAGATGGTTATTGTGATAGAAGACAGTCATTTACCTGTATTATGAAGTTTCGAAGGGATTTGGTTTCTCTGATATTTTGTAGATGATTGTTCCAGAGTAGGGTTTCTCTTATGGAGAATGATTTACAGGATATTCCAGTTATAAGTGCCGATACTGAGACTGGAGTTGCATTTTCTGGTGCAAACATAAATGCTATGTCATAGGTTACAGATTGCCTCAGTGTAACAATTGGCGTGGCTAGGTGAAGGTGTCTCCTCAGCTTAAAAAAAGTCATCGTCAAATGATAAAACCACCATGGTCAATGATGAATGACATGTCTTTGTCAAGTCACCAGCTATACACATTACAATTAATATATGCTCTTGTCGGCCTATGTCAAGCAACAAATTGCCCCACGTAAGTATCCAGGGAAATACTGGGCTGTTGAGATTTCGTGTTTCTGCTGTGCTGTTCGGATAGCAGTGTAAAGGTTGACAATAAATAAGAGGTAAGGCAGTTATTAAGAAGACGAAAAAGCAAGCATAGGGTGTGATACTCTCTAGGATTGCTGACATGTAACCATGACAACTGATTGTAGGCAGTAGTGATAGGAGTGAAATAGCGAATGTCACAAATGTATTGTGTACAAGCATTTATCGCCATTTTCTACGTGCTTGAGCTTTCGTATGTAAGTCCTTGACGAATAGCCTCACCATAGTCGAGTGTACGGTGTATAAGTGCATCTAGAAGCTTCTTTTGAAGCTCAAAAGGAAACACATTTTTATAGTTCTGTAGTGAGTGAAGAGACCCTGAGTCCTTAAAGACTGAAATTGTTTGTTCAGACCAGTCTAGGCAAAAGAAGGAACGATTATTTCTGTGTCGTTTAGAATTAATGGTGAAAGAGATTATCTGGATTGAAGAGTAATGAGT
Source organism: Schistocerca gregaria (assembly GCF_023897955.1). Classification (NCBI taxonomy): domain Eukaryota; kingdom Metazoa; phylum Arthropoda; class Insecta; order Orthoptera; family Acrididae; genus Schistocerca; species Schistocerca gregaria. The sequence goes on from NC_064926.1 coordinate 255,978,847, forward strand.
CTTTATGAGCGGATAAGATTGCGTGTGATTTAAATGGGTTGTTTCAAACCTAATTTCTGCGTCCAGTCTGACAGTAAATTATTTTCGGCTGTCCACGAGTGTGATGGGTTTGCACTTAGATATGGCTGGAGGTCATCAACGTGTAAGTGGTACTTACAGTGGGACAGAACAGTTGAGACGTCACTAACATATAATGAGAGTATTAGAGTGCTCAATACTAAACCTTTAGGGACTCCTGATACTACATTCCTTCATTGTGACCTTTTTGTTCCAATCATTGTACACTGTTGGAGTGATGTAAGATTTGAGTGGAACAGTTGCACACCACTTGAAGAAAATTTTAGGCTTAGCAAGTAAAATGTCACTCTACCAAGTCGAATGCTTTAATGAAATTTAAAAAGCACACAATAGTTACCTGCTGTGTGGCGAAGGATTGTTTTTAATCGTCAATCACTTTTATTAGAGCAGTTGTGGTGTTGCAATTTTGCCGGAAAACCAGACATATTCAGCTAAAAGGATATGTGATGTTAAATAATTTGTGAGCAGTCTGTGAACTGTATATTCTATGGCCATGGATAGTGCTGGTATATTGCAAATGAGTCTGTAGTCGAAGGGTTCTTTGGCAAATTCCTTCTTTGGAAGTGGATTTATGAGTCCCTGCTTCCACCTTTATGGGAAGGTGCAAGATATTAAAGAATTATTGAAAATGTCATCTACTGGTGTTATCAGTCCATATGTCGTGTCTGCCTGTGGATTTTGAGCCCATGTACTGCGTATTTACACATGCGATTCGTCGTCCTGTTTTCGCTGACATTTCGTGTACTTTCTCTAGAGCTTCTTTGGCTTCATTATTGTTATTTGTGATGATGGCTATATCATCAATAAAGGCCAGACACTCTCTGTTGACTGTTGTATCCTTGCATCTCCCCGTCTTTTTCCTGTTGATTCTTTAATCCCATGTCCTAATTGTATTTTCAAAAAGGAAGCTAAATAGAATGGTTGACAGCCCATCTTCCTGTGTCACTCCTGACTTGATTCCGAGTGATTCCGAGATCTGTCCCATAAACTTCACTTTGGATATTGTATTTGTAAATGTTTCGTGGCTTAGCATCTGGTCTCTTTACCCCCATTCATTACTCCCAGTTTACTGGAGAGCGTTTTTCTGTCTCTGGAGTAAGGAAGTCTGGTGAAGTCGACGAATGTTACTGCGGTGTTCCTGGACTTCCTTGTTGTTAATATTGTTCTCGGGCACATGTCTGTTCACTGCGTGCTTCTCGCTTTCGGCAACCTCCTTCATATTATCCTATTGTAGATGTATCTGAGGCTCTAGCAGATTTAATAATGCTTCATCTAGAATTTCGTACTATAGGCAGTTGTGAAATTCCTCAGTAGTTATTAGCGTCTGTTTTGTCTAGTTTCATGTGACGCGGGTGCATTAGGGCTGGCCTGTATTAGTTTTGCAACTTCTCTGTTACAAGGATGTTTCAGAAGATTCTGTGTATTATCTGTGTAATGTGTACCAGGTCTCATTTACCAATACCCGTAAGTAATTTATCTTCTCCTGAAGTTCTGTCATTATTATTTTCAAAATCTCCTATAGTAAGGGGGTCTGGAATCGCGGTTAGCCTCTGGCTTCTTGAGTTGTAGACTGTTCCTTGGTTTATCATAGTTTTCTAGCTTATCGAAGTACTAGACTAATATTTCACAATTCTTTTTCGGACTTTCCTCCAGTGTTCCGTCTTGTCTTTTGAAATGTAAGCTCAGTGAATGTATCCTGTGACATTTTTTCTGAATGTTACGTAAAAATTTCCTTTGTCGCTTTTGTGGAAGTCCTCTTCTATCTCTTTCAACCTGTTGGCTTAATAACTTCTTTTTTTTCTGTGGATTATTTTCGAACTCGTTTTCTGTATCCTCTTCACATTTTTCGGGAACTCTATGGCTTTTCAAATTTTTCCATGTTTGCATTCATTCTTCTATGGCTGTGTCACATGTCACGCTCCACCACTTGTGTTTCATTTTCCTCTGTGGTTGCCCCAATTTTATCAGTTCCTTAATTTTTTCATAGAGTTCTGTTCAGTCATTACGGCCGATTTTCTTAATTTTCCTGTTATTCCTTTCTTTGTTAGTTGTAGATACTCTGGGTCTATTCTGAAACTTCAGTTGGGTGTCTTGATTTGTCTGGTGTATAAATTTCATTTTGATTTGCATTAGGTGATTATCTGATTCGAATAATCTGTGTCCGCAGCTCGTGGTCGTGCGGTAGCGTTCTCGCTACCCGTGCCCTGGATCCCGGGTTCGATTCCCGGCGGGGTCAGGGATTTTCGCTGCCTCGTGATGACTGGGTGTTGTGTGATGTCCTTAGGTTAGTTCGGTTTAATTAGTTCTAAGTTCTAGGGGACTGATGACCATAGATGTTAAGTCCCATAGTGCTCAGAGCCATTTGACCCCGTTTTTGAAAAATCAGTCACGGTCCTGTAACAGTGTCCCGAGGACACGCCAGAAGTCACTTTTTTGTCTGAAGGCTTCTCTCCGTACAGAAAAATATGGTGTGGTCTGTTTGAAACTCTACAGTCCAATCAGATGGTCTGATATTCCGTAGTCTCGTATTTTTCCATTTTTTTTCTTTTGTTTATTGGTTTTCAGGGTGTACTAACAACACTACCACAACAAAGGTCAAAACTTAATAACAATTTTGGTGTTGCTCACGCTGCTAAATACTGCATTTTCGGGCAACAACAAAGTTATTATGTGGCAGGTGTCATTAGACCACAGTTAATAAAGTCATTTCAGGTAATAATGAATAAACTAGGCACTCATCCTTTCGTATTTCCCACGCTGGTCTCGTTGTAAAATCATGGCTCAATCGTAGAAAATCTAGGTGGTGATGATTCCAAGCTCGGATACAAAGAGGCCTAGGTTTTATTCTGCTATATTCGAAAGTTTGACAAATGCGCTGGACAAAACATTCTTGATGATTAAACCTTTCAAAGTTAGCACGATGGTGATGTAAAATAATAATCAGCACTCCGAATTTAAGTTACACTTCCTTTTTATTGCTTTTGTGGCAATATCACGTAACACACAAAACATCACTTCACAATACAAAACATATTTGAAAACATCTTCCTCACTGTTAAAGTTCACATTTTATAAGCTGACTACAATATGCGTCTTTCCAACATGACGTCCTAGACTTGACTTTCTCAAGGTCCGACTCTCTAACAACTATTAATCGGTTACCTGCCAAAAAATCAGAGTTACGAGTACGTCAAACACCATAGTGACAAAAGAAAGAATATACATAAGAATAATATCATTGCAATACAGACATATCGATGTATCAAAGTACCTCTACATTAATGAAATCAAATCTGAATGTTGTCTCAGAACTATGTCAACTACTTTACAGGAACACAGTAGAATATCGCTGGTATCGAGAGGTTCAGGTGAGCTGCCGTAATGGTTACGCAATTCAAGTACAATTACTACGTTCTCATTCCGTCATTTCGGTAATATAATTTCAGTTGAAACGATAAAAACGTGAAGGAAGCAACACTCAGTCTCCGAAAAGAGAAAAGCCCCGACCTGGTCGGAAATCGAATCCGAACCCCTTCACTTAGCAATCCGCCGCGCAGCTGTCGAGGCGGACCTCGTATTGTGTTAATTAGGCTTCAACGCAGAACTGTATCGAATGCCTTCCGGATGTCATGGCACACAGCATCTACCCGGGCGCCTGTATCTACAGGTTCAGAGTCTGATGGACTGTTTAATCACAGGCGCGTTAACAAGTTGCATTTGAAACCTGGAATTAATTTCGTTCACAGATTTGGAGACATAAAAGAAGGAGTATGTCGCTTGTTTGCTACCACTGCCATGACTAATACATCGTGATTTTCTTCTCTTTTTTATGTGATAGGAAAGAATTGTCATTTAAATCTTGTTCTGCATTTAATCTTATTGACGAGTCTGTCTTAGTAAGTAATGCTGCAGCACAATGGCAAAACAGGTACCAAGTACGCCGAAGCGATATTGCCCGGAAAACGTCGAATTAGCAGCTACGCCGCGCAACAGATTGTGGATTTATCACAGAATGAAATAATTCAGTAACATAATTATTTCGTTTTTTTTTCTTCCTGGTGCAATGTTTTTAACCTTTGCTCGTCCTATATTCTTAATCACCATGTCATACGGACTTTGAGTACTGTACACTAAGCACAGTTGTTTTGAAACTGCATAATTCCAAGGAAAAGACTAAGAGCATCATATACAAATCTTAACTGCCGATGAAAATTGTTCGAAATGCGTATCCATTCAACGGTTCGATTGGCTGGTAACTTATATACGAACGATTTTTGTAGCACTTAGAACTCTAGAACAGCGGAGAGGCTCAAAGGATACATTTCAAACTTTATTTTCGCAATAACGAATTCAGTTTTTATTTTCACCTAATATCACGATTTTTCCTCATTTTCTTTTCTGTTTTGACAATAATGTACTGCAGTTTGCAAAATTTTCATGATTTAATTAAGTATACGTAGAAGAACTGGAGAGATCAGTTCACCCACGGCGTAACCTCTCATGATTGCAAGTGAACTTCTATGACATTTTACTTTGTTCAACAGTCGCTGCGTCGATTTATGAGATACGTAGTGTCGGACAGGTTTCCATGCTGGATAGTGTGACGTAATTTTTCGGCTATTTTTCGTGCATCTGTTATTTTTCTCATACGTTAGACAGTATTATTTTGCCGGTAATTGGTTTTCCAGTTATGTCGCTTGGCGTGCTTTCATTAATGAAGAGATTTTGCGTACTTCGGAAAAATCTGATGATGACTCAAAAAGTGAGTTATCGGATTCAGATGGTGATTTTCTGTCAGGAGCAATTGGGCTTAAAGATATCGATACTAAGGAAGAGTTACCGCCAATAGATCTTTCTCTATCTCATTTTCTTCCACAATAGTCTCACGAGTCGCGCAGCAGTAGGTATAGCAGTTATAAAATGAACGGAATGGAATGTTATTGTCATGGAGTCGCGTGGAAGAACGTCCAGAAGGACATGGGCGGGGGGCGGGGATCATACGAGGAACTGCAGGCAATGATTGGTAACATGTACGTCAGAGACTCGTTTTGCAGTAGAATGTTCGTTTGGTGACTTTTTGCCGCGTTCTTGGGCACCTAATTTTATCATAGATAAAGTGACAAGAGACAGATTCTACAAAATTATTAGGTTCCTCTGCTTCGACGAGAAATGTTCTTGTCTTCAGCACATCCCAGATGACAAGTTCACTGTTGATTCTAATTTATGGAACAAGTTGAAGGAAGAATTCTTCTGCTGTTACCTCTCTGGCTATCTGACATTACTATTATTAAGCATTTACTTCAAAGTAAAGCAACGCGCCTGTATTCTCAGCTTATGTAAAACAATTCGGACAGCAACACTGTAGTTTTCGATATCTGCTGACACTGCATATGGGGCGGAAGATGGCCAACCAGACTATTAGCCCATGTCCTTTATCACGTTGTGGCGTCGCAACTAGTGCGAGCGCACAGTTTTCTATCAAATATTTACTGTGAAATGTAGACAGACTGTAAAGTAGCCATCAGATTAGCATATGTGCTGTAGCGGGCAGATTACCGGTGTCCGTTCGTCTGACGTCACGACCATATGGCATGTCTGTACCGTGAGAATGTAAGACCTGTGCGCTAACTAGCCGCGTGTATAACGTGGAACTTTCATCTTTAATAACTTCTAACTGAGGAACCTGAGGAAATTAAAAGTTAATATACTAGTTTCTGTTATGAATAAAAATAAGTCATCCAAATTTGAGCTTTGAAACCTGCATATTTTGGAAATTAGAAAAATCTTACAGAAAACGCAAATTTCTACAATTTTCGAGTCTAAATAAATACCATTATGTATAGATCACCTTCAGTGACCATCCAACTATGAAACAAAATCACCTTCCGTGCTTTTGTATTTATTTTGAGAATTTTACTTTTAGAAATTCACCTATAACTTTGTTAAAACCATAAATGTTTTGAATTTTTGTGAACAGTTATTTTATATGAGTAGGTGAGAGTGAATGAGTGTGCCTGAGTGAATGAAAGAGGGACATTCGCCATTCTTTGCAAGTGTATAAAATCTAGGTTCGAACTCGCAAGTGTTCAGACGATGTAACCGTGGGAACAGAGTCGCCAGTGGTTCCCCATCTTAGTGAATGTCGGATGTCCAAGAGTGTATGGTATTGTACAAGCAGCCAGAACGTTCGCGAGTATTTAAATAATTTCTGGAAATAAAGTAAAGTCTAGTTTTCCTTTCGGTTTGTTAAATTATACAGTAAATTTTGTGTAACAAGAAATCATGACGTAAATGATTCAGAAGTCATGACTGGTGCGTGCTAGATTTTGGCGCGAGGCGCACCCAAAGAGTTAATTCTGATTGGCTGTGTGATGTGTGAGCCAATGAGATGCGAGGACGGTTAGCAGACTAGGAGAGTGAGTCGCGAGTGGATGAGGAGTCGCGAAGGAACTGTGATCGAGAAGAGACATGCTTGATGTGTCCTCGCGAATAATGTGTAAAATGAAGTCATAAAACGGCTTCATCGGTTCGGTACTGTGCGATTTGAGACTGGAAGAGTCCAGTAACGCGTAGTGTGAGTTTGAGCGAGTTGTGACTTTTCGTTCCGCGAAAGACGCGAGTAACTTTAATAATTAAAAGCGTGGCGGTACTTCGTAAACTTTTACTAAGTGCTTATGGCGAGCATCAACGTTAAAAAACGAACTATTATTGAACATCGACTGCAAACGTGTATGTTAGAAAATCGTCTGTGTTGCAGTTAAGTAAATTCCGTAACTTTGAAAGCTAATTCTGGCGGGGTTTGAGTGTGGATAGAATTGTGAACTGAACTTTCTTCAAACGTAGATTAGCGGGCTGATGATCAGGCTTAAAGACAATAAAGAGCTTAAATAGAATTGCCAACTTCGCGTTCTCGTTTGAGTAAACAATTACTACCATTCCAATAACTCAATTTATTTAGGAAGATTGCTCATAGATTGTATTTCAGCAAACATGTATCGCGGCCTCCGGTGAGCGGCTATTAAATTGCAGTTTCTTCAACACTGCTTTTCTGCAATTTTTCCAGTAGCTGCTATCAGGAGAGGCGAGTGCAGCAACTACCTAAGAAACGAGGTAGGTGGATTTTCTTTCAGGGAAAGGAAACTGCGCGATAAGAGCCTGACCCGTCGCAAGTGGTGCATCGGCCGGGAAATAAAAATAGTAAATTCCAGTGAATTTAAAAAAAAGCAGTAGTGACAATTACCGGACAATACAGAAGTGCTCGCTATGTGTAGGAACTGTGTAGCGTAAAAATTGATATCGCCACGTGAATAGGAAGGACAGTGAAAGTGTCCGTGAACTGTAATGTGTTGTACGGAACGGAAGAATTTTTCGGTGACTACGCGCCGATTGGAATAGCAGTCTACGACGGCGTCTGGCAGACGACGAGCTACGGAGACTACGCAGAGGCGACGACAGCAGTGGCAGTTGGCAGCGCTGATTCGAGCGGGGGCCCGGAAACTGGTACAGCATTGCAGTGTATGGTGAACGGACCCGCAGTTTCATCTAGCAGCAACGCAGCACGCCGAAGCACAAAGTTAAGTACAGTGCTTTTGAAAACTTTGTGTGTTTGTGGAGTCAAACTGAGAAAAATGGCTGAGTTTCAACCAAGTGACAAAAAGGCGGAACTAAGTTGTGATAGTGGGATGGAGACAGGGGAAAATGACCCCATGAATTTTAGTTTAGACGTGTCTCAACCCAATTTCAGTAGTAGTTTGACTGATTCGTCCTATGTTAATTATAGTTTGGAGTCAGATCCAAATATGTCAGTGCCCAGTGAGTTACAGTTACCCATGCCGGTAGTTAATGTTAATAGGGACATTGTATCAGCAAATGAGGGGGCGAAGGATAATGTCGCCAGTATGCTGATGAATCTATTAACTAAGATGAACGTGTTGGATTCCAATATGTCAAGTAAGATGGATTCCAGTATGTCAAAAATGGAAACTAATATGTCACAAATGGAAACTAATATGTCAAGTAAAATGGATGCAAAAATGTCTAAATTAGGATCTGATTTAAGTAATGAGATGACTAAAATGGGCGCTGATTTAGATTCCAAAATATCCGATCTCAGAGACTGTTGGAAGCAAGATTTAGCAGTGCTCAGTAGTAAAGTAAATGTTGAAATACAGCAGGTTAAACTAGAATGTACAGAAAATATTGTTCAAGTGCAAAGTGAATTGACGACACGAATCGAACAGGTTACTGAGGATCAACAGCAATTTAAATCCCATGTTGATGCAGAATTAGATAAAGTATGTGAGCACATAAAAGTGGTAGAGAATTCCAATGAAATTAATCATGCCGCCTTAGAATGTAAAGTAAATGATACCAAAATTCGGTGTGAGAAACTTGGAGAGCAAGTTGTAAATAAGGTCAATAATTTAGAGACTCACATAAGCCATTTCAGTGAAAGTGTGAATGAGCAACTTTGTGGGCATGAATGCAGACTAACCAAAGTAGAACAGTGTGTTTCTAACCATAGTGGTAGTATAATTTCCAGTGGAATAATTGAATCTACCGAGGTTGCGTATGTTACCCACAGACAGTTTTTAAAATTTGACCCAAGTAAGAACATGCACCCCAGAGAATTTTGGAACGATTTTGAAGACGTTTTGCCGAAAGTATGGAGCGATAAACAAAAGATAGGCTTTATCACTTCAAATTTGATGGGAGAGGCCAGAGTATGGGGGAGTTTAGCCTCTGAAAAATACGCGAAATTGTCAGAATTTAAATTAGCGTTCTTTGAGGAATACTGGGGAAAGAGAAAGCAGATGGATGTTCTTAATCGGTTCTGGTCGGGAGAGAAGTATGACCCCAAGAGAGAGGGCATCAAACGATTTGTTCAAAGGTGGGTAACAACTCTGTCCTACCTTAGTAATAAGTTAGAAACAGAACAGATCATATTAGGGGTAGAAAATAAGCTACCGTGGAACTGGAAAACTAAGATCATATCTGCGCCCCGAGATAACATTGACAAGTTCGTACAGTATTTAGAAAGGGTTGAATCCGTCCAAAAAGAAGAAGAAAACATGAGGAGGGAGCATCGCCCGCCTGCTAGGCCGAATGACAATCGCGCGGATGTAAACATTAATAGGATGGGTGTTCAGAGAGGCGGCGGATACCGTGGCAGTTCACGTGGTAGAGGAAGAACATATGTTAACAGGTTCAATGAACGCGAGCAGTATGACAGCGGCCGACAGATGTCAGGAGGTGAGGCGGTCAGCTGGAGGCATAGTGATGACGCACCGCGCTCGGAAAACCATTAATTGTCTACGAGGGTGCTGGCGATCGTAGGCAACAGCGTTTAAAGTTAAATCCGCTGGCAAAACCATTCATAAGAAAGCAGCCTGAACGACCACCTAACATAAATGTTGTTGCTACAAAATTTAGGGAGGATAACGTAAAACAGACAGAGATAGTAGCTTTAAGTCAAGTGGAGGTTAATGAACCAATTAACTGTAAGAATAATCATAAGAAGCCACTTATTGAAGAACTAAGTACTAGTTATAAGGGTAATAATCAGAAAGACATTATGCACAGTAAAACTAATGAAGAGCTGTCGGATAGGGGTGAGAACAGTAATAATGGCAGGGTTGTGACTGTGCTTGATAAGATAATTGATGTTGTAGATAGTTACGAAGAAGAGGATAGATTAGAGGAGGAGGTAGAGGTTAATGACGACGCCTTGGATAGGGTCGTAGAAAAGGAGGTTAATGAGAAAGAGGGGGAAACATTGGAAAAATGTTTTGACTTAGCAATAGTGGATAGGCTAATAGGAGCTGCCACTAGAATTGAGGGTGATAATAAGCATGAAATAAACCCTGTAAGTGTGAATGTGATTGCCACCCAAAAGACAGGCTTCGAAAGGAGAGAAATTGTGCAAGATTTATTGGAGGAAGCAGAACCCAAAATAAATAAAGAGTACTTAGGGCAACCGATAGTAGAGCTAAGAGTATTAAATGAACCAGTTAAATGTTTGATAGATACTGGATCGGAAGTCTGTGCAGTATCCCAGAACTTGGTAAATGAACTCCCTAACAGTAAACAGATTGTTAAGATGCCAGTAAGTGGCTTGAACATTGTAGTAGCAACCGGTAAGACTAAGACGACAGTAAAACAGGAAGTGTTTCTACCCATAGCATTTAAGGAAGTAGAAATAAGACAGAACTTCTTAGTTATAAATGGACTGAGTGTAGACATATTGGTGGGGGCTGACTTTTTGAATAAATATGAAGGATGGGTGAATTTTTCTACCAATGATGTTATGGTAAAAATTAAGGGTAAACTAATTACTATACCTTTCATCGGTAAGCAGCTATGTGAGGATCCTGAGCAGAATGATTTTCCTATATGTATTTGTAAAACAGAGAAATTCTTGGAGGGCTATAATGAGTACGGTGGCAAAAAAGTAGAGGATCCGTCTGAGCTTGTGAGTGTCAGAAATAGGATCGAGGAGAAATTACTAAAGAGAGACGTGGCCAGGAGTGAGTAGATACCTCAGAGAGCTTTGCACTCTTTGCAGAGCTAAGTGCGTGACGAGCACTAGGTCTCGAGTCGTTTGACAATATTTCTTCCACTTTCTTTTCCGTATTGTCAACCTACCTCTTCTTTCATTCAGAACTAAAATTCTATCGTCTTTCCTTCTTCTCTATCGTAGTTTTTAAGTGATAAAGTGTTTAAGTAATGAGTAGGAAAGAACCTCAGTGCAGTATAGGTTAAGCGTAAGGAATGAGTGTAAGAGAAAATCAAAAAGGATTAAGATACCTCAGATAAGTAATAAGTCTCAGTAAAGTAAATGTTTGGCCTAAGGTGTGAGTAATGCCCTTAGAAAGGTAAAATAACTAAGAGATGTAAGAGCCTCAGAAAATATGGTGACGAACATTGAAGCTGTTTGTTAAGTAACAGAACGATATGTTAAGACGTAGCATTAAGCTAATGTTTAGGAAAGGAAATGGAGCAGTACAGCAAAACTGTCTGTTCAATGAAGTCAGAGCCTCAGGAGGTGATTTAGTGGTAAAATGAGTAAAGGTACAGTGCAACAAGGTTGACTGTCAAAGGGGTAAAGGAAGTTAAGTTAAAGGGACAGTGCAGCAGGACTGACTGTCAAATGAAGAGAAATATGTGAGAAAAGGAGAAAGAATGAGCATAGTGTTTGGCTAGCTCGATATTAGGAAAAAGTGAGGCTACGAAGGTGAGTAAATAAAAAGCTTAATGTTGGTAACCAGAGGTGGCGTTTGTTGGTAAACAGAGGAGATGTTTGTAAACAAAAGGAAGTGAGGCTACGAATGTAAACAGAGCTGAGGCGACGTTGGTAACTCAGGAGGTGGATGTATGTTAGAAAGTATGGGTAACGAGGTTTCGCAGATTAGTAGGAAACGCTTTAACAAATACTAACCTGAGTGTGTGAAGTATGAGTATGAGAGTTGTAAATTAAACCCGAATGTGACTAGAGAAAACCTGATGTTGACAAGAAATTGAAGTAACTCCAGATATGTGAGATGAGGAAAGTACCCATGACATCGATTCCATTTTTGACCAGAGACACACAAAGCTCCCCAAGTTTGTCGTAGAGATTAGTATAAGGATTGTAGTGTTGATAAATGAATAAGTAAATATGTATTTTTCAGTGTTTAATTTATGATACAGGACTACAGGAGATTGCCTGGAGACAGAATTGTAATATTGATAATTTTGTGTATATTTTATATTGTTGTGTATTGTACAGGAACTGGAGAGTCACCAGTGCTGGCGGAGATTTATTATGTATTTGTGAACTATTTGTAGGAATTGTTTTTCTTAGTATTTCTTATGTAACCATAACTTGTTTGATTATGAGATGAAGAAGTAATTAAAGAATAAATGTGCCACTTCGGTACTGCATTAGGAAAGTCAATTCACTTTTCACTTAAAAAAAAAAAAAAAAAAAAAAAAAAAAATTTGAAAATTGTACATACTGTAAAGTAAATTTTATCAAAAATATGAGACTTTAGAGTCAAGCAGATAGCGCCATTTATCGCTGCTGTAGGTTAAGACGTAGCAGTTAGAAAGGGAACTGAGGCCAGCTGATGTTTCAGGTGCGCCGAAGTAAACAGAGGTGGTAGCACGAGACTTGAAATGGACCTCCCAAGCAGGACCCGGTCGAACTACGAGTGCTATCAAAATCTTAAGTGTAAGTGGTAAAAAAGTGACGCTCACCATAGCGATAGTAGTGTTAGTGTGCGTGTGACGTACATCAAGATAGTATTTAGGTTTGTTTTCTCTTTCAGGAATTTGTAAATAGAATTTTGTAATCTGAAAAAAATTTTTTTTTTGAATGATGATAAAAGTGCATGTTTAGATATAAGATGTTTTGTAGGTCGTCAGCCCTAGGTATAAGTGGATGATTGATGTACAGGAACTATAAATGTTAAATAGCTGTTTGAGTAAATCTTTAATAGAAATTTTTTTAGAAAACTAAAAGTTTGTCATGAATGAAAAAATTTAGTTTCCTCAGGAGGTGTGTGGCGTCGCAACTAGTGCGAGCGCACAGTTTTCTATCAAATATTTACTGTGAAATGTAGACAGACTGTAAAGTAGCCATCAGATTAGCATATGTGCTGTAGCGGGCAGATTACCGGTGTCCGTTCGTCTGACGTCACGACCATATGGCATGTCTGTACCGTGAGAATGTAAGACCTGTGCGCTAACTAGCCGCGTGTATAACGTGGAACTTTCATCTTTAATAACTTCTAACTGAGGAACCTGAGGAAATTAAAAGTTAATATACTAGTTTCTGTTATGAATAAAAATAAGTCATCCAAATTTGAGCTTTGAAACCTGCATATTTTGGAAATTAGAAAAATCTTACAGAAAACGCAAATTTCTACAATTTTCGAGTCTAAATAAATACCATTATGTATAGATCACCTTCAGTGACCATCCAACTATGAAACAAAATCACCTTCCGTGCTTTTGTATTTATTTTGAGAATTTTACTTTTAGAAATTCACCTATAACTTTGTTAAAACCATAAATGTTTTGAATTTTTGTGAACAGTTATTTTATATGAGTAGGTGAGAGTGAATGAGTGTGCCTGAGTGAATGAAAGAGGGACATTCGCCATTCTTTGCAAGTGTATAAAATCTAGGTTCGAACTCGCAAGTGTTCAGACGATGTAACCGTGGGAACAGAGTCGCCAGTGGTTCCCCATCTTAGTGAATGTCGGATGTCCAAGAGTGTATGGTATTGTACAAGCAGCCAGAACGTTCGCGAGTATTTAAATAATTTCTGGAAATAAAGTAAAGTCTAGTTTTCCTTTCGGTTTGTTAAATTATACAGTAAATTTTGTGTAACAAGAAATCATGACGTAAATGATTCAGAAGTCATGACTGGTGCGTGCTAGATTTTGGCGCGAGGCGCACCCAAAGAGTTAATTCTGATTGGCTGTGTGATGTGTGAGCCAATGAGATGCGAGGACGGTTAGCAGACTAGGAGAGTGAGTCGCGAGTGGATGAGGAGTCGCGAAGGAACTGTGATCGAGAAGAGACATGCTTGATGTGTCCTCGCGAATAATGTGTAAAATGAAGTCATAAAACGGCTTCATCGGTTCGGTACTGTGCGATTTGAGACTGGAAGAGTCCAGTAACGCGTAGTGTGAGTTTGAGCGAGTTGTGACTTTTCGTTCCGCGAAAGACGCGAGTAACTTTAATAATTAAAAGCGTGGCGGTACTTCGTAAACTTTTACTAAGTGCTTATGGCGAGCATCAACGTTAAAAAACGAACTATTATTGAACATCGACTGCAAACGTGTATGTTAGAAAATCGTCTGTGTTGCAGTTAAGTAAATTCCGTAACTTTGAAAGCTAATTCTGGCGGGGTTTGAGTGTGGATAGAATTGTGAACTGAACTTTCTTCAAACGTAGATTAGCGGACTGATGATCAGGCTTAAAGACAATAAAGAGCTTAAATAGAATTGCCAACTTCGCGTTCTCGTTTGAGTAAACAATTACTACCATTCCAATAACTCAATTTATTTAGGAAGATTGCTCATAGATTGTATTTCAGCAAACATGTATCGCGGCCTCCGGTGAGCGGCTATTAAATTGCAGTTTCTTCAACACTGCTTTTCTGCAATTTTTCCAGTAGCTGCTATCAGGAGAGGCGAGTGCAGCAACTACCTAAGAAACGAGGTAGGTGGATTTTCTTTCAGGGAAAGGAAACTGCGCGATAAGAGCCTGACCCGTCGCAACGTCACGGAATAACTCAAAACAAAGGAAGGAATGTGGCAACAAAATACGTCTTCAGATTCATTCGGCTCGCCAACAAACTCCAACAGAAGGAAACGGGCTTAGTGGAACATTAACTAAACTCTCTGAAAAGTCTCCAAGTGTGTAGAGAATGTAGAGGGAAAAGCTATAACGAGACCTGGAACGAGAGATGGTGAGCCATGACGATAATCCAATTACACCGGCGTCAGCGAAACCGCCGGTCTGCGACCTTGATGATGAGTGGACCAACACCGTTTCGACGTCGATGTCTACCACCTATCGAAACCAGTCCAGTTGCCAGGAAGTACCTCAGCTAGACCCGCTGCTGGTTACAACTGCCAATCATTGCCTCTATTATACAAAAATCGATGTGATGTACAAACGAAACCACTATCGCGAAGTTAGCCAGGAGCAGCAGTATATAAGCCCATCTGAACCAGCCAGTCAGCATTGGAACAGCTGGGCAGTTACGTGATGTCGATCCAGTGCTTCTCAGGGCCATGCTGATCAAGCAGACACGTTTACCACCACAGGGTGCGAGCCGGACACCTGGCTCAAAATGACTTAAAACTTGAAACTTCCTGTCAGTTTAAAACTATGTGCCCGACCGAGACTCGAACTCAGGACCTTTGCCTTTCAAGGGCAAGTGCTCTACCATCTGAGCTACCGAAGTATGACTCACGCCCGGTTCCCACAGCCTTACTTCTGCCAGGATCTCATCTCCTACCTTCCAAACTTTACAGAAGCTTTCCTGCGAACCTTGCAGAACTGGAACTCCTGAAAGAAAGGATACTGCGGAGACACGGCTTAGCCACAGCCCGTAGGATGTTTCCAGAATGAGAAGTTTGGAAGGTAGGAGACGAGATACTGGCAGAAGTAAAGCTGTGAGGGCCAGGCGTGAGTCATGCGTCGGTAGCTCAGATGGTAGAGCACTTGCCTGCGAAAGGCAAAGGTCCCGAGTTCGAGTCTCGGTCGGGCACACAGTTTTAATCTGCTAGGAAGTTTCGTATCAGCGCACACTCCGCTGCAGAGTGAAAATCTCATTCTGGAGACTTAAAAGTTCGTGGTGCCCTCCATCGGTAATGTTGGAAATCAATATGGTGTTGGCCCACCCTTAGCCTTGATGACAACTTCCACTCTCACAGGCATACGTTCAATCAAGGTGCTAGAAGGTTCCTTGGGGAATGGTAGCCCATTCCTCACGGAGAGCTGCACTAAGGAGAGGTATCGATGTCGGTCGGTGCGCCGTTCTGTCCGTGTGGGCAATTGCTGACGGTCCGCCACATTTTAACGTCCTGTCCGGATTTTACTACACTGCGTTTGGATCTTGGCCTGCCATGTACTCTGGATGCCATTTTAGCGGATGACCCAGGAGCTGCTGCTCGCGTTCTTCGTTTTATCAACTTGACACACCTGTCTAAGGACATTTGATTATGCTGTAGTTTTTTAATCCTATGTCTGTTAATACGTCTTTTATAATGTTGTCCCTTTTAGTTGCTGTTTTAACCTTGTGCCTCGCGCTACATTCCTAAATTCGTCAGGGCGCTAATGACCATTGTAGTTGTGCGCCCTAAAACCACACACAAAAAAAAGATGTCGGTCGGTGTGGCCTCAAACGAAGTCGGCGTTCCAAAACATCCCAAAGGTTTTCTGTAGCAGTCAGTTCATGACTCTGTGCAGGCCAGTGCATTACAGGGATATTATTGTCGTGTAACCACCCCGTCACATGCCGTGCGTTATGAACAAGTGCTCAATAATGTTGAAAGATGCAATCACCTTTCCCGAATTGCCCTTCATAAATGGGAAGGAAGAAGGTGCTTAAAATGTCAATGTAGGCATATGCTGTGATAGTGCCATGCAAAAATATAAGGAGTGTAAGCTCCGTCCATGAAAAACACGACCACACCATAACGCAACCGCCTCCGAATTTTACTGTTGCCGTTAGACGAGCTGGGAGATGACTTCACCGGGCAATCCCCACACCCTGCCATCGGATAGCCACATTGTGTACCGTGATTCGTCAATCAAACGGCTCTGAGCACTATGGGACTTGACATCTCAGGTCATCAGTCCCCTAGTACTTAGAACTACTTAAACCTAATTAACCTAAGGACATTACACACATCCATGCCCAAGGCAGGATACGAACATGCTACCGTTGCGGTGGGGCGGTTGAAGACGAAGCGCCTAGAACCGCTCGGCCACCAGGGCCGGCATTCGTGAATCCACGCAACGTTTTTCCACTGCTCAATCGTCCAATGTTTACGCTCCTTACACCAAGCGAGGTGTCTTTTGGCATTTACCGACGTGATGTGTGGCTTATGAACAGCCGCTCGAACATGAAATCCAAGTTTTCTCACCTTCCGCCTAACTGTCGTAGTACTTGCAGTGGATCCTGATGCAGTTTGGAATTCCTGTCAGATGGTCAGGACAGATGGCACCATATTTCACATTACGACCCTCTTCAACTGTCGGCAGTCTCAGTCAGTAGACAGAAGAGGTTGGCCTGTACGCTTTTGTGCTGTACTTGTCCCTTCACGTATTCACTTCACTATCATATCGGCAACAGTGGACCTAGGGATGTTTAGGAGTGTGGAAATGTCGCTTATGGACGTACGTCACAAGTGACACTCAACCACCTGACTACGATCAAAGTCTGTGAACCGCGGAGAGCCCCATTCTCCTCTCCCAAGATGTCTAATTGCTACTGAGGGTGCTAATATGGAGTACCTGGCAGTAGGTGGCAGCACAGTGCACCTAATATTAAAAACGTATGTTTTTGGGGTGTCCGGATACTTTTGATCACATAGTGTAGCCTAAGTCAGTATTGATAACCTAAGCATGGAAAAAGCGCAGCTATGACATGATAACCTGGTGGTTATTTTAGAAATATTAAATGAAGCTGCACTGGAGATTGATTTCACATCATATTATGCAACCGCAGCATAATTTCTCAATTTTATTGCGCTTAGGAGAAAACTAACACATCTAGCTTGACGGGAATAGTAGGACATGGAGAAACTGTAAAAGAATATGTAAGGTTATTTGGTCTTCCTGGACTGTTACCAGCCACATCACTAACACAATATTAAATTCTCACTGTAAATTAAGCATCTGTCTACAGCAACTTCAGCCTGTCAAGGAAGAATTAATAAGACAGAAACTTCAATATGAAATAACAGAAAAAAGTGGTAAGCATTTTTTTGCCATCATCACATGGTACAAAGCTTATAGGTTCTGTTGCAATTGCCACTACTTTAACTAGGAGAGAACATCAGACGCCTATCCCATGTAAAATACGATGGACACCATGGTCGTCATTTCACAGCTATGTAGCTATGGAGAGGTAATTTAGGAATATCAGATGAAGCTAAGCTGGAGATGACATCATATTGTGCAACTGCAGTATAAACTGTCAATTTCAGTGCTTGAATTTTGTCTGAAAACAGCCTTATCAACCCTCATTTGGTCATTATCAGCGTTGTTCCATTTGTCTTTTTGGCTCAAAAGCGTACCAGCTGCTTCCAAGCAACTAGTGGATGGTGTATAGTGAAGATAGCAACTGCAGCAATGAATGGTGTATTTGGATGATATAATTACGGTGGAGTATATATTGTTTTTATATGAATTTCTTCCATGGAAAAACTGCAAATCCGTTTGACAATTGCTCAATAACTGAGAAAGAAATGGTTGTATTAAGAAAAAAATCATTTAAGATGCTTTCTCACACAAACAACATTTTAAAGTAATAAGTGATCATGTAGAACTCAAATGGCTACAGGGACTTAAAGATCGAACTTTCAGAATAATTAAATGACTGTTGCATCCCAGTGAGTATTATTTCGAAATAATACATTTTCCAGGGAAATCACACACAAACACAGATGCTCTCAGCCACAAATTATATGCTGTGGATTGCGCTGTGATAAAAAAGGATGAATCGATGGAAGCATAGATAAATGACCCAGATTGTCAGCAATTTGGCAGACAGCAACAGTTCAACACAGAAACAGGAGTACTATTTAGAAAGACAAGATACTAACTGCACACACGAGTGTCAATGAAATTTAGAAACATAATGTGGTATTCAACTTTAGCCAGACACACTGGTAAAAAGACCATGGAATGCAGAGTAGTACAATATTACTGGTGGGTAACACATAGCGTGATCGTTAAAACAGATAGTGTATTCCTAGAATGCAAAATGCGGAAAACAGTCACTGAAGGATCATGCTGTAACGTTACCTGAGGCAGACAAACTGTTTCAAATTGTTTGAATGGATATTCTAGGGCCATTTGCGCAAACACCAACAGGAAACCATTATGTATTGACAACAATAGATAATTTTTTACTCGTTTCTTTGTTAACGATACAAATCTGGCAGGCAGAAATAGTAGCACATGCAATGGTGAAACAATGAGTACTAAAATTGAGAATGCCTGAAACAGTGGTAACTGACAAAGGAATTAATTTTATGTCCAACTGAATTTATCTGTTATACTGATTATTGCACACTAAGAAACTTGGGACTAGTGCTTTACACCCACAGGCAAATGGTCAACTGCAGAGAGTTCATCATAAAACTGCAAAACCGCCAAGCTACTAAGTTAACTCGCATATTAATGACAGAGAGACTCATGTTCTATATCCCTTTACGAGTCGGTTTTTGGGCAGATGATGCCTCCTGTTTTTGAATTTGAAGGCCTCCTGCAAGAAACAATATGTCTTCAGAGAAAAATTTCTCTTAAAGTAATAGAACTATTTGGTGACTGGTAAAAAAGATGAACACTAAAACTTTCTGACGAGAAAACAGAACTCATAATATGAAAGAAGTGTTACCTAAGTATCATGTAGGCATGATAAATAACGTGTATAGACCAAAGACAACAAAGCTTGTGACACCTTATCAGAGACCCTTTCAGGTGACAGGAAAGAACTAACCTTCAACGTCAAGCTGCATCTTCCAACTTGTCCTTAGATAAGTCATGTCGGTTGTGCCTGTGCTCTTATTGTCTGAAACATCTTTGCGAGAATAGAACGGAATATCCAGGGAAAAAGTATAAAAATGAAAATGTTTGGCAAGAAAAACAAGGGAGTCCCGACAGTTAACCCAACACAACGGTTTGCACTTAGGTGCGAATAAGAATAATGTATTAACTACACAATTTTCTCATCCTTTAAGGCACATGGTTCTACCCCAAAACGTGAAGTAGCAGTTCCAGCATCAGGCATCGGGCTGCGGCTGAAAAGGAAAAGGAACTCGGGAAGCCTCATTATGATAAATCTACTATTCTGCTGCAGTTTGGCAGCAATCCTCAAAGTACATCTTCAAATAGGTTGTGTGTTGCTTACGTGGTGCATGGACGTGATAAAGTCACTGCACGAGGGGACCCTAAGCTTGGATTGCTATTTATTGCCATATTTGGGCGCTGGAGAATAAAATCTGGCAGTTAGAAGACGCATTTGTCAGAGGTGTCCAGTCAACTAATGTAAACAGCTTCAGGAACAGCTGACGCTGTAGATCTTTATAAGATTAACAAGGCATTATAACAAGTACAGGCGCATGAGAACGATAGCCAGGAGACAAAGGACTTATAGGTGACCCATCTCGCCAGTCTGGAGAAGCGCGTCGTACAATAACAAACAGCTGCTCACCTTGGCTGCAACACTTATGACCCATATTCAGGCAATGACACATAAAACAAATTGCTGCTTGGGCATACTTAGCGAACGTCTGGATAATGTAGAGTATCATACAGTGATATAAAAATTACTTCATAGCCTTGGTTATAGTACTGCTGATGTGTGCTATGAGAGGGCAGAAACCTCTACTACACTCTGTCGCGTGGGCATTTAATGCCATGCTGCCACTGCCGAATCGCTTCCTGGAAGAATAACGGAAAATTTAAACTGAAGTTAGAGTATCCACTCTATTAGAAATACCAAGAGCAAGAGGAGAAGGACTTTTACTATTAAACTACGGTATGGCCACAGTTGCTAGTACACAACTCAGTACCAATTTGAAAATTCATATTCAAAACTATTAAACTACGGTATGGCCACAGTTGCTAGTACACAACTCAGTACCAATTTGAAAATTCATATTCAAATACCGGTAAGTTTAATTCACTATAGATTTCAATGTTAGAACGTCCATGCATTCCTCAGAAGCAGAAAGCCTTACAAAAATTCGTACAATTAAAAACGCTCATAATACTGCTGGTGGCCACCAGTGGATATTCCCTAGACTTGCTATCCACGCCAGAGTTGTTACATTGCTGGTCTAGGTCAGTCGCCGTCTGCACTGAAAACCTCGCACGCCTCGGACGTAAAACCTTGTAAAAGAAAAAAAAGAGGTGTAAAGCATTAATAGCGACACTAAACGAAGTCGAGAGGTACTGGATCGCGAACTATACAACTATAGATGTGTTGTATTACACAATCAAGCAAGACATGAGTATGGCTCACAAGTAGTTGTATAGTCTGTGATCCAATCAGAATACCCAACTGCGGAGTTCAATTTTGTTATTAATGCTTTAAATCTCGTTTCTTTTTTTTAGAAGCAACACTTCATGTAGATTTTGTGAGCCATTCGTATGTTTCCTCACGCCACTGTGAATATAGCAATGCAGGCACACTGCACATTTTGAGGTCCATGGAGAAATTAAATATAATCGAAAGTGATGGAAATTATACAAAATTACCCAGTATCGGAGCTACCTAGAGTGGAAGGAAGTTAACAACTCTGGTGTCCTCAAGTGTCTACAGGCATATCTAAGTGCTTTTAAATAGATTTAACACAGAGGAACTACATTCACTTCAAAACTACACTCCTGGAAATGGAAAAAAGAACACATTGACATCGGTGTGTCAGACCCACCATACTTGCTCTGGACACTGCGACATGGCTGTACAAGCAATGATCACACGCACGGCACAGTGGACACACCAGGAACCGCGGTATTGGCCGTCGAATGGCGCTACCTGCGCAGCATTTGTGCACCGCCGCCGTCAGTGTCAGCCAGTTTGCCGTGGCATACGGAGCTCCATCGCAGTTCTTAACACTGGTAGCATGCCGCGACAGCGTGGACGTGAACCGTATGTGCAGTTGACGGACTTTGAGCGAGGGCGTATAGTGGGCATGCGGGAGGCCGGGTGGACGTACCGCCGAATTGCTCAACACGTGGGGCGTGAGGTCTCCACAGTACATCGATGTTGTCGCCAGTGGTCGGTGGAAGGTGCACGTGCCCGTCGACCTGGGACCGGACCGCAGCGACGCACGGATGCACGCCAAGACCGTAGGATCCTACGCAGTGCCGTAGGGGACCGCACCGCCACTTTACAGCAAATTATAGACACTGTTCCTCCTGGGGTGTGGGCGAGGACCATTCGCAACCGTCTCCATGAAGCTGGGCTACGGTCCCGCACACCGTTAGGCCGTCTTCCGCTCACGCCCCAACATCGTGCAGCCCGCCTCCAGTGGTGTCGCGACAGGCGTGAATGGAGGGACGAATGGAGACGTGTCGTCTTCAGCGATGAGAGTCGCTTCTGCCTTGGTGCCAATGATGGTCGTATGCGTGTTTGGCGCTGTGCAGGTGAGCGCCACAATCAGGACTGGATACGACCGAGGCACACAGGGCCAACACCCGGCATCATGGTGTGGGGAGCGATCTCCTACACTGGCCGTACACCTCTGGTGATCGTCGAGGGGACACTGAATAGTGCACCGTACATCCGAACCATCATCGAACCCATCGTTCTACCATTCCTAGACCGGCAAGGGAACTTGCTCTCCCAACAGGACAATGCACGTCCGCATGTACCCCGTGCCAGCCAACGTGTTCTAGAAGGTGTAAGTCAACTACCCTGGCCAGCAAGATCTCCGGATCTGTCCCCCATTGAGCATGTTTGGGACTGGATGAAGCGTCGTCTCACGCGGTCTGCACGTCCAGCACGAACGCTGGTCCAACTGAGCCGCCAGGTGGAAATGGCATGGCAAGCCGCTCCACAGTACTACATCCAGCATCTCTACGATCGTCTCCATGGGAGAATAGCAGCCTGCTTTGCTGTGAAAGGTGGATATACACTGTACTAGTGCCGACATTGTGCATGCTCTGTTGCCTGTGTCTATGTGCCTGTGGTTCTGTCAGTGTGATCATGTGATGTATCTGACCCCAGGAATGTGTCAATAAAGTTTCCCCTTCCTGGGACAATGAATTCACGGTGTTCTTATTTCAATTTCCAGGAGTGTATTCTCCTGACTAATGGGTCTGACATGATGAACAAAACTCAAATTCCTATCATTGGCGATCGAGATGAATTTATTCTTACCTGTTTGTGTAGCAAAGAAGCTAGGTATTCACAAAGAAGGCATCTATGACCATTAACGCACCTTTAGACTTGCGCTTGTGAGAAGACTAAATGTGTGTAGACTTACTTAACATTTTGTTAGAGAATTGCATGCAACAATTTGAGCTCCAGGTATGCATTGCAATTAGAGCTGAGAACATACGCCGCCTTTGCATTGAAAGACATGTGTGTAACCACTGAGCTAAGGAGATGCTGTTGGTACCTGGTGTCTGTCAGCACAAATATTGATCGCTGAGCCTATTAAGGCAACGTTAAAGGTAACATTAGTTGCTTCTTCTGTGAAATACGACGTTTCCGGAGTCTTAAAATTAAATTTTCTATCTTAGTGTCTCGCCTTACACGAGGGTTATGCAGCATAAGTCATTGAAGTGGAAAGGGAATGTCAAGTAAATTTAGCTGAACAATTCAGGAACACATACAGAAGTAAATGCACTGTGACAGGGTTGTCAAATAGGCAACCTGGTTGCCAATTCTTAGCTGTGCTAGGAGCAGCTACGTAGTGAAATACTTCTCATGCTCGTCTTGTACAAGCTCCCATAGAGATGTCGCTGGCGCGTTCGTATTTTATGCAGCGTTATTTCCTCATACTTTCTAAAGTGGCCTTCCAGGCTATCTACATTTTAGGCATTCATATTACATAATTTCAGCACAGGAATAACAAAGCTAGTTATAATACTTTCCACTCAAGTGGCATACGGCACGTGAAAAGCTGGAATGTATGATCTTTCATTGCAGTTTCAAATTCCTAAAACACAAACGAATAAAATATTTATTTCGATAGCTTTCAACGAAAACTAATTTCATTGCAATGAGAAATAACTGAAAACCAACTTTCTCCCACACTTTACCGAACAGTAAGATACCAAGACTTTACATCTCAAAAGCACCTGTCAGTGACCCACATACTGAGTGGATCAACACCTCTTCCACGTTACAGCCTACGATATGACGAAATTAGGCCAGTTATCAGGACGTATTGCAGCTCTATCCGCAGCTAGTTACGACTACTGGTCATTGCCTCTGTTCCACACAATACACAAAGGCTGCCGCTACCAGTCAGCGAATGGTAGCAGCAATTAAGCCTACCGTGACCAGTCCATCAACAGTGGAACAGCTGGATGGTTATGTGAAGTCGAACCTGTGCTGCTATATGCTATGCCGATAATGCAGCCATATCTGCCCACACCAAGATATGAGCACTCGGGTGAAAGGGTAGCTCTGCGCTATGGGCTACAACGTGAAGGTTCGGCTCTTCCTGCCATTAGTGCGAGTTCAACAGAAGGTATCTATGTTATGGGCGGTGGACATGACGCAGCCAGCCAGTCTCACAGCAACCACTGTCAGCCACACTCTCCCTGACCGGAGAATTTAACATGCTGGCGATGTAGCAGTATCGGCTTTAGGATGACCGATGAGCGGGTGGGGGCTGCCGCCCTGGGAAACACCGAGATATTCACTCGTAGCCATCCTGGAAATCCCACGTTAACCAGCTGTGCAGGAGCCAACCATCCACAGTACCATTCTAAGGCAAATGTTTCTTACGTACTTTGCTGGTATGAAGATGAATAATATTGTCCTTATTCTCAGCACGCTGCATTCTGAAGTAACAGTAAACGTAGGCCGAAAGAAGGAAACAAACACTGGACTTTCTACGACACAACAAAGCATGGTTAGGACCACGTTTATCACGTTTCTAAAGCCCTGCAGTTACGTACTTTCAGAATTTCAGAACAATTCAGCAGGACTTTTACACAGATGCTGTAGCATGACATGCAAGCTATTTGTATTTCTTGTTAAGTTCTCATCAACAGCAGTAAAAACACCACACTAATTGCATTTGTTCTTTGTCGTCTTCTGTAATTCAGATCCTTTAACAAACTCCGATTCACGCTAAAAATATTTTTTTACAGTACAGTGCAGTTTCATGTCAAAAGTAGCAAGATCTCTTTCAGTTGTATGCTAGTTTCTATGAATGGAATATCTTAGGGGGAAAACGTTTTGTTGGCCAGTACTATAATGTACAGAACTAAATAATTTCGGAAGGCATAATTTCTCTTCAGTCTGAACCTTACTGCATCGAATGCGTAGAAATTCTTATTGTTTTTGTTCCCTTTAGGCGTTATTACATCGAATTGCAGTAAACTAACAGTAGTATCTTACATTTTCCAGTGAGTGATATAAATTTATTCAAATAATAATAAATATAAACACAGCGCAGCATGACTGTTTATTATTTAATAGTTATCTAACTCATTTCTCTCTCTCTCTCTCTCTCTCTCTCTCTCTCTCTCTCTCTCACACACACACACACACACACACACACACACACGCACACACACAGAAGTCACCGAGTTTGAACATTCCCACTCACATTCACTATATTCACTTGTGACAAAAACAAAAATCTCCATTTGAATTATCAGAACATTCAGACGTTGTAAAACGTTGGCCTTTGTCTCCTTCGACAATGTGTTCCTTTGTTGAGTGCAATTATTGGTGTCTCACATTGAGGTGTTACAGCTTGCTCTACTTTGTTTGTAGATATTTCTGGAGTGTTACCATTGCTGGAACAAATTTACCATCTGCAGTAGAGAGCAAACAACACTGCACTCTTGTGCAGAGCGCCAAACATCGATTGGACAAATATACGAATATATTGACATATATTAAAATTGAAAATGTTGGCAAATAAATTTCATTTATATCGATGCACACACATGTTGCAGACAGTACACATAAGTGAACATTTTCCTTCTTTCGTCAGTGCCAAGGTTTTGGTAACAATGTACATTTCGGGACCCCTGGGAGAAAGCCATTTGCTCTTGCACAAAATTATCCCAGGCGTTATTTCCAAAAAAATGTTGTGGCTTACTTTCAATGACGATGCCTTGAACCTCTTCTTATGTTTTGATAGTTTCACTAAGCCACCAAAACTTTGTCTTACACTAGACATAATAAACCAGTGAACTACTTATCTAACCTTCTGCATTTTGTCTCCTTCTAGATGATTATATTAAAATGTTATGCATGGACTCCAAGTAATCTTTTCTATTATTCCCTAATCGATGCCTAAAGCAATATGCTCACTTTTCCAGTCGCTGACAGTACATGCTAAGAAAGTACCTGCGAAGTTCTGGACCATTACTAAAAACATCTGTATCCAGTTCAATCTGGAGTTGCTGTATCCTCCTCCCAGAAATTCTCATTGGGTTCTACGTCCACTTCCATTGAATATGCCAAGAGCACAGAAACTGGGATGGGACAGGTCCCATTAATGTTGGCCATGAATTATAGAAAGCTTTAGCATCATCAGACATAAACATGTTGTTCTCTACAGTGCCAGCTCCTTTTTGGCGCATAAGAAATACACTGAAGTGCCAAAGAAAATGTTACACCTGCCTACTGTCGCGTAAGGCCCCTGCGAGCATGCAGAGGTGCTGGAACACGACATGGCATGGACTCGACTAATGTCTGAAGTAGTGCTGGAGGGAACTGACACCATGAATCTTGCAAGACTGTCCATGAATCCGTAAGAGAAGGCCGGGATGGAGATCTCTTCTGATCAACACGCTGCAAAGCATCCCAGATATGCTAAGTAATGGTCATGTCTGGGGAATTTGAAGGTCAGTGGAAATGTTTAAACCCGAAGAGTGTTCCTGGGGCCACTCTGTAGCAATTGTGGACGTGTGAGGTGTCGCATTAACCTCCTCGAATGGGCCAAGTCCCTCGGAATGCGCAATGGACATGAATGGATGCACGTGATCGGACATGATGCTTGCGTATGTGTATCCTGGCGGAGTCGTATTTAGACGTATCAGTGGTCACATATCACTCCAAATGCACACGACACATACCATTACGGTCCCCTAGCGACATGGAGGGTCCATGGATTCATTAGGTTGTCTCCGCAACCGTGCACGTCCATCCACTCGATACAATTTGAAGTAAGACGCGTCCGACCAGGGAACATAATTCCTGTCATCAATAGTCCAATGTCGGTGTTGGCAGTCCCAGGGAAGGCGTTAAGTATTGTGTCAAGCCGTTGTCAAAGCTACACGAGTGGGACTTCGGCTCCAAAAGCCCATATCGATGATGTTTCGTTGATAGGTTCGTACGCTGACAATTGTTTATGGCCCAGCATTGAAATCTGCAGCAATTTGCGGAAATGTTGCACTTCTGTCACGTTAAACGGTTCTCTTCAGTCATCCATCATTGATCCCGTTTCTGCAGGATGGTTTCCCGGCCGCAGTGCTGTCGGAGATTTGAAGTTTTACCGGATTCCTGATATTCACTGTACACTCGTGAAGTGGGCGTACGGAAAAATGCTTACTTCATCGCTAATTCTAAGATGCTGTGCCCCATCGCTCATGCGCCGACTATAACACAAAGTTCAAACTCACTTAAATCTTGATAATCTGCCATTGTAGCAGCAGTAACTGATCTAACAACTGCGCCAGACATTTGATGCCTTACATAGGCGTTGCCGACCGCAGCGCCGTATTCTACCTGTTTACATATCTCTGTATTTGTATACGCATGCCTTTACCAGTTTCTCTGGCGATTTAGTGTTAATAGATAATAAGTACAAGTGTACCCTATTTGAAAATCAAAATGGACGTGGCATTCCAGAATGTCTGCTGCATAATTCCGTAACTGTTCAGCCAGATAGCCCATAATTCTAAAAAAAAAGTACCATATTCCGTTGTCACATTATCTCTTATTTCTTAAAATCACAATTTCACACTCAATGCATTATTTTTATGTTTCTTTGTTGCACAACCAATATCAAAATCTTATTTTGTGCTATGCAAATATTTTTTCTCATGCTGATAGGTCCTTTGCAAACATTCTGCGGCTGATGCTCTTCATACAACTTCAACAACTCGTCTAATAGGAACACCCGTGACAGCTGCCCTGACGGAAAAGAAACGGTAATACGTGATTCTTCATGTCCTAATTCCTCTCTCTCATTTCTATTCAGGCATGTCCTTCCAACATTTGCAGTGCGTCATATATCTTCTAAATAAAATTTTAGGCCGCATTTGGTTTTTGTAACGGTCACTAGCTTGTTTGGTGGATAGGGACTTCCTGTTTTGTTGGTGCCTATACTTTTGGAGCACATGGGACCTGTCACTTAAGCGCAGCAACATGCAGGCCGACATGTTACCAAGGTTGTTTAGACTATCCCACAGTCTCGCTGGGAAGCCTTATACATCCTCTAGACACATCCGATTTCTCCCCATGCTAATTCCTTTTTTTGGGAGCCCCAAGAAAAGACATTCGTGGACGTCGACTTGTTTAGGAGGAGGAGGTGCACGCCTGGGTACAATTACGGTTCCGTAGGCAACCGCAAACATTTTTTCACGATGGCATTGTCCGTATTGTCTCACATTGAGACAGTTGCCATTACTTTCGCAATATTCACGTGTTTGTTTACATTTTTCCATCTGCCCCGTTCTCTTTTACTGCCCCTTACAGTATCCAAGGAAAACAGATACTGATTATTAAATCTGTTATTAAATCTGTTATTAAATTCATAAACATAGAGTGTCAAATAAAATAGCTGAGTATCACAAAAACGTATTACAACACCAAAAAATATTTTTGGTATTTAGTTGTATTTTCACAAAATGCTGAGATTCCTTCAGTATCAACTGGTCCTCGATTGCAGTAAGTTAAATTCGTCACTAAAAGATGCAGCCCTCTTTAAAATGCGCTCGACAGCTTTTAGATGTATGGAAGGCAGATTATTTACCCGCATATTATTGATCCCGTAAACCTATTACTATACAATACGTTATTATGAAGAGACTAATTACACCATAGCAGCAAAATTTGGCAGACTAGAGCTCAGACCTATATGAACTACATGCTCTTGATTGCGAAGTACCTCACATAATATACAGTACAGTGGAAACCAAGATGTTATATTGACTCTAACGTAAACTGGCCTCACTCTTCGGTTCACACTTCTGTTTAAACTTCTATAACTATAATTTTAACTGTTGGAATGTCAGTATTGCACATGTAGCGAGGTCGGCTATGTATAGTCGGCCACATTTATTATTAGATACTCAAGCAACTGAGTTTCGAAAGGAAATTGCTTTGGCTTGTTCGAAGCATGCAGTCCGCTGAAAGCTATCAGTTTATAATAAATCAGACGGTAAATTTTGAAGGTGACTAGTTTTAATTCGGATTATTCCTTTTTAGCCGTTTTGCAAATAATGTACCTAGCCCACGACCTTACTGACCC
Organism: Schistocerca gregaria; assembly: GCF_023897955.1. NCBI lineage: Eukaryota > Metazoa > Arthropoda > Insecta > Orthoptera > Acrididae > Schistocerca > Schistocerca gregaria. The sequence goes on from NC_064926.1 coordinate 256,007,837, forward strand.
ATAGACAGCATAATTCTTTTGTTATGTTTGTGATATGAACGCATCAAGGTATAGGTGGTTTTTTTAGTTAATTGCATGTTCCACAGATTTCTCCGTACACTTTCAATTGTAACTATGTGGAACTTACAATCTACGTAAACCCATTTGTGAACTGGCCTTTTACGGAAATCTATACAGCGCAGTGGCTTAATTTAAATAACAAAATGAAGGTTTTAGTCATCGTCGTCACTAAAGTCACAACACAAGTGCAGCTTCGATTTCAAAGGAAAGTAATCACACTGATCTACTATACAGTACGTTTTATCACAGATGAAATAGTTTTCAGGATAAATGATCACTCCATCTATATCTACACGATTACTGTGTAACTCACAACTAAATGGCAGGCAGAGAGTTCAGCAAATTACCTTGAAGCTGCTTCTCTAGCGTTCCACTTTCAAACTTGAAAAAGGAACACTCAAATCTTTTCGTGAGAGCACTGATTTCTCTAGTTTATTATGGTGCTCATTTGTCGCTATGACGGTGGACACCAACAAAATATTTTCACTCTGAGGAGAAAGTTGGTGATTGCAATTTCTTGGGAAGGTCTTGCCGCAGCGTACGATATCCTCGGCACTCTATCCCTTACTTCGCGGTAATGCAAGAGGAGCTGCCTTTCTTTGAACTTTTCAGACGTGCCCCGTCAGTACTATCTGGCGCAGATCTCACATCGCTCAGGAATACTACAAAAGACGGAGGACAAGCATAGTATAAGCTGTCTCTGTAATTGCATTCTGCCAATAAATCACAATCTTTGGTTTGCTTTTTCTGTAACATCGCCAATGTGATCTTTCCGATTGACATCATTCGTAATTTTAATCGAAGAGTATTTAGTTGAATTGATACTCTTTAGATTTGCGTGATTTACCGTGTAATTTAAATTTATCTAATTATTTTTAGCGCTCTTGAGGTTGTCTTAACATTATAAGTTAGGGTCAACTGGCACTTTTTGGATCAAACAAATGTCTTAAGTCACTTTTCAGTTCAGAATGATCATGACGTTAAATGACTGCATCATCTGCAAATAATCTAAGAGCGGTGCTCAGATTGACTCCTACATTGTATATGTAGATCAGGAACGACAGAGAACCCATAACACTTCCTTGGGTAACGCCAAATATTTCTTCCGTTTTACTCGATGACTTTCCGTCAGTTATTACGAACTGTGACCTTTCTGACACGAATTCATTAATCCAACCATGCGACTGAGACGATAGTCCATAGGTATGGAATTTAATTAGAAGTCACTTGTGAGGAACGGTGTCAAAAGCCTTCTGGAAATATAAGAATATGGAATGAATTTTACGTCCCCTGTCGATAGCACTCATTACTGAATGAGAATAAAGATCTAGCGGCGTTTCACAAGCAAGATATTTTCCGTGTCCGTGTTGGCTACTTGTCAATAAATCGTTCTCATCTAGGTGATTCATAGTGTTTTACAACACAATATGTGTGCCAAAATTCTATTGGATATTGACGTTACTAATATGGGTCTGTAATTCAGCGGATTGATGTAACTTCTGCAACTTTCCAGTTCCTGGGTAGGATCTTTCTTCGAGCGGGTGGTTGTATGAGATTGCTAAGTATGTATATATTGTAACAGCATATTCTAAAAGGAACCTGACTGGTACATAATCTAGACCGAAAGCCTAGCCTTACGTGTTTTAAGTTGTTTCGATACACCGAGGTTATGTAATTTTAGGTGACTCATGTTGGCAGTTGCTCTTGTGGAATATTTACGTCCTCGTGTTTTGTGAAGGAATATCGGAAAACCGTGTATCGTAACTAATCTTTAGTGGTACTGTCATCAATAACATCACCATCTTCATCGCCCTGTGAAGGTACTGATTGCGTCTTGCAATTGGTGTACTTTATGTACGACCAAAATCTCTCTAGTTTTTCTGCCAGATTTTGTTCTGGAAGCATTTAAAAGTAGCTCGCATTGAAGTTCGCGCCAAATTTCGAGCTTGTGTAAAACTTCACCTATCTTGGGATTTTGCATTCTTTAAATTTGTCAAGCTTTTTTCTTTGCTTCTCGACATTTTACAGGTTTGTTTTGTGGACAATAATGAACCAGTGCCTTTCTCATGTTAGTGGGTTTTTGTGTAGATATTTTAATGTACATAATATATAAATAAATACGTAACATATAAAATGGGATACGTTGTTACCAAAGAGCTCAGAATGATATGTATGTAATATTTAAGTGGGTAATATTGTTACCAAAAATGGTGAATAAATGCACGACAGATTTACTTCAAATTTTTGCATGTTACTGTAATAAACATATAGATATATAATGACTATAGTCTTGTAACACACACACACACACACACACACACACACACACACACACACACACATAGATCATTTTAATCCATAAAGGCCAATAAATCTGGATAGGAATGAGATACAGCAAAATGTTTTAGATAAAATTTGGTGGTGACGAAGAGGATCACGCATTGCTACACGTGGCCATGACCTTGAATGTGATTTTCAAGGTGGTTTGGAGGTTAAAATGCCAGCTGTGGTGGCCTAGCGGTTGTAGGCGCTTCAGTCCGGAACCGCGCGACTGCTAAGGTCGCAGGTTCGAATCCTGCCTCGGGCATGAATGTGTGTGATGTCCTTAGATTAGTACGGTTTAAATAGTTCTAAGTTCTAGGGGACTGATGATCTCAGATGTTAAGTCCGATAATGGTCAGAGCCATCTGAACCATTTTTTGAGGTTAAAATGATTTTTTAAAAGTGGGAACCCTAAAATTTCATGCAAGATTCGAAAAGAGCGGTACATTTTACGTACAAAATAACACATTATTCAAGGTCGTAGAGAGGTTAAATCAAGGTCAAACAAGCGAATATGTTCTTTGTTCTAGTGAGGAAAACTCAGAGCAGAGGGGAGATATAGCTATGCACGATGATAGATTGAGTTACGAAAGGGGACAATTGGTCACGTATCATTAACAATAACCATAATTTTAAAGATAACTGTCGAAGATCAGTAGGATCCTGTGTTTTGTTTCATTGAAAACCATATTCGTCAAATCGAATTCGGAGAGTTGTTGTTGGTGTTGTGGTCTTCAGTCCTGAGACTGGTTTGATGCAGCTCTCCATGCTACTCTGTCCTGTGCAAGCTTCTTCATCTCCCAGTACCTACTGCAACCTACATCCTTCTGAATCTGCTTAGTGTATTCATCTCTTGGTCTCCCTCAACAATTTTTACGCTCCACGCTGCCCTCCTATGCTAAATTTGTGATCCCTTGATGCCTCAGAACATGTCCTACCAACCGATCCTTTCTTCTGGTCAAGTTGTGCCAAAATCGTCTCTTCTCCCCAATCCTATTCAATACTTCCTCATTAGTTATGTGACCTACCCATCTAATCTTCAGCATTCTTTTGTAGCACCACAATTCGAAAGCTTCTATTCTCTTCTTGTCCAAACTATTTATCGTCCACGGAGAGAGCAAACAAAAATTTGAACTTTAAGTTTCAATCAACGAGTTCATTGGCAACAATAAATACATCAAATCACATAAATGTTATTGTGGCATTTACAAGTCGCCTTTAATTCCTTGGGATGGACCTTCCCACTCCAAATTAGTCCATACTAGAACAATAAACATAGTTGCTTATTTGACCTTCATTGAATTATCCATGGCATTGAATAATGTATTATTTTATATGTAAAATTTGGGTCTTTTCGAATCTTGAATAAAATATCGGGGTTCACAGTTTAAAGAATCAATTTAAGCTCGAAATCACCCGGAAAATCACTTTCAAAGTAACGGCCAATTAGTAGCAATCCGTTACCCACTGTGCCACCCACAATTTTCATCTGAAACATTACGTTACCTCATCTCCATTCCGAATTATTCTCCATGATTGGGTGAAAGTGATCCAGCCTGTATATGTTGTCGTTGTGGTCTTCAGTCCTGAGACTGGTTTGATGCAGCTCTCCATGCTACTCTATCCTGTGCAAGCTTCTTCATCTCCCAGTACCTACTGCAACCTACATCCTTCTGAATCTGCTTAGTGTATTCATCTCTTGGTCTCCCTCAACAATTTTTACGCTCCACGCTGCCCTCCTATGCTAAATTTGTGATCCCTTGATGCCTCAGAACATGTCCTACCAACCGATCCTTTCTTCTGGTCAAGTTGTGCCAAAATCGTCTCTTCTCCCCAATCCTATTCAATACTTCCTCATTAGTTATGTGATCTACCCATCTAATCTTCAGCATTCTTTTGTAGCACCACAATTCGAAAGCTTCTATTCTCTTCTAGTCCAAACTATTTATCGTCCACGGAGAGAGCAAACAAAAATTTGAACTTTAAGTTTCAATCAACGAGTTCATTGGCAACAATAAATACATCAAATCACATAAATGTTATTGTGGCATTTACAAGTCGCCTTTAATTCCTTGGGATGGACCTTCCCACTCCAAATTAGTCCATACTAGAACAATAAACATAGTTGCTTATTTGACCTTCATTGAATTATCCATGGCATTGAATAATGTATTATTTTATATGTAAAATTTGGGTCTTTTCGAATCTTGAATAAAATATCGGGGTTCACAGTTTAAAGAATCAATTTAAGCTCGAAATCACCCGGAAAATCACTTTCAAAGTAACGGCCAATTAGTAGCAATCCGTTACCCACTGTGCCACCCACAATTTTCATCTGAAACATTACGTTACCTCATCTCCATTCCGAATTATTCTCCATGATTGGGTGAAAGTGATCCAGCCTGTATATGTTGTCTTTGTGGTCTTCAGTCCTGAGACTGGTTTGATGCAGCTCTCCATGCTACTCTATCCTGTGCAAGCTTCTTCATCGCCCAGTACCTACTGCAACCTACATCCTTCTGAATCTGCTTAGTGTATTCATCTCTTGGTCTCCCTCTACGATTTTTACCCTCCACGCTGCCCTCAAATGCTAAATTTGTGATCCCTTGATGCCTCAGAACATGTCCTACCAACCGATCCCTTCTTCTGGTCAAGTGGTGCCACAAACTTCTTTCTCGCCAATCCTATTCAATACCTCCTCATTAGTTACGTGATCAACCCACCTAATCTTCAACATTCTTCTGTAGCACCACATTTCGAAAGCTTCTATTCTCTTCTTGTCCAAACTATTTATCATCGATGTTTCACTTCCATGCATGGCTACACTCCATACAAATACTTTCAGAAACGACTTCCTGACACTTAAATCTATATTCGATGTTAACAAATTTCTCTTCTTCAGAAACGCTTTCCTTGCCATTGCCAGTCTACATTTTATATCCTCTCTACTTCGACCATCATCAGTCATTTTGCTCCCCAAATAGCAAAAATCCTTTACTACTTTAATTGTCTCATTTCCTAATCTATTTCCCTCGGCATCACCCGACTTAATTCGACTACATTCCATTATGCTCGTAGGGTCAGTATTGCCTCACGTGTTCCAACATTTCTACGGAATCCAAACTGATCTTTCCCGAGGTCGGTTTCTACAAGAATTTCCATTCGTCTGTAAAGACTTCGCGTTAGTATTTTGCAGCTGTGACTTATTAAACTGATAGTTTGGTAATTCTCACATCTATCAACACCTGCTTTCTTTGGGATTGGAATTATTATATTCTTCTTGAAGTCTGACGGTATTTTGCCTTTCTCATACATCTTGCTACCAGATGGTAGAGTTTTGTCAGGACCGGCTCTCCCAAGGCTGTCAGTAGTTCTAATGGAATGTTGTCTACTCCAGTGGCCTTGTTTCGACTCAGGTCTTTCATTGCTCTGTCAATCTCTTCACGCAGTATCGTATCTCCCATTTCATCTTCATCTACATCGCCTTCCATTTCCATAATATTGTCGTCAAGTACATCGCCCTTGTATAGACCCTCTATATACTCCTTCCATCTTTCTGCTTTCCCTTCTTTGCTTAGAACTGGGTTTCCGTCAGAGCTCTAGATATTCATACAAGTTACTCTCTTTTCTCCAAAGGTCTCTTTAATTTTCCTGTAGACAGTATCTATCTTACCCCTAGTGAGATAAGGCTCTACATCCTTACATTTGTCCTCTAGCCATCCCTGCTTAGCCATTTTGCTCTTCCTGTCGATCTCATTTTTGAGACTTTTGTATTCCTTTTTGCCTGCTTCATTTATTGAATTTTTATATTTTCTCCTTAATCAATTAAATTCAATATTTCTTCTGTTACCCAAGGATTTCTACTAGCCCTCGTCTTTTTACCTACTTGATCCTCTGCTGCCTTCACTACTTCATCCTTCGGAGCTACCCATTCTTCTTCTACTGTATTTCTTTGCCCCATTCCTATCAATTGTTCCATTATGCTCTCCTTGAAACTCTGTACAACCTCTGGTTCTTTCAGTTTATCCAGGTCCCATCTCCTTATGTTCCCACGTTTTTGCAGTTTCTTTAGTTTTAATCTGCAGTTCATAACCAATAGAGTGTAGTCAGAGTCCACATCTGCCCCTGGAAATGTCTTACAATTTGAAACCTGGTTCCTAAACCTCTGTCTTACCATTATATAATCTATCTGATACCTTTTAGTATATATATATATATATATATATATATATATATATATATATATATATATATAAAACACAAAAAAGTTGTATTTATGATTTATTGGCTTATGCTTAGAATACCAACAATGAACAAAGCTCAAGGTCAGAGAGAGAGTGAGAGGGGGGCGGGGAATAGCAACCGGACAGGGGCTGGGAGGAAATGATCATCGAAAGTAGAAAGGAGTAGAAGCACAAGAGAAGGGCAGGAGGAGGTGAAGAGAGACTGGAGAGGAAAGATGGAGATGGTAAGGGGGTGATGGACGGAGAAAGGGGGAGAGAAAGAGTGCAGGAGGAGATGGAAAGAAAGGAAGGGGGGGAGAATATGGACAAAGATGTTGAGGAAATGGTGATGGACAGAGACAGGGGCAGGATTGGGAGGATTGGGGGAAGGATGAGCTGGATTAAGAGGGGGAGAAGAATATGGTCAGAGAATGGGGGGGGGGGGGGGAAGGAGGAGTAGATGGGCAACCTGAGCACGAAGTGGGAGATTAGGACTTATATTCTGTTTCCACACATATTAGAAACGTGTTCTTCCTCTTTTCTTTATTTTTCATTTAACCAGACTGAGCCATAGCAACAGGTGTGCTGGAACAGCTAGTCGGTGATGTAGTGTTTATCTTCCAAAGTACCAAGTATGTGAAAAGGCAAAGTTGTAGAGGCTTACCGACAAGCTCATTAACAAATTTCATCAGTATGTGACAACAAAAATTTAGTTCATTACACTCCACCGCCTTACTCCATATGCTACCTTAATGTTGGCATTATTCTATTTCTTGTGCAGACCAAAAGATAGTCTCCTTTCTAAATTATGGGGGACTCCCTTTACGGGGAACAACAAATTTATTCTTTGAAAGACATTAGCAACAACTTTATGCGACAGTGAAGCACTTCGTAAGTGTACTTCAACACTCTTTAAACCACCATGGCATTAAGACAAAGGGTGTTTCACGGCGGAGCACATATTTCTTCCTGTCTCATTCACTAACTGAGCACAGGAGGAAATACCGAGTGGTCATTATTAGACTTCCTTATTTAACACGTTATAACACGGAAACTAATTACCGTACTTAGTGGCATTAATTTCAAGGCTGGGGTGCAGGATGCATGATCTCCATGGGTCACAGCGCCAGCGTCCAGTTCTTACTATGGCTGCCAGGTGCTGCAATCAGTCGTCGCGATTCATAGTCTCAAACGCCTGACCAGTCACAGTGCTCTTGTTGACAAAAGGAACTTGGACCAGAGGAGCTGGACATTATTGTTGATCTGCTACCAAAACAACAGTAATGCAGCACCTGCATTTCCAGAATGTCACCGCCTGAAAGGATTACGGAAGGGGCCTCTTTCTCCACCTGCAGTGCGGAGCGTGATGAACAAATTCGTATCAACTGGAGAGGTGCGTGTCGCTCCGAGAAGAGGCCGACGACCGTTTGCACCACTGGTGGTTGATGAATTCGCTATTACTATGGCAGACAACACTGCGCTCAATTCTTGATCGTCAGGTAGTGCGTGTGCTTTGTCACGATAGTTGAACATCCCGTGGTCTTCTGTACAGAAGGTGCTTCGAACCATTTTCAAATGTTATCCGTACAAGATCCATAGCTTACAGTAGCTTGCACCACACGAAGCACTACGACGTGTTGACTTCGCTCTCCACTTTCTCGCAATGGTTTAAGTTGACGACGGTTGGCCCTGAGAGGTAGCCAGCAAACCTACAGACATGATTCCAGTGTGCATGAAGTTCCTCTGTATGACGAACGTGTCGCTGTATAGTGTGGCTTCACGGCTACGTTCATCGTTGGCCCATTATTTTTTGAACAGGTTGGCGCTCAAGGTTCAAAGTCATGCAATGTGGCTGGCCAGCGTTACTGCGATATGCTTCGCAAGCATGTTATACTTGCCTTCTAGGAGTGACATGCATTGAACTAAACAGCTTTCATGGAAGATGGAGCCCCACCGCACATCGCTCGTGAAGTTCACCTGCATTTTAAGAAGGACAGAGTTTACCAAGTGAACATTCACGTACGTGCTGATCTGAAGAGCAGCAAATCAAGAGACTTAGCCAGCGAACCTACACACATGATTCCTTCTGCTGTGCGGAATGCAGTCCTGCGCTTTCAGACTCTTCTTGACACTTATCGGTGCCATACTGAGCCCTTTTGTAGTAGTAGTATTACCGGTATGTAATGCTATAATTTACCGCAGCAGCACATTAAATGTGTTTCATTTAAATGGATTCTGCACTATTTCTCTTCCTCTTGTCCTTGGCATTATTACCACCAAGTTTGGTACGGTTTCCGTGTTATAACGTGATAAATTGGGAATATTTAATTATAGCCTTCCGATACTTCTTACGCGCGTCTTGGTACGCTCTACTTAGTCTAATCCTGTTTTCGTGGTCACAGTAGAAGCGGTACATAAGAGGAAGTATTTTATTCCTAAATTCCTCCATGCTGTTACTTAATACTTCGCGAGTAGGCTTTCGCAGGGTATGGGTGTGTATCTGTAAGTGTCTGAGAGTTCAGACTTCCATGTGTGCTTCCTGAGGTCGTTCTTGTTGCTCTTGATTATATAATCTCAATACGGAATGTTATTCATAGTTTGTGCGAGTCACACACAGTTTAGTAATATTGAATGAGAAGACGCAATGTCTTCTGACGCTTGGTGGTGTTTTCCCTCTTTCCCAACAACTAAAAGAGATTTGTGTCCTGCCTTAGCTGCCACTGATCTTACGTGATCGTCCCATTTCATATCCCTATATATTGTTACACCTACACCACTGGTCAAAACCTTTCGATCATCGATGGCAACTATGGATTTGTGGTTGAAACAGGGATTTAGTTTCAGTTATTGTGTCATATCCCCGTTTTGATGGTAAAACAAGTATTAACATGAAAATAATAAGAGGGTCTGTTGTGTATTTGACTTGTTTTTCGCATAGAGGAACGCTGATGATTATCCACAAAACACTGGCGTGCTTTTATTTAAGACGTTTCCGTTCGAATAGGCCCCATTCCTTTAACTGGATGTAAATGAAACAGTTCGCACTGGTTTACAGTACATGGTGTGCGTCTAATAGTGCATTTGTATATCTGAGCATGTTCATACCTTATTACCTCATAATGGTCAGAAGCGGGACATTAGAACCAAAAGACGTGCTGTAATTGTAGCTCTGCCTCAGGAAGGCTATGCTAGTAAGTCAATTCTAACGAAAGTTGGTTTAGCCCAATATACAGTGGTATATATATCGCAGCGGATCAACCAAACTGGTGCCAATGCAAGTGTTTCGGGATCTGGAAGACCCCCAGTAACATCACACGGGGATGATCAGATCATATACGTGCAGAGTAAACAGTAGAGGTCTCGTATTGCACCTGAAATTCGCGAGGAAATAAATGCTGTATTATCGTAGCTTTTCGATAATGTTGGTGCCTAGAAGATTCCTGCGGTCGCCAGGAGAGGATCTTTAAACCTCGCCACTATTAAACAACCCCCAGGCCGACGATCACTGAAGACCTCCAGGACTGTGTTGTAAGTGGCTCACTGCACTTAGACGCACGACCGACCGTGTTTGGCCTCTGCCTATAGCTAGCCGCGTATGCCACAAGTTGCAACACTGTGGCATTTCTTCACCCAGAACTTGAATACAGTATATTTAAACTTGGATGACAAAACTCATGGGATAGCGATAGGCGTCTATACAGATGGCGGAAGAATCGCGCTTACAAGGTATAAAAAGGAAATGTTTTGGCGAAGCTATAACTTGTACTTAGGTGAAAAAATTGTTCAAAAGGCTCTGAGCACTATGAGACTTAACATCTGTGGTCATCAGTCCCCTACAACTTAGAACTACTTAACCTCAATAACCTAAGGACATCACACACATCCATGCCCGAGGCAGGATTCGAACCTGCGACCGTAGTGGTAGCGCGGTTCCAGACTGTAGCGCCTAGAACTGCTCGGCCACACCGCCTGCGTACTTAGGTGACTCGTGTGAAAAGGTTCACGATATGATTATGCCCGAACGATGGGAAATAACAGACTTTGAACGCCGAATGGTAGCTGGAGCTAGACGCATGGGGCATTCCATTTCGGAAATCGTTAGGGAATTCAATATTCGGAGATCCACAGTGTCAAGAGCGTGCCGAGAGTACTACATTTTGTGTATTATCTCTCATCATGGAGAACACAGTGGCCGACGGCCTTTTCTTAAAGACAGAGAGCAGCGGTATTTGAATAGGGTTACCAGTCCTGTCCGCAATGCAACATTGCATAAACGAACCGTAGGAGTCAACATGGGAATTTCGATGAACGTGCGGCGGAACTGGGCGATAATGGATAGCAGACGACTGACGCAAGTGCCTTTGCTAACAGCAAGATATCGCCTCCAGCGTCTCTCCTTGGTTCGTGGCCATATGGGCTGGAACCTAGACGACTGGAAAACCTTGGCCTTAGATGAGGCCCAATTTCACTTTTTTAAGACCTGATGGTAGGGTTCAAGTGCAGAGCGGACCGCACGAAGCCATGGCTCCAAGTTGTCAACAAGTCAACAAGACACTCTGCAAGCTTATGATTGCTCCGTAATGGTTTGGACTTTGTTAACATGGAATGAACCGGTAATAGACTGGAAATGGTTACGTTCGCCTACTTCGCTACCATTTCCAGCCATTCATTTAATTTTCCCAAACAACGATAGAACTTTAATGGATGATAATGCGCTATATCACTGGGCCACACTTGTTCGCGATTGTTTTGAGCAACAATTCGAGCGAATGATTTGGCTACCCACTCGCGCGAGATGAGTTCCGCAATAGAGAGGTCAGTTCGTCCACAAAACCCTGCGCCGGCAACACTCTGGAAGTTATGGAAGGCTAAGAGACAGCATTGCTCAATATTCCTGCAGGGGACTTCAAACGACATGTTGAGTCCACGCCACGAATTGCTGTAGTGCGCCGGAGCCAAAGGAGGCCCGACACGACACTAGAAGATACCCGATGACTTCTGTCACTTCAGTTTATTTTAAGGTTGTTGTAAAAATTCATGGTGAACCTTCAGCTGTTCTTTATTTTGCACTATTCGCTTCGTTACTAGATTCGGTTGTATGGTCATTATCAAGCATAAGCTGGCATAAACGACTGCAGATGGTATAACTCTCCAGCCGTTTATGTCAACTTATGCTTGATAATGGTCATACAAAATAGAGGACAGCTGAAGGTTCACCAGGAATTTAAACAAATATTCGGCGATTGAATATCCCCATCTCGAAACATTCATATCTTTTAAGTGCACTTGTGTCAACTGATGTTTTGCTTTCTGGCGATATTCCTAATGCGAAAAATACCTTTGGCCACCTTTTACCCATTTCATATTATCAACGAGGATGTATCATTTTGTTCCTCGGAACATAACTGTTGCCGATTCGCGTCATAACAAATATTGCGCGAGCAGCCCCAATCTCTCCCTTGATATTGCAACTATGTCTTCGTGAACCAGGTTTAAAGGACTGCATAGCGAACAAAAACCTTTATCGCGCAAAGGAAATAACCTGAAAAGTGGCTAAAGTAACAAAACTACTGGAGCGTACAACAACGGTCCAAGGTGTTATTCACGGACGACTCTAAGTTTGAAATATTTGGAAGCCATCGGCGAAAGTTTGTTCGTCGGTTTCATAGAGAACGTATGAAGAGTCATTCTGTGATACCAACGATGAAGCATGGTGGCGGGTCAGTTATGGTGAGAGGAAGTTTCGCGGGTGATGAAATCGTAGCGAAGGTTAGTGGAACGTTAGCAGAGGAAGAATATCACAGGATACTGATCAGCAACGCAGCTCTATCTTGGAACAGGCTTATCGGTCGTGGGTTTGTACTGCAAGAAAACAATCATTACAAACATGCTTCTAAATTGTGCAGATGGTATTTCAACAGAAAAGCGACATGTTGAGACCTGAAAAATACGATGTGGCCCAGCGAGTCACGTGATTGAAAGCCCATTACTCTACTAACAAAAGAGAGGTCGTTTAATGTTGAAGATCTATGGAATGATTTACAGACGTGTTGGACTGCAATATCTGCAAAACGAGAATAAAGTCTTATCTCCGGAATTCCAAGAGTTTATGCACCTCCTCTGAGGACAAAGGGTGGATATTTGCACTAAAATGCAAATTACATTGTGTTGCTCTTAATGATACGGAGAGAAAATAATGGAAATGAAATGAAAGCTCCAAATTAAGCTGCAATAAGATAACATATCTTTAATATTTTACAAGAGAGTTCTGTTTCGGCTTTATTGTTATTATCAAGTGACCTGCGAAAATAACGTTGGCAAGATTATCTCTATGTAAACCGTGACTCCTTTACGTTTACATTTGCATTGATACTGAACATATTATTACCTTATTGCAGTTATTTTCGAACCTCAATTTTCATTACGTTTTCAAATAATGTATACTATACTGTAGGCCAAATGGAACGCAAAAAAGGAGAAAATACGCCTTTGGTTGGTCTGTTTAGCTTGTAAGATGTGTTTTTACATTGCAATATGTTATATCTTTTATCATGGGCGATAGGGAACTCTATGTCTTCGCATTGCACTGGGCAAAGCTTTCTTTTCTGTAGCAGGTATTGTACGTTACTGATTTCAGTTGTTATCCAATGGTATTACCCCATTATGTAGTACACTAATGTCTTTTCTCAAAGAAAAAATTTTACGTTTCTAAACATCTAAGATAAGTCGACAATCCTTGCACTTCCTGGGCCGTTTTGAAGGTCTAATTGAATATTAGTATTGTTATGTAAAACAGTATTTCCTTACTGATACCTGCGTAATGTGAAAAAAGACGAAGGTTTAATAATAATTGGTTTCCATGTCCACATCTGTCGGTGACGCCATTCAAGATAACATATTGCGTCTTTTCTAACAACAAATTTTCATTTCATTCACAAATTTCGTTTTATACAACGCAGGATTACACTTTCCGCAATAAGCGTTGGTGCGGTACAGGATCAAATGCTTTTCGGAAATGAAGAAATACTAACCCGCCTTACGTCACTGATCTATGGCTTTCAGGACGTCAGGTGGGAAAATTGCAATTTGAGTCTTGCATGACCGATATTTTTGGAATGCATGCTGGTTGACAAGGAGATCGTTCTTTTCTAATTACTTCACAATCTTTGTGCTCAGGTTCTACATGAATATTCAGAAGTTATAGATTCACCACTTCTTTACAATTTCACTAAGTAATTTCATGACAGAGCCATATGTTTAGAAGTTATTTTTCTAAAAATAACTGCAGTTGTCGAAAAATGACTTTCAGTATTCACCATGTAGTTATTGAAAGATGGTCTCCTTTCAGCCATTCAGTAAATGCAATGTCTTCCAAAGTCTCCTGACGAAAATCTGAAGTCTTAAATTGTGTGTTTGTGCACTGCACTTCGCCGAACACAGTGGCTAAGACCAGTGCTTAATGCTTTCTTTTCTGTAGCAGCATTTTAATGTTAATCACTTACAAGCTCTACTATGTTTCCGTCGCCACAGGTAGGACATGAAAAAGTATTACGGCCAGTCTTACATCAAAGTCAGGATACAATTAAATAATTTACAGTTAAGCTTCGAATTTCATAATTGTTATCAGGTTCATTTTTGCTAAAGATTAGTGCAGATCTCATTTCTTATGCAGACCGTCTCATTCTTGCGGTGCAGTTTACATTTGCGTCTGTATTGTGTAATGTTTTGAATTTTCTTTAGTCTGTTTGCACTCGTCAAGGTAGAGAGAATTTTTAAGGAAATATTTGGGATGTTTATTTTTTTCAAAATTCTGTTCGTAATTTTACGCACAATCTCTATTCTGTTTGCTTTGTGTGTTGGAATTTCGTGTGCTGTGACGTCACGCATAGTAGTACTGTTCACTGCACTGTACAGTACAGAATTTCACAGGACAGTTCTTTAGCATATTGTTGTGGGTTTTCTGATATTGTACGCAGTTTCATAGATTTGGTGACTCATTGTATCATATAGCTTTCACGTAATTACACCACTTGACTAGTTCATGATCACAATACAGATACACACGAAGTAAAAGACTAGGAATCCAGTTAACTCCAGTCCATAGGACACAACCACAAATTTCTCCACGAAATGTTACAACAGAACTTCTTGGCAGTTCAAAGAGCAACCGGTGCAAAACATCAGCTCGTTAAGAACCGTAGCTGTTGCACGTAATTAAAAATTATGGACATCTACTTCTGTTGTTGTTTCTCTCCGAATCAACCTCTACAAAACGAACAAGATCAGCATGACTAATAGAGAATGAAAATAGTAGTTAAGTGTTATTGTCTTTCATTGATTTAAATATGAACTGGATTTTATAGGTAATTGATTGAAATTATTGAAATATTTAGAAAGTAAAAATATTGCTTTGGTTATGGTGCCTGTCATATTTCTTCATTCTGTTGGTAATGCTCGATTTGTCGGTGCAATTAATGTTTTATTTGATTGCCAAATACTGTTTACTACCGTATAATGTGCACGGTGGGTAGAAGCCAGTATTCCCGTATGTAGGCCGCTGATTGCTGTTTGCAGAGAGATGCGTTCATCCGGAATTGGCCCCGGAAGGGGATTAGCGCTGTTTCATTTGTCACTGCCTTTGCGCAGTTGATTGAGGCTGCCGAGACAAATTTTTAATCATTATGATGCAATCGACATCACAGGGACGTGGGATCTGCGGGCACGAGCCGTTCGACAGCGAACAAGGGGAAACGAACTTAGCTTGCGATTGATTGCGTAACACAGTTTCGGTGGCATCTCATGAATACTTTGAAACACGTCACCTGTGTCCGCACCGGTTATGTGAATTAGATACTAGAAATGGGTTACGTAACTCGCTTTCTCTGATTGCATGTCGACAGTGTGCAGTGAAAGAGCTGAATACTCTTTCCTTCTCTATTCGTATCAGTTGAATATCGAGATCCGTTTTAAACGCAGTGCTAGCACAGTCGCTTATTCAGCATAGTGTATAACACAAAATAATTTCATCGATGTACTCAAAGAAAAGGTCCTTTTTTCACTGTGTTAAATAGCGCCGATGAAATCTGATAATTTATTTCCAGAGGCCGTGTTTGAAAGACATTAATGCCGCACGTTGCAGGTAAATAGCAGATATGGGTATCTACGAGATACGAAGAGGTGCAGGTCAAATGTAAGTGGCGTAGATGGTGATTGTCAGTGACTGAGTTTCTACTTCTTAAGTAATAAACAAGATGCCCCAGTCCCTTGGGGTCAACGTTATACCTATGGCAGAGGATGTCAAACTGATAATTTTGAGATAAAAACGAATAATCTATAATGAATATTTAGTCTTGTATTGGCGTGGATCACAAGTTTCTAATAGTAACAAATTACTTCTCGAACTGATGACTTGTAGTCTCAATGCATAAATTACAATACAGGCTTTAAGTAAAAGATGTGACCAAACGTTCAAGAAACTATACTATATGGACATGGCTCGGGAAATGCTTTATTTTCATGTTACAGTTAATTTTCTAGTTCTTCTCATAATGTTATGGGAAACACAGGATAAGGATGGTCCACTAGTACACTGAACATTGTATTACATGAAATTTTCAGCACATCCTATCGTGTACAATATGAAACACTTTCCTAAATGAAATGTCGAAAATGCCCTCCATTTGAAAGAATACATACATCAATCCTTCGTGGCACTGAATCTCTAAAGCGCTGATGTATCCCTAGATAATTAGGTTTTGTTTCACAGCCTTGCACAACAAGGCTCGAAAGCTCTGTACAATTTGTACCGAGGCTCCGAATACAAGGATCTTGAAACGTCATCACAATTGAAAGTGACTCCGGTATAGGTCCGGAGAGTGTGGAGGTCATAGAATTGATCCAGCTCTAGCTCTTCATCGGTAGCGGTATCTATTATTTAAAATCCTACGAACATTAAAGCTGAAATGAGGAATCCCATCGTGAATGAAGTGCGTTTCATCTCACCCTCCAAGGTACATGTTCCAGCAGAACAGGTTTTCTCTAAGAAAGCACGCTACATCTCTTCGATGAGCCTGGGTGGAAAACATGGGGCCTAATAATCACCAAACATTGACAGAAAATCGTCGTTGATGACGTGATTCCCCAGAGACACATTACGTCATCCGAGGTTCAATGCACCGGTGGATCGACGCATGTATTCTTGCTAACGGAGGGCATTTGGAGTATTTTACATAGGGAAGTGTTTCATATTGTAATGAAGAGCGTAGCTGAAACATTTCGTGTAACAGAAAGTTTCTTGTAGTGCCGGTACGTTCTGTTTCTCTGAGTTTCCCATGATTAACGTGGCTATGAAGAGAAGCAGCAAAGAGCTCTAGCATGGAAACAATACGCTTCCGGACCCATGTACCTTAAAGCATTTTCTTCCCCTACGTGTGAGGAATGTTTCCTGAAAGTTAAGTCATATCTTTTGCTACACTCGTAATATCCATTCACAGTAATGAACTCAGGATTGCAATGTCATCAGCGAATCTTATCATCTATAAATAAAAGATATTACACTGAGTTTTAGTCCCACTCATAAAACTTAATTTCTGTCATTGTTTCTTCGGCGTACATTTTTAACAGTACGAGCGAAGGACTACATCCCTATCTTACGCTCTTTCTATACCGGCACATTTGTTCTCTGTCTTCCGTTCTCATATTCTGTCTCGATTCTTCTTCTTTTTTTTCAATTTGCTTGTTTCCATTTCACTTAACTGAACAGCAGTATATCTAGACTGAGCCTTGGCATATTCCTTCCTGATTCCCTAATACAATCAGACTTCTGACATTCCGCGCTAGGTTTCGTAGAATTTTTCCACTTCGTTAGCTGTTAATTTTTCTCATGCTCACCTCCCCCTTTATAGTCGCGTCGCTAATACCGGAATGGGGAACTAATCTGGAATCTTTTGCCAGTGGAAAGATTGTCATAGATTTTTCCAGTTACCAGGTTTATGTGCAGTAGATACACATTGTGCATTCAGTGCAGTGTTTTCCAATGTCATACGTATCACATTGTTGATTATTGCTGATTCCTTCGCGTTTAAAGAACAGTGTCCTACCCCAAAGGCAAAAGGTTGGCTCGAAAGTCTAATCGCTTCTCCGCCTTCATTGGCAAGGTCGTTGGCAGAACGAAGGTTTTTCCTTATGCCGGAAGACTGCATCTGTCTCTTATTCAAAGTTTAAGCAGAGGCTGATATCGAACCAGGAACCTAAGATCTTGTTGTAATTATTAGTCAAGTAAGTTACGTCTCTTCGTTAGGTACGTTAGTACTGGAGACCGCAGTATTCATTTTTTGGAGGAACTGACGAAAGAAAATCCAAAGTGTTTCAAAGTATATTACAGGGAAAAAGTTTCCTTTGTACCTAGGACGTGTGATAGGAAAGACAACTCATACAGCTGTTGTTACTTAACTGCCCACTGTGAATGTCGAAGCAAAATAGCAAAGAACCGAAGAACATAAAGCAATGCAGTTTGCACTTTTATTGTCGTTACCATGTGCAAAAATATTCACATTGCCTGAAATTGTTATGATCACTTCTCAGAATAGGAATAGAATTCAAAGGACTGACGATTCATGTATGTCTTACAGTGTAACAAGTTCTTTTGAACAAATCTAAATAACCGGTTCCAGTGCGTTAGCTGTAATGCAGGAGGATCTGCAGCGAATTGACGCATGGTGCACGGAATGGCAATTGAATCTCAATGTAGACAAGTTTAATGTGATGCGAATACATAGAAAGATAGGTCCTTTATCATTTAGCTACAAAATAGCAGGTCAGCAACTGGAAGCAGTTAATTCCATAAATTATCTGGGAGTACTCATTAGGAGTGATTTAAAATGGAATGATCATATAAAGTGGATCGTCGGTAAAGCAGATGCCAGACTGAGATTCATTGGAAGAATCCTAAGGAAATGCAATCCGACAACAAAGGAAGTAAGTTACAGTACGCTTGTTCGCCCAATGCTTGAATACTGCTCAGCAGTGTGGGATCCGCACCAGATAGGGTTGATAGAAGAGATAGAGAAGATCCAACGGAGAGCAGCGCGCATCGTTACAGGATCATTTAGTAATTGCGAAAGCGTTACGGAGATGATAGATAAACTCCAGTGGAAGACTCTGCAGGAGAGACGCTCAGTAGCTCGGTACGGGCTTTTGTTAAAGTTTCGAGAACATACCTTCACCGAAGAGTCAAGCAGTATATTGCTCCCTCCTACGTATATCTCGCGAAGAGACCATGAGGATAAAATCAGAGAGATTAGAGCCCACACAGAAGCATACCGACAATCCTTCTTTCCACGTACAATACGAGACTGGAATAGAAGGGAGAACCGATAGAGGTACTCAGGGTACCCTCCGCCACACACCGTCAGGTGGCTTGCGGAGTATGGATGTAGATGTAGATGTAGATGTAGATATATTTATTAGTATATTAATACTTGATTTTAAAGGAGTAAAAGAAAGATGATACTTGCGTATTCATGTAGTCATCGTAAAAAGAAGTATATATTTACGTATTCCTCATTTTATGATAACAAGAAGAAATTAATTGTATCTGAATTCGAGAAATGTGCAACAAGAAGGCGAAGAAAAATAAATAAAAGAGAAAAGTGCTACTTTGTACAGGAAAAATATGGCGTTACATACAAGATGAAATTAGGGAGAATGAAATTAAAGATTTCACAAGGACTCCCCTTAAATATCTCCGTACCGCGAGAAAATATTAAGTTATAGGTCCATGCACGTTGATGGCTACACGGCTTTTGTACTCGTCCAAGTCGTGTAAGGACCGAAGCTGATAAAACTGCCTATTACCTATGAAGCATGCTTAAAAATGTGAGGCGGTTTCGTTTTTATCTCTCTTCGGTGCAATGGTTCCACTTTATTCTTATTTTATACGTCAAGCAACACGCAATTAATTTACTACCCTTTACTCCCATCTCACCGTTTCTTATTCTACAGCGCGGTCTTTCTCCTTTGTGGGTGAAATAAATTCAGCCGTCCAGAGATATCTTTACAGGCAGTTATTATACCTCTAGTTGGAGATTACGGCAGTGTACAATACAAGTGACTAACAGCATCTACGCTGTTGTTACCTTAAGATGTTATCAGGTAAGATGCTAGGCCAGACTGAGCTATGAAAACGAAGAGTAGCCTGCGAGGAAATTAACACTGAATTTACTGGAGTGTTATTAAGTGCTGCCCCTAGCTTAAGGCACCGTCCTTAAAACCTTGCTCTTAGAAAATTATCCATCCTATACATTTTTAGTGAATTACAAGGAAGAATGAATAATAACCTGCAATGGCCATTATTATACTTTCTGTGCCACATAATTTAACGAATAGACTGGAAAGAAATTATTCTGAGAGGGTAGTCCAGTAATAATGTTCCATTTTGCAGAAGGTCCAAGCTTACAATAAATCATTAAAGGCTCACAATAACACAAGAAATAGTAAATAATAATCGGAAACTATAATTAACAGGTTTCCTGCACTTGATTTCTTCTTTGATTTAAGTTTCAGTCACGTCATTCATTTACCTTCCTCTATCAAAAAGTACATCATCAATTTAAGATATCTATTTTCCTTTTGCTTACCTTTGATGTACTTCGTCAGTCTATTTTCTTTAATACTCAGGCGAAACACTTGAAATATCAGTCATTCCGTTGCTTGGTCTTTCCAATTGTTAACGTTTAATTTTCATACAGTGCTGCGATGGCCACAACCATAAGTAGTATGTAATACTCTACTCCAACAAAAAAATTTTTGCGGATAAGGCTTATTCCATTGAGGGAAACTTTCTTCGTCTGAAGAAATCTACTTCATTCCTCAGCTAACCAGTGTAAGAAACTTCTTATGTAGGACAATTCTTTCACTTTCGGTTACTTGGTCCGCCTCAAGTTCTACAGCTTTCATTCTACCCATTAACTCCAACGTAGTATTCTCGTGCTGGGAAATGTATAGTACTAGCAGCTTAAATAGTTTTCTAAGACTTTGGCTTGTTATTTAGATACTCTTTCTTTAGGAATGTTCCTAAATGTATCGATAAAGTAAATCCACAGTAAGAGAGCTGCAACAAAGTTCTGCCGTTGTTCACAGTGAGAATGTGACTTATCAGAGTTTTTCTGAAACCTTCGAGTACTTTGCGATTCACTCTCATCGCAGTGTCTGAATTTTATCTGCATGGTAAAAATTAGTTGATTTAAATGTGTTTTGGTTAAGGAAAATTTGAGCCAAGCCGGCTCTCGATCCCTCACTTTCCATTTTTCGCCCACAGAGGCCTTAACATTTGAGCTGCCTGAATACTCCATCAGGTCTGCAGCACACCTTCATTATCACTGATGATTCTAGTAAAGACTTCCGAACGCCATAAGCAGTGGTTCTCTAACGTGATGAGTATAGAACAGCAGCAATGGGGGAACTGATTTGGTGGAAGGTGCCAGATCACCGGTAGTCCAGTGAATGAAGGAAAATCAGTACAGAAAATCCTGAGCAGCGGTGTGAGCGTTGAGGTTTGGGGTTTAAAGGTCGCTTGTTTCTGTTTCTCTCGAATACCTCGAAATCTATGGCTGCTAGCGGAAACGTATCTCAGTACAAAAGTAAATTACATTCAATTTTCTACAAAAAAGTTCTTGTTTATTTGTCTCTTTAGGACAAATAGTTCCGCGTTGAAGGGGGTAGGACAATCGCAGATTATCCAAAACGTTATTTTCGCGGTATAAAATTACGTTTATATGTCTTCGCGCAGTAGATACGTATTAAGGTATAGGTTGTGTTCCTGGGGAGTAACAGAGTGAAAAAGTGAGGGGGGGGGGGAATGAAGAGTACAACAGCGAAGGAATTTAGATCCATGGATTGTGGCCATGTGCTTTTTCCCCCAAATACTGCAAACTGGAAACTGAAGATCCTGTATCATATCCCACTGTGTGTCAAGAAGCAGCTACAGCTAGTTCCACAGAGTTATACCAACCCTCCACAGCGCACCTTATGGAGCAGTGGCGACGAAGTGCGCAGAGAAAGGGGGGGGGGGGGGAGAGGCCGGTGAAGGAGGGTCGTTGTTTCCCAAAAAATGCATTAGCACTACACTGTATGCAGAAAATTCTAATAATGGTATTATGGACGGAGTCAGCGTAAATCACTGCACGCTGTTCTACACTGCTTGACGAGAAATTGTTTCTTAGTCTACTGTACGGCAGCTGTAGCGGTCTTTCGGGAAAGGCAACTTCCTCACAACAAGCGCTGTTCCATTTTAAGTTTACGTACAGACTATACCTCGCCATTATTTCGTGTTCAGTTTCCTTACGTTAGTAAGCAAAACAACTTCACTGAGCTCATGTTAATGTAGTGGACTTATTTACACTTTATTACAAGAGTATTTTTTTGTATGCGTTAAGAGGCCTATTTTTTTAAATGCTTTCGTGTAAACAAAGGCTGATAATGTTTAATTTGCAGGAGTGATGTGGTCAGCGACCTTTGTACTGCTCGTGGGAAAGCGATTGGACTACTAAATGTGACTCCTTACTGCTGTGTATCGTTGACAGCGAAATGTGAAATCATGTAATTGTTTTGTAATTACTTGGTTGATAATTAATGAACTACCATAAACTTATTGCACTTTTGCAGCTGTTAATTGTGTTATAGCTGTTAATTGTGTTACTGAGAAATTGCATGAATCTTTTCCAGTCAGGAATTGTAGACACTTCTACAATGGGCTGCAGCGAGAGGAGACACTTCCCACACACTCACAGTATATCTTCCAAGTTGGGTCGTTGGGTCCGTTGTCAAAAGCTGTATTAGTGTCTACGCAATCTGCTGTCAGTACTTCTCCTGCTTTAGAGGACGTTGGGGAAACATTGGCCCTCACTCCGCGCGACTTAACGCCGTTACCGGCATGTTCTGATGCGACCCTGCTGCCGTTAAGACGCCGGCGGTGGCAGTGCATTTTAAACGCCGGGCGAGTCAGGATGAGCACGATTTTGAAGTCTCCGACGGGGTGGTGGTGGAGATTGCTTCGTCCAGTGATGATGCTTTTGGTGATGCTTGTTGCGTTAGGGATGGCAAGGCTGGTTCGGTCGATGGCGGAATGAATGACGCATCTGCGTCCTCTTCTTCACCCGTAGCTTCACCCGTAGGAATGTCTGTGTCGGTGGATTCCGATGATTTAAGGGAGACATCATCTGCTGTTGTGCATTCACAGTGTCCTAGTGAAATGCGACTCCTTCCTCAATCTGATACGACGGAGCAGCAGCATACTCCAAATTCTCTTCCGGGTAGTCAGATGATGCAGCCAGCTTCAGATGAGATGCTGCATTGCCTGTCACTTCTTTATCTGATGATGACGTCCACCGCTCCCGGTTGCGTTTCTTGCATTCCGTTGAGTGAAGTGGGGACATCTCCCTCCCCGCGGCGGACCCTGTTGAGCCCCTCTTACCTCCGCGTCAAGAAGTTGTGTTGTCTTGCAGCAGTGTGAAACAACTTTTTCAACCTGAACGTGCAGCGTCGCGATTAAAAAAACAAAGCATAGAATCTGCATATTCCGATGGAGGACATTCAGATCCTGTACCTTTTGTCTCCGAAGTCTGCCGACGCTGGGGGAGTGCAGGACGTGACGTTCCCTTTCTTATTTTGTAGTTCTGCTTTCATGCCTTACATGTGTTGACTAATGCTGGCATGTTCGTTTCTTAACGCAAATGTTAAAGGAAATAAGCTCTCCATTACTGGTCCCAAGCTGATACTGTGTGTTTTTAATACGTGTTTTTTTATGTGCTTTGTTTCCATTGCTATTCTATGTTTTTAAATGTTGCACCAGAAGCTTCTACTGGCTGTACTTTATAACGACCATATTACGATGACAGACTTTGAACCTCTGGACGCCAGCGAGGGTGTAAGGTGTCTTTTTTGAGATTTAGCCTTAATTTTTCATTGTGCTCCATCTAGGTCTGGTCTGAGATAAGATTGCTCGCATTTTTATAAGGATAATGCCATTCAGTTACGTCGTCATAATACATGGATCATTTTCAAGTGCTGGGATTTTAACTGTACCTTACTTGCTGTGGATCAAACTCAGTGCTACAGATATTGTCGTAAACTTCAAAATTGTGACATCGTAGAACCTAAAGGATGTTTGGATCTGCTGGTATCCCAAATTTGTGCGTTTCACGCATTTACGGCTACTTTTAGCAGTCGGCCAGACCGTTTTTATTCGTCTGCTTCTATATGTAGCCAACTATTGACAAATGGTGTATTTCCTGCCAGCTTCACTGTCCACTGTGCTGTTACAATACCTCTTAATCAATTCCCGCAGCTGGTATATTTTCACCCTAGGTGGAAGCTAGATATATTACGTCTACCGGACCAATCTAAGGATAACACCACTGCTACCGTCTGAGGGTAGCGGGGAGATGCGATATCCCTTTCTGATGGCACGGTGGGTTTCCGTTGCCAAACCTCGGCTTCGAACTCCAGTCATGCATTTTAGCGCTGGTAAAGCGGTTAAAATGATGACTCGTTTGCTAAACCCTGACACGTTCGATTCTTTAAGAGCCGGCCGCTGTGGCCAAGCGGTTCTAGGCGCTTCAGCCCGGAACCGTGCTGTTGCTAGGGTCGCAGGTTCGAATCCTGCCTCGGGCATGGATGTGTGTGACGTCTTAGGTTAGTTAGGTTAAAGTAGATCTAAGCCTAGGGGATTGATGACCTCAGATGTTAAGTCCCATAGCGCTTAGAGCCATTTTTGATTCTTCAAGACGAGCTGTTTTCTCTGTATCATGTAATTCGGCTTGCAACGAATTCTCAGAGGAGGTATCTCATAACTATTCGTTCTAAAGATGGCCTCGAGTCGTTATCCAAACCTGATATAACGCTCAAACTTTCCCAGCATTTATCCGATCTTTTCACTGGAGTGGCATTATAGAGAATAAAATGGTTCAAAAGGCGCTATGGGACATCTGAGGTCATCAGTGCCCTAGACTTAGAACTACTTAAACCTACGTAACCTAAGGACATCACACACGTCCACGCCCGAGGCAGGATTCGAACCGGCGCCCGCAGCAGGCACGCGTTTCCATACTGAAGCGGCTAGAACCGCTCAGCCACAGCGGCAGGCTCATACCGTGTACCGTCCCTTGATTTTACTTACTTCCTTGTGGTGTTACGCCAGCTCAATATGAGGAGTTCCTGGCAGCTTTTCACCGCGATGTATCTGACATCCCAGTTTTCTCTCCTTCCTGCAAATCGTCGGGTTCGATTAGGCTTCCCAAAGAATTTTATATTCAGTTTTTGTTTCCGATGGAAGGTAACCTCTTTCTGCCAACGGCCTAGTCAAAAAGGGTGAATGAGTTAACAGAGATTCAGCGCATTCTCTTTTCCCTGGGTTGGGAAACTTCCATAAAACGGAATAATCAGCCATGATCAACGGCATTAGGATTCAGAAGGTAGTAGAAACCACTGCATTGAAGACCCATAAAGTGTATCCATAGGACATGGGGTCTGTAATTGAAACAAGTCTCTTGAAGATCTCTCCATTGGACAATATACGGGTTCAAAATGGTTCAAATGGTTCTGAGCACTATGGAACTTAACATCTGAGGTCATCAGTCCCCTAGAACTTAGAACTACTGAAACCTATCGAACCTGAGGATATCACAAACATCCATGCCCTAGGCATGATTCGAACCTGAGACCCTAGCGGTCTCGCGGTTCCAGACTGTAGCGCCTAGAACTGCTCGACCACACCGGCCGGTCAAAATATTCAGGAATATACCGCTTTCGGATTTCTGCAAGGGGACTGCCAAGGGAAGGTGAACATGAGACAAACATTTAATAACAAACGAAATTTAATGTTGTACGTGTCTGGGCGTGGAATTTCAGAAGCCTGAACGTGGTAGAGAAACTATAAAATCTGAAAAGGAAATGCAAAGGCTGAATCTAGATATAGTAGGGGTCAGTGAAATGAAATAGAAAGAAGCCAAGAATCTCTGGTCAGGTGACTATAGGGTAATATCAACAGTAGCACAAAATGGTATAACAGGAGTAGGATTTATTATTAATAGGAAGGTAAGGCAGAGAGTGTGTTAGTGTGAACAGTTCAGTGATAGGATTCTACATATCAGAATAGATATGTTGTCCCATAGTGCTTAGAGCCTTTTGATCCATTTTATTCTGTATAATGCCACTAACACTGACAACGATAGTGCACGTATACAGGCTGACGTCGCAGACTGATAATGAAAAGACAGAGAAAGTATCTGAGGATATTCAAAGGGTATTACAGTACTTGAGATGAAAATTTAATAGACATGGGGGACTGAAACGCAGATGTAGGAGAAGGAGTAGAAGAAAAGATTGCAGGAGAATATGGGCTTGGGACAAGCAATGAGAGAGGAGCAAAGCTAAATGAGTTCTATAATAAACCTCAGTTAGTAATATAGAATACTCTGTTAAAGACTCACAAGAGAGGAGGTATACTCGGAAAAGAACGGGTGATATGGGAAGATTTCGGTTAGATAACATCATGTTCAAACAGAGATTCCGAAATCAGATACTGGATGGTAAGGCATAATCAGGAAGAGATACAGACGCAGATCACAATGTAATGGCGATGAAGAGAAGGCTGAAATTTAAGGGAGTAGTCACTAAGAATCAATCGACAGACAAGTGGGATACGGATGTACAAAGGAGTAGAAGATACGTGCATAAACGCTGTGGTTTCTGCAATAGTCGGCAACTCAGTTGAAAAGGACATCTCTTAAAGGGGCAATCACAGCAGTTGGAAAGAAAAACATATGTACCAAGAATGTAACAGGCAAGAAACCATGGGTAACAGAAGAAATACTTCAGTTGATCGCTGAAAGAAGGAAGTACAAAAACGTTCATGGGAAGTCAGGAATACAGAAATCCAAGTCGCTGAGATATGAAACAAATAGGAAATGCGGGGAAGCTAAGGCGAAATGCCTGCTTGAAAAATGTGAAGAAATGGATAAAAGAAATGATTGTTTGGAGGACTGACTCAGAATATAGGAAAGTCAAAAGAACCTTCGGTTAAACTAAAAGCAAGGGTAGTGACATTATGAGTTCAACGGATTTCCACTGTTGAATGCGGAGGGGAGGGCGGATTGGTGAAAAATGTACACTGAGGACCTCTCTGTAGGAAAAGATTTGTATGGTGTGATACAAGAAGGAAGAGGTATCGAGTGGGAAGTGATAGGGGAGCCAGTGTTAGAATTGGAATCTAATAAAGCTTTGAAAGATATAAGGTGAAAAAAGGCACAAGCAATAGATAATATTCCATAGCAATTTCTAAAACGACTATTCACGTTGTTGTGGAGAATGTAAGTGTCTGTCGATATACGATCTGACTTTTGGTAAAATATCATCCACACGATTGCGAAGACTGCAAGAGCTCTAAGGTGCTCAGGAGCTCAGCAGCAATCAGCTTAACAGCTCATGCATCCAAGACATTGACAAGAATAATATACAGAATAACGGGAAGGAAATTGATGATATGTTAAGTAACTATCAGTTAGGCTTTAGGAATGGTAAGAGAATCAGAAAGTCAGTTCTGAAGTTGCAGTTCTCGCTTCTACACTATGAAACGCACTGTTACGATTATAAATCACGCGAGCGGAAGCATCCATAATTTACCTTGTGGTGGCGCGACAGGTGTTTCCGCTAGTGCTAGATCGTGAAATTTCTCTTCTTGTAACATTCTGCAGCAGATACTGCATTTAATACGTTTAATTCCTATTATTGTGCGACGGTGATGGTTAGTAATGACGAAAATGTATGTTTTATAATTAGATTAAGCGGTCTTTAATACTTTTTCCTGTAACCCTAAATTATTTTCTAAGTTGTGCATGCGGTGTCCTATACCCCCTGTTTGGTACTGCTGGCAAGGTTACGCTAATAGAGGCAAAGTTACCGGCAAAGTCTCAGAGGACAATGCCCCCCCTCAACTGTACCCTTGGCCTACCAATATGTAAGACCCACCTATCAGCCTTAACATAAAATTTAGTCTGTTCTTGCTCCTCATATTTCAGAACTTGTTAAGTTGAGTTTATCACAGTCACACACGTCTTAAGTAAAATTAACTTCTTTAATCTCCTAGCGTGCACTGCTGTGAACTTCCTGTTCGTTAATGGCAGCGCTACATGCAGTCTTCGGCTGCTTACAACACGAAAAGGCTATCCCCATGGCTTTGTTACCTTTTTTCACCGCCATATTGTCACACACGCGCCATGTAATAATCTCTTGCTATAAATCCTTTGGCTAACGATCTTGCCGCAGTGGTAACACCGGTTCCCCTAAGATAACCGTAGTTAAGCGCTGTCGGGCTGATCTACCACTTGGATGGGTGACCATCCGGTCTGCCGAGCGCTGTTAGCAAGCGGGGTGCACTCAGCTCTAGTGAGGCAAACTGAGGAGCTACTTCATTGAGAAGCAGCGGCTCCGGTCTCGTAAACTGACGTACGGTCGGGAGAGCGGTGTGCTGAATACATGTCACTCCACGTCCGCATCCAGTGACGCCTATGGGCTACGGGCGACACGGCGACCTGTCGGTACCGTTGGGCCTTCCACGGCCGGTTCGGACGGAGTTAAGTTTCGCTACATGTTTTTCTTTTAGTTCTTGGAAAGCTGCTTAATGCTGTGTTGACCACTCTTATTTACTTCCTTGTCCAGTTATTTATGCAATGATTCCGCTATCTGGGTAATGTCCTCACGACTTATTCGTTTATTTGGGCCTGCATCATAGTGCAGTATACGTCAGAAAACGACATCGTCATAAAGAAAGTCCGGAATATCTGGAATAGCAGCATTTCACGACGGATCCGTTTCTGTGTTAGCATTTTCAAGTAATACAGTGAAGGTGAGTTCATTTACGTACGTAATACACCTTGCACATTTCATTGATTACATGTTGGTGCTTTCATCTTGGGGAACTTGACGTCTATGTTACATCGATAGTATACTGTCACGTAATGTTATTGCTCAGAAGTTGATAAAATCACGTAATTGTAATATTTGTTACGCACTGAAATGTTTTTACAGTTATTTGTTAGTTCTCTTACTATGTTGTTTGCAAAGTATATGCAAATGGACATTGATGGTGTTATTTCCCAACGGTTGGATTTCGACATCAGAAACGTTTGGTTCTTTCCGGTAATTCCGGGAAGCGATTCAAGGAGTAATGCGTGTATCAGACATTCCGTGGAGCCCAGACATAATTGGGAAGTTGGCACAGTCATTATTCATACTGGGGTACGAAGGAGAATGGCCTTCAATTACGGAAATATGGACGGCATATCATGAGATATTTCACGCGGCCTGGCGTATATTAACGTACACTGATATGGTGAAGCATGAACTTAAATTGAAACTAGAGGTACTAAAAGAAGTCTGGCGAAAAGAAACTGATGCAAAGTTAAGGCAAGATGTCATTACACTGAGCACAAATCGATGGAGTTTTCCGTTATTGATGATTCAAAAGAAGATGGACTCTTAAAGGAAGCTGAAGGAAAACGAAGTCATGGACTATCGAAAATTAAATGACAGATGCATTAGCACTGTATTTCCGCAACCCTGTATTAGTGGGATTTTAGATAGCTACGAATCAAGTACTTCATCACTTTAGACTGTGCAAAGAGATACCGTCAGATATTCTTGAAAAAAAGATGACAGAGGAAACTCCAGACGCACATGACAAGTACAAGAGATTACTCATGGCAATAACCGCTAAAGGAGCCACTCTTCAGAGACTGATGACGGAGTACTAACAGAACTTCACAAACGCAAGATGTTCATACATTTATATGATGCGGTCGCCATCGGAGACGCTTTATAAGAGGATACTGCCAGGCTTGGACAGGGGACTGACAGTTTCCAAATACACAACCTGAAGTTGTGCGTCAACAAAAGTGGCCTCCTACGGAGAAATGTAACGTACTTAGGGCACATTATTACGACAGGAAGATTAAAACCCAGCCCGCAGAAAGAAAGCAATATAATACATAAAATATATGTCACGCAGTACTATTAAATGGTTGAGTAGTATCTTAAGGATTATCGGGGACGAAGACGTTACTATATAGAAGGTCCAGAACAACTGCTCTATCGCTTTCAGTTTTCATTTCATGACAGATCCGTTCTGGCTTTGATTTCCGTTTTCAAGTAAACTGCGAATGCATCGTTGGTGAGATCATTTTCTTACGCAATAGACCTTGCACATTTGATTGACTGCATATTGATAATTAGGCGGAGGTGAACTTGATGTTCATATTACAGTAAACCGTCACTTAGCTGTAACTGTTTAGTTGTTGGTAAAATTAGGTAATTATAATATTTGTTATACACTAAATATTTTTGACAGTAATTTGACAATTCCCGTGCTATGATGTTATGTATTTACAAAGCATATGCAAAGAGACAGTGATGACGTTATTTCCGACAAGTCGGATTTCGACGTAGGCTACCTTCAGTTCCTGAGTGTTATTTGTTTTTCGCTTGATCCCTTTTAGTGTTCTACTGTTTCACTGAAGTCTTAGATAAAATTTGTGTTTAAAAAATGTATGTGCGTTTAATATTTATGGTGGATAGTTCCTCATGTGCACATAAATTTCTAATTCTGCAAGACTGTTCATAATTGGACCGACGCAGTATTTACAATGCACTTTCAGTTATAGTGACTGTGTGGTGTTGATTTCTCAGATGCAGAAATAAGCTCGATTTGTTATTGTCGCTATTTCCGATGAGTTCTTTGAATCTAGCGTTAAAATTTCGTTCTGTTTGGCCAATGTGCAAGTTGTTCCAGTTGTTACGCGTGTTTTTACATACCCTTGGGTTAGCATATTCTGAGGATTTAGTATTACCTGAACATAGTTTTATTTTGAGATGGTTGTTAGTATCGTAGGATAGATGTGTAATTGTGGTTTTGAACAATGCTTCTATTTGGTTGAATAATTCGACTTGTTTAACTGTCGATGTACACTTTGTTTTGTGTTTAGCTGATGGTTCCCTTGCTAGGCGTATTTCTTTGTATATTGTGCTATGATTGGAGGACATGTGTTTGTAGTGTACAGCGAACACCAACAAATTTGCATCTGGTGGCCAAAATTGGAGCTAATTTTTTTCCAGGGTAAGACTGCTCCGCATCACGCATTAGCGTACCCACCAAGTTTCGTTGCCATCAATGATTACAGTGTACAATTGACGTCTTTAAGTAGCTGCAGTTGAAGTAAAACCATCAGTTATTTCCCATTATGGATGAAAATTGTAAAGGAATACACAGATGTAAATTACAAATTCCTTTTTAATTGAAACGTTGGTCGATCAATAGCTTGCGCCGCGGTTCCTGGAACACAGTCTTTTGAATGGACATGGCGTGGCAACTTTGCCACGAGTACTGCTGAGTTCGTGATTCCGCTTAAGGCAGTGGGTGCAGCAGCACGACAGCGCAGGTCTGTGGGGCAACGGGCCAGCTGTTTGTTCTACCGCCCGTCTGGCTTCCAAGTTTTTTAGCCGAGCATCTTCTAGACCCGAGAGACCAGCACCAGAAACGGGAGTGGACACTTACTCGTTTGGCCGACCACGTCCGGAGGCGAGCGGTGGATTGTCGTCATCGAAACATACTCTGGCGGCTCCAAGTCTGCCATCGCGCAGCGGCATTGTATGCTCGGTGAGCTACTTTTAGTTCGTTGCTTCGGTGTCGAGACGTCGCGGCATTCATAGTGACTGATGTGGCTGCCTCCGAGATCGTGTTAATTGTGACTGGTACGCCTCCTGCAATGGTTTGTGTCCTGCTGCTTCTATATCGGATTCGAACTTTTACTTTCACTACCACCACAGGCAGAACGGGTTATTAAAATTCTTTCCAGTTTAGTGTCTTTCCATTTAAATACTGAGTGAGATTGAAATGGCGCGGAGAGAAGCGAATGGAGGCTAACTCGAAGGGGATTTCCATTTCATGTATTTGCCTTACAACTACAGCAAACCTGTCCAACACCTTGATAAGTTGTAGGGTATGGGACTTATTTTTAATTCAGTTTTGGCATAATATGTTCCAGAAAAGTATATGATATCTCTGGGCACGGACGACGACTGTAATTCTCTTATCTATCCTTCTTATAGGCAAAGCGAAGTGTTGCAGTTCCCACTTCTTAGTGTCAACAAAATACCTGATACCCCATCAAAGCTAAGAAATTTTTTATGAAAACCTTGGTTTGTGTGGGGAGGCGGGGGGTAACGGTTGGTGGTGTGGGAGGAATGTGGTGGAACCGTTTTCATTGTGTCACACGGGCCCTCCATAAAAAAATAAAAGTTTAGTGTAAGTTTATGTGAATAAAGTTTAAAGTTCTTTACGTTTGGAGTTCTTCAGAGACGGTTCTTTCCGAACTCATAGTGGGGCAGACAACTTCCCAGTTACGAATGCAACTGAGAGAAACCTATCGTAAATTTTCGTTCGAACTGGGCATTCAATTGTTTTTAATTCCTGGAGCTATGTTCTCCGTGCGTCTGACTGAGATCCGTTCCATTATTGAGTTGCGTTTCTATACAGCAACTACCGAAGAGGTAGTAGTATGGGAGAAGAGTGTCCTAACTGAGACTATTTGGGGGCGGGCGGGGGGGATTACTTGTCTGGCATTAATAATGAAATTTAGGGAGTCCTTGTAAAACTTCTGGTCGGAACCAAGGGATTGGAACTATTTTCAATTTATATCTCGGAAAATGTAGTCCCTTGTAGCACAGAAATATTATAAATCTATGTGATGGGAGGGACGGAAGTGTATAGATGTCTGATATAATCTAAAACCGTTTATTTACGAGAGACAAGCGTCAACTTTCTAGGAACTAGCACCGGAAGGGCGGCGGCATGTTAACCTTTTGCTCACAGCTGATAAAATGATGAAAATCATATCACGTTCGCATCGCAAAAATGGCTAGTGTGATGTTTAAACACACTAACACACTCACAAACACACACAAACACAGACACACACACACACACACACACACACACACACACACACACACACACACACACACACATTTATTTGTTAATAACACCTCGATAAGCATTAGGAGCATTACGTAAGTCTAAAAATTGCTAACCTTAACCAGAATAGAGTGTAAAGGACCCCGTCTGCACCGTAAGTCGAAGCCATTCTCAATAATTTTTTTCATTTATCTTTCTTATGAAACCTTCTGTGTGCTGCTTGGGGAGTGCCGCAGCAGCAGAGCTAGCCTTTCTGATGTAAGGCAGTTATTTTGCATTGCTGATCAGCGCCTATTCACCGGTTTAGCCGCAGCGATAACAGACAAGCGCAGTGTACTGCACACAGCGGTGGAGGGGGACTGATGTACCTCAGACGTCAAACGAAAGAACACAGTTTACGACTGTGGATCGCAACTCATAAGGTACAGCCCATTCAGGGTTCAGCTGTTAATGTCACCATCACCTTCTGTAAGAAATGAAAGATGAGGAATAACTATGGTTTAAAATTCTGTGAGCGACAAGGCCAACATGGACGGAGGGCACACTTGTATTGGAAGATGAAGAATATCAACTATGCCCTTGCTAAGGAACCGTCCCAGCATTTCCTCCAAGCGGTTTAGAGAAACTGCGAAAAACCTAAATACTGATAAAATTCGAAAAAACGGTCTTGATCGCACAATCATTTCCTAAACACGTGACCGGTTTCGGCCTCTAATATGAGGTCATCTTCAGATAATGCACTATGTGGCTGACGATGATGACGTTTGGAGCAACTGTGCTGTCCTCAGTCACAAAACTGATGTGAGTAGGGTCATCAGGACCTGTCACACATCGGACCAGCTATGTAGTTCCTTCCTTACATAACGGTACCTACATCAAAGTTTCCGAAGAAATAATGATTTCAGTATGACATGTTGATACCACTTCTTCGTGTTGCACATGTTGTCTGGGAATCTATGAAAAACGCGCCCAGTGAGATTCGCACCAAACCAGAAATGTGTGAGACTCGCGCCCAATACCTGCTCCCTTTGTGTCGGGCTTACCCACGCCCGGGCCGTCCTAATCTCCCTAAACTACCTGCTCCTCGGACACAGGGACCTGCTCCCCCCTCTTCCTCTCCCCTTTCCTGTACTAGGCACAGCCGCCGACTGTCTGATGATACACGAACACATCCTTAGTGCCGCTCTGCCTGTCGAAGAGTTCACATCGCGCGATTCATGTGTTTTCTACACAGTATTTCAAATATGGAATTTTCAACCACTAATCATGGTAAACCATGTTGCCACTACAAAGGTTATTCTTACATAGTGAAGAGAACTAAAGAAGATGGAACAGTAACGTGGCGCTGTTCAAGACAGAGAGCAAACCACAGCCGAGGAATGCTGAAAAC
The DNA here is from genome assembly GCF_023897955.1 of Schistocerca gregaria. Taxonomy (NCBI): domain Eukaryota; kingdom Metazoa; phylum Arthropoda; class Insecta; order Orthoptera; family Acrididae; genus Schistocerca; species Schistocerca gregaria. Next base: position 256,041,855 of record NC_064926.1, read on the forward strand.
GAAAGATTCGACAGTGCTTTTTTCATTCGAGCATCAATGTGGACCTCCGGATGTCGCTCAGTTGGAAGTAAGGAAGACTTTGAACCACGCAAAGAAAAGGGAAAGAAATGAAGAGACATCTATTTCAAAAATATATTCAGAAGAGTTGGGTTTCCTGCATGATCGAGGCTACGATTTTGTCACTGAAATGCCTGAGCAGCAAATAACGAAGAGAGCTCTGTACTACTAGCGGGCAAAATGAGAGACATCCACCGACAAGAGAAGAAATTGACCTAAAGGCAGATTTACTAGCTAAGACGACAAACTAGGAGAGAGGTTCAAAATGGTTCAAATGGCTCTGAGCACTATGGGACTCAAAATCTCAGGTCATCAGTCCCCTAGAACTTAGACCTACTTAAACCTAACTAACCTAAGGATATCAAACACATCCATGCCCGAGGCAGGACTCGAACCTGCGACCGGAGTAGTCGCGCGGTTCCAAACTGAAGCGCCTAGAACACTCTGCCAAACCGTCTGGCTAGGAGAGAGGATAACAGTTTTTAGCAGAAGGGCAGGAAGAGAGGCTCCAATCAGTAAAAGAGACTTTTTTATGGATGGTATGTTCCAGTGCTGCAGCAAACAGTTTTCGCAAATATACACCATTGACGCCGACTTTGGGACTACAAATAATGAGACAAACATCTATCCAGCTGCCTTTGCACTACTGCCAAACAAAGGAAAAGAGACGTAAGTCCGTCTTTTCCGAAATTTCATGGAAAAATTTCCAGAATGGAACCCTGCAAATGTGACCGTAGACTACGAATCAGCTGCGATTTCAGCAATTAAAGTTGTATTTCCAACAGCTGAAGTGCATGGATGTTATTTCCATATGAAAAAGTGTCTTTGGAGAAAAGTTCCGGAGCTAGGACTTACTAATGAATACAAAGAAAACGAAGGAAGACAACATGTTCGCATGAGTGGTGCGCTGGCGTTTCTACAACCTGAAGATCTATGTTTTGATTGGCTGGAGATACATTCACATGCATTGGATATCCCCTCACTTTCTGAATTTTTTGACTACTTCGTATATAGATGGTTGGAAAATGAAGAAACCCCTGTCAACTTTTGGAGTTGCTACAAACGGCGCCACCGAAAAACCAATGCTGTAGAAGGTTGACACCACAAAATTAGTAACATGTTTGCTAAACCAAATCAGAAAATTAATGACGTTATTAGTTGTTGAAAAAGAGAAGTAGAAAATTCAGCGTGCACCTTAATGAGGGCAAAACTGAGTATGGAAGGTAAATGGAAAAAAGCAGTCTACATGAAACGTGATGAAAGGTTGGGAAAAATATTAAAAAAATACTAAGAGGAGGGTGAGATCAAGGATTGCTTGAAAGCGATATCCTACCTACAGAAACTTGACTGTATTTATCAGAAGATGTATATAGATACAACAGTGTTCAAATGTAAATAGCAACTTAAATAAAAAATAATAAAAATTAAAAAAATATTTACAATGGTTATAAGCTCATTTTAAACCCTCCTAAATGACTTTTGCTCTTTAGCCAGTCCAAAGCCTGGATAAAATGTGATGGAAATCAGATTATTTTTAAAATAGAGTATATGTGTTTCACAATACAACAAAACAAATGCAAACCCATTTTAGAGTCAACCCTTTACAATTATACTTCTTATTCCAGAGTCGCCACCCCAATTCCTCGCTAGTTTTTATAAATTAAGAGTTCAAATTAACTGACATTACTAATCATCAAGTATAGAGTCACTTGATATTTGTGAGTATATAAGGAGTGTGGTTGTTATAATGAAAATGATATTGATAATGATTGCTGAACGGTACTGCAAGTTGAGCAAAAGAATGTAATCTCTTGAATTTACTGCAGTTTGAAGTGGTGTGTGGTAGAAACTCTCTCTCTCTCTCTCTCTCTCTCTCTCTCTCTCTCTCTGCCTGACGACTGAAAACTAAAGCTTGGAAACCTCCAGGTAGCGTCCCTCAACTATTTTGCCAGCCAGGCAAGGGCATTAGCGGACCCGTTCTCGACCCTTTGTGGGCGAGTTTTTTACCAATAGATGATTAGATGCTTTCTTTCAGGTATAAAATAAGAACTATGTAAAAGGCAAATGTGAAACCCTTACATTAAACTAAATGTAAAATTGTCAGATATAACGGTTTCATGTGTGGAAATGTAACACGTTTGTAATTATATGACGAATTTTCTTGCAAATGGATAAATGTTTAAATGTATTAAAGGCACTTGAATTCTGCACATTAATGTAATTTTGGGGGAGGTGTCCAGTCCCAAGAAAAAATTTAGTAAGCAATACTTGTCAGATCAAATTAAAGGAGAGCAATTGTAACTTCATGAAAGTAGAAGAATCAGAGTTTAAGAATTGGGAAACCATAGTGTGGGATATTTGTGAAGGGAAGAGAGATAAGATGCTTGAGATCAATAGATGCGCATTAAGACACTGTTCGAATAACAGTGTGACATCAACAGACGTCTGTCATATGTTACGTAAAGTATGGACATGAAGCAGCAAGTCGAATCACAGATTAAACACGTGATGGATCTATTTCAGACTGCTCCAGCAGATGCAAGTCCTGACTCTAGAGGAAGTTTTCCAGTATACATACGTGGTAACATCGAGTGGAAACCTATAAGAGAAATCGAAACTTAAAGTGTTTACGCGTCGGAGGAGCCAGATAATGGAAATATCCCGAACGGATATTATAGGCCAGTCGTGACAGAACTGTATATAAACAAGAGATTCTGAGAGAGGATTCAGAGAACATTAGTACGATCGACTATCGAGTGGCCGCTTTGAAGAGCCACCGTGTAGCTACGCCAGGCGGCAGCAGCAGAAGTATGCAGAAGTAATATTCTCAGGAGAAGTCGGTCATCAGATATGGTGACAAACACATCAACTGCAAGATAAGTAATCATTATCTGTTCCGGGGAATAGCTCTGAACATAGACGATGTGTGTTTGTCTCAAGGAATAGATAGCATTTGTAGTTCTGTAATTAACAAGAACAATTTATGGAATAGTAGTTGTCTCATGTATGCTTAGGTGAGTGGCTTGTTGATAAGAATACATTGGGTCTGACATTTATTAAAGAAGGGGTTATGAACTGGCACCTCTTTTATAAGTCATCAAAGAGATAATACATGAATTACTTAAGTAAATACTGAACTCTTCAGCATACCCATCCTGCCATTAATCCTAAGTTTACTACTGCAGCCAATAACCGCCCAGTTATACCTCAGAGAGCTTTCTCCCTCTCATCTCCGACAACATACATGGACACCCCAACAACTCTCAGATTGTCGTCAACATTCCTATTGCACTACAAAACTGTGCTGGGACGTAATATAAATAAAATCAGGCCTTGTGTGTGGTAAGATCTGCCATCACCGACGTCAGGCAATGTGATATGTCTCCTGTCTCCGAGCTCTCGACCAACACTAGTACTTCCACTCTCGCTGACAGGCCTCGTCTCACAACAATGCCTTGAACCTCGCTCCCACGTTTCGCCCTCAGAGTGTTACTATCGATATCTGAGTGTTTACGCAATGCAAAGAATAGCGTTAAGTTTGACACATTGTTTTAGGTAACGGAGAGTTCCGACAAACACCTTACATAGCCTCCCTGTCGCTTCTTGAAGAATTTGAAAGGGAATTATGTTCAAATAGGACGAAAGAAGCTAAAAATTCTTAATTAAAATGTTTAAAAAATACATTAAAACATAGATGTTCTATTAATGTTAGAAGTATTGTCCATTATTGGTTACGTTACCTTTTAACCATTTTATGAGCCTTTTAAAATGAGTAATTAGGCATATTTTCGTTCATGAAAAACTTCAAACTGTAGAGTTTGAAAATATAACAAGAGAAATATCTAGAGCGTTATTGTCCTGTAAAAAGGGAATGTTCACTGCACAGGTAATTTTGTATTGTTTTGCACTTTGCACACTTGTAGAAATATGAGAGGAGAAACAACAATCATGAACTATGTGTAGAAGTGTTTCTATATCAGAGCCACCTCAATATAGAACGTAGAGTGTAGTAGTATCATACAGCGGTTTGCACTCTCACTATATCATTTACACTGTTACTTGGAGTAACTGCATTCTTGGTGACACAGTGGCTTGTATTGTCGGTATCCCTTAACTGAGACACCACTGTGGAATTGTACCTCTCGAAGGCAAAGCTCAGCGTCTTTGACACAGTGGCTTGTACTGTCAGTGTCCTTTCACAGAAGCAGTACTGTGTGATTGTGGCTTGGTCGCAGATTGTCACTCAAGAACAGCTATTTACTGCAGACAACATTCATTATGATAGACCTCCTTGGTGGCTACCATCATTGGAAGAGACATCATCGTTTCAGTCATCATGTGAGCATGTGCATTTTGTAATTTGTTTGTGGCCTGGCAGATACCTGTTACTTGATACTCTATGGATAGAAAATAGTTATCTTAACAACTTTACAAAAAACTTTTACATATTCCTCTAAACATAATGGAAGATAGACAAGTAAGTAACAGCATATGCAGTTTATATGAATAAATGTTTGTAAATTGTTTCATGTGAGACACAAATATATTAACATGAATCTAAAATTATTGTGCATAAAACTCAAATGTGTGCCATTATGAGAACTGTTTAGTTAATAATTAAGATATCTGCCCAGGTATTGTTTCCTTATAATATAAACAACAAACAAAGTGTGCTGCCTTATACACTTCTATACACAAAAATAAAATCAAAAAAATTTGTATTGCATAAGAAATGTTTTGCATATTGCAGTGTCATACGCAAAAAGACACAAAAATATTTTATTGCATAACAAATGCTTTGTATGTATGTGGAAAGAGGATATGCTGCTTGAGGCACTTATATGCAAGAATGCTAAAAAAAATTATTTCTATGCACAGGCAGTATTAGGCGCATATTGATCAAAAGCCTTAACAATTATTTGTAGGACCAGAGGTGGACTTATGTTGGGGAATGGGGGTACTATCCTGCCATCACCTTAACTACCACAAAACATGCAGGGATCTATATTACACATGAAGTACATACATCTTTCTACAGGATATGGATTGTAGTAAAGGGGAGTGGTACAAGTAGGTTTTCCATTGTTGCATTCACTGTGGAATATTTTTCAACATGTTCTCATCTGGAAACAAGTTTGATTAGTTCTTATACTAACAGTGATATAAATATTACATAAGATACTTAATTTCACATTCATGGTTTACAGTGCAGCGGGTGCTGGTACGTTTATTGTCGTCATTGTAGTTTCTAAACGAAGAAATTCCTTAGTGTCTAAGCTATCAAGTAATAAGTTTTCTTCTTTCTGGATTGGCTGCCAAGTTCAGTTTCCTCTGGTACCTGCAAAAAAATTATTAGTACATGAAATACTTTTAAACTGTATGTGCTTCGCTTCCTTTCATTTTAGTATGATTTACTTCCATCTGTGGTCCTTTCCTTCCTTGTTTGATTTCTATTATTATTGAAAAGATTTTGTTGGTGGCTAAAGCTTTGTATTTGTCTATGTTTAGTTGTGACACACAAAAACTGTGTGAGACAAACATGAATGTTACCTTGTTTCACTATTTTAGTTTTACCTTTCTCTTTAATGTTACATAATTAGCATTCCCGCCTCTTTTTCTATTTCGATCTGTGCCCTGAACTATGAGACTCCCTTGACTCCTTAGAAAAGTCTGCTTAACCTAGAATAATCGTAACAATGACGATTTATTAATAATATAATAATCCATGTGTGTTCCACAGCCCTTCTTACAAAATATTAAGTATTGGAGGCGTCTACAATGGATCTTCAACACATCTTGCCTTTGTTTACTTTGAATCCTCTCGTATTTTCAGGGAGTGCTCTCATATTGTTTTAATTGTGCTTTCCTCATCTGTTCCTACTGGCAGCTCACACTGTTCATCAGTGTTATTATGTATCAACTTCTGGAGTGTTTGGGAAACTAAAATTATGCTTTATCAAGTGGAAGTTCCTGTACATAACATGTCGCATCGTAATCTGTGAGAATAATAAAATCATCACGTAGTAAGCTCTGGATTCCTTTATGAAGCTAACGATTAAACAATGAGTATCGTTTATTATATAAAAGTGGAAGGACACATGAATTTCCTTCCACAGAGACAACGTCGACCACTACCTTTCACAAGGCAGTAAATCTGTTACTCTCTTAAAAAGAACGCTACAGCGAAGTCAGTGACGTATTTATGAACCATTGGAGGTACACACAAAAAAAGTGAAGAGGTAACAGCGTCCTAAGCTTTTGGCCTTGACCTACCTTGTGGCCAGCAGCGTCAAGCTACAAGAACAAATAAATAAATAAAGTGCTTCACTCTCGCCTCCCTGTCTCTAAAGCTTATCGTGGCGTTGTAGTTTCTTACCCTGAGTGGACACCTTGTCGTTAGCATAAAGAAGAAAGTACATCTTAAAATTAATGCATAGAAGAATACTCTTGAAAATACACAGCTCATTCAATGAATGGCTTTATGTGTGAAATATGATGTAATGTAGGTCTTTACTCTTGTGAGTACGTTAAGTTTCCAGTAAAGCTGCATTGTCGTGCACAATACGGCGAATGCGATATGGGCCCTTGTACATCAGGAAAAATTTCTTACGAAGACTCTTACCTTTATTGGAGGGACGGTGGTTCTTAACCAATATCTCATGGCTAACAGCAAATTTTATTACTCTGATCCTTTTTGACAGAGATTTAACTCGTTGTTCTGTCACCTCTCTTATTTTGTGGAGTGCAACATTGACAACTTCTCTGTGCCTTAACTCCCTTGTTCCCCGAAAGGGTACAATTTGCATGATCCTATCCGGTAGCTGTTCATTTTTGAGAACAAGGATGAGAGTCAATGACGTGGAGTTATGTGTAACTCGTTTATTATGTCCTGAAATATCTTAATATGAGTGACCCATGTTCTGTGTTTACTGTGACAGTACAGTCTGCACAATTTATTGGACTCTTTCATACTACATACTGCTGGATTAGATGCTGGCCAATACAGGAAAATAAAAACAGTTTAATTTTTTGTCGACGTAGCATGTGTAGCCAAGAACGTGAATAGAACTGGGAGCTATTATGTGATATAAACTTATTAATGTGGCCTACTTCTTTTAGGAAATTTTTTAAGAAAGCTGCAGCAATTGTCGTTGATGTAGCTTTTATCGAGTATTGTGATGTCAGTTCAACTGGTACAAAAATGTAATGATACCCATTTTCTGTCCTTACAAGAGGCCCTAATAAATAAAGTGCTACTAAATGCCTCAGTTTTACAGGGATAATAGGAAGCAATGGGGCTTGAAGTGACACAGTGGATGGCTCTGCTTTCTGACAAATCTAACCTCTGCTGAGGACATTTTTAATTTTCTTCACCATATTATTAAAATTTCATGTTGCACGAAGTTTATGGAAACACTTGCGTGAACCATAATGTGCATAACTAAGGTGAATGTCCCAGATGAGTTTGTTCCCTAGCTCATCTGGTATACATACCATCGAAAAATAATTGTTACCAGAGCTATTATAAAGATAATATTGTTCCTGACCTGGTAATAGTGCCTAATTTCTGTGTTTGGTTTGTCTTTTCACTTCTCCTTAATGTCATTCCATACTGGTGACTTATCCTGCTCTTTCCCAATGTTCTGTAATGAAGACGAAACGAAATCCTCAAATATGAGTTTCTTTATGTAATGAAGACTAAAGTTGTCATGTTGAACATCCCTGTTATTTCTGGATAGTCCAATGGGTGCACAAGACAGTGCATCTGCAACAATATTTTGCTCATCAGGGATGTGTATAATGGTCATTTTAAATTCTTGGAGATGCAGGGCCTTGCGTCTTAGGTGCTCTTGTGTCAGTTATGAAGACATTAGAAATTACAATGCACGATGATCTGTATAGACCTTTACATTTTCATCATATATAAAATAAAGAAATTTCGTAAAAGCCTATAGAGTGGCTAATAACTCCAGTTCTGCGACTGGTACTTTTGTTCTTGTAAGAACGCGACTACTGAAGGGTATGCTCCTTTGTACAATAACACCATTTTTCCCCACCTCTTTAACACTAACACGTAAGCCCCAAGCCTAACCGCCTAACCTTACAAGAATTGGAGGATAAGCAAAAATATTTGGATACCTCTGGATGACCTATTATTTTAGCTTCAAGTAGAGATTTATTCAAGCATTAGAATTATATTTTAGCCTGCTCATCCCTAGAGAACCTGTATAGGGAGAGAGTGGCCAACCGGACGATACGGCAGCCATTTTTCTGCCAAACTGCTGGGGAGTAGTGGAGTACACACTCACCGAATCAAAAGCAGAAGACAATATGGCGAAATCATTCGTTAAATGCTTTTCTTTACAGCTATAATATACTCATAGTAGCCTACCACGTACAGCCCAGGAAAATTTGATACAGTGGCTGTAAAACTTATTCGTTACATGCATTTATCTCCTGTAAAGATAGTTTGCCATGAAAGTAACTCAAATTACAAAAATAGTCTATGGCATTTGTTTTGTATTGGAAGTGCATAACGCTAAAGATTTAACGTACCTGTATTACGTCAGATGAATGAAAGTCGTAAGCAGTCGTTTGCTTGTGACATGCAAACAGTGATACATATTAGTACTTCTTGTCAGGTCTTCAAACTTTTTGCACGTCACAACTAAACAACTGCTTTCGACCTACTTCTCGTAGATAACAAACGAAACCGATTACAAAGATCAGGTAATGTTAAATGTAAGCTACTGTAATAACGACCAAATATAACAAGAAAACTACCGTATCCCTTCTACCCCACAGTAAGTCGGCCTATTAAAAACTGTCTTCAACCACAACTGCGGATAACGTGCTTACAACTTCTCTTCGTCAACAGTCAGGCAGTAATACTAAGACCAAAATAATGCCTAATGTTCTGATTCGGAACGAAATAAAGTTGTACGCTACAAAGTGGAATGAGCATGGCACAACAATTACGGGAACTTTCCGTTTCCAGCAAGGACTGACAGATATTGGCTTCAGAAAGGCTTGTGATGCTACCAGTATGCACGAACTGCTGAAAATAAGAGCTTAAAAATGCAGTAAATTGAATAGGCCTACCTGTTTTGCGTGACTAAAAATACTTTAAAAAACGGACACCTTAAAATCAGAGTTCTCTGAGTAAAGTGAAGACCCAAACATTTTTGTAGGCGTAACTAAATAAATATTTCGGGTAATATATACCATTACGAAAGTTGTACCTGTACTTTATTACAGGAGTTACTCAATCCTTCCTGACTGGGCATTTCCGACTGCAACAAGAAGTTATAAATTTTGCCAAAGATTACCAAATTCAAAATACTGACTGCGACTGCCCACTGCTTTCGTCTTTTTTCATTGCCTGGAAACGCTAACATGCGAAATCCACCTTCACTTCTATTGGAACAACCAAATGCAGCACAACCAGGCATCGTTTACGAACGTCTGCAGCACGAATTACATATGTCAAAAACAATACTGTACAGTTACTAAAGTGTTTACTTCAAACATGTAGGCCTACCGACTTCACCACAAAACGCTTCATTATTTCAACAAGTATTTAAGTTCGCAAACGATAATTACGTACTAAAAACGACATACAACTAAGTCGAACATGTATGCACAACACATAACAAGTCTCTCAATAATTCGAATACCTTTCAATCGCTTCTAAAAGTCCTCTGAACTTCAATTCAACTCAAAGGCACGGCGAACAGGTTGTGCGAGAGACGTTTGGCAGAAAAATGGAGCCAAAGCTAATCAACCAATCACGGGCAACTTCACCTATGGCCACTCTCTCTGTATACAGGCTCTCTACTCATCCCGTTCTCACAGTGCGGTTTTCCCTGTGAGAACATACAAGCTTGGCGTTTTGATAACTTTTTAAGTTCAGATAACTACGATAGAAATTGATTAATCCGAGGAATCTGCGAACTTCTCCCTTATTAGCGGGTGAAGAGATCAACCTTATGCATTCCAATGTGTCAGGATCCGGTTCTGTGCCTGCCAATCAAATGTCATGGCCTAAATTTTTTCCTTAGATTTTCCAAATGCAGATTTCTCCAAATTTACAATAATGCGTGCATCAATAAATAGTAGCAGGAGAGAGTTTAGAATTCTATTATGTTGTTGCCAAGATTTTTTTGCTATAAAGTGTCTTTGACGTAGACCATAATATGGTGTTTCAAATAAGCAGGGAGAATAGTATAGCACACGAATAAAAGCTGCTGTAGATATGTTGAGCCCAAAGGGTAGCTTGCATAATTGGTAACATGTACCGAAACACAAGGATGTCGTGTATTGCTGACATTCTGGATGAAGTTCAATTTGCCAAAACCTTCATCGAAGGCCTATCAGTTATTGCTACTATAATAGTATTAATCTGTCTCGAATCCAAGACCAAACGGATTTAGCCATCTTTCTTCTTAATAATGAGTAGCGGACTATTGTTGGAGTTTACTACTGGCTCAATGATTCTGTTTTGTAACATAGTTTGAATTTCAGGTTTAACCTTCTCTCTATAGTGCCCAGGAATTGTGTGGATTGACCTAGAACTTATAATTAAAGCCTTTTATGGTACCAGTACGATGGGTGAAGACTTGAGCTTGATTATGCAATATATTTGCAAAGTTTTGTTTGTCATACTTTGACCATTGTTGTGTCCTTTCTACTTTGTTATGGATTATACGATCGATATCTATGACACTGTTAGTGTTCTGCCATGAATCATATGCTAAATTTAATTCGTCACTGACGGCAATCTGTTAGGTGTACGGATTTTGTTCTCTTAGGAAAAACAGACAGTTAGCACTTTCCTCTTGAAGAAAGATCCATTCCTCAAATTGTAGACAAAGAAGTTTACCCCATTATTTCTATTACTACTTCTCCTTCATTGAAGTTTTATGTGCACTTATGAAATCTACTCCTAAGATCATGTGAGTGGACAAGAGGGGCACAATCATGAAGTTTGCTGAGAGATTATGACAATGACGCTTAAAATCTATGTTCGTCTGTTGTCTCACATCCACTCTCTTCTGGGCAATGCCACCCTTAATTCGTTCTTTTTGAAGGGGAGGTACTGGAAATATCTGTGACTTTACAACTTTGTCTAAACATGACGTGACTTACAAGAGAAAAGGACTGCTGGAGTCTAAACCTGCTGAAAACTTCGTATCCCCAACTGAAATTGATGTAATTGGATGGACAATACTGTTCCTGTTATCTTCTCTCGCCTCTAATAGAAAATCCTTTGGATCTTCTAAGTTTACAAAGTTTAATGTTACAGTCGTCTCTACTATAATGTGCTTTTGCTACTGGATGTGCCAGACACAGGGCTTTTTCACGGGAATTGTTTCGAGGATCTGGTGAACTTATTTCAACACATTCACGCTGATTTTACTGCTTTACATCTTCGTTTGTTTGCCAATCTGTGGCTGGCGGTTGCGGTTGCCTACTGTGAAAATTTGGAGCATAATTATTATAACTATTGCTCTGAGTAGACATTGCCCGACCTTGATTTCTGTTGCCTTGACTATTAGATGGCAAATCAAAGTGATTGTCGTTGCTATCTGGTAGACGGCTACCACCGTTGTCAAGACTATACGGATTTGCAAAGCTATAATGCATGCTCTGGGGAGCATTGTTTATTGTTTCCCTTGAAACTGTCACTATTATAATAATTGTTTCTTCTATTACTGTTGTTTCTAAAATTTTTCTTAGCATTAAAGTGTCCATTTTGGGAACTTCCATAGCGCCTGTTTCTCTGGAAATTACCAGAGTTGCCACTGAATTGTTGACTAGGCACAGTACCTTGATCGTAATGGGTTTGCTGATAGTTTTGTTGGTCGTAATTGTTGCAGTTGTTGGGACTACTGTTAAAACCTTGCCTAGACTGATTGTTCTGCGCAAAATTGTGGGTTATTCGCAAATTATTATGAATATTTATGTCGGTATGCATAATTTTCGTAACTGTAATGGTCTTTTGAGTGGCTATTATTCCCACTGGTTCACTGAGGCTTGAATTTGCCTATTATTTCTACTTTCGTCATTATTAGAGTTCTGGCTATTGAGGTGACTGAGGTGACTGTCGTCATCTTCTAGTTCTTGTAAAAGACCTGCGAACTCATCAGTATCGTCTTTTGCGTCTACTAGGTATAATGACAGGTTTTATGTAAGTGGGCTGTTTTGTTAAGCTAATGCCAATAAGTTCTGATAGGCTGTGTGGTCTAAATACTGCTTCCTACGCACCATGTCCTCGAAGTACCATGGCGGGGTGGTAAATTTATATCTTTCGGACAGTTTCTGGTGTAATATGCTGGTTTTTTACGTGTGACTGCGTTGTGAGACATCAATATGCCGTTAAAAACGGGTGCTGAAATTCTGCCTATGATCGGCGTTGTTGCGCTATTGAACGCTTTCTAGAAGCCGGCTCATTTTTCCAAATAAGAGCACATGAATTTCAACTTGTTTGCAAAGGACCATTTAGTGGGTAAAGAATAATGGAATTGAAACTTCCTGGCAGATTAAAACTGTGTGCCCGACCGAGACTCGAACTCGGGACCTTTGCTTTTCGCGGGCAAGTGCTCTACCAACTGAGCTACCGAAACACGACTCACGTCCGGTACTCACAGCTTTACTTCTGCCAGTATCCGTCTCCTACCTTCCAAACTTTACAGAAGCTCTTCTGCGAAACTTGCAGAACTAGCACTCCTGAAAGAAAGGATACTGCGGAGACATGGCTTAGCCACAGCCTGGGGGATGTTTCCAGAATGAGATTTTCACTCTGCAGCGGAGTGTGCGCTGATATGAAACTTCCTGGCAGATTAAAACTGGCAGAAGTAAAGCTGTGAGTACCGGACGTGAGTCGTGCTTTGGTAGCTCAGTTGGTAGAGCACTTGCCCGCGAAAGGCAAAGGTCCCGAGTTCGAGTCTCGGTCGGGCACACAGTTTTCATCTGCCAGGAAGTTTCATATCAGCGCACACTCCGCTGCAGAGTGAAAATCTCATTCTGGAATAATGGAATTGATCAAACCAGGCCTTTGCGTGTATTTCTTTACTAGCATTTCGGTTGTTCTGGTTGTTGCCTATTGTAATATTCAGGATATTGGACACTAGTGCGATTGCGTTCTGAAGCTGTGATACGTCACTTTTTGTTAATTCGGCAGTGCGTTCTGCATTGTCGCAGAGGTCGTATGTTAGATTGTTTGACCCTTGTAGTGAGGTAGTAGAAACTTGTGCCTCTTTATGTGTGCGAGCAAATTTCCGATTTAGTCTCTGAAAGCTGGGAATTTTCTGTAGAGATAATCTCATCATTAGTGGTCTGTGCATTTGGAAGTTCCCTGAGGTCCCTAATGCAACCAGCGGATCTCGTGTTGTGAGCCATCGTTAGTAATAATCGGAAAAGTATGACAGAAAATAATGTCTCACCAACGAATCTATCTCGTGACGTAAACACTTACTAAAGAAGAGATAATGAGCGCTGCTAACGCAAGATAAATTGCCCGGATCGTAGAACCAGTCATGTCACACCATAAAAAAAAATGCTGTCCGTAACTCTTAGCCCTCGGCAACGAGTCGTGAAATATGACACACGCTATGATTATAATTAACATAGACGGATAATAATATACAATTACTGTCGAAAAACAAAGTACATATTTAATTAGGAACGAGGCATAGCAGATGTAACGACTGTGTGTGCAATGTTGATATGACTGCGTTTTTATAATTTCCAATGGTGCCATCTAGCAACAGAGTTCGTTATATGTAACGTGTATGCAACGTGCAACGGAGTTTACTGGAGCAGAGTACATGATAACTTGTGGTGTGTCAGTGTCACTGTTTGGGCACTACGTTTTGCACTCATCTCTTTAGGTAACTGCCTTTTCCCATGGGGTTTATAACAATGCGCAGCAGCATGCAGCAGCAGCTGCTAAAGCTCATTGTTACTAAAAATCAATGTAATGACACCAGTTTGCTTGGGTCCTGTTAACTACTAAATACACTCCTGGAAATGGAAAAAAGAACACATTGACACCGGTGTGTCAGACCCACCATACTAGCTCCGGACACTGCGAGAGGGCTGTACAAGCAATGATCACACGCACGGCACAACGGACACACCAGGAACCGCGGTGTTGACCGTCGAATGGCGCTAGCTGCGCAGCATTTGTGCACCGCCGCCGTCAGTGTCAGCCAGTTTGCCGTGGCATACGGAGCTCGATCGCAGTCTTTAACACTGGTAGCATGCCGCGACAGCGTGGACGTGAACCGTATGTGCAGTTGACGGACTTTGAGCGAGGGCGTATAGTGGATATACGGGAGGCCGGGTGGACGTACCGCCGAATTGCTCAACACGTGAGGCGTGAGGTCTCCACAGTACATCGATGTTGTCGCCAGTGGTCTGCGGAAGGTGCACGTGCCCGTCGACCTGGGACCGGACCGCAGCGACGCACGGATGCACGCCAAGACCGTAGGATCCTACGCAGTGCCGTAGGGGACCGCACCGCCACTTCCCAATAAATTAGGGACACTGTTGCTTCTGGGGTATCGGCGAGGACCATTCGCAACCGTCTCCATGAAGCTGGGCTACGGTCCCGCACACCGTTAGGCCGTCTTCCGCTCACGCCCCAACATCGTGCAGCCCGCCTCCAGTGGTGTCGCGACAGGCGTGAATGGAGGGACGAATGGAGACGTGTCGTCTTCAGCGATGAGAGTCGCTTCTGCCTTGGTGTCAATGATGGTCGTATGTGTGTTTGGCGCCGTGCAGGTGAGCGCCACAATCTGGACTGCATACGACCGAGGCACACAGGGCCAACACCCGGCATCATGGTGTGGGGAGCGATCTCCTACAGTGGCCGTACACCTCTGGTGATCGTCGAGGGGACACTGAATAGTGCACGGTACATCCAAACCGTCGTCGAACCCATCGTTCTACCATTCCTAGACCGGCAAGGGAACTTGCTGTTCCAACAGGACAATGCACGTCCGCATGTATCCCATGCCACCCAACGTGCTCTACAAGGTGTTAGTCAACTACCCTGGCCAGCAAGATCTCCGGATCTGTCTCCCATTGAGCATGTTTGGGGATGGATGAAGCGTCGTCTCACGCGGTCTGCACGTCCAGCACGAACGCTGGTCCAACTGAGGCACCAGGTGGAAATGGCATGGCAAGCCGTTCCACAGGACTACATCCAGCATCTCTACGATCGTCTCCATGGGAGAATAGAAGCCTGCATTGCTGCGAAAGGTGGATATACACTGTACTAGTGCCGACATTGTGAATGCTCTGTTGCCTGTGTCTATGTGCCTGTGGTTCTGTCAGTGTGATCATGTGATGTATCTGACCCCAGGAATGTGTCAATAAAGTTTCCCCTTCCTGGGACAGTGAATTCACGGTGTTCTTATTTAAATTTCCAGGAGTGTAACTTTCAAGAAGGGACTTCATTAATTAAGTATATTTGAAACTTCAGAATCATCATGAACAAATAATAATAATAATAATAATAATGACAAATGAAATATGTGTCAATAATGGCTAAGTGTAAGATTAAGAAGTTATAGCAATTTCCAAATAGCAGTAGCATTTAGTAACCACAGCATATTATTTAGATGTGGAGAATAATTATTATTACTTGTAGGATAAGGAGGCTTCTTTCACTGACAAGCAAAACATGCGATTATTACAAACTCGGACTAACAATCACGACTCTAACCCTGCAGTTGCTTTTGCGCTATGCTTATGAATTTTATCTTAAATTACATCTTCAAGCGTAGTTAAACCATCTAAACCTTTCCTGCTTATATAAATGAAATCAGGCGTTGAGGGTAGCGTGAAACGCCTTCTGTCTCCGAGCTCTCGACTGACACTACTGTTGTGGTTGGCTGAAGAGCCAACACCGTGTTACTAGAGGAGGCCGAAATGCACGCGTTTTACCTCACGCAGGCTGGCGTGAGGAGGGAAGGACTCAACTGACGTGAGGTCTGGAACATGAAAGGAATTAGAATTCAGGAAGCGGACGTAATTACTTTCATACTTAACTTTAATCAATTAATGGTGAACGTCGCTCTTGACGGTACATGTGTCACAATATTATCTGTTCAGAAGACATAGTAACTGAATATGGCACCTTGCTAGGTCGTAGCAAATGACGTAGTTGAAAGCTATGCTAAGCTGTCGTCTCTGCAAATGAGAGCGTCTGTAGTGAGTGAATCATCGCTAGCAAAGTCGGCTGTACAACTGGGGCGAGTGCTAGAGAGCCTGTATAGACTAGACCTGCCATATGGCGGCGCTCGGTCTGCAATCACTGATAGTGGCGACACACGTGTCCAATGTATACTAACGGTCCGCTGCCGATTTAAAGGCTACCATCTATCAAGTGTGGTGTCTGGCGGTGACACCACAACTACTACTTCCATTCTCGCGACAGACCTCATCTCACAACAATGCTTAGAATCGCACTCCCTTGTTTGTTGATATCGATATCTGAGTGCTTACACAATGCAAAGGAAAGCATTAAGCTGGACATATTGTTTTACGTAATGGAGAGTTCCGACACACTCCTTACGTGTGGAAATGATGCAGCAAGTGCGAAGTGTTTTCAAATGCAGTGTGATCGCTTTTAACATCTTCTCTGAACTGAACGTTGCTCTTACTTGTACCTACTGGCTGTGTGAAGATAATTTGTTAAATGTCAGACGTACAGAATGGAATCATTGTGCGTACCATAATGTTCACTCTAATGTGGCCTACCTGCTTTGTTTCTTGTACCTCAGTGGATACAGACAACGTTAATATATCCACTATTATTTTCTGTTGGCTTTATTTGTGTCATGGTAGTCTATATCAGTAAGACGTTTATGTTATTTCTTAATGTTTAGGTAAAGGTAACATTACAGAAAGAAATACAGAAGGTACCGTACTATGGAGGTGTAAATACGACACAGTTTGATGATTTAACTGAAACAAAAATTGGTGTCTACGCTACTCCAGCATCAGCGAGTCTGCTTATCCGTTCCCTAAACAGTGTCTCGTCTCACTGAACTTTTAAGACGGTTCGAGCACAGTGCAGAATTCATAATTTCTATTTGTGGTCATCCTGCACGTAGATACGGCGTTGCCAGAGCCTCTTTTGTTAAATCACTTTTCTATTTAATGTGTTGGCAGGGCTCGTTTTTGCTAGATACACTTTTGTCGTGGGATGAGTGATCGCATGCCGACCACCATGTGCGACATTTTTTCTTCACCCTGTATATTACATACGTATTTATGTATTATATACAGGGTGAATCATGTAAAATGTACAGCGCAAATGCTGCTGGAATGGAAAGTGTGGTTTTCACAGACAAGACTGCCAGTTAGGGGCTCATATTGTTAGCCTATCAACAGATTGCAGTAATACCGAGAAAATGTATTTTTGTGCAGACATAAACATTTTTAAACGTACCAGTGTCTACTGACATTAACAGACTGAACATAGGATAAATTAGAATGCCAGTGGCGTTTGAGGCAAAATTCTAGTGCGAGTCCTTTACGAGATACCGTATTTTACAAAATTCACTTACAGACTTTTGTACAATACCGTTACCACCACACACTAAAGAACAACACAATTGCATACACTAGTTACGCGGATTCTGACCAGCAACAAGACACCTGTCACAGGATGTGTCCCTAGCATCACACGCTTCCAGTTGGGTATGGATCGAATTCTGCACACATGCTAGCAATTCAGCGGAGTATTCCAAGCAGGCTGCAGTAATACGTCTTTGTTTATCATTTTATGTAGTTAGTATGTCCTGGTACACAATTTCTTTCTCCTTCCTCACAGACAAAATTCTACAGGCGTCACATCAGGGCAACAGACCGGAGGTCCTCTGCGTCCAGTACAACGATTATCAAACGATCCATGAAGACATGCAGTAGTACTTCTTGCGCTTGGGCCGGACATCCGCCATGTTGGTACCACTTGTTGCTCATGCTCTGCACAGGTTTGTCTTCTAGCATTCGAGGCGTGTTAGGAGACTGAGAAACTCGTGCGTTTTCAGTGTTCCGCCTACGAAAAACGGGCCTATGAGTTGACCATTCGCTACCCCACAATGTACGGTGACGTTACAAATAAAGAAGCCAGAGGGGACTGTCAACATATCAATCAATAGTCTATTTTTCGTCAGTTTATCTGGCCATGGTTGGTAAATGTGACTTCATCACTAAACAAGATACATGATACATCTGGAGTATTCTGTGTTAATGCCCATGTACAGAAGTTAACACGATTCTAATAATCTTTCCATGCAGCTCTTGATGGAGAGGGGTGTAGTAGGGATGCAACGTATGTCTATGGAGAATGTGTAGGAAACTAGTGTGACCCAAGCCACTTCCTCGTACGATTGCATGGGAGCTAACATAAGGATTAACTGTAACAGCAACAAAAACATTAATATCGCCCTCTCCCGTTAACTGTTGTTTCCTTCTGTTAATTTTTCTAGTTGTTACACTACTACTTTCACGAAACTGGCTGAAGAGGTTTATAAACAACTGCCTTGATGGTTGACATCTATTGGGATATCTTTCAGCAAACACCGTACAAGAACCAACTGCATTCTTCCTAAACTCTCCACACACGGTGAATTAATAGATATTTCTGCATTGGTAAATCCCATAATCCGCCCACTACCTACTGCTTGGACTGTCACACACTGACTGAATTGCAAGTCGCACTGCACTCAAGGAACACACTAGTACACAGTAAACAATCATAGCAGTATCGCACCTAGCGACTACACAGGTTGAATGGCACAAAGAAGTATCGGTGTGGAAACTTTGCACGATAGAATATGTTGTAAACGGCTCAAACTATACTCCTGAAACACACACCAATGATTCTAATTTAACCTAATTTTAGTTTTTTGTTCCATCTTAAAAGCGTTTGTTTGAACAAGAAATATGCTTTCGAAGTATTACTATAATCTGTTGATTGGCTAAGAATACGAGCACCTGTGAATACCGCACGTCAATGGCACTTTCCATTTCCGCAATATTTCAGATGCCAGTAGAAGTCACTAAATTTTGTGGTAGTAAATGTAAACAGAAATTGATCCTATTGTCGCTACGTGGTGCTGCCCAGTAAATGATGAACTACGAAAAAAGCAATTAAAATAATTTGTCCTAACGTTAACAGGCTTCCGCGTTTAGCCCATGGGCTACATCGTTTAGGTGATACAGTAGGTCTAAAATACGATAATGTGTATGCATTGAAACTCTCCAGAAACAAATTAAATAGACGCACGTAATGTTTGATAATAATTCTGGCTGCGTTAAGTTATACGCTGACTTTTTTTCCTGTTGGAAGTACGCTTGAAAGCACTTGTCCGTGTTATCTACATCTACATCTACATCTACATGGTTACGTTGCAATCGACACTTAAGTGCCTGGAAGAGGGTTCATCGAACCATTTTCATACTATTTCTCTACCGTTCCACTGTCGAATGGCGCATGGGAAAAAGGAACACCTAAATCTTTCCTTTCGAGCTCTGATTTCTCTTATTTTATTATATTCGCATTCGCAAGAGAAAGTTGGTGATTGAAATTTCGTAAATAGCTCTCACCACAGAGAAAACCACCTTTGTTTCAGTGACTGCCACCCCAACTCGCGTGTCATATCAGTGACAGTCTCACCCCTGTTGTTCGATAACACGAAACGGGCTGCCCTTATTTGCACTTTTGGGATGTCCTCCGTCAATCCCACCTCATAAGGATCCAACACCGCGTAGCAATATTCTAGCAGAGGACGGACAAGTGTAATGTAGGCTGTCCCTTTAGTGGATTTGTTGAATCTTCTGAGTGTTCTGCCAACGAAGCACAGTCTTTGTTTCGCCTTCCCCACAATATTATTTGTGTGGTCTTTCCGATTCAAATTACTCGCAATTGTAGTTCCTAGGTATTTAGTCGCGTTGACAGCCGTCAGATTTGTGTTATTTTTCGTATACCCAAAATTTATCGGATTTCTTTTAGTTTCCACGTGGATGAGATCGCACATTTCTTTGTTTAGTCCCAAATGCCACTTTTCTCACCGTACAGAAATCCTCTCTAGATCATTTTGTAATTTGAATTGATCGTCTGATGATTTTACTAGACGGTAAATTACAGCATCATCTACAAACAATCTAAGGGGGCTGCTCGGATTATCACCTAGATCATTTACATAAATCAGGAACAATAAAGGACCTATGACACTACCTTGCGGAACACCAGATATCACCTCTCTTCTGCTCGATGATTTATTGTCTATCACTACGAACTGTGACCTTTCTGAGAGGAAATCACGAATCCAGTCACACAACTGAGACGATGCTCCATTTGCAAATTTAGAGATACAATGTCACATTTAGCTCTTCGCGTCACGATCTATTTTAAGACGATGAGGTGCTTGGATACACGCTGCCTTCTTTTACTGTGGTAATTCAGATGAAAATAAGTTGGTAAGAGACTGTAGCATAACACTCTGTCGGATTTTATTTGTTTTGATTTTGAGTCGTACACTATGTGATTAAAAGTATCTGGATACCCCTATTGGGTGCAGTGTGCTACCACTGCCAAGTACTCCTTATCAGTGAGCTCACTTGTCATTAGACGTCATGAGAGTGCAGAATGGGGCGCTCCGCTGTACTAAAGGACTTCGAAGGTGGTCAGATAATTGGGTGTCACTTGTGTCGTACTTTTGTTTGCCATGTTTCCACGCTTCTAAACATCCTTAGGTGCACTGTTTCCGATGAGACAGTGAAGAGGAAACGTGAACGGACACGTACAGCGCAAAAGCATTCTGACCGACCTCTTCTGTTGACTGACAAGAGACCGCCGACAGTTGAAGAGGGTCGTAATGTGTAATAGGCAGACATCTATCCACACCATCACACAGGAATTCCAAATTGCATCAGGATCCAATGCAAGTACAATGACAGTTAGTGGGAGGTGAGAAAACTTGGATTTCATGGTCGAGCGGCTGCTCACAGGCTACACGTCACGCCGGTAAATGCCCAACGACGCCTTGCTTGGTGTAAGGAGCTTTAACGTTTGATAATTGAACAGTGGAAGAACGTTGTGTGGAGTGACGAATCACGGTACACAAAGTGGCGATCCGATGGTAGGATGTCGGTATAGGGAATAGTCGGTGAACGTCGTCTGCAAGTATGTGCAATGCCAACAGCGAAATTCGGAGGTGTTGGTGTTATGGCGTGGTCGTGTTTTTAATGGAGGGAGCTTGCACCATTGTTGTTTGGAGGCACTGTTACCGCAGAGGCCTACACCGATGTTTTAAACACCTTCTTGCTTCCCACTACTGAAGAGCAATTCGGGGATGACGATTGCATCTTTCAGCACGATCGATCGAGCACCTCTTCATAATGCACGGCCTGCGGCGGAGCGGTTGCACGACAATAACTTCCCCTGTAATGGACTGGCCTGCCCAGAGTCCTGACCTGAATTCTATACAACGCCGACTTCGTGCCAGGCCTCACCGACCGGCATCGATACCTCTCCTCGGTGCAGCACTCCATGAAGAATGGGCTGTCAATCCCCAAGAAATCTTCCAGCACCTGATTGAACGTAGGCCTGCGAGAGTGGAAGCTGTCATCAAGGCTAAGGGTGGTCCAACACCGTACTGAATGCCAGCATCACCGATGGAGGGTGCCACGAACTTGTAACTTTTTTCAGCCAGGTGTCCGGATACTTTAGATCACATAGTTTATTTGAATAGTTTGAGGTACCTCGATACTCGCTGCCTTCTCTTACTGTGGAATTTCTGATGAAATTATGTCGGTAAGAGACTGTAACACAACATCTGTGTGCTTTCATTTGTTGTGGTTTTGAGCCGTAGATATTTTAAGAGCCAGTAATATAGCTTGCATTAAGAACGCGGAAGTGGCATTCAAGAACACAGACATGAAGAAAGTGTTGATTTGCATCAAATCAAATTTTGTGCGTTTGCCTGCGGTAATAACGGAGTTGGAAGCCACGGATAACTTGTACAGTCTCTGACAGTTACGGAAGAGGTTGAAAGTACATTGCAGTCGTCCTATGGAGAAGTGTGTGCTGCCGCAAAAGATTAGATGAAAAAAGTTATCGGGAAAAATAGTGATTTTCAATTCATAATATTAACAAAAAAGTTATGGAAAAAATATGGGAGCTTTTCAACTTGATCTGACTTTTCTTCGATATTCCTTCACTTAAGTATGTACCTGCCACTGCTTGTGACGTAGTAAGGTCATTTCCTATTCTCAACTAGCTTACCGTCCGCTGCTTCGCTTGGTTAGACTGTATGGTGTACACAGATTTCTTTTTGTTTACCTTAAACAAATTTTTATTTCGTCCACATATTGCAGTATCTTCTGAACTTTCCAAGCTAATTAAGGTCATAGAAGCATGTTCTTTTCCGAATGTATTTCTGACCAAAAAGCTGGAGACAGAGGTCTTCGTTAATCGTGCCTATCCAGTTCCTGTGATTTGTTTTCCTTTGAAACTGTCATCCCCTAACACACATTTCCTTACAAAGTCAATTCAATTTTAATAAATTTTGCTTTTAAAATATTTTAATGTAGTGGTACCGAAGTATTTTCATAAAAACTTTCATCCCTTATTCCACATCCATAGGAGTTAAACTGCCAAAAACTGTGAAATATGTAATTTCTATTTCTAATCGAGAAACCCAGTTCAGATTGTCATAGATAAAGCTTTAAAACTGATTTCACAATGAAATGTTTCACAAAACGTTTTATCCCCTATTTCACACACTCAGGAGTTGAATTTGTAGCCGGCCGCTGTGACCAAGCGGTATTGGGCGCTTCAGTCCAGAACAACGCTGCTGCTATGGTCGCAGGTTTAAATCCTGCCTCGGGCATGGATGTGTGTGATGTCCTTAGGTTAGTTAGGTTTAAGTAGTTCTAAGTCTAGGGGACGAATGACCTCAGATGTTAAGTCCCATAGTGCTTAGAGCCATTTGAAACATTTGAATTTCTAAAAACTTTGAATATATACATTTTTTATTTTTTTATTCTTAACCGAGAAGTTAAATACTAGTTTCCACGTATGCCGCTACGAAAATACTTTTGCAGTTCGTTAATAACCGATTATTTTTGTAAAAATGTTTCACCCACTATTTCACCTCCATAGGAGTTAAATTTCTAAAAATGCTGAAAAAACATATTTCTTTGTTTCTGATCGAAAAACCAATCATGAATTCTGGTAGGTCTAGCTCTAAAATTTCGTTAATTGTTACATGTTTTCAAACAACTTTTCATCCCCTATTTCACCTCTTTAGGGGTGGTATTTAGAAAAATGTCTTCTTAAAAGACGCCTGCGGTATATGATAGATACCCTCTCATATTTCTATCCCTAGCGGTTTAGGCTGGGTGCCGAGTCTGTCAGTCAGGATATTGCCTTGTGTTGTCCGGTAAACTCTTGAGCCTAAGCGAGCAAAATTTCGAGAAATTGGTTGTTGGTTGCTCTTTCAAAGAAATCAGAAATAAATACAGATTGAATTTTTATACTGAATATTTTTAACTTAATATCAGCCTCATTGTACATGTTTAATGATATGATATTGCATGAATGCATGCATATCTTACGATCAGATAGTGTGTGACAATCTGGGCTCCACTGATGCGGACTCTTTTGAACAAGTTAGCGTACCAAATACGATATCGGGAGATATGTTCATGACTGGATCTGCACTCATTACAGCACTAGTTAAAAAGTGTTTATTAGCTTTCAATGTGGTGCTTACGCTTTTCTTGGGAGTAGCTTTTTTCTGTTCATTTTGAAACATTTGATACCCGACTCTTCCACAGTGCTTCTTTTCTTTTTTTTCATATTGTTTTTCCTTGAAACTACGATACAGTTAAAAATTAGTTGTTTTAGAAGTGACATGCTATTACTTGTACTATTGATTGCAGACCGTGGTCTAGATGCTGGTTCAGCGAACTGATTATTTCCGTTACATCTGTTAGAGATGAATTTCAGCTGTAATTATTCTTTCTGGAAAATTACAATTTCGCGCTGAGGACAGCTGTTTGACTGCTGACACGGAGTTTTTCTCCCTCGTAACCATTATCTGTCCGAAAACTTTAGAAAGGTTAGCGAGATTTATAGCAGAGGCGCAATTAATTCTCGTTTCACTGTGGCAATTAATATCAGAGGCAGAAAATGTAGAGGAACTTTGGCCGCCCGATAGGGGAAATATTGATGCGTATGAAGTAGGAGTGCTGTACCAGTATGACGGCTGTTGGCATAGATACCATGCATCAAGTCGCAACGGCACTTGTCACAGTGGAGTAGTGCTGACTCAATACTGGACTTATACTGAACAGCGGTGTTAACTAGACCTTACCATCTAACACCCTTCCCAGAAGACGCTGCATGTGTGTTGGTTTTCCCCACACATTTAATTTCATGTTTAGTGTGAACGTTCCACTAAAGAGTCAAAGGTATTTGACCGCTCTCTGGACTTGAAAGACGTAAATAGTCCTACCTCCCAAGTACGAGTCATTCGTAACTGGTAGCTCCTAAATATGACTACTGAAGGTTTTATGTTTGCAACGAATAATCTGTTTTTTCCAAACACTAGAGTAATTTAGCCACCTAGTGATCAATTTTATGTAGATCCTCTGCAAGCGTAGCGCTCTGACCGTAAATTTCAAATCATTATTTAACTGTAGAATTTCCATTTCAGGCATCTTGTAAATTCATTATAATTAATTTAAATAGGTTTCCGTAACTTATAGTTGGAGTACTACATAGTTTAGTCTTATTTTTGCATCAGTAAAATGGTTCAGGTAATTATCTGAGTGCACCTGATGATTTTCGTCATATTTCCTTTACATATAGGCTAATATTCAAACAACAGTAACACTATATGTGCTGGTGGATACGTTTACCTAAATTTTTCAACACTAATTAATTTGTCATACCACAGCCTCCTGAAATATTTACCATTCTTTTTGAAAATATCTCTCTGATTGTTTCTTCGAAATTATCACAGTTTCTTCAGACATTTCAGACGCAGGAAGAAGGAAATTAGATACCTGCACACTCATTTTTGGAAGCAGTCGGGAGTGAACTGAGGAAACGTCACACGTCGCCTCTAAATAAGACTCATTCTAATGATAGTCGTGTATAGTCCGCAGCTATAGTAACTCATTTATTAGTAAAGCTGCTTCACATTATCGTAAACAATCATAGGTTCCGTTATTATCTACAGAGCTGATCGCAGCGACGAAGCAGTAGATTTATACCTACTCTGAGGATGCGACACTAGGGAACGATCTAAGTTTGCAGTTACGACTGCCTTATTTCCTGGCCCAATTTACTTCCGTCGCGTCCACTGCCAAGATTCAGAGCTTGGAAACAAGCCAAGCGTTGCTTTCTGGGTCCTTGCTGGCGGTTTATCTCATGCATTACAAACACTGACTCTGCTGTAACGTGTTCAAATGTCTCTCTATCGAAAACAATATTTCCCTGCTTATGATGTCTCTGTGGTAACCGTTACAGCTATTTCATACAATAAAATGTACAAAAATATAAGTGCACCACCAGAGAAGGGACCCATGGTGCCGCTTAATTTCACTTTGAGATTTCCGGTTGGCAAATTGCACTTGAAACACAGTATGTCGTGAGTGTGGTGGTATCTGGTACTGCTGGTACTCCCAGATTCAACCTTTAAATACTCAGTATAATTAACACTTCTTTTGCATTAATTGCGGAATTTATTAATTTCTTTTTTGGTTTTATTACGTATCATATGAAGAAAGTCATAAGTTTTAATTATCGCCTCGAGATTCAATTTGAAATTCGTAGGTGTTAGTCGTTCTCGTCATATCATAAATGCTACACAATTCCAGTGTTGATTACTTAACGTAGAACCTGATCTTTTACCACATTGGCTGTTCAGCAAACGCTCCACCCTAAAAACGACGTCCTCATCGTAGAAATGCAAGCAACGCAAACGTTTCTTCAGCCGAGGAAACATTAAGTCACTGGGTGCATTTTTCAGAGGAATACGAGGTCGAGGCAAAATTTTGTAGCCCTTAAAAACAGCAGGTGTGGCTCTTTTCTTTGTAGAATGAACTGGGGTGTCTTCGTGAAAAAAGTCACCCATGTGGTTAATTTCCTACGACACATACTCTTGAGTCTCCAACAACTTCGAGAGACCATACCGCGACACAATCAGAAGTGGTATGCCGCTTAGTCCTCCTTCGCTTAGACTTGTTTTAGCACACCAGAAGCGGCAGTGGCACCTTTTTTTTTTTTGGTCATCAGTCTACTGACTGGTTTGATGCGGCCCGCCATGAATTCCTTTCCTGTGCTAACCTCTTCATCTCAGAGTAGCACTTGCAACATACGTCCTCAATTATTTGCTGGATGTATTCCAATCTCTGTCTTCCTCTACAGTTTTTGCCCTCTACAGCTCCCTCTAGTACCATGGAAGTCATTCTCTCATGTGTTAGCAGATGTCCTATCATCCTGTCCCTTCTCCTCATCAGTGTTTTCCACATATTCCTTTCCTCTCCGATTCTGCGTAGAACCTCCTCATTCCTTACCTTATCAGTCCACCTAATTTTCAACATTCGTCTATAGCACCACATCTCTAATTCTTCGATTCTCTTCTGTTCTGGTTTTCCCACAGTCCATGTTTCACTACCATACAATGCTGTACTCCAGACGTACATCCTCAGAAATTTCTTCCTCAAATTAAGGCCGGTATTTGATATTAGTAGACTTCTATTGGCCAGAAATGCCTCTTTTGACATAGCGAGTCTGCTTTTGATGTCTTCCTTGCTCAGTCCGTCATTGGTTATTTTACATCTACATCTACATCCATACTCCGTAAGCCACCTGACGGTGTGTGGCGGAGGGTACCCTGAGTACCTCTATCGGTTCTCCCTTCTATTCCAGTCTCATATTGTACGTGGAAAGAAGGATTGTCGGTATGCTTCTGTGTGGGCTCTAATCTCTCTGATTTTATCCTCATGGTCTCTTCGGGACATATACGTAGGAGGGAGCAGTATACTGCCTGACTCTTCCGTGAAGTTATGTTCTCGAAACTTAACAGAAGGCCGTACCGAGCTACTGAGCGTCTCTCCTGCAGAATCTTCCACTGGAGTTTATCTATCATCTCCGTAACGCTTTGGCGATTACTAAATGATCCTGTAACGAAGCGCGCTGCTCTCCGTTGGATCTTCTCTATCTCTTCTATCAACCCTATATGGTGCGGATCCCACACTGCTGAGCAGTATTCAAGCAGTGGGCGAACAAGCGTACTGTAACCTACTTCCTTTGTTATCGGATTGCATTTCCTTAGGATTCTTCCAATGAATCTCAGTCTGGCATCTGCTTTACCGACGATCAACTTTATATGATCATTCCATTTTAAATCACTCCTAATGCGTATGGAATTAACTGCTTCCAGTTGCTGACCTGCTATTTTGTAGCTAAATGATAAGAGACCCATCTTTCTATGTATTCGCATCACATTACACTTGTCTACATTGAGATTCAATTGCCATTCCGTGCACCATGCGTCAATTCGCTGCAGATCCTCCTGCATTTCAGTACAATTTTCCATTGTTGCAACCTCTCGATACACCACAGCATCATCTGCAAAAAGCCTAAGTGAACTTCCGATGTCATTCACCAGGTCATTTATGTGTATTGTGAATAGCAACGGTCCTATGACACTCCCCTGCGGCACACCTGAAATCACTCTTACTTTGGAAGACTTCTCTCCATTGACAATGACATGCTGCGTTCTGTTATCTAGGAACTCCTCAATCCAATCACACAATTGATCTGATAGTCCATATGCTCTTACTTTGTTCATTAAACGACTGTGGGGAACTGTGTCAAACGCCTTGCGGAAGTAAAGAAACACGGCATCTACCTGTGAACCCGTGCCTAAGGTCCTCTGAGTCTCGTGGACGAATAGCGCGAGCTGGGTTTCACACGACCGTCTTTTTCGAAAGCCATGCTAATTCCTACAGAGTAGATTTCTAGTCTCCAGAAAAGACATTATACTCGAACATAATACGTGTTCCAAAATTCTACAACTGATCGACGTTAGAGATATAGGTCTATAGTTCTGCACATCTGTTCGACGTCCCTTCTTGAATACGGGGATTACCTGTGCCCTTTTCCAATCCTTTGGAACGCTTCGCTCTTCTAGAGACCTGCGGTACACCGCTGCAAGAAGAGGGGCAAGTTCCTTCGCGTACTCTGTGTAAAATCGAACTGGTATCCCATCAGGACCAGCGGCTTTTCCTTTTTTTGAGCGATTTTAATTGTTTCTCTATCCCTCTGTCGTCTATTTCGATATCTACCATTTTGTCAACTGTGCGACAATCTAGAGAAGGAAGCACAGTACAGTCTTCCTCTGTGAAACAGCTTTGGAAGAAGACATTTAGTATTTCGGCCTTTAGTCTATCATCCTCTGTTTCAGTACCATTTTGGTCACAGAGTGTCTGGACATTTTGTTTTGATCCACCTACCACTTTGACATAGGACCAAAATTTCTTAGGATTTTCTGCCAAGTCAGTACATAGAACTTTACTTTCGAATTCATTGAAAGCCTCTCGCATAGCCCTCCTCACACTACATTTCGCTTTTCGTAATTTTTGTTTGTCTGCAAGGCTTTGGCTATGTTTAAGGTTGCTGTGAAGTTCCCTTTGCTTCCGCAGCAGTTTTCTGAATCGGTTGTTGTACCGCGGTAGCTCTTTCCCATCTCTTACGGTCTTGCTTGGCACATACTCATCTAACGCATATTGTACGATGGTTTTGAACTTTGTCCACTGATCCTCAACACTATCTGTACTTGAGACAAAACTTTTGTGTTGATCCGTCAGGTACTCTGTAATCTGCTTTTTGTCACTTTTGCTAAACAGAAAAATCTTCCTACCTTTTTTAATATTTCTATTTACGGCTGAAATCATCGATGCAGTAACCGCTTTATGATCGCTGATTCCCTGTTCTGCATCAACTGATTCAAATAGTTCGGATCTGTTTGTCACCAGAAGGTCTAATATGTTATCGCCAAGAGTCGGTTCTCTGTTTAACTGCTCAAGGTAGTTTTCAGATAAAATATTTCACTGGATTCATTGTCCCTGCCACCCGTTATGAACGTTTGAGTCTCCCACTCTATATCCGGCAAATTAAAATCTCCACCCAGAACTATAAAATGGTGGGGAAATCTACTAGAATTATTTTCCAAATTATTCTTCAGGTGCTCAGCCACAACTGCTGCTGAGCCCGGGGGCCTATAGAGACATCCAGTTACCATGTCTGAGCCTGCTTTAACCGTGACCTTCACCCAAATCATTTCACAATTCGAATCTCCGTCAATTTCCTTCGATACTATTGCACTTCTTATCGCTATAAACACGCCTCCCCCTTCACTGTCTAGCCTGTCTCTGCGGTATACATTCCAATCTGAGTTTAGGATTTCATTACTGTTTACATGTGGTTTCAGCCAACTTTCTGTCCCTAGTACTATATGGGCGTTGTGACTGTTTATTAATGAGAGCAGTTCTGTGACCTTTCTATAGACGCTCCTGCAGTTTACTATTAGCACATTAATATTGTTATTCCCTGTTGCATTTCGCCTACTCCTACCTTTCTGCGTCTCAGGAGGCGTCTTGTTGGGCCTAGGGAGGGAATTCTCTAACCTAAAAGAACCCCATGTGCACTCCACACGTACTCCGCTACCCTCGTAGCCGCTTCCGGCGTGTAGTGCACGCCTGACCTATTCAGGGGGACCCTACATTTCTCCACCCGATAGCGGAGGTCGAGAAATTTGCACCCCAGCTCTCCGCAGATTCGTCTGAGCCTCTAGTTTAAGCCTTCCACTCGGCTCCAAACCAGAGGAACGCGATCGGTTCTGGGAACGATACTGCAAATAGTTAGCTCTGATTCCACCCCGCGAGCGAGGCTTTCCGCCTTCACCAACTCCGCCAACCGCCTGTACGAACTGAGGATGACCTCTGAACCCAGACGGCAGGAGTCATTGGTGCCAACATGAGCAACAATTTGCAGTCGGGTGCACCCAGTGCTCTCTGTCGCCGCCGCTAGGGCCTCCTCCACTTCTCGGATGAGACCCCCCGGCAAGCAGACAGAGTGAACTCTAGCCTTCTTCCCCGACCTTTCCGCTATTTCCCTAAGGGGCTCCATCACCCGTCTAACGTTGGAGCTCCCAATAACTAATAAACCCCTCCCCCCGTGTGCCTGCTCGGACCTTGCTGAAGGAGCAGCCACTTGTCCACTCACAGGCAGAGCGGGCGATGCCACACGGCCAGCCTCCACATTGACCCTCCGCCTCTTGCGTCGCGAACGCCGCTGAACCCGCCACTCCCCTTGGGGAGAGGGTGGTCCAACCGCGCCCGGTACTCGCGAAGATGTCTCGACAGCAGGGACAGTGGGTGAAGCATGTAACACCTGGGGTGTACCTTGCGACGCACCAGACTCCCCACTGCCGCTACACTCCGAGGCAGCAGCCTGAAGACGGCTGACCGCGGCCATCAACACGCTCAGCTGTTCGCCAAGAGTGGCCTGCTCCTCCAGCGTCCGTACACAGCAGTCACACATCCTATCCACCCTAAGGAATCAATTTACTGAAGAGACTTAATCAACATTTAACTAGACTGCTAATTCACTAAAGGCGGCTGATTATTGACTAAACTGTGATTGCTAACCACTTCTTGTACAAAACTATGAAAATAGCACTACCTGTCTCTGGACTGTATTGAAAACAAACACTAGCACTACTGGCACTATGGTTGACTAAAGGGACACTCTGACTGTATTCAAAACAAACACGAGGTCTATGGAGGACTATTACTAGCACTCGACAATGAAAGCTTCCTAAAAGCAAGAACACACCGAAGAAGAAGTGACAAGTAAGAAAAATACAGTTAATACTTAAAATAAGGTAGCTCGCTGCACAGCAGAAGTGAAGTAAACGGCGGTTAGGGCGAAACTGACACTACTGGCACTATGGCTGACTCAAGGGACTCTCTCTGACTGTATTCAAAACAAACACGAAATCTATGGAACACTATTACTAGCACTCGACAGTTAAAGCTTCCTAAAAGCAAGAACACACCGAAGAAGAAGTGACAAGTAAGAAAAATACAGTTAATACTTAAATTAAGGTAGCTCGCTGAACAGCAGATGTGAAGCAGACCGCCTAGGTAGCAGAATTCCTTAACTTCATTGACTTCGAGACCATCAATCCTGATGTTAAGTTTCTCGCTGTTCTCATTTCTACTACTTCTCATAACCTTCGTCTTTCTCAGATTTACTCTCAAATCATACTCATAAGACTGTTCATTCCGTTCAGCAGATCATTTAATTCTTCTTCAGTTTTACTCAGGGTAGCATGTCTTTTATTTCCATCATTGCTTCCTCGATGTACAGATTGAAGATTAGGGGCGAAAGGCTACAGCCTTGTCTTACACCCTTCTTAATACGAGCACTTCGTTCTTGATCGTCCACTCTTATTATTCCCTCTTGGTTGTTGTACATATTGTATATGACCCGTCTCTCCCTATAGCTTATCCCTACTTTTTTCAGTATCTCCAGCAGCTTTAACCATTTTATATTGTCGAACTCTTTTTCCAGGTCGACAAATCCTATCAACGTGTCTTGATTTTTCTTTAGCCTTGCTTCCATTATTAGCCGTAATGTCAGAATTGCCTCTCTCGAGCCTTTACTTTTCCTAAAGCCAAACTGATCGTCACCTAGCGCATTCTCAATTTTCTTTTCCATTCTTCTGTATATTATTCTTGTAACCAGCTTCGATGCATGAGCTGTTAAGCTGATTATGTGATAATTCTCGCACTTGTAAGCTCTTACCGTCTTCGGAATTGTGTGGTTGATGCTTTTCTGAAAGTCTGATGGTATGTCGCCAGACTCATATATTCTACACACCAACGTGAATAGTCGTTTTGTTGCCACTTCCCCTAAAGATTTTAGAAATTCTGGTGGAATGTTATCTCTCCCTTCTGCTTTATTTGACTGTAAGTCCTCCAAAGCTCTTTTAAATTCCGATTCTAATACTGGATACCCTATCTCTTCTAAATCGACTCCTGTTTCTTCTTCTATCACATCAGCCAAATCTTCACCCTCATAGAGGCTTTCAATGTATTCTTTCCACCTATCTGCTCTCTCCTCTGCATTTAACAGTGGAATTCCGGTTGCACCCTTAATGTTACCACCGTTGCTTTTAATGTCACAATAGGTTGTTTTGACTTTCCTGTATGCTGAGTCTGTCCTTCCGATAATCATATCTTTTTCGATGTCTTCACATTTTCCCTGCAGCCATTTCGTCTTAGCTTCCCTGCACTCCCTATTTATTTCATTCTTCAGCGACTTGTATTTCTGTATTCATGATTTTCCCGGAACATGTTTGTACTTCCTCCTTTCATCAATCAACTGAAGTATATCTTCTGTTACCCATGGTCTCTTCGCAGCTACCTTCTTTGTACCTATGTTTTCCTTCCCAACTTCTGTGATGGCCCTTTCTAGAGATGTCCATTCCTCTTCAACTGTGCTGCCTACTGCGCTATTCCTTATTGCTGTATCTCTAGCGTGAGAGAACTTCAAACGTATCTTGTCATTCCTTACAACTTCCGTATCCCACTTCTTTGCGCATTCATTCTTCCTGACTAATGTCTTGAACTTCAGCCTACTTTTCATCACTACTATATTGTGATCTGAGTCTATATCTGCTTCTGGGTACGCCTTACAATCCAGCATCTGATTTCGGAATCTCTGTCTGACCATGATGTAATCTAATTGAAAGCTTCCCGTATCTCCCGGCCTTTTCCAAGTATACCTCCTCCTCTTGTGATTCTTGAACACGGTATTCGCTATTACTAGCTGAAACTTGTTACAGAACTCAATTAGTCTTTCTCCTCTTTCATTCCTTGTCCCAAGCCCATATTCTCCTGTAACGTTTTCTTCTTCCCCTTCCCCTACAACTGCATTCCAGTCGCCCATGACTATTAGAGTTTCGTCCCCCTTTACATACTGCATTACCCTTTCAATATCCTCATACACTGCTTGCGACGTCGGCATGTATACCTGAACTATCGTTGTCGTTGTTGGTCTGCTGTCGATTCTGATTAGAACAACCCGGTCATTGAATTGTTCACAGTAACACACCCTCTGCCCTACCTTCCTATTCATAACGACTCCTACACCTGTTATACCATTTTCTGCTGCTGTTGATATTACCCGATACTCATCTGACCAGAAATCCTTGTCTTCCTTCCACTTCGCTTCACTGACCCCTACTATATCTAGATTGAGCCTTTGCATTTCCCTTTTCAGATTTTCTAGTTTCCCTACCACGTTCAAGCTTCTGACAATCCACGTCCCGACTCGTAGAACGTTATCCTTTCCTTGATTATTCAATCTTTTTCTCATGGTAACCTCCCCTTGGCAGTCCCCTCCTGGAGATCCGAATGGGGGACTGTTCCGGAATCTTTTGCCAATGGAGAGATCATCATGACACTTCTTCAACTACAGGCCACATGTCCTGTGGATACACGTTACGTGTTTTCAATGCAGTGGTTTCCATTGCCTTCTGCATCCTCATGTCGTTGATCATTGCTGATTCTTCCGCCTTTAGGGGCAATTTCCCACCCCTAGGACAAGAGAGTGCCCTGAACCTCTATCCGCTCCTCCGCCCTCTTTGACAAGGCCGTTGGCAGAATGAGGCTGACTTCTTGTGCCGTAAGTCTTCGGACGCCAATGCTGATTATTTATCAAAATTTTGACAGTGGCGGGGAACGAACCCGGGACCGAAGGCGTTTTGATTACGAAACAAAGACGCTACCCCTAGGCCACGGGTACCTAATACCAAATTGCATTTCACTGTTGCCATAAACTTCCATTCAGTATGGATTGTTACAACACTATTCCCCCATAAACGCAAAACAACTAATGTTCTGTGACGTTTTGTTTGGGCTCCTCAAATGTCGTACTAAGGTACTGTGACGACGAAATTTTAATGTGTGCCAGGACAGCAGACATGAACCGGCAAACAAACGAAAAATTGTGATTCCTCATTTTCTCCCGGCGTATTTCTTGGTAGAACAGTCCACGAGTGTACTACCGATCCATAGTGTCCAACGAGCACAATATTTCGGCAATCAGACATATCGCCATCGTTAGATGGCGATCTCACATGTCTGATCACCGAAATATTGTGCCAGTTGAACACTATGGAGCGGCAGTACACCCGTGGACTGTTCGAGCAAGAAAAAAAAAAAAGTCACGCAACTAAATTTTTTGAGGTGATGAAACTCCGATTGCCCTTTTTAGAATAACCTAAAGCACATTGAAGATACTTGGTCTTACTAACATGAAACATTGCGATGTTGGCAGTGTTAGGTCGAAACCAATGTCACTTCCCATCGTAATTTTCGCTCTGTAGCTGAGTGGCCGAGTCTTATTCTCACATGAAAGACTGGAGTTCTGTAATTTTTTGGTGAAGGAAATGGTGGAACAACATTCATTTTCACTCATTTAATACCCTATTAATTATCTTTTGTATTTCAAGTAGCCTGCAATTGGTGATCTTGAGATGGAAAGGCTGACACATGTATTAAGTTTATAAGAGCCATAAGAGAAAACAGTATCTTGTTGAGAAACCAATTATTCCAGCTGCCATCAGAAAGGCAGCTGTCAGTCAGATGTTTTGACTATCTTTTGTTGCCGGCCGTATATATACTCCGTGTGTAGCATGGTGTCTTGTATACGTTACGGCTAGCAATGTCGGCCCATTTCCCCAAGAGGAGGCGGTGGGACTTTGGGACTTCATGCTCAACACAAAAAAATAAATTAGAAAGAAACCAGTTTTGTTAATTGTCATTAACTTTGAATAAGAACACAATTTTTTAAATAGTTAAATATGCATAAGCAGAGTTCACAACTTGAAAATAACTTCTGGCCTATCTTGCCAATACCAACGCATTTTCCATAATGTGTGCCCTGAGGGCAGTGGTACTTCATCACCCTCATGAAATACTTTTAAAATTACAAATTTCGTTAACTGTCACTAACTTTTATTCACAACATACTAGAAGGGTCCTGAATCCAAAAATGTATGAACACTACATTTGTCACGGAAGTCACATATGCTACTGAGACTTAAATTTTTCGCTTCAGTTTTACAAAAAAAATTGAAACACTTACTTAATCTGGTTAAGAAATCATTAAAAAATAATAGTTTTTCTACATTTTAAGATATAAGGTACACAACCAGTTTAGAATATTTTCGAAATAGAGGCATAAAGCACCCTCGCCCCCCTTCTGTAATGCAAGGATTAATATTGTCAATGTTGACAGTACTGATGGTCGTAATTGTTGTGCTGGTGGTAGTAGTGGTTGTGAAGCTTGTGGGGGTAGTAGTACGATACAAAAGAGGAAAGTAAAATTACAGTTTAAAGTCCAATCAATGATGCCATTTAAAACTTTTTACAACTTTGGGTAATATGAAAAGTGGGAACGATATGGTAGAATCTTTTTCAAAGGACCGACACTGGTATTTGCCTTATGTGATTTTCGAAATCCACAGGAAACAAAAATCAACGTATTCAATTTATTAGACCAAGAAGGCTTAAAACTGCAATGTTCGCTTTGCCGGTTTCAGCACTTGATTGCTATTTTCGCATGTGATTAAAACTAACATGCTTATTAAAATACGTAATAATTCCAATTAACATAATGAAGACGTATACAGTATGTCAGTGAATATACTCGTACAACATATAGACACTTATTAAAATTGGGGTTTTAAGGGGAGGACTTCGACACTTCGACACTGTTACACCTGTCATATGACTATAGTCTACCAGTATCTACACAGCTTTGCTTGTTATTGACATGAGGGTATACTAGAAGGAGAACGAGAGTTTCACGGAGTAGAGCAGACATTATTACTCTGGAGGTAGCTGCACTGACCATTTCTTGTCTAATCCGTCCAACGACCTTTACACAGAGCAGTGGGATGTCAACAACCATTTATCTTGCACGCTGGAAGCACCTTCTATTTCAGCTCCGCGTCATCGCTTACGCCGTAAAGGTGTTCCTTTTGTCTGGACGACAGCTTGCGAACGCGCCTTTCGCCAATTAAAATCGGCGTTGCTTTCCAATACTTGCCTTACGCCATTCGATCCCCAGAATCCCCTTTTGTTGATGGTGGATGTATCGAATTTTGGGATCGGCGCTGTGCTTGCGCACAAAGATGAATCGCACGATCGTCCTATTGCCTTTGCGTCCAAATTGCTCTCGTCTGCTCAAAGAAATTATTCACAGATCGAGAAAGAAGCATTGGCTCTCGTATTTGGTGTTACAAAGTTACATGATTTCTTGTATGGTCGTCACTTTACCATAATCACAGACCACAAACCTTTGACATCGCTTTTTCATCCGACCAAGCCTGTACCTCCACGTACAGAGCAGAAATTCATTCGCTGGTCTATTTTCCTCTCGTAGTACCGCTACGATATCTTGTATCGGTCCACTGCTAAGCACGTAAACGCCGATGCGTTGTCCCGCTTGCCTGTTACTGAGGATAGGGCATTCGATTCCTCCGAACTTGCTTGCATGTTCATTGATGCGGAAACCGATGACGTGGTCGAATCGTTTCCGACTGATTTCCGTCGTGTAGCTACAGCCACAGCTGCCGACCCTGTCCTTGCTCCCGTTCTGCGTTTTGCTGCAACGGATCGGGGACCCGTTGGTTCGCCGATTTTTTGCTCACAAGGAGAGACTTTTTGTACGACGTGGTGTTTTGCTGTTGCGTTCTGATAATGATCAGTCCAGGGTCGTGGTACCACGTTCGTTACAGTCCTCTGTCTTACAGCTTCTCCACCAAGGACATTGGGGTATAGTGCGAACAAAACAAGTTGCTCGTCAGCACTGTACTTGGTTCGGAATCGATGCCGCGATTACTAATATGTGCTCTTCTTGCACGGTGTGTGCCGAACAACAATCAGCACCACCGCGGAAATTCTTTGCATGGCCAACAGCCACTTCCCCTTGGCAACGCTTACACATCGATTTTGCTGGTCCATTATGGAATGCTCGATGGTTGGTTGTGGTAGATTCATTCAGTAATTTTCCTTTTGTTGTCCGAATGTCTTCCACGACGTCATCTGCCACCATCCAAGCGTTCTGTGCTATCTTTTGCATTGAAGGTCTTCCACAGACTATTGTTTCCGACAATGTCCCACAATTCATGTCTGCAGAATTTCAGTCATTCTGCAAAGCCAATGGTATTCAACATCTGACGTCCGCGCCGTTTTCGCCACAGTCCAACGGTGCCGCTGAACGATTGGTCAGGACTTTCAAGTCACAGATGTTGAAGTTAAAAGAGTCGCATTCTCGGGAGGACGCGTTATTGCTCTTTTTGTTCTCGTATCGCTCTCAGCCCCGAGATGGTCGCTCGCCGGCTGAGTTGCTCCACGGTCGCCCTCATCGAATCTTGATGTCGTTGCTACATCCGCCGCATCAGGTTCCTGTGCAGCGGCAGACACAAGCTTATGCTCCAGGCGACGTTGTCTACTATCGCCACTACCGAGGTTTACGGCGTTGGCTCGAAGGGCGCATACTTCGCTGCCTCGGAAGCGCTATGTATCTGGTTTTGGGGGCGTCTGGTGAGGCGCTTCGGCATCTCAATCAGCTGCGCCTCTGTCGTCGCACGGGATCTGCCGCTCGCCGTCTGCTTTCAGCGACGGTGCCGTCCGGTCAGCGCCCCGGGAACCCATCTACTGGCTCGCCTCAGCCCCAGGTGTTACCGACGCTGCCTTTCATTTTGCCCCCTGGCGCCGCGCCTCCGCTGCCGCCGCCGCCGCCTGTTCTCCCGCCGGCGACGCCCGCAGACGACGCGTCGCTGCCACAGCCGATCGCTTCCCGTGACCAGTTGTCCTCCGATATGGAACTCTTGCCCTCTCCGGACCATATGTCGTTTTCGCACGGCGGGTGTCCCGGTCCGATGGAGGTCGACCCTTCGGCCCCTCCTGTCTCTCTACGGGCGCATACACCGCATGTTGGCGTGCACCCTGGAGCAGGTTTTCAGGCGTTTCCTAGCTCCCCGCGGTCCGAATGGCAGGGTGCGGGTGGCACAGCCTCGCCTGTTGTTAGGCGCCCCACCTCCTCGCATATGTCAACATGGGGTCCTCCCCACGGCGGGCGGAAGCCTTATGCCACAACCGTACGTCGATTTGCGGGGGAGGAATGTGGTGCCACCGCCAGACACCACACTTGCTAGGTGGTAGACTTTAAATCGGCCGCGGTCCGGTAGTATACGTCGGACCCGCGTGTCGCCACCATCAGTGATTGCAGACCGAGCGCCGCCACACGGCAGGTCTAGAGAGACTTCCTAGCACTCGCCCCAGTTGTACAGCCGACTTTGCTAGCGATGGTTCACTGACTTCCACGCTCTCATTTGCCGAGACGATAGTTAGCATAGCCGTCAGCTACGTATTTGCTACGACCTAGCAAGGCGCCTGTATCCTACCATTGATCTTGTGAATCATGTACCATATAGAGCGACGTTCTCCATGAATGGATTAAAGTTAAGTATTCCACCAGCTACGTCCGTTTTTCTCAATTCTAATTCCCTAGTCATGTTCCAGACCTCACGCCAGCCTGCGTGAGCTAAAACGCGTGGATTTCGGCCTCCTTTAAACATACGGTTGGCTCTCCTGCCAATCACAACACTTTGGCCACTCTCACACCATGTGCAGTGGGAGAATAAGACACATTTGGAAATATTACCAATTGATTCAATTTGCGAGAAAGAGTGAAATTAATGGCACCTTAAAAATTCGCTAAGTGTTAATTGGACTCGGTCTGTAAAGGTCCCATGCAAATTTCATTATGTATATAGATAGTTTATCCATCGCAGGAATTGAGAATCTCGACGAGATTCGCCTCATATCGATACAGATACTGTCAAGTTTTAGTCCCAATAATTTCAATACTGTGTAGAAAATTTTAATTTTATGAGAATGAAAGAAGCTGAGAAAAAGAACTAAAATTTGTGACACAGCAAGATTTGAACCCCGTCTCCTGCTTGTTAGGAAGATTCTTTTTCTTTGGGTCCTTTTTCCGGTTTCAACGCGAGGTGGGCCGTGTAACTATTGATTTGGCACAGTTAGGTGCAGAGGGTGGCCACATGCCCTTCCTGCCGCCACCCCAAACCCCCCTGGGATGGAATTAGTCCACCCCAGCTGTCGGTGTGTAGTGTAAGTGATGGAATAGTGCGTAAGTTTTCAAATGTCTTTGAGTTGTGTAACTAAGGTGGAATGTGAGAATCAGCCCGGTTTTCACCCAGCGGGATGTGGAAAACCGCCTAAAACCACATTCAGCATGGCCAACACACC
This sequence comes from Schistocerca gregaria, assembly GCF_023897955.1. Classification (NCBI taxonomy): domain Eukaryota; kingdom Metazoa; phylum Arthropoda; class Insecta; order Orthoptera; family Acrididae; genus Schistocerca; species Schistocerca gregaria. The sequence goes on from NC_064926.1 coordinate 256,081,368, forward strand.
GGCAATCGTCGTTAATCCGCAGGATGGATTCGATCCGGGGCCGGCACGCCTACACGTGTCCAGGAAGTAGCACATTAGCGCTCTCGGCTACCCTGGCGGTTCCTGCTTGCTAGGAAGTAGTGGTAGCTGTAACATCACTACGGCTGTAAAGGTAACAATGCTGCGGTGATTACCCTGGTCCAGTGCCCTCCCTAACAAAATTATCAGCTCATGCCTGTAGCCCATTTTCTTCTTCTTAAGTTGCAAGTATTAATTTTAAGTTCAATTTTTTGTGTAATACGCATTATATATTATAATTCACGAGAAAATGTTGGCTGTTGGTTGGAAAGACAGACATTAGTGTAAAAAAAGCCAAAAATAAATTTTAATGTGGTTTTGTTTTTCGTTATCTGTATGGTGACACCTTGCTTCTTCGCAAAATTTTATGATTCCAGGGCAACGAGAAGCACCCTATAACCATACAATGTAGGCTTTCACGGCCGGCATTGTTTTCACTGCATTTCGCTCCAACACCGTACAATGTACTTTTTATGGATTTCATTGTTGGAGTGGTAAAGGCGGCGCGGCATTTCTCACAAGATGACGCCGACGAGGTGAGACTTACCACCAGGCCGGCCAGAGTGGCCTAGCGGTTCTAAGCGCTACAGTCTGGAGCCGCGCGACTGCTACGGTCACAGGTTTGAATCTTGCCTCTTGCGTGAATGTGTGTGACGTCCTTACGTTAGTCAGGTTTAGGTAGTTCTAAGTTCTAGGGGACAGATGACCAAAGAAGTTAAGTACCATAGTGCTCAGAGCCATTTGAACTTACCACCAGTCGCACTTCAGCCGCTGCCAAGCAGTTTCCATCAATTGGAAATTCTGAGGATCGTGCAATAAATTTGGCTCCCCTTCGTCCATATTCGTTTCATCGCTATTTTGACGACAAGTTTATGTTCTGGCCACAGGGCGTAGAAGCTCTTGAGTAAATACTTGAATATATGAACAGCGTGCATCTAAACATCCGGTTCACTGTCGAGGCAGAATGAGAAGAAAGGCTGCATTTTTTTAGAAATGTTTTCCCACAAAGATAGCCGGGTGAGCCCGTCGACCACTATAAACTGTATCTTGGCGCACACAGTTTTCAGCGCCCTGTACAAAGGAGAACAGTTTTAAATACTTTGGTACAAAGACCAAAAACTATTTCTGACGAGACCAACTAGATTCCAAAATAAATCTTTTGAAGCAAGTCTTCCGACTGAAGGGCAATGTTTCGCTTGATATGAAGTCTTCGTTCTCCATGAAAGGGAGACGTAAAATGTTTAGCATTCGTATTACGAGCCACCGATCGTATTCCTTCCCTTCTGAGCCGCTACATACAGCAAAATAGGGAGACCTGGGAAGACGAGGTATAAGATCAATTTTCCGACCTTCTAAGAAGATAAAGACTATGGTGCGTCCTGTTAAAGACAGTCTCGGACTTTGGGTCCCTGAGATTTATAGCGCCTCTTGCGAGTGCGGAACGAACTACATTGGTCAGTCCATCCGCTTCGTTTCGAACTTCTGTGCAGACATTAACTCTATATTAAAAACCAAGAAGTGGAAATTTGCAGTTGCTGAGCACAGTATTATAAATAAACACAAGATACTATTTGACAAAACAAAAGTACTGTCGCGGGCTTCTAAATACTGGGTTGTCTAATTAAAGTGGCTGTAGAAATAAGCATGTGGGAGAAGAGCTTAAAACGAGCTAAGCGGTGAACGGATGTCAGTTCTCGACGGAAAGATGAAGCAGAGATATTCGTAGCAGTGCGTACGATACTACATGCGCATTGGTGCCACCAGCGCGACAACATTACGTAATTACCAACCAATCAGAGGCCTTTTCTGGGCTGTAGAAGGCCACCACAGCAGCAATGTAGGTAGTCAGTTACCCTGACGAAGACGATGGAGGTAATCGTCGAAAGCTTGCGATTTTACCCGGAATTGACGCTGTAAGAATTCCGAGAATGTTGTATGTGACGGAGGCGTCAGAAAAGGCCTTGTTTGTTCCCCATTCCAGTAGTTATATGGTTGATGAAGAGGGGGGGGGGGGGGGGGGAGGGTGCTGGACGTTCTGCGAAGCTCATAAGTTCCTAGGCAGAAGTTAACAAACTGTTTGATATCTGCACGTCTACGTACCTACCGCAACTGACGCTTGGAATGGGTAACACTGCCATCCCCCTCTGTGGTTCTACCTACGATGACCACCTTCGTTCATGAATTTGACTACAAAAGGAATAGACTATATCAGTCGTTTGACAATAAAGAAGGGAACGGCTGCTTTAGCACCAGGAATAAAAAACAAGCTGCCAGTAAGGGCAATCCCCAGGAGAAAATGAGGGTAAATGAAATAAAATAATAATTAGAATGGGTTGTTGACGATATTTGGTGCAGTAAGTAGTAGAGTTAAAAACATTTGCGTTCAATGTAAGAGTCAGGGAATGTCAGGGAATGTGGTCAGATATAAACAGCGACGACCTAAAGAAAGTTATAATTGCAGTCTATTACGCGCCTTCTCAACAGCTTACGTATTAAAGGCTTAGCTCTTGTGTGAGCGTTGCAAACTTTCAGCCGCAGGCCTGGAGAGGTTAGTGCATTAGTAGCGGTGGCAGGATGGGTAATCGCTATGCAGGCGGCAGCCGCACGCCGCCCTATACACGACATCTGCCTGCGGCTGAACGCGGGCAGTTAGCGGCAAGTGGCGCGCGGATCGGCACACGACAGAACTGGGGCGCGCCGCCTCCCAGCACCCAGGCATCAGCGCGAGCCTAACTGCTGCCTCAGGACCCACGCAATCTGATTAAACGCGCCGACGTCTAAGTGCACGACGTGGCCGAATAGCCGCAGTACCCCGCCTCGTCCCACAGTATCCGAACTAGGTGTCCCAGCTCAGCATTTGGGTGCTCCATTCTCAACCGTCATTACCTAAGCCTCTGTCAAAGGTAATCATATACTTGTCCAGGGAGATTCACGCTCACCTTGACAAGACTGAAGCAGCCATTACGTCTAGCCCGTACAAAGGAGGAGCATGTTACGAGGGCTATCCAGAAACTAAGTTCCGACTGATTGCGAAATGGAAACCACAGTGAAAATCAGAAATGTTTTATTGGTAACAGTTAGCAACAGCTTCCAGTTACTTCTCTACGTAGTCGCCATTCAGATTTAGACATTTGGGGTAGCGTTGTAGCACCTTTCCGATACCCTTGTTATAGAAGGCAGCCGCCAGTGCTACCCGCGAATTCTCTACACTGGCCTAGAGCTCGTTGTCTGTGCCAAAATGTTGTCTTCATAGCCAGCGGTTCATGTGAGCGGAGATGGAACTCAGAGGGAGACAATTACGAGCTGCATTGCGGGTAATCAAACATTTCCAATTGAAAACGATGCAGGAGAATCTTCATTGTCCCTGCAGAATGCGGCTGAGAAGTGTCTTGAAGCAGAAAACGCATGACAGTTACGTAATGTTGGCTACATAGCTTCAGACGATATTTCTCACCAAGACCGCGTACTTAGCGGAAGACACTATTTTCTAGACATCTTTACGCGCTCACTGTGAGCTCAGAAATGAGAGGAGCGACGTGATGCTACCTAGGGTCGTACTAGAGACACTGCCCAACACATCTGTGTAAAGCTTTTTCGGATTTTCATATTCATTTCCATTTCGCGACCGATCGGAACTTACTTTCTGGACACCCCTCGTAAAAATCCAGAAAGTTAAAAGGAGATGGCAGATTCTGACTGTTGATACAGTTCCAAATTGAATGACTGCAACCACTGGTTGATTACATTTGAATGAAGCAAATACATAAACTCATGAAGCAAATCCCTGCCAGCTAATCGGTCTGTGCACGACTGTACACGGCACCAATATGTCTCAAACAGGGTGTAATGTCTCGCGTTGTGTTGATCGCAAAGATAAGAAGACGAGTGGATACTCAATGGCCAAGCGACCTTTGTATACCTATCGCAGGAAAGGACACACTACAGTTTTTACACATTACACACAACCTCCACCCAAGGCAAAATAGCAAATTGAACAAATCGGTTGGTTATTTTTGTATTAGGTGCGGTGTAGGGTGGAGATTAGGTAGGTTATGAAACCACCATTTCTTTACGGCCGGTTCATGAGAAAACTCCTAAAAACCATAATTTTTGTGTACGAAAAGTATCAGTTGTGTCGATGAATACTTCTGTAAACTACATTTGTGACAGATAGACATTTTTACCATACCTTGTAGAGATGATATTCTAGGAGAACTTCAGAAATATTTTCAATTTCATTATCCGTTACCAATATCCAGAGATTTAGACGTACAGTACTCATACAGAAAACCGCAAGAACCTTCTTTTATCCGTTTTCGCACAGTGGGCCACTATTATCTAAATTACTAACTATTACAAATGTGTCAAATTGTAATTGGCCATTCTTTATACTGTCATCTAGAAACACTAATTTCCCCCTTTTGAAATGTTTGGCCTTATCAAGGAAGGCCAGAAAAAACAATAATTTTTGGTGACAAAAGTTGAAATTACAGGGATGATCACTTCTTTATTTTCTGTTGATGGCAAAATGTCGAACATTTTACCATTTGTTCTTAAGATGATTTTCTCTGGGAAGCTTGAAAAAATTTTCGGTATTATTATCTATTACCGAGATCTAGAGGTACAAATTTTTCGTACTTACATGCGTAAAATGTGCATTTAATATCCGATCAGGGGCGTAAATATAGTATTAACTGACTTTCATTAATACAACTTTATGATGTAGTGTATAACACTATACAGATGTGTCCAAAGTCGTACTCCAGTGACAAAAAAAGGCTACAAAGGATCTTAACAAGGCAGAAAAGAACTTAAAATACAACCAGAAATTGTCTAAAAGACTAAAAACCAGTAAAATATTTCTACTACCTTTTTTCTCTTGTAAGATTACAAATCATATGCCGGACATTTTTGACGAACTGAGATCGATGATTTATGGCAAACGATTCTGTGTCAGTATTGGATTATGTGTACTTATTTGTCATTCACATGTGTCAGAGTATACAAATGAGTCTCATCATACACTGAAACTGCTGAATTTGGTAAAGCTACACAATGTTTTTTCATATATGCACCATACTCTGATCTAGCAGGGAAAAAAAGTTATCCCAGGCAAAAAATGCTCCTATCGGAAAGAAAAGTCCGACAGAAAAATGGGTAACCGGCTACTTAATCCTTATTCCTCCTACCTCACCAAGAATTGAGGCATGCGAACGTATTTGACGTTTTTTGTGCTGAAAGAGAATAGCAAAGATATAGTTATGGTGGAAGAGAGAGGAGACGGTGCCATTGGGAAAGAAATAAAGAGTATACAGTGATTGTGGAAGAGAAAAAATGGCAGTGAAAAGAAATGGAGGTGGTTGAAGAAAATAGCACTAGAAGTCAAAGAGAGAAGAGATTTTGGTGGTCAGTGAGAGACAGTGCCAGTAAAAGAAAAACGAGACACGGATGGAGATAGAAGCAGTGGAAGCAAAACTGAAGAGACAGTGGAAATGAAAAATACAGATAGCTAGAGACCGTACATATACTTGGTTGGGAAGTGGGAGGGGGGGGGGGGGGGGTTGGTCTAGACTCTCTCAGACAGGCGAAGAATTTTGGCAGGTATGTATAAGGGATATTTGGCCTCAAATTTTAAACGTGTTACTGTAGAGAAGTTGAACCTCCAGACTTTCTGAGCTGCCGAGATGTGATGGAAGGTGGCAGTGGGAAAGAAAGGTAAAAGAATACATTGTAAGTGAGAGAAAAGACAGTGGCAGTGTGCAATATTGTTAATCAGTAGGAGAAAAAGGAGACACTCAGAGAGCAAAAAGAGACTGGATAAAAGGGTTTAGAAGGTTCTGTCCTTCAAGAATGCAAATATGTTCCTATGCCAAAATTTGTGGTGAGGAATGCGGAATGAAGCAGCTGTTTATTCACGTTTCTATGAGAATCATACAAGGAGGGGCATATTTCCCTTTTCTTTTGCTCTTCAGGAGCATTTTTCCGCTGGTTTAATTAACACTCTAGTTATGAAATTACTAATGTCTGGTGGAAGGAATGGACTACCAGACAGCGATGCCACTAAAATTTGCACCATTGACATAACTCACTTGTATCAAAAATCGCAACATGGGAATGTAAAGGCCGTCCAACAAACATTGGCAGCTCGTTGACAGCTGTTGGCAACATATTTTTTTACGTCAGAACTTAATTAAGGGTTGGATAAAAAATGGAAGAGACCATAGGTCCTGGTACGTGTGCTTCGTTTATCATAATGGCTGCCCATGCCAAAAAACGAAAGGAAATGTGATGGCAGAGAGAAATTTCGAGGACATACTGTGGCGACAACTTCATGCCTGATTTACTACTGAATGATGGTAGCTCGTTCCGCAATTTTGTCAGATTAACAAAACCTGCTTTCGAAAAACGTCTCTTAAATCTCCAAAATGTATACTCACTTCCTTGATGCCATTTCTCCGTTTGTAAGATTTGCGGTTACTCTGGAATATTTAACTACAGGCGATTCGTTTTGTAGTCTAACGTATTTGTTTAAATGATCGAAGCAATCAATTTCCTCAATTGTAACTGAAGTATATAATCAGCATACAAATTAATTTTTATTGAACATTATACCAAGAATTTATTGAATAAAAGGTTGTATTGTGTTGATAATATTGATTTACCGTGCGCAGAAGTTTTTTATTGAGAATTCTCTTGAGGAACCACGTTTTCATAAAGGTCTATCGTTACCATAGTCGGGCGATATTTTGGTGTATGTTGTTGCTCCAAAGACATACGAAGTGGCAGAGGCTGTTGAGTTTCAGGACATTTAGATTTCGCTGTGGCAAAGCCTTTGCAGTTGACGCTGTTGAATATCTGGTATACTGTAATATGAACGTGGTTACGAAGGAATTTCCGCTTAAGATCCTGAGTTATAAGATTGTGGTCTTGACGGATATTGCGGATGGAACATGTAAAAAGAACGTACTGACGACGGTGCTGAAGATTTTATTACACATATTGACAGTGAAGCTGAAGACGACGTAGGCAAAAGACATGCTTTTGTTAAGTGGTTTCAGCTGCTTCACTACTCACGGATATCTACTGGTAAGTTACTCATGTTGGCAGCTTTTCTTCATTCGAATTCTGGAATATTTACTTCATCTTCAGCGGTAAAGAATTGTTACTTTCATTTATTTACCTTCATGACTATCAGATTTTTATTACATTGCTTAGAGCTGTCGAAGAATGTTATGAGGCCGGACGGAGTGGCCGTGCGGTTCTAGGCGCTACAGTCTGGCGCCGCGTGACCGCTACGGTCGCAGGTTAGAATCCTGCCTCGGGCATGGATGTGTGTGATGTACTTAGGTTAGTTAGGTTTAAGTAGTTCTAAGTTCTAGGGGACTGATGACCACAGCGGTTAAGTCCCATAGTGCTCAGAACCATTTGAACCATTTTTTTTTTGAGTGTTATGACTGAAAGTAGTAGAACATACGTGACGTGACGCGTTGAATCTGTAATTTCTGTCACACTAATATGACATTAGGTGCTCATTACCGGAACCAACCATAAAGAGACGTAAAATTACGACCTACACAAAGAATGTCTACACAAAGAATGTGAAATGTAGAACTCTACTTCATCCGAAAATTCGTTTGCTTTAGTAGGCACGGTCCAGCTGGAGATGGTGTGTTCTTATCTTCCTCTGACCTACAATCATAAACTCCACACCACGTTCTGACGTGGTGTCCTTCAGATGTGTAGGTTACTGGTGGCGAAGGAAGCAATGAGAGACAAAAAGATCGAGACCCGACTGATCATTAAACCGAGTACCTTTGCATTTGTTGTCTGACTTATACCGATCAAATTATAGAAGAGGAAAATGAGATCATTACAATTACTGACCGTACACTCGAGGAAACATTTAAAATTACACTCAAGAAAATATTAAATAAAGATACAAAGTGGGTGAGAAGCATTAGATCGCAATGAAAAATAAAATAACGACAGACACTAACAATAAAAGAGCAAGTGAAAGAGAAAAATGAACAATCTAATCAAAGCCATGCAAAATATAGAAATGGAGAATTTGGGGCATACCACTTTCAAAGTCATCGCAGATTCCTATGTGCGAGTAGAGAAATAAAAGTGACGAACTTCGCAGATGGAGGAAAATCATCATGAGAAATTACCCATATGGAAGGAGAAATCATAAATCCGTATCGAAATGGATTACAGCGCAATACGCTAAGGGTTAACCCTATGAAACGCCGCATACTCGATATGTATGTTTGTACCTTATGACAATGGTTATCGATTGATATCAGCGGACAATCAGTTGAATTAACGTATCAGATAGTTACGTTTTATGTTACTAACGTTACCAGTCTTGACGCTTCCTGCTCCACCTGCCGTATTATGTCATACTTCCATGTCCTCGCTACTTTATTGGAAATTTGTGGGAAGGCCTTATGGGACCAAACTGCTAAGGTCATCGGTCCCTAAGCTTACACACTACACAATCAACTTAGAGTAACTAACGCTAAGCACAACACATATACCCACGCCCAAGGGAGGCCTCGAACCTCCGGCGGTGAGAGCCGCCCGGACCGTGACAAGATGACTTAGGATGCGCGGCTACCCCGCTACGTTATTCTCAGTCAACTTCCTGAGGTATGTTGTGGGAATCTAGAAGCTCTCCCTACTGTACTTAACTGTTCTGTGTATGTGAAGTTCTAATGCACCACCCATTTACATCCCCGATTAAGTTTTATGTTTATTGCTGATTACGAGTATACGAAAGAGACCTCATTATATTATTATATTAATATTAATTAATTACCGTCCCACAAAGCTCTTAACAACGTACTTACAGCTCGGTTGACACATACCACCGCCGGCCAGTGTGGCCGAGCGGTTCTAGGAGCGTCAGTCTGGACCGGCGCGACAGCTACGGTCGCAGGTTCGAATCCTGCCTCTGGCATGGATGTGTGTGATGTCCTTAGGTTAGTTAGGTTTAAGTAGTTCTAAGTTCTAGGGGACTGATGACATCAGATGTTAAGTTCCACGGTGCTCAGAGCCATTTGAACACATTCAACCAAAGACGTCATTTGACTATTGATCAGTCTCTTAACAAACTGATTTATTATCATTGCATGCATTACTGACTCAAAAAGGAACGAGAAAAGAACGTGAAGAACATGTACTCCAGACACATTTGTATTTTAAAATTGATATCCTAACGTCAAAAATACAATCAGGTGACATTAGTCAAAGGCAGAGATATGCATATGTACAGATGTGAGAGTACCGCGTACAAAGGATATAAAAGGATAGTACATTGATGAGGCTGTCATTTGTACTCAGGGCTTTCATGTGAAAAGGTGTCCGATGTGATTATGGCCACACGACGCGCAGTGAACAGGCTTTGAGCGCGGAATAGTAGATGAAGCTAGTAGCATAGGGCATTCCATTTCGAAAATCGTTAGAGTAATCAGTATTTCGAGAGCCACAGTGTCAAGACCGTGCCGAGAATATCCTATTTCGGGCATTGCCTCTCACCGTGGCCAACGCAGTGGTCGACAGCCATCACTTAACGACCGAGGACAGCGGTGTTGCGTAGAGTAGCCAGTGCTAACAGCCAAGCAACACTGTGTGAAGAAGCAGCACAAATCAATGTGGAACGTATGACGTATCCGTTTGGACACTGCGGAGAAATTTAGCGTTAATGGGCTACGGTAGCTGACGACCGACTCAAGTGGCTTTGCTAATAGCACGAAATCTCCTGCTGCTGTCTCCCTGGGCACATGACCATATCGGATAGCAGCAGTCATACGATTCCCGATTTCTGTTGGTAAGAGCTGATGGTAGGGTTCGAGTGTTGTGTAGAGGCTACGAAGCCGTTGACCCAAGTTGTCACTAGAGTACTGTACCAAGTGTTGGTTTCATAACGGTGTGGGCTGTGTTTACATGAGATGCGCCGCGTCTTCTGGCCCGTCTAGGCCCGTCCAGTAAATCGATATGGTTATTTTTCCGGTTACTGGGAGGACTTTTTTAGCCATTCACCGACTTCACAAGCTGCGTAATCGTCGCGAAAACAAAAGTATTACCCGTATATGTAATAAGTTTTCTTTAATTTACCTCTATGGTCAGAAGCTTTTTGTTAACAGATTACCGGGTTCGGTGTTTAATGACCATCAGCAGATCTGTTTAATAAAAACAAAGTCCTAATGTACTGCAGCCATAGTGGCATCGTCATATGTTAAATGCGAAACCAGCACCAGCATCGTCAAATACATATAAATAACGTCACATGCACGACAGTTTTTGTGAAACAGATCTGATGACGGTCATAAAAGACCGAAACCGGTAATCTGTTAACAAAACGTTTGTGACCATAGACGTAAATTAAAGGAAAATTCACAGACTTCAGATTCGCAAGCAACAATGGAATTTTTATGGATGACAATGCAGAGTGTCATCGGGCCAGAATTGAACGCGTAGAACGTTTTGGACAATTCGGACGAACTCAAATTGCCCGACATTAATCCCACCGAACAGTTATGGTACATAATCGAGAGGTTAGATGGTGCACAAAATTCTGCACTGTGCAAGTCTTTCGCAATTATGGACGGGAGAGGCACCATGGCTCAATATTCCTGTAGGGACTTCCAACTTGATGAGTCCATGCCACGTCGAGTTGCTGCATTATGCCGGGCGCAAAGAGGTCCCTATGTTATTCAGAGGTACAGCCATGCTCAAAGGTATCCGAACAACCAGAATTGGATTTCGCCTGATTCGCATGCAACCCACATAACGCAGCTGTCTAGCTGGTCCTCTAATCGCTCCTTGGTACAGTCGTTTGACTAATGAAAATGGTTCCAACAAGCCACCACTAGAAATCTCTGCTCTGTATCGCAAGAACTCAGGATTTAAAGAAATACCACGATACTACACATATCAGGGAACACTTTATCACAGATAAGACCGTCCTTAAGGCTTTTAAGCTCACATTTATTGCAATAATTGACATATCTGAAATGTTACCACTCTCATTATTACGTCAGATAGGTAATGCACGTAGTAAGTTCGTCGTATTCATGATTTCCTCTTCAAAGTAACATACCACACTTGTTATTTAACACAAAATGACATTAAAAAATTAAGTGATTCACGAGCAGCTAGTTGAGAATATATATGAACTTCAAATGTCACGACGAACCGTCTCGTTCTGCATATGGATTCAAACCCAGGTCATGCAGACTAAGATTTCGTGACTGACGGAAACTAACAGTCATTCGTGACTAGGCATACAGAGAGTGATAACCCCGATTTTAGACAGTATCAGTTAGCAAATATCAACTTCAAATTGTTGTTGTTGTTGTTGTCTTCAGTCCTGAGACTGGTTTGATGCAGCTTTCCATGCTACTCTATCCTGTGCAAGCTGCTTCATCTCCCAGTACCTACTGCAACCCACATCCTTCTGAATCTGCTTAGTGTACTCATCTCTCGGTCTCCCTCTACGATTTTTACCCTCCACGCTGCCATCCAATGCTAAATTTGTGATCCCTTGATGCCTCAAAACATGTCCTACCAACCGATCCCTTCTTCTAGTCAAGTTGTGCCACAAACTTCTCTTCTCTCCAATCCTATTCAATACCTCCTCATTAGTTATGTGATCGACCCATCTAATCTTCAGCATTCTTCTGTAGCACCACATTTCAAAAGCTTATATTCTCTTCTTGTCCAAACTAGTTATCGTCCATGTTTCACTTCCATACATGGCTACACTCCAAACAAATACTTTCAGAAACGACTTCCTGATACATAAATCTATATTCGATGTTAACAAATTTCTCTTCTTCAGAAACGCTTTCCTTGCCATTGCCAGTCTACATTTTATATCCTCCCTACTTCGACCATCATCAGTTATTTTACTTCCTAAATAGCAAAACTCCTTCACTACTTTAAGTGTCTCATTTCCTAATCTAATTCCCTCAGCATCACCCGACTTAATTTGACTACATTCCATTATCCTAGTTTTGCTTTTGTTGATGTTCATCTTATATCCTCTTTTCAAGACACTGTCCATTCCGATCAACTGCTCTTCCAAATCCTTTGCCGTCTCTGACAGAATTACAATGTCATCGGCGAACCTCAAAGTGTTTACTTCTTCTCCATGAATTTTAATACCTCCTCCAAATTTTACTTATGTTTCCTTTACTGCTTGCTCAATATACAGATTGAATAACATCGGGGGAGGCTACAACCCTGTCTCACTCCTTTCCCAATCACTGCTTCCCTTTCATGTCCCTCGACTTTATATTTTTAACGGACGCGAATTCCTACCGAGCATCTATTGTCCCTGTTAACGAACTACGAGAGATGTTAAGTAGTGCTTCTTCACAAGTAACTTACTTGAAATACCGTGAGGTAAAGCTACGTGTTGCTCAGGGATTCGAAACCAGAACCTAATCGGATTGTTATCGAAGCATAATCAACAGTGACATTCGGATTTTCTCGGCAGTAGCTAGATGTTTTAACGGAAATGACGAGACAAAAAATTAAGTTTTTCCTTCTCAGGGCTCCTACCCGGTACCTATCGCTGTTATATTCTAGATAAAACGAACGTTAAATATGGGTTTATTACACCAGCAGCGACATGTGAGCATGTTTGAACTAGAAATAATATGACGAAGAGTTCAGTGCTAACTGGGAATCGAACCCCATAAATGTCGTTGTTGACTACACACAAAGAGACGTCAGCTACCGAATTTTTCTCCACCATCAGCTCGGAATAGCATCCTTGAACTTACAATGATCTCTCAAATAGTTCTGTGTCTCACTGGAAGTGAAAAACGTCAGATGTCGTTAGTGTTGACAACGAATGAAAATGCATTAAAGATCATTATTATCCGCCAGCAGATAGGTGATCTCATGCTAGAGCCTGATAATACATATTGAAAACTTTAGTATCGGGCCAGGATTAGAACCCATTCACGCGCTATATGTGGTCATGTTGAGGAATCTGCAGTTTTGAACAAACAACAAATTGTAGTCGAGCTGTATTGTCGCGAATAGCTTACTGACAAATTTCACAAAAGGAAAAGCGGGACGAAGCGTCTCCCACTGGAAGGTCATGTTGTTTTATTTAAAAGATTACAAAATCAGCTAAAACGAACAGTGAGAATGTCAGTATAAGCACATTACTTTTGTTAGTATGAAGTAGCACCCCCCAGGGCCTGTAATGATAGAGGGCCCGTTTAGGTCAGGCATATTGTATACAGAAGTCGAAGAGAGACTACCACTAAATTCTACAATCCGTGTGCCTTGCACACACACAGAAATTACTGTTACAGTATGTTTATGGAGCCCAATGAGTGAATTGCATATTTTCCGGTGAGAAAGAGCACTGGCAAACATTCCACGATACATTAAGTTACTTAAACTGGTGTCACTCTGAGCTAGAATTTATGGTCAGCGACTAAGTGTAAGTACAATGAGTCGGATGCGTGTTTTGCAACTGTGCAATACTTTCCTACATTATAGAAGCGAATTTTAATTTGAACTAATATTCCGAAAATGTTGAACTTGGATAGCTCAGAATGAAAATCTTTCTGACCATTGCAAAGGAAAACAATTGATTTTCTAAGGCATCCTTTGTCGTACCCAACTTGAAGCAGGTCACGTCGACCAAATCATATGGAAGAAATGACAGCGACGTATATCAGAAGGCAGTAAGATCGCTTGGCTTTTGGTTTGGGAATATTCGACAGTTATTTCTAGGCGCAGGTAAATGAAGAAACGTCTTCATCAATTACTTTAGTTTTAATGTAATCTACGAGTAATTGCTGATGTTTGATATTAACATGAAAAGGATTCCGTTGACAGGGAAAGAACCTCTCCTTGGTTAACTACTTCTATAATGACCAAAAGGACTTAAATGATCTCCAAGCACTTGTGTTCCAGCAGCGGTAAGAAGAAAATGACAGTAATAATGACGGTGATAGTCGAATTATCCGCTAACTTCACATTTCACAGTGGATTTTCTGGAACTAGGAAATTTCCTGAATTAGTGAAAATTTCAAAATGGCTATAAATCGCGGCTGCAACGCCTAGAAGAGTCTTTACATCCTGCTGACATGAGAATAGCATTATCTCCACGTCAGTAACTTACTTCTACTTAACCATTTAATAGACTCGAGTTTCTTTCCACCGTGACTAGTTTAGTAAGCTAAGCACATCATCCATTACAGCTCACTCCTGGGTCTGGGAAATGTGGCCACAATGCTCTGGTGGAACGAACTATCACAAGCGCAATTCGTGGGTTCAGGGATTTACTTTTAAGAGGCACAAACTGATTTACTTTACCTCTGGTAACCTCAAGAGAAAGCTGTTATAATCCAGAATGTGCATTAAACATCACGTTCCTTAATTCCAAACTGGGCAGAGGCGGTTTACGTTGCAAAATGCATAAGTGGAGGACAGGGTAAACAGAAAGACTGTCACCAGTAAACTTACTTACATTAGAAAATTTTATTTTATTTGATGAACTGATAGCCGTCTAAAGGAACAGAGCTCTTATTTTACTTGTACTTGATTGAACTAGAGACGCTGAAAAATTTGGTGCTGGACTGTGACTCGAATTAGTATCTCCTGAATCTCTCGGAACAGTATAGTTCAATCATTTCATTCCTTTTCCCAACACTGCAGTCTTCTCTAGGTCTCCTCCAAAGGTAAATGTGTGGGTCCGAATCCTGACCCAGTACAAAAATATTCATAATTTCATTTCAAGCCATATCACGTGCACACCGGCCTGCTATTGAAAATTAACGTGCATTTTTAATGTCTGTTCATATTGCCAACAATTTCTGATCAAACACGCACACATCTTACTGTTGGCGAGTAAGCAATTGATACTTAAGCAATATTCGTGGACAATAAAGAAGAACGATAGGAGTGCGGTTCGATTGTCGTTCAGGCACAAAAATTTGTGTCCTTATTTTAGATTAAACACCTAGCAGCTGGCAAGAAAAACCGATACGTAACATTTGATTTTCTTAGTTAACAATCAGATTACGTCTTGGGTTCGTATCTCCGTCGCAGAACTTCACATCATGCCCTTCGTCTTTAAATTCATACACACTTTGTTACTGCTGAATGGAGGTATATCAGACATCTTTCGTGTTAGTTAACAGTGATCAAAGGGTCTTGATAGGAGTCCCGGTTTATTACAAAACATGTCGTCTTTAATTTTTTAAATTTATGTTTTGTTACTGACATTGGCGAAAATTTCGGTAATTCATGCCTCTTCACGGCTAGTCAGCAATATGACTAAATTAGATCAGATTAATACTTGTTGCATGGATCATGTATACGACATTTCGTAATGATGTTGAATGTGTCATTTTAATGAAAGATTTCCTTACATACCGGTATTCAATTTCTTTACAACAATTTTTACTCTCTCTCTCTCTCTCTCTCTCTCTCTCTCTCTCTCTCTCTCTCTCTCTCTCTCTCTCTCTCACACACACACACACACACACACACACACACACACACACACACACACACAAAACATTCTTTTTTTTATCTTTATTTGTTTGGTGTGCTCGAATATCAGCGATGCACGAAAACGTACGTGAATGAGTTTCTTAGTTTTGGGTACAGTTACGAAAGAAATATAAAACCAACTGTGAGAGTTACTGATTTGTGATGCTTAGTTTTCAGTCAGTTCTGAGTATTATTAGTAACTAAGCTCCAGTCCCTAAACCTAGTTACAGAAATGCGAATCCGACGCATTACGTATTCCAGGCGGTAGCAGCCACATCTTTGAGACGCCACTATGGTCACTCCCAGCCCGCTGTAGGATCACATCAGTTCGTCGTCTTCCTGCTGGTACTGTAACTGATTCAATCTGTATATTGAGCAAGCAGTAAAGGAAACAAAAGAAAAATTTGGAGTAGGTATTAAAATTCATGGAGAAGAAATAAAAACTTTGAGGTTCGCCGATGACATTGTAATTCTGTCAGACACGGCAAAGGACTTGGAAGAGCAGTTGAACGGAATGGACAGTGTCTTGAAAGGAGGATATAAGATGAACATCAACAAAAGCAAAACGAGGATAATGGAATGTAGTCAAATTAAATCGGGTGATGCTGAGGGAATTAGATTAGGAAATGAGACACTTAATGTAGTAAAGGAGTTTTGCTATTTAGGAAGTAAAATAACTGATGATGGTCGAAGTAGGGAGGATATAAAATGTAGACTGGCAATGGCAAGGAAAGCGTTTCTGAAGAAGAGAAATTTGTTAACATCGAATATAGATTTATGTATCAGGAAGTCGTTTCTGAAAGTATTTGTTTGGAGTGTAGCCATGTATGGAAGTGAAACATGGACGATAACTAGTTTGGACAAGAAGAGAATATAAGCTTTCGAAATGTGGTGCTACAGAAGAATGCTGAAGATTAGATGGGTAGATCACGTAACTAATGAGGAGGTATTGAATAGGATTGGGGAGAAGAGAAGTTTGTGGCACAACTTGACTAGAAGAAGGGATCGGTTGGTAGGACATGTTTTGAGGCATCAAGGGATCACAAATTTAGCATTGGAGGGCAGCGTGGAGGGTAAAAATCGTAGAGGGAGACCAAGAGATGAATACACTAAGCAGATTCAGAAGGATGTAGGTTGCAGTAGGTACTGGGAGATGAAGCAGCTTGCACAGGATAGAGTAGCATGGAGAGCTGCATCAAACCAGTCTCAGGACTGAAGACAACAACAACAACAACAACAACACTGTTGGCAGTTCTGTGTTGGTGGTAGTTACGTGATTTTATTTCGGTGATTACGAAATAGAGTCTAATGTATGCACTGGATCTCCGAGGCAGCTAGTTCATGGCGATTCGGTCAACCAAGTAAATGAATTTACTGAACATGCTGCAAACCACCACAGGTAGCCTGTGTGTCAGAATTCTCATCGAGTGTGCCGCAACGGTGTTATGATAGAAAAATGAGTCTCGGAGCAGAACATTTCGTGGTCTGGTGGATTGATTATAGGTTCCTATGATGGTGGTCTGGGTTCGATTCCAGCTTCTCCCGATGATTCTTAATAGGGAGAGACAGATTCTATTCTCTTCTGGTTACGCCAAGTGAAGAAAGTGTAATGGCATTGTGGAATGAAGTTCACATTAAACATGATATTCCTTCTCTACCAAGTAGACGTTACGCTGAACATCAATAAAGTCAGGAGTGGCGAAATTATTTCTAGTGACGAAACAAACGCTATGTAGGGTCACAGGACACTTATTCCGTCTTTTATTTGCGATTCTGTGTGTCGATAAAAATCGTTCTGAGCTTGGAATGCAACTCAGGCCGCCCTTAACGCGGAATTTGATCCCTTTGCGACAATACAACTCGACTACAATTTGTTGTTTGTTCAAAACTGCAGATACCTCAACGTGTCCACATATTGCACGTGAATGGGTTCGAATCCTGGCCCGGCACTAAAGTTTTCATTGTGTATTATCAGGCTCTAGTGTGAGAGCACCTATCTGCTGGTGGATAATAATTTTGATCTTTAACGGATTTCCATTCGTTGTCAACACTAACGATATCTGATGTTTTTCACTTCCAGTGAGACACAGAACTATTTGAGAGATCACTGTAAGTTCAAGGATGTTATTTCGAGCTGCTAGTGGAGAAAAATTCAGTAGCTGACGTCTCTTTGTGTGTAGTCAACAACGACATGTATGGGGTTCGATTCCCAGTCAGCACTGAACTCTTCGTCATATTTCTAGTTCAAACATGCTCACATGTCGCAGCTGGTGTAACAAATCCATATTTAACGTTCGTTTTCTCTAGACTATAACAGCGATAGGTACCGGGTTGGAGTCCTGAGAAGGAAAAACTTAATTTTTTGTCTCGTCATTTCGGTTAAAACATCTAGCTACTGCCGATAAAATCCGATATGTCACTGTTGATTGTGCTTCGATAACAATCCGATTAGGTTCTGGGTTCGAATCCCTGACCAACACATAGCTTTACCTCACGGTATTTCAAGAAAGTTACTTGTGAAGAAGCAATACTTAACATCTCTCGTAGTTCGTTAACAGGGTAGGAATTCGCGTCCTTTAAATATGTTTCCGTTATGTAATTTAAAGTTGATATTCGCTAACTGATACTGTCTAAAATCGAGGTATATCACTCTGGAAAGTCTGTTAGTTTCCGTCAGTCACGAAATCTTAGTCTGCGTGACCTGGGTTTGAAGCCATATGCAGAACGAGACGGTTCGTCGTGACATTTGAAGTTCATACATATTCTCAACTAGCTGCTCGTGAATCACTTAAATTTTTATGTCATTTTGTGTTAAATAACAAGCACGGTATGTTACTTTGGAGAGGAAATCATGAATACGACGATCTTACTACGTGCATTACGTATCTGACGTAATAATGAGAGTGGTAACATTTCAGGTATGTCAGTTATTGCAACAAATGTGAGCTTAAAGGCCTTAAGGACAGTCTTATCTGTGATAAAGTGTTCCCTGATATTTGTAATATCGTGGTACTACTTTACATCTTGAGTTATTGCGATAAAGCGGAGAGTTTTCTAGCGGTGACTTGTTGCAACCATTTTCAATAGTCAATCGACTGTACCAAGGAGCACCGAGAGGCTAAGCGGCTCATACCGAGCGAGGTGGCGCAGTGGTTAGCACACTGGACTCGCATTCGGGAGGACGACGGTTCAATCCCGTCTCCGGCCATCCTGATATAGGTTTTACGTGATTTCCCTAAATCGTTTCAGGCAAATGCCGGGATTGTTCCTTTGAAAGGGCACGACCGATTTCCTTCCCCATCCTTCCCTCACTCGAGCATGCGCTCCGTCTCTAATGACCTCTTTGTCGACGGGACGTTAACGATTAATCTCCTCCTCCTGTACCAAGGAGCGTTTAGACTACCTGCTAGACAGCTGTGTTATGTTGGTCGCATGCGTATCAGGCGAAATGCAATTCAGATCGTTCGGATACTTTTGAGCATCACTGTACCTCATGACTGTTGACACCTGGCTGTATGGCAGCTGTATGCGTCGCAAATGTATCCGTTCTTCCTTTTTACGTGTTTCAAAAGTCCATGACAATAACTGGCATTAGGCTATAATACACTCCTGGAAATTGAAATAAGAACACCGTGAATTCATTGTCCCAGGAAGGGGAAACTTTATTGACACATTCCTGGGGTCAGATACATCACATGATCACACTGACAGAACCACAGGCACATAGACACAGGCAACAGAGCATGCACAATGTCGGCACTAGTACAGTATATATCCACCTCTCGTAGCAATGCAGGCTGCTATTCTCCCATGGAGACGATCGTAGAGATTCTGGATGTAGTCCTGTGGAACGGCTTGCCATGCCATTTCCACCTGGCGCCTCAGTTGGACCAGCGTTCGTGCTGGACGTGCAGACCGCGTGAGACGACGCTTCATCCAGTCCCAAACGTGCTCAATGGGGGACAGATCCGGAGATCTTGCTGGCCAGGGTAGTTGACTTACACCTTCTAGAGCACGTTGGGTGGCACGGGATACATGCGGACGTGCATTGTCCTGTTGGAACAGCAAGTTCCCTTGCCGGTCTAGGAATGGTAGAACGATGGGTTCGATGACGGTTTGGGTGTACCGTGCACTATTCAGTGTCCCCTCGACGATCACCAGAGGTGTACGGCCAGTGTAGGAGATCGCTCCCCACACCATGATGCCGGGTGTTGGCCCTGTATGCCTCGGTCGTATGCAGTCTTGATTGTGGCACTCACCTGCACGGCGCCAAACACGCATAGGACCATCATTGGCACCAAGGCAGAAGCAACTCTCATCGCTGAAGACGACACGTCTCCATTCGTCCCTCCATTCACACCTTTCGCGACACCACTTTAGGCGGGCTGCACGATGTTGGGGCGTGAGCGGAAGACGGCCTAACGGTGTGCGGGACCGTAGCCCAGCTTCATGGAGACGGTTGCGAATGGTCCTCGCCGATACCCCAGGTGCAACAGTGTCCCTAATTTGCTGGGAAGTGGCGGTGCGGTCACCTACGGCACTGCGTAGGATCCTACGGTCATGGCGTGCATCCGTGCGTTGCTGCGGTCCGGTCCCAGGTCGACGGGCACGTGCACCTTCCGCCGACCACTGGCGACAGCATCGATGTACTGTGGAGACCTCACGCCCCAGGTGTTGAGCAATTCGGCGGTACGTCCACCCAGCCTCCCGCATGCTCACTATACGCCCTCGCTCAAAGTCCGTCAACTGCACATACGGTTCACGTCCACGCTGTCGCGGCATGCTACCAGTGTTAAAGACTGCGATGGAGCTCCGTATGCCACGGCAAACTGGCTGACACTGACGGCGGCGGTGCCCAAATGCTGCGCAGCTAGCGCCATTCGACGGCCAACACCACGGTTCCTGGCGTGTCCGCTGTGCCGTGCGTGTGATCATTGCTTGTACAGCCCTCTCGCAGTGTCCGGAGCAAGTATGGTGGGTCTGACACACCGGTGTCAATGTGTTCTTTTTTCCATTTCCAGGAGTGTATTTACTTTTGTTTTGCTGTGCCATCCTAACAAGACACATCCAGGGCAAAAGGCACCATAGGGGCAAAGATGATAGCTGGAGCCGGTGCCATAGAGACTCGCCTCTGGCGCGACTTCTACGGGCACCATGGGCGGCGCTGAGGATGAAGGTATGGACTTCGCCTCAGCCAACTGCCGGCAGAGTACAATCCGCCAATGACCGTATGACAGCAGACAGAAGCCTACTCGGAAGATAGAAGAGCGTCTCTCGGCTACTTGGTTGCAGATCATCGCCCAGGGCTGACTTAGACAGGGGATTTCGTTTAGTGAAAATTTCATTTTCTGTGTACTGTGAAGTTTACCTGCGATTAATTAGCAACTGAAGGCTTTTTTGTTTATATTACAAGCAGTGCTGCATCCTTCACTATTCACAATTCACAAAGATATGTAAACCTATTTAAGTCATCCTGTAACCTTACACTGAAGGATAAGTGTGGAATAGTGGCAGGGAGAAATTGTCTTAGAGATGTACTGCACCAGAAGCCGTTTCACGAACTCGACCTACCGTAAGAACAGTAGCAATTCGGCTTCAACAGCGGTAGCGTCGAGGCCCTTACAAAACTGGCGACGAGGGAATACAAAGGATTCCAGTGGTGTGAAGATGGCTAAATGATGTCGTAATTGGTCCACTATTTTCTAAAAATTTTAATACATTAAAAACTCGATAATTCTAGCCCTGGCAATCCGAGTCTCCCTTTAATCCGGAGTGTATATCAGATAACTACTATGTTAAAGAAATTAAAAGAATATCACGAATAAAATCGAAAATATTCATGGAGTGGATTGTATCAACTGCCGAAATGCGCGCAAACATTATTTACAATCGGGCAGCTTTAGCCGCTATTGTTGTTGTTCACCTATCATCAGTCAGCCATTGTGTGCTCACGCACAGTGTGGTGTGTATCTGTAGTCCGTTGTTACGTGTTTGTTGTTATTCCTGCCATTTTCGCCAACACGTGTGTGGCTCTTGAAGAGCAGAAGAAGATATTTGTAGTTTATTACAGTAGTAACAGTTGTACGGTATTCAGGGATTCTTCAGTTACATTTTGATAGAACAATTTTACATTGAATATTGAATAGCAAGTACACTCATTTTTGTTTCCTAAAAATGGCCTAATAAGCCTAAAACTATTTCGAAATAAACAAAAGTCAGTGGAACAAAAAAAAATTGTTTGTTATTCAATCTTAAAAGGTTGTAAATGGTTTGTGTAGTACGTATATGTTTACAATAGCTAAATTTTTGAGTTTCTGCATGCACATTATTTATGAAACAAACTCTAAGCAACATATTAAGGGAGGTTAGGACGTCAAACGGGCCAACTTGGAGCAGAGAGGCATCACAGGACATTTTAATTTCCAGTGCCTATACTTTTACAAATAGTCATAAAACTTTGTCAGCATCACCAGGAAGAATTCAGGATTCAAATCATTTCAGTGGAAGTTCGAAAACATAACAAAATATTATTTTTTTTGCATGTGAAATTTCATCATTTTTTCACTTACTGATGGCTGCCTTTCTTGCTATAGGTACTCTTTTCTTCATAAGTTAAAGAGATTCTTCGATGAATTTGGCACAGCACACATACCATGCTTACAGGTGTATGAAACTCTATAATTTAATTAATTTATGAAAAAACGAATGAGCTGTTATATTTTAAACTTCATGTTCAGAAATAACACAAATTTTATAGTTAATTACCAAAGTTTTTAATAGATGTGGAAAATTCTAGAGTTTCATGCACCTTTAAGTGTGATTTGTATGCTGTGCAAAATTCATGGGTGAGTCTCTCTTACTCATGAAGAAAAGTGTATCTATAGCAACAAATGCTGCCATTAGTAAGTGAAAAAAATGATGAAATTTCACATGTAAAGAAAATCTATACGACCATTGCTGAAGGTACGATTTCTTGTTTGAAAGTAAGTCGACACATGCCTCAGTTTTCAAAGTAAATCGACACATGCCTCAATAACCCCAGCGTAGTCTCTTAGTACAGCATAGTTTCTTACTACCGTGCAGCACTCCTGTGGAAAACTACTAATGACGTATGCTGTCAGTTTCTAACTGGTAGATGGATGTTCAATGCATCACTTTAAAAAAAGAAGAAAAAAAATTCTCTGAAAGGACGAGGGTCAGCTATAATTCTCCCTTACCAAGACATCTCCATCGTTAACATCTGACTCGGTACTGGCATGGTCCATCGCTCAGTGTAGTAACGTCCTGGCCAGGCTGATTTTTTCTTTAAATGCAAAACTGTACTCACCGTTTCATTCTGACATTGACTGTAAAAATTTTTTAGAAACGAATTTGTCATAATACCTTGAATATAAGTCCTGTGAGAAGGTATAAAACCCTCGATTTAGTAATACAGCCTACATACGTAAACTGTGCCTTGGTAGCGCAGTAACGTTTGCCAGCCTATATCACGTTATCAAAATTCGTAAATACACAGCTCTTGCATTTCTCTGCGAGTGAAAGGCCTGGATAAAATACTGTCATGTGATTTAAAAGCATTGTGAAAAATATATGATATATTTCCAGGAATGTTTTATATCGAGGCTTCCTCGTACTCGTATTTAACACAAACGTATGTAGGTCATAATCAGCATGACACCGATATTGGACAGATTCATTTGCTAACCCCCACACTCATGTCCGCTGTTAGGCCATACTGACGCTTAACACATGAAAGCAGCATTAATTTCTATCTTTTAGTAGAGGAATTACTGATTCCTATTTCTCGATTAAAGGTAGGTTTTAAGTTACCGTAAGTACAGAGATTTTTTTGCTTTCTAATACAAATGTTTACTGATACTACTTTACAGACATATGAATGGGCATCACACTAGAGTTGAACTACATCTTATGTTCTAACCACTGGAGAAGACTTCATATTTGTGGCCGCCATCCTAGTTCCGTTTTCTTAACAAGAGAAATGTGTGACCTCGAACGTTCAGAACAGCATGACAACTTTCTTAGAATATAAATCGGCAAAACCGTTAGTGTACATCATTCTCATGCAAAACATATTCAGGGTCTAAAAGAGGAACTGTGGTAACGCAAAGAAGCAAAATATTCATATAATAGGACCAAACACACACAGAAGGCAACAAAATAATGCCTATTACCGAGAAGTGCTTCTCCAGGCAGTGTAAGCTCTACAATGTTGAAAACCACAATTAACGTTGAGAATTGGTCATTTAATCATCAGAATTCATTCTACGGTATGCAGTCAACTTTTTGCACCGAAGTAAAAGTATGTATTAAAATATGCTAGGCAAAAGACAGGTTTTGACAATAACACATCAGTTTTATTGTTTGGAAAAGTAGAGTTGTATATTGGACAGTTAGGATGGATGGATTGTGTTCAACGTTGAGTAGTACCTTCAATCAGATGTGCATAACGATCTGTTCTAAAAAAAAGGTCACTACATCGAAATGTGAGTGTGTTTGGTTCTATTATAACGATAATCTGTTTCTTCCCGACATTAGAGTTCCTCACATAGTCTTAAATTGTCTCTCACTGTAAGAAACGACGTTTTGTATGTGAATTGACCTCACCACTGATTGAGGTTAAATTTTGCATATAGATGCATAATTTAGTACGATAATTTGCATCTGAGAACACGCATTTCCTTTTTAAGTTATTCCAGATGGTTATGTAGCTATGTCTAATACTGTCCGACTGACATACTCTCGCTTCTTGAATGGTCTGATTGATCCGGTCAAGCTTATTTTATTGGGTGAGTTCGAATGATCCAATCCAACATCTGTATTGATTTCGAGGGAACTGCCTCATTCTATAAAGAAAAAGAAACAAAGAAAAAATTCAAGTTATTGATTTTATTTTTAGAAATTGAATATGACCGCTCCACCAGAGGAAGATCATGTACGCTAATGTCCAGTGATAGATGCAATTGGGGGACAGCAGCAGCTGCCATGCCTCCGAGTAACAGCTATAACTCGACAGTGCGCCATACACTAGGACGTTTATGTAACTTTTTCCTGAGTCATCAGTCTCGTGACTGGTTTGAAGCAGACCGTCACGAATTCCTCTCCTGTGCCAATCTCTTCATCTACACTTGCAGCCTACGTCCTCAATTATTTTCTGGATGTATTCCAAACTCTGTCTTCTCTGTAGTTTTTACCCTCTACATCTCACTCTAATACCATGGAAGATATTCATTGATGTCTACTCAGATGTCGTATTATCCTGTTCCTCCTTCTTGTCAGTATTTTAGATATATTCCTTTTCTGTCCACTACTGCGCAGAACAACCTCATTACTTACCTTATCAGTCAACCTGAGTTTCAGCATTCTTCTGTAGTACCACATCTCAAATTCTTCGATTCTCTTATGTTCCAGTTTATTTCCCAGTCCATGTTTCACTACCATACAACACTGTGCTCCAAACATACATTCTAAGAAATTTCTCCCTTGAAGTAAGGCCTATCTTTTATACAAGTAGACTTTGCCTGGCCAGTAATGCCGATCCCAGCTTTTAAATTGCAGCATGTTTGTACATATGTTATTACAAAGAAATTCTGTTAATGTATTTCGTGATTGTGACCATACAGTCAAATGCTTGACGCCAAGCCAGCATATCTTCATCAGATATCCAAGGATCATTTGAGTATATTCCATGGTAATTACACATCAACCGCAGTGCAGTTTTTCATGTCTTGGCGCACTTCACATATCTGGATCGTTTTGGTAATGCATCATTTGTGAAGAACGTTGTGATAACACATCCGACGTTTGTGAATGTGATAAAGGTTGTGTCCTTAAGTAGTTCAAGTCCGATTTTTGTGTCCTTCTTTCTCCGTTCTTCACGCGTTATTCTGCTGCCTAGGCAGAATTTCTTAATTTCATCTACTTCGTGGCCACAACTCTTGATTTTAAGTTTCTCGCTGTTCTAATTTCCACCAGTTAGCATTAGTTTCGTGTTTCTAAGATTCAATCTCAGTCCATATTCTGTACTCAATAGACTGTTTATTCCATTCTGCAGATCTACTAATTATTCTTCAATTTCACTGAAGATATCAATGTCATTAGTGAATCTTAACACAGATATTCTTACATTTTTAAACATATATAGATGAGCTTAATTGGTACGCTGCAGAGGCAGCATCCTAAGGTTGCTTCTGTGTAGGAGAATTTGGAACAAAATGCATAAGAACATGCTAGGGGTAATATTTTTATTTCGTTAAATGCAATGCTGTGGTAGCCAGTAAGGTGTGACCCTCACAGCTAAAGGACGACGAACAGGTGTGGTGAAGGTCTGTCGTGCGCCAGGGCCCCTAACGACACAGCATTAGCAGTTTACCCATTTATTGGTTTCTGTTTAACCACGGAATCAGCTTGTCTGTGGTGGTAATGATTACAGCAAAGTAGCAGGTAGGTTTAGGAAGTACTGTTGCGCCCACCTCGGCAGTCTCTCGAGGATGTTAGCGTAGTGAGGGTCGCCAGAACGGCGGAAGCGGCGCTGTGTCAAGTGACCAACCCTGCTCCTGGCAGACTTTGTCTATTTGGAAGTGACAGCCAACAGGACAACGACGCTTTTTACTAGGGTGCACCCGTGGACGCAGAAAAAAAGTGCCCTAGTAATCTCTAGCAACTGTGCACAGATGGTGCTGTATGTCCTGATATACATCACGGCCTCTCCACCTGAGGAAAGCCATCGACGCTCGGGTCGACGGCAGAAGCGCCTCTACCCGGACGAGTGACAACTCCAACCCCCCCCCCCCCCCCTGTTCGTTCCGCCACCATTCCACCCGCAGTGGGCAGAGATAATTAAATGCTCCAAGTCTCTACATCAGCGGAGAAGAGCTCACAAGAAAGACTTCTGCTACGTCGGATGCAGGATTGATTTGAGAAGCAGACTAGTATGAGCAAAGACGGCATTACAAGCTAAATAGGTTCTGTAGTATCAAACATAAGCCTTAGTACGGGGAATAAATTTCTGAGAATATACGTTTGGAGCACAGAACTACCTGGAAGTGAGCCACTGACTGTGAGATAATCGTAAAAGAGAGAATATAAAATTTTGAGACATGGTGTTACGAAAGTGGACTGGTAATATAAGAAATTAAGAGCTCCTCTTCAGAACTAGTGTGGACAGAAAAATCTGGAAACATACTGATTGCAATAAGGAATAAGATGAATTTTAATTTGCTGGAACATCAACGAATAACTTCATTGGTGCTAGAAGTACCCATAGAAGGCAAGAACTGTAGAGGAAGGCGAGAGCTGGAATATACCAAGCAATCTAAGTCCTGAGAGTAAAAGCTATTCTGACCTAAAGAGGCTGGAGAAGGAGATAAGCTCCTGGTGGGCCACATAAAACCAAACTGAGAAAAGATTAAAGAAATGTGGTGGAGAAAGGCCGATGTCTTTAAGGACTGGTCATTGCCATATTGATTCTGTCAACGCCTAAATTTACACTTTGGGACTAATCGCTCGGTTTTTCTGTTTACACCTCTTTTTACTGTCCATGGTGTGGCTAATTGGCCACTGTGATCATTAATGCGCGAAAATCAGCATGTTTAACTACGTTTTCTTTGCAATTCGCAATTCAGAGGCCTCTGACCTCTCTTCTGGTCCCTGGCTCATTGAAATTGATTTCTTGTCGAATTACGGAACATGTCAGTCCTGTTACGAGAACCACACTGGTCTTCCGAAGTATCAATTGTGTTGAATACAGCTTGCTCTTTACGTTCGTGAGACAGAACTCTGACTGACCCTGTGCGTCTGGAATACCTGGGAGACAGTGCCAAACTATTGCGTAGTATTGTACATGCATACGCGATATCGTAACCGATACATGGATAGATGGCAGACAATATTGAAAGCAGAAAGTATGTTGTTCATAATGGAAAGGCGATCGTCAGGCTGAAAGTGGTGCTCGGCGTATATCATGGTAATGTGATACGGCCGCTGCTTTTCGCGATATATGCATACGATTATGATGGTTGCTCACAGACGTTGCAGTTTTATACAATGACGTGGCAAAGTTAAACATTTTGTTTAATGCAGATTAACATGGGTACGACTGACGCCAGGGACATAGATTATCCACTAAACGTAAATTCGTCAATTCATGAAACATATGAATTATGCAGGAAGAGAATCCTCCCACACCAGATCAACGAAGCGGCTGTGGTGACTTTTCAGGCTTTAATAGTTGTTATAATGAGGTGGCCTGTTGACAAACAGCAGCTGTATAAATTAGTAACGGGGCCAAATACAGGGCGATTCAAAAGGAACACCACAACTTTAAAAATGTGTATTTAATGAAATTAATTAATAAGTAATTAATAAATAAGAAATAATAAATAAATAAATAAGTAATAAGAATAATTAATGAAATATAATATAACCTTCTGTTATACATCATTACAACGAGTATTTAAAAAGTTTTTTTTCACTCAAAAACAAGTTCAGAGATGTTCAATATGGCCCCCTCCAGACATTCGAGCAATATCAACCCGATACTCCAACTCGTTCCACACTCTCTGTAGCATATCAGGAGCAACAGTTTGGATAGCTGCTGTTATTTCTCGTTTCAAATCATCAATGTTGGCTGGGAGAGGTGGCCGAAACACCATATCCTTAACGTACCCCCATAAGAAAAAATCGCAGGGGGTAAGATCAGGGCTGCTTGGAGGCCAGTGATGAAGTGCTCTGTCAAGGGCTGCCTGGCGGCCGATCCATCGCCTCGGGTAGTTGACGTTCAGGTAGTTATGGACAGATAAGTGCCAATGTGGTGGCGCTCCATCCTGCTGAAATATGAATTGTTGTGCTTCTTGTTCGAGCTAAGGGAACAGCCAATTCTCTAACATCTCCAGATACTGTAGTCCAGTTACAGTAGCACCTTCGAAGAAAAAGGGACCAAAAACATTATTGGCTGAAATGGAACAGAAAACGTTCACCTTAGGCGAGTCACGTTCATACTGAGTTGTTTCCCGCGGATTCTCAGTGTCCCATATACAGACATTGTGACGGTTGACTTTCCCGTTAGTGTGGAAAGTTGCTTCATCACTAAACACAATCTCTGAAACGAAAGATTCATCTGTTTCCATTTGAGCAAGGATAAAATCACAGAAATCGATTCTTTTAATCTTATCAGCTGCAGACAGTGCTCGAACCAATTTCAGACGATAAGGTTTCATAACTAACCATTTTTGTAGGACTCTCCATACAGTTGATTGTGGAATTTGCAGCTCTCTGCTAGCTCTGCGAGTCGATTTTCCTGGGCTGCGAACAAATGCTTGCTGGATGCGTGCTACATTTTCATCACTCGTTCTCGGCCGTCCAGAACTTTTCCCTATGCACAAACAACCATTCTCTGTAAACTGTTTATACCAACGTTTAATACACCCCCTATCAGGAGGTTTAACACCATACTTCGTTCGAAATGCACGCTGAACAACTGTCGTCGATTCACTTCTGCCGTACTCAATAACACAAAAAGCTTTCTGTTGAGCGGTCGCCATCTTAGCATCAACTGAAGCTGACGCCTAGTCAACAGCGCCTCAAGCGAACAAATGTACAACTAAATGATACTTTATAGCTCCCTTAATTCGCCGACAGATAGTGTTTAGCTTTGCCTTTTGTTGTTGCGGAGTTTTAAATTCCTAAAGTTGTGGTATTCTTTTTGAATCACCCTGTATTATTAGGCAACAGCCACGTCAGAAACATATGAAGACACAGATTAACAACAATTTACAATTATTGACGCAGAGTTTTTATAGAGTTCAATGTCCAGTTGTACTGACAATCTTTAAACAGTGGTGTGACCCTGTATCATGACTGAGATCACTTGTGTAATATCCAGTTTCACTCTTCTTATGGCAGCTGTAGATGGTTCCGAGGACAGTCGCTGGGACATTGTAATGATACTGCCTGTCCACTGTCTTAAGATACTCTCTCATGCAAACTAGAGCTCTGGGTCTGCTTATGTTTACGTTTGGGGAATTAATACCCTTAGAACTCTCGAGTTGGTGTGACGTAAAGTGGATCTGTAACATAGACCTTCTCGTGTGTCTGTCCTCTCTAGAAACTAACCTGAATGATTGTAAGAAAATGAAACGCCTACAGCCGTCCTTATGATCTTATTTATTGTGTAGCTACCAGTTTCGGCGCTTCAGTGCCCCATCATCAGGCCGTAGTTGATGCTGAAGAGGTTAACACGATCCTTATATACACCGCATCAGTGACCAACATAGCGTGCACCGCAGGGTATCTGTAAATTTTGATGTCAGCACTCGAACCACTGATCATTCATCATGACAATCGATTCTCCATTATGAGCAACATATTTTCCTTTCCAAGGTTGTCTTCTGTCTGTTCACGTATCGATTAGAATTTTCTTTCAGTGGTAAACGGCCGTGGTCCCCAAGATCTCCAATCAGGGAAGCGTCCTGGGACCTCTACTGTTCCTGATCTATATAAATGACCTGGGTGACAATCTGAGCAGTTCTCTTAGACTGTTCGCAGATGATGCTGTAATTTACCGTCTAGTAAGGTCATCCGAAGACCAGTATCAGTTGCAAAGCGATTTAGAAAAGATTGCTGTATGGTGTGTCAGGTGGCAGTTGACGCTAAATAACGAAAAGTGTGAGATGATCCACATGAGTTCCAAAAGAAATCCGTTGGAATTCGATTACTCGATAAATAGTACAATTCTCAAGGCTGTCAATTCAACTAAGTACCTGGGTGTTAAAATTACGAACAACTTCAGTTGGAAGGACCACATAGATAATATTGTCGGGAAGGCGAGCCAAAGGTTGCGTTTCATTGGCAGGACACTTAGAAGATGCAACAAGTCCACTAAAGAGACAGCTTACACTACACTCGTTCGTCCTCTGTTAGAATATTGCTGCGCGGTGTGGGATCCTTACCAGGTGGGATTGACGGAGGACATCGAAAGGGTGCAAAAAAGGGCAGCTCGTTTTGTATTATCACGTTATAGGGGAGAGAGTGTGGCAGATATGATACACGAGTTGGGATGGAAGTCATTACAGCATAGACGCTTTTCGTCGCGACGAGACCTTTTTACGAAATTTCGGTCACCAACTTTCTCTTCCGAATGCGAAAATATTTTGTTGAGCCCAACCTACATAGGTAGGAATGATCATCAAAATAAAGTAAGAGAAATCAGAGCTCGAACAGAAAGGTATAGGTGTTCGTTTTTCCCGCTCGCTGTTCGGGAGTGGAATAGTAGAGAGATAGTATGATTGTGGTTCGATGAACCCTCTGCCAAGCACTTAAATGTGAATTGCAGAGTAGTCATGTAGATGTAGATGTAGATGTAACCCGAATTATGTTTCGCTTGAGTCGTAGGAAACGTTGTGCTCTACTCTGTAGGCTAAATCCCTTATTTTCTGGAGGATACAGCAAGATAATTACAGGATGTCCCACGAGGAATGGTCATTATTCAAGAATATGACCCGAACGACCATTTGAAACAGAAAATTTCATATGAAAAAATGCCCTATTCGGAATGGTTTCCGAGCTATAACATACGAGGTTTTTCCAGAAGGTAAGTTCTGATCGGTCGTGAAATAGAAACCACAGTGAAAACCATAAACGTTTTGTTTGCAACAGTTAGGTACACCTTCCACCTACGTCTCTACATTGTCGCCGCTCCAACTGCGAGTTTTGTCGTAGTGTTGTATCAACTTTCTATTATCCTCGTCATAGAAAGCAGCCGCCTGTGCTTCCGGCCAGTTATCTGCACTGATCTGCAGCTCGTTGTCTGTGGAAAAATTGTATCTTCATAGCCAGCGGTCCTTGTGAGCAGAGATGAGACTCAGTGGGTACCAACTGAAGACTGTATTGTGGGTGATCAAACACTTCTCATCGGAAACGCTGCAGGAGCGTCTTCATAGTCCCCACAGTGTGCGGCCGAGAATTGGCATGAAGAAGGAACTGCTCGACAGTTGTGTTATGTGGGCTGCGTGACACAGGCGAAATCTCTAACCAGGCCCTCACACTTAGCGGAAGACGATTTTTCCTACGCATCTATACGTGCTAAATGTTCACTCTAAACTGAAAAGAGCGACGCGATACGATCGACGGTCTTACTACAGACACTGCCCAAAACATCTGAGCAAAGCTTTACCGGATTTTCCCGGTGGTTTCCATTTCGCGACCGATCGGAACTTACTTTCTGGACAACCCTCGTATTTAATGTGCGTTGTTATTTTCTGTATTTTTCAGTATATTGTTGTTCTGTGTATCCCAGTAGTGTAGAACAAGTTGAGAGAAACTACCCCGAACTGGTTTACGATACATTTCTAAATTACATAGAATGCGTGTCAGACGAGCTTCTCAATATTCTCTCCCTCTCATCGCGCGAACTATTAGTCCTAGAGAAAAAATGACCAGGAAATTTATAGTAGGAAACTTAATTTACCTTAATTTAGTAACGCGCCATGTTTTCGCTGGATACTGCAGCTTCCGAATTATTCAACAAAAATTTGCAAAAGTGACATTGAATATCCTCTACATCGGAAACCATCCAGACTAGGCCGTATGTCGATATGTAGTTTTTTACTCCAAATGGGCTTTCCTGTCATGTACCTCCATTTTAACCATTTGTTCTGCGACACCCTGTATAATGCAGTGCACATAAATGGAAGAAGAGATCCGCTATTTTTTAACTTTGCCATCGGCGACAGACATAGTATTCTGTCACAACCGTTAAGTATCCATGAGTTTCTGTCTTGAGTTATTTAACGTGGAATGACCGCGTCTCGGTCGGGAACACAGTTTTAATCTGCCAGGAAGTTTCCTATCAGCGCACACTCCGCTGCAGAGTGAAAATCTCATTCTGGAAACATTCCCCAGGCTGTGGCTAAGCCATGTCTCCGCAGTATCCTTTCTTTCAGGAGTGATACTTCTGCAATTTTCGCAGGAGAGCTTCTGTAAAGTTTGGAAGGTAGGAGACGAGATACTGGCAGAAGTAAAGCTGTGAGTACCGGGCATGAGTCGTGCTTCGGTAGCTCAGATTTTAGAGCACTTGCCCGCGAAAGGCAAAGGTCCCGAGTTCGAGTCTCGATCGGGCACACAGTTTTAATCTGCCAGGAAGTTTCATCCATAGGTGTTTATCACAGTTGTGGCGAAGTAATTTTGAGCAAACTCGGTGGGCAGGTCGAACACCACTGTATAACTGTAGACGGTACGTGACAAGAGTGTGACTATTGTCTCGAATATTTACGGAACGATCAGACCAGAACAGTGTCCGGTCATACACTTCTGACTACCGACAGTGTTAGTCAGATTGCCAATGAAAACTACTTAAGCCCGCAACAACGTTACGGTTAACTGTGGCGTGTTACTTCACGCCTTTTGGTAGCAAGTAATGTGGCTAAGCTGGTTCGCTGCAAGCCAACAAGTTTATATGGTACAAACGTGAAGAAGAAGATCCCGTTCTTTAGCGCAGTATGTTTAGCTCTGATACATACCTTTTCAGCAAGCTTGTGAAGAATCCGCCGCCGGTAACACAATGTAAAAGATTCTTAAAAATATTTGTCACCAAAACCGACAAACAGTATTCGTCTACTCCGATCAATAATAGTACAAGATTGGCAAGCTGAGAATCGCTGGCTGCAGGACGTAATTTCGAAACCAACAAGTTGGTCACACAAAATGAAAAATGGTAGGTGTCATAGTGACTCTACTGCAGTAAAGTTCAATTAAAAGTTCTAGTCTTCCGTCAACGCATGAAGTTATGATTCATCAAAAGGTTTAAATTATTCCGCCTAGGTACGGGGTTAAGGATCTCTTGGAACAATCTACAGTCAACGTACTATAAGAACAATTTAAGCTCGGTTTCTGACATCCACTACCACGAAGACTGGTCCGGCGGCGGCCACACAGTGACTCAGGCCGTTGTCAATAGCAGCGGCGACTGCTCGGCGGCAGAAACGCCTCGGAACGAACTGCCGGTTGATGCGGACGTTTCCCTTTACATTCTCCACTACTAGAACTGGAGAGGGCTATTCGAAATCTGACTCTTTGAGAGTCGCCACCTATTCAGCTAGTTGTCGGACAAGCTGATAGTGGGAAAAATGGGGTATTCAAGTTGCGAATAAATGGAGGGCCTTACCAATTCCGGCGTAGGCTTCACAATCTCCAGAAAGCCTTAGTCGGAACTGGGCCATTGTCTGTCTCTGAGAATGTTGTCCCAGTCGAAAACTAAAATTTTATGCATGTGAATGGTCTGTAAATGTTGTATGTGTACCTATGTGTTACTGAACAAATTGAACTGTTGTCGTATGCCGACGGACGACCGTGCAGCGGCCTAAATACTGTCCAATGGCTAGGTATCTTGGGGTCTCTTGTTCGTCTTGTGTGCTGCCGAAGAAAGTAGGTCGTAACGTTGTCTGGCGGCGCTCCTAGGGCTGCCTAGTAGGAAACAGGATATCGACTATTCGGCGAAAAGTGGTTGCCTCGAATGCGGCCAACCCCTTTTGCCTGGGCGTCTGATGTGTTATCGACCACATATGCGTATCATCGCTACGTATTAGATTCACAGTAGCATTGTTCGCGTTACTCAGACTATTCGTTATACGTTTTTTACTCGAATGTTTCTTAATTAGTGGTCTAATGGATAGCAATAATTTAAACAGAAACAACGACCTTTAATTCTTATATTATTAGTCTCAAGTCCTATTACTAATGAAAACCGGTTTTCAAATATCACAAAGTACAATTGTTGACTATATATGCTTATCTATTTTGCCTATATCTGCATGTACATGGATACTCTGCAGATGATATTTAGATGCCTGGAAGAGGGTTCATTGAATCACCTTCACAATTCTCTGTTATTCCAGTCTCGTATAGTGCGCGGGAAGATCGAACACCTATATTTTTACGTACGAGATTTCCCTTATTTTATCATGGTAATCGGTTCTCCCTCTGTAGGTCAGCGTCAACAACATATTTTCGCATTTGGCGGAGAAATTTGGTCGCTGGAATTTCGTGAGAAGCGTCTTCCGCAACGAGTAACGCCTTTGTTTTAAAGATGTCCATCCCAAAACCTATAATATTTCAGTGACACTCCCCTATTTCGCGATAATCCGAAACGTGTTGCCCTTCTTCAAACTTTTTCGATGTTCTCTTTCTATCCTAGACGGGCAAGCTTATTGTATGCGGTCTCCTTAGTAGCTCTGTTACATTTTCTATGAGTCCTGTCAATAGAATGCAGTCTTTGGTTAGTCTTCTCAACAACATTTTCTATATGCTCCTTCGAATTTAAGTTGTTCGCAATTGTAATTCCTAGGTATTTAGTCAAATTTATGTCCTTTACACTTGACAGATTAATCGTGTAACCGCAGTTCAACGGATACCTTTTAGCATTCCTGTGCATGGCCTCTCACTTTTAGTTATTTAGGGTCAATTTCCCATTTTCACACCATACTATTTTTTATAAATCGTTTTACAGTTTATTTTGATCTTCTAATGAGTTTACTAGTCGATAAACGACAGCGTCATCTGAAAACAACGTAAGACAGCTGCTCAGATTGTGTCCCAAATCGCTTATATAGATAAGGAGCAGCAAACTACCTTTTGGAACGCTAGCAATCACTTCTGTTTTACTCGATGACTGTCCGCCAGTTATTACGAACCGTGACCTCTCTAACAGGAATTCACGAATACAGTCACATAATTGAGACAATACCCCGTAAGCACTCTATTTTACTACATGCCGCTTGTGTGGTACAGTGTCAAATGCCTCCCGGAATTCCAGGAACACAGAATCAATTTGAAATCACTTGTCAATTGCGCTTAACACTTTGTGCGATTAAAGAGCTAGCTGTGTTTCACAAAAACGATGTTTTCTAAATCCGTGTTGATTGTGTGTCAGTAGACCGTTTCCATCCAGGTACACCACATACGTTCTACAATCCTGCTACATATCGACGTTAATGATATGAGCCTGTAATTTAGTGGACTGCTCCTACTACCCTTCTTGAAAATTGGTGTGAACTGTGCAGCTTTCCAGTCTTTGGGTATGGATCTTTCGTCGAATGAACAGTTGTAAGAGATTTTAAAGTATGGAGCTATTGCATCAGCATACTCTGAAAGGAACGTAATTGGTGTACAGACTGGACCAGAAACTTGCTTTTATTGATTTATTTAATTCGCTTCACTACTCCGAGGATATCTTCTTCTACGCTACTCATGTTGGCAGTTGTTCTTGATTCGAATTCTGGAATATTTACTTCTTCTCTTGGGAAGCCATTTCGGAAGTCTGTGTTTAGTAACCCTGCTTTGACAGCATTGTCATCGCTCAGAGAAGTCATTGACTGTATCTTACCTCTTGCATACTTCACATTAGACCAGAATCTCTTTGGATTTTCTGCTAGGTTTAGGGACAAAGATATCATCCTAGACAGTTACGTCCGGATGTTTGTTCTTATAGAACTCGACATGTTTCTGCGACAGAAAGCCACACACGACGCAGTAGCACATCTTCTAAAGAAAGGAATATCATGTAATCCATCCGCTCATTTGACCATTGTTCTCTTTGTCCCGTCATCATATATTTCCTCCCGATCACAAAGGCGTTCAATGTACTCTTTCCACCTATACACTCTCGCCTGTACAACTAACAGTGGAGTTCTCTTGCACACTTAATATTAACGCCTTAGCTTTTAATTTCACCATAGCTTGTTTTGATTTTTCTAAATGATAAATCAGTCTTTCCGACAGTTATAAGTTTTTCGATTTCTTCATATTTTTCATGCAGTCATTCCGCATTGGCTTTCCTGTACTTCCTATTTATTTCATTCCTAAATGACTTGTATTTATGTATTCTTAAGTTTCCCTGAAAATGTTTGTACAACCTTCTTTCGTCGATTAACAGACGTATTTCTTCGTCAAACCATGCTCTGTTCCCAGTTATCTTACATATATCTTTGTTTTTCTTTTCATTTTCTATACTGTCCTTTTTAGTGATGTCCATTCCTCTTCAACGGAACTGCATTCTAAGCTATTCATTACCGCACTATCTATAGCCTCAGAAAAGTCAAGCGTATCTCTTCATACCTCATTACTTCCGTACCTCACTTCTTCACACATTGATTCTTTCATGATTAGTCACCTATTCTTCAGGCTTCTCTTCATCATTACTAATTCTTGATCTGAGTCAATATCTGCTCGTGAGTGTGCCTTATATTTCTGATTGCGGAATCGCTGCCAGACCATGATGTGGTCAAACTGGA
Source organism: Schistocerca gregaria (assembly GCF_023897955.1). Taxonomy (NCBI): domain Eukaryota; kingdom Metazoa; phylum Arthropoda; class Insecta; order Orthoptera; family Acrididae; genus Schistocerca; species Schistocerca gregaria. Next base: position 256,118,258 of record NC_064926.1, read on the forward strand.
ATCTTCCCGTATCTCCCTACCTTTTCCAAGTAATCCTCCTCCTTTAGTGATCCTTGAACAGAATATTCGCCATTAATAGCTGAAGATAATTGCAGAATTCAATTACTCTTTATCCTCCCTCAATCCTGCTACAAAGCCAATATTCTCCCGTAACCCTTTATTCTATCCCTTCTCTTGGATCTTCAAATGGCTCTAAGACTATGGGACAACATCAGAGGTCATCAGTCCCCTAGGACTTAGAACTACTTAAACCTAACTAAACTAAGGATATCACACACGTCCATGCCCGAGGCAGGATTAGAACCTGCGACCGTACCGGCAGCGCGGTTCCAGACTGTAGCGCCTAGAACCGCACGGCCACAGCGGCTAGCTGGCTTCTTAGATATTCATGTCAGTCCTCCACGACTAATAAATTTTAATCTCCATTGGCGTACTGAATTACCTGTTCAACGTCCTGATATTCTATCTCTCTCTCTTCATTCTCTGCTTTCGACGTTGACATATTTACCTGACTACTGTTGTCGTTGTTGGTTTGCTGTCGATTCTGAAGAGAACAACCCCAATTCTTAACTATTTACAGGGACTCACTCTCAGCTCTACCTTACAATTCATAACTAATCACAACTCCATTACACCATTTTCTGCTGCTGTTGGTATTACCTTATGCTCCTCTGACCGTAAAGTCTTGTCTTATATCGATTTCATTGGAGTGGCGCCGAGTATGTTTAGATTGAACCTTAGTATTTCCCTTTTCAGATTTTTTAACTTCCCTACCACCACCGGCCTGCTTCAGACACTGACACAGCATTGTGTCGATTGGCTGTGTATCCAAGGAAGTTTCCTATTACACAAAATTACTTATTAGTGAGAAGTAAGAGCACCAAGTAGGTGCCAATTTTGTGTCAACTCTTCCATGCCATAGAGCTGTTAGTAAGGACGTAACAATTTCGGTACTTTGCTTAAAGTGAAGCAACGCGTTGCTGGCCAGTAGATAACTTCATGACTCAGTACGTTACCTTCTCGAGTAAATTTATTGATTGGAGGGATGAGGGATCTATTGGTGAATGAGCCTCGTAGCAGTTTTTCTTTCTATTGATGACAGATTCTGCGATTCAGAGACTCGCTATTTTGGATGATACTGTATTAATGTGCTGACGTTTACGCAGTTATCAGTGTAACCAAAAGACTTTTGATCTTCCAAGATATTATTCCATAGAGATGGCGTAGGAGGCCCTCTTGATACGTGCGAAGTCCTAGGATGTCGGCGTTCCGACCCACATGAAACAATTTTTATTAATTGCTCATTTAGCCTGACCGGATTGCAGCCTTAAGGTTCTCTTTTACATCTGACGAGGATCAACAAAAAAATGGTTCAAATGGCTCTGAGCACTATGGGACTTAACATCTGTGGTCATCAGTCCCCTAGAACTTAGAACTACTTTAACCTAACTAACCTAAGGACATCACACACATCCATGCACGAGGCAGGATTCGAACCTGCGACCGTAGCAGTCACGCGGCGAGGAACAACACTTACCAAGCATATTACAAACTTATTCAATGACAACAACAATGATAATAATAATCAAAATATCCACGGGTGTACTGCCGGTCTATAGTGTCCAACGGGCACAATATTTCGGCGATCAAACATGTCGCCATCATCTGGTGAACTGACGGACTGAGCTCGTGTGAACGTGCCGGCACGGAGATCCGTACGCTATGGCTGCTCAGGGGGAACTGGGTTCGGTCGCGGCGGCGGCCGATTTAAATACCCTCCACCCGCGGCGCGCTCCCTCCGCCGTCCGCGCCCCGCGCCACGGTCTCGCGGTGGAACAGATTGCGACGGCGTCTGAGATGACGTCGGTGTGATGGCTCTGTCCGCCGTGGTCGTCACACCTATGCGTTTGCTCGATTTACTCTTGATTAACCCAATCGCTGGTTTCCAAGCCTTGCTAAGATTATAGCCACAGTCACGGTTTATGAGGTCGTCATTGGTGCGAATTTCGATGGCCTCTCTAACAACGCTGTCCCAGTATCTCGACGTCTGTACCAGAATCCTCGTGCGGTCATACTCCATAGCGTGATTTTCCGACAAACAATGTTCAGCGACCGCCGACTTGCTCGGATACATTAGTCGAGTGTGCCTCTGGTGTTCACGGCATCGATCCTCGGCAGTACGCATCGTCTGACCAATATACGACTTGCCACATCGATACGGAATCTGGTACACGCCAGCCTTCCTCAAACCGAGGTCATCTTTGGCGCTCCCCACCAGTGCACGAGTTTTATTCGGAGGACAAAACACAGTTTCGACCCGGTGTTTCTTCAGAATGCGGGCGATTTTCCCCGAGAGTGCGCCTGTGTATGGAATAAATGCAGTGCCTACCTCCTCCCTCGTGACTTCATCCATATCACCAGGTTGTGCTGCAGTGGTTGGGCGGAGAGCACGTTGGATCTGCCACTCTGAGTACCCATTTTTTCGAAACATAGTTCTCAGATGTTCCAATTCCTGGGGTAGACTCTCTGTGTCAGTCAGAGATAGTGCGCGCCCTAAGTACTAGAGTTTTAAGTACCCCATTCCTCTGTGAAGGGTGGTGGCAGCTGTCTGCGTGCAAATACAGATCAGTGTGTGTTGTCTGGAATCAAATATCAGCAGCAAAGAGAGGGCGGCCATTCGTGATCTGCGGGAACGCTCTGAAATTGTTGTCTTACCGGCTGACAAAGGCAATGCTACAGTTGTTGTCTCCCGTAAGGACTACACTGATAAGATGCAGAGCCTGCTAAATGACGATTCCTACCGGAAGATCAGCGTTGACCCTACAAAGAAGGTGGAGAACAAGACGAGGGTTCTTCTCAAGGACGCAGATTTACTGGAGGGTGACGCTAAGAAATTGTTACCCCAAGGTCCGGTACCGCCTAGACTATATGGACTCCCGAAGGTTCACAAAGAGGGGGTACCATTACACCCCATTGTCAGCAACATCAGGGCACCTACATATTTGTTGGCCAAATACCTGACGGGAATATTAAGTCCTTATGTGGGTAAATGCCCTCATCACATCCGTAATTCCGTGGATTTTGTTAAAAGCCTTGATAGCTTCAGGTTGGATGAGTCAGATATCATGGTGAGTTTTGACGTCTTTTCCTTGTTTACAAGGGTACCCCTGCGAGAGTCGCTAGAGTTGATTGGTCAGAGGTTTGACGAGAATACCACTGAACTTTTTAGGCATGTCTTGACTTCCACGTATTTTCTTTTTAATGGAGAATACTACGAACAAACGGAGGGAGTCGCCATGGGTAGCCCACTCTCACCGGTGGTGGCGAATTTGTACATGGAGAACTTCGAGGAGGAAGCCCTGTCGTCATCCGAATGGAAACCTACTTGCTTTTTCCGTTACGTGGACGACACGTTCGTCATCTGGCCACATGGTATGGATAAACTCCTTGACTTCCTTACACATCTAAACTCCATACACCCCAACATCAAATTCACTATGGAGACTGAAAAGGAGGGTAAATTACCTTTCCTTGACGTCTTGGTCAGGAGAAGGGCTGACGGCACCCTAGGTAATGGGGTGTATCGATAGACAACACACACTGATCTGTATTTGCACGCAGACAGCTGCCACCACCCTTCACAGAGGAATGGGGTACTTAAAACTCTAGTACTTAGGGCGCGCACTATCTCTGACTGACACAGAGAGTCTACCCCAGGAATTGGAACATCTGAGAACTATGTTTCGAAAAAATGGGTACTCAGAGTGGCAGATCCAACGTGCTCTCCGCCCAACCACTGCAGCACAACCTGGTGATATGGATGAAGTCACGAGGGAGGAGGTAGGCACTGCATTTATTCCATACACAGGCGCACTCTCGGGGAAAATCGCCCGCATTCTGAAGAAACACCGGGTCGAAACTGTGTTTTGTCCTCCGAATAAAACTCGTGCACTGGTGGGGAGCGCCAAAGATGACCTCGGTTTGAGGAAGGCTGGCGTGTACCAGATTCCGTGTCGATGTGGCAAGTCGTATATTGGTCAGACGATGCGTACTGTCGAGGATCGATGCCGTGAACACCAGAGGCACACTCGACTAATGTATCCGAGCAAGTCGGCGGTCGCTGAACATTGTTTGTCGGAAAATCACGCTATGGAGTATGACCGCACGAGGATTCTGGTACAGACGTCGAGATACTGGGACAGCGTTGTTAGAGAGGCCATCGAAATTCGCACCAATGACGACCTCATAAACCGTGACTGTGGCTATAATCTTAGCAAGGCTTGGGAACCAGCGATTGGGTTAATCAAGAGTAAATCGAGCAAACGCATAGTTGTGACGACCACGGCGGACAGAGCCATCACACCGACGTCATCTCAGACGCCGTCGCAATCTGTTCCACCGCGAGACCGTGGCGCGGGGCGCGAACGGCGGAGGGAGCGCGCCGCGGGTGGAGGGTATTTAAATCGGCCGCCGCCGCGACCGAACCCAGTTCCCCCTGAGCAGCCATAGCGTACGGATCTCCGTGCCGGCACGTTCACACGAGCTCAGTCCGTCAGTTCACCTGATGATGGCGACATGTTTGATCGCCGAAATATTGTGCCCGTTGGACACTATAGACCGGCAGTACACCCGTGGATATTTTGATTATCAAATACGCCGGGAGAAACTCAAGAATCACAACAATGATAATAATAATTATTATTTATAAATTATAGAGCGCAGCAAGCAGTCGTTCTTCTTTTTATTTCCAGGTTTAATTTGGCAAATCCAGATTTCGGCTAGTGCTTAGTCATTCTGAAGGCTAATAAAGACCAGAAATACATGGTCAGGCAATACGATAAAAAGTTACAACTCCTGGCATAACCTATATGGCTTATACATTAGATTAAATACAACTGTTTTCAAATCTCTATGCATGTCAATTCCCTGTTGTTCGGGCGTCAGTCACTGTTCTTTGAATACTGCTGTATAAAGAAGGTAGGGTGAGTGCAGAACACATCGATTGGTTTTATGGCGCCCTCTATGTGAACTACGTAAAATATAACATTTAAAGGAAAATAAGAGAACTTCAACTTTGCATAGGAATTACATAAAGTAGCACATAAAATTATTTATACTGCTGTTCGACTTATTTCCACATTTGCCAGTAAACATAGAAAATATAAGAACTTCCAGGTTCACTCCATGTGAGTCAGTTGTTTTAGTCTTTAAATACATATGTAACGTGTTATGGTTAAAATGTTCTTTTTATTTATTTACAGGAGACAAGGATGCAAATGCTATATGTAACTATTAGAATTGATCTGACTTAAATGTTTTTGTGTTTGTATTATTTTTTCTCGTTATTTAAACATCATGACAGTAATGTTGTTCCTCCAATTTACTGAATAGTTCGTAGATGGCGCCAAATGTCAGCAAGATGGTTGGTAGGTGTGACTTGGCATTCCGTTACAGATACTATATATAATTTATAAATGGCTGTGTGGACCGACATTCCTAATGGAAGGTAACCTGATAATAATAATAATAATAATAATAATTACTATTATAAGAACAATGATTACAATAATAATAATAACTGAGATTAACTACAATAGTAATAATAGTAAAGGGTATTTACACTGAGACGACTGTTATGGGATATTGATGTGCTCATATGCTCATGGCGGTAGTATATCGTTCACAAGATATAAAGGCAGTACTTTGGGGACGCTGTCATTTTTAGTCAGGTGTTTCATATTAAAATAATCCCACCCCGATTATTGGCCCAGAACGGGACTTATCAGACTTTGAACGCGATATGGTATTTGGAGCTACAGAGTGTTTCAAAAATGACCGGTATATTTGAAACGGCAATACAAACTAAACGAGCAGCGATAGAAATACACCGTTTGTTGCAATATGCTTGGGACAACAGTACATTTTCAGGCAGACAAACTTTCGAAATTACAGTAGTTACAATTGTCAACAACAGATGGCTCTGCGGTCTGGGAAACTCTATAGTACGATATTTTCCACATATCCACCATGCGTGGCAATAATATGGCGTAGTCTCTGAATGAAATTACCCGAAACCTTTGACAACGTGTCTGGCGAAATGGCTTCACATGCAGATGAGATGTACTGCTTCAGCTGTCCAATTGTTTTTGGATTCTGGCGGTACACCTGGTCTTTCAAGTGTCCCCACAGAAAGAAGTCACAGGGGTTCATGTCTGGCGAGTAGGGAGGCCAATCCACGCCGCCTCCTGTATGTGTCGGATAGCCCAAAGCAATCACACGATCATCGAAATATTCATTCAGGAAATTAAAGACGTCGGCCGTGCGATGTGGCCGGGCACCATCTTGCATAAACCACGAAGTGTTCACAGTGTCGTCTAAGGCAGTTTGTACCGCCACAAATTCACGAAGAATGTCCAGGTAGCGTGATGCAGTAATCGTTTCGGATCTGAAAAATGGGCCAATGATTCCTTTGGAAGAAATGGCGGCCCAGACCAGTACTTTTTGAGGATGCAGGGACGATGGGACTGCAACATGGGGCTTTTCGGTTCCCCATATGCGCCAGTTCTGTTTATTGACGATCCTGTCCAGGTAAAAATAAACTTCGTCAGTAAACCAAATGCTGCCCACACGCATATCGCCGTCATCAATCCTGTGCACTATATCGTTAGCGAATGTCTCTCGTGCAGCAATGGTAGTGGCGCTGAGGGGTTTCCGCGTTTGAATTTTGTATGGATAGAGGTGTAAACTCTGGCGCATGAGACGATACGTGGACGTTGGCGCCATTTGGACCGCAGCTGCAACACGGCGAACGGAAACCCGTGGCCGCTGTTGGATCACCTGCTGCACTAGCTGCTCGTTGCCCTCTGTTGTTGCCTACGTGGTCGCCCTACTTTTCCAGCACGTTCATCCGTCACGTTCCCAGTCCGTTGAAATTTTTCAAACAGATCCTTTATTGTATAGCTTTTCGGTTCTTTGGTTACATTAAACCTCCGCTGAAAACTTCGTCTTGTTGCAACAACACTGTGTTCTAGGCGGTGGAATTCCAACACCAGAAAAATCCTCTGTTCTAAGGAATAAACCATGTTGTCCACGACACACTTGCGTTGTGAAGAGCACACGCTTACAGCAGAAAGACGAGGTACAGAATGGCGCACCCACAGACTGCGTTGTCTTCTATATCTTTCACATCACTTGCAGCGTCGTCTGTTGTTGAAAATTGTAACTACTGTAATTTCGAAAGTATGTCCGCCTGAAAATGTACTGTTGTCCCAAGCATATTGCAACAAACGGTGTATTTCTATCGCTGCTCGTTTAGTTTTTGTTGCCGTTTCAAATATACCGGTCATTTTTGAAACACACTGTATAAGCATGGGCTATTACGTTTCGGAAATCGTTACGGATTTCTGTGTTCGGAGATCCAAAGTGTCAAGAGTATGCCGAGATATGCTAGATATCAGGCATTACCTGCCAAGGCAGTGACAGACGGTCTTCACTTAATGACTGCGAGCAGCGGAGTTAGCGAAGAACTATTAGTGATAACAGAGAAGCAACACTGCGTGAAATAAAAGCAGAAATCAATGTTGGACGTAAGACGAACGTAAGCAAAATTCTGCATTAATGGGCAATGGCAGCAGACGGTCGAGACGAGTGCCTTTGCTAACAGCACAATACCGCCTGCAACGCCTCGTAACCATATGGATTGGACCCTAGAATACGAGGAAATACCCTAGAATACTGGAAAACTGTAACCTGGCCAGACGAGCCCTGATTTCAGTTGATAAGAGCTGATGGTAGGCTTCGAGTATGGCGTAGACCCTTCAAAGCCATGGACTCAATTTGTCAATAGGGTACTGTGCAAGCTGGTAGTGGCTTCATAATGGAATGGGCTGTGTTTGGGTGGAATAGACTGGGTTCTCTGGTCCAACTGAAAAGTTCACCCTCTGCCAGCCACTTAAGTGTTATTTACAAAGTAGCCATGTAGTAAATCACTGAATGGAATCAGTTATGTTCTGCTGTTTGGAGACTATTTGCAGCCATTCATGGACTCCAAGATCCCAAACATCGATGTGATATTTATGGATGACAATACGCTATGTCACTGGACCGAACCCGATGGCGATACGTTTGAAGAACATTCTGGAAATCAGAGACAATGATTTGGCCATCCTGAGAACCCGGCACTAATCCCATCGAACATGTATGGCCAGAAATCAAGAGATCAGTTCGTGCACGTAATCATGCAGCGGCAAACAACCGCAATTATGGAGGGCTACAGACGCAGCATGGCTCAACATTTCTGCAGGGGCCCAACAATCACGGTGTTGAGTCCATATCACGTCTAGCTGCTACATTAAGCCGTGCAAAAAGAGGTGCGTCACGATATTAGTAAGCATCCCATGACTTCATCAAGTCAACATGGATTGATATACACTCGTGGAAATGGAAAAAAGAACACATTGACACCGTTGTGTCAGACCCACCATACTTGCTCCGGACACTGCGAGAGGGCTGTACAATCAATGATCACACGCGCGGCACAGCGGACACACCAGGAACAGCGGTGTTGGCTGTCGAATGGCGCTAGCTGCGCTGCATTTGTACACCGCCGCCGTCAGTGTCAGCCAGTTTGCCGTGGCATACGGAGCTCCATCGCAGTCTTTAACACTGGTAGCATGCCGCGACAGCGTGGACGCGAACCGTATGTGCAGTTGACGGACTTTGAGCGATGGCGTATAGTGGGCATGCGGAAGGCCGGGTGGACGTACCGCCGAATTGCTCAACACGTGGGGCGTGAGGTCTCCACAGTACATCGATGTTGTCGCCAGTGGTTGGCGGAAGGTGCACGTGCCCGTCGACCTGGGACCGGACCGCAGCTACGCACGGATGCACGCCATGACCGTAGGATCCTACGCAGTGCCGTAGGGGACCGCACCGCCACTTCCCAGCAAATTAGGGACACTGTTGCTCCTGGGGTATCGGCGAGGACCATTCGCAACCGTCTCCATGAAGCTGGGCTACGGTCCCGCACACCGTTAGGCCGTCTTCCGCTCACGCCCCAACATCGTGCAGCCCGCCTCCAGTGGTGTCGCGACAGGCGTGAATGGAGGGACGAATGGAGACGTGTCGTCTTCAGCGATGAGAGTTGCTTCTGCCTTGGTGCCGATGATGGTCGTATGCGTGTTTGGCGCCGTGCAAGTAAGCCCCACAATCAGGACTGCATACGACCGAGGCACACAGGGCCAACATCCGGCATCATGGTGTGGGGAGCGATCTCCTACACTGGCCGTACACCTCTAGTGATCGTCGAAGGGACACTGAATAGTGCACGGTACATCCAAACCGTCATCGAACCCATCGTTCTACCATTCCTAGACCGGCAAGGGAACTTGCTGTTCCAACAGGACAATGCACGTCCGCATGTATCTCGTGCCACCCAACGTGCTTTAGAAGGTGTAAGTCAACTACCCTGGCCAGCAAGATCTCCGGATCTGCCCCTCATTGAGCATGTTTGGGACTGGATGAAGCGTCGTCTCACGCGGTCTGCACGTCCAGCACGAACGCTGGTCCAACTGAGGCGCCAGGTGGAAATGGCATGGCAAGCTGTTCCACAGGACTACATCCAGCATCTCTACGATAGTCTCCGTGGGAGAATAGCAGCCTGCATTGCTGCGAAAGGTGGATATACACTGTACTAGTGCCGACATTGTGCATGCTCTGTTGCCTGTGCCTATGTGCCTGTGGTTCTGTCAGTGTGATCATGTGATGTATCTGACCCCAGGAATGTGTCAATAAAGTTTCCCCTTCCTGGGACAATGAATTCACGGTGTTCTTAATTCAATTTCAAGGAGTGTAGATTAGCTTAGCACATCTGAAGCCGTGATTAGAATTATCAGAAGGGAAATATTGAAGAAGACTGAAATGACAGTGACAGTTTCTGTTAGGTAAGGACAGCGTAAGCAGAAGAAGTCTGCCGACATTGGGTAGGGAAAAGTTGTGGTGTCGGAGACTGACTAGAGTGAGATTACACAGAATGTGGAGAGAACGTTACTGTGATAGAAGGTGGAGCATTAGTTCTCTTTTGAAGTGCATATGGTGTCTGATTTCGCCGAAATTTTGAAGAATATTATTCCAGAGTTGTTTTCCTGATACAGAAAAAGTTTTTGTGAACATGACATTATTATGTGATTGTATAGAGACAATTTCACTTTGATGTACTGCTGTACTGTTCAGATACTAGAGTAACAGCTTAAGAAGGTAAGTGGGAGTGCAAAGGTTGAGGAGACAATAGAGCAGACATGGAACATGGTAGTCTCCACGTTTTTCGGCACGTGCCTATCATACTTGTCGGTAGGCTGGTGTGATATGATCAAAAAAGCGTATGTCACTAATATATCACACGCGAGAATCCATCGCTACTTCTAATCTGCGTCAGCTTTCGTACGAAATTCTTTGGAGAATGCCATCACCTTAGTCAAGTATTGAAAGTATTAGTGTCGCTACAAGCATGTTTTTAAGTTCGAACGGAAATACAAGGACTATTGGGATATTAAGCGATGATCGGTTGCGAAACGGAAACTACAGTGAAAATTCGAAGAACATTTGTACAGATACGTGCGCGTAGACGTCAAGTCACACTTGTTAGTTTGGAGCGCACAGTGAGAATGTAAAGATGCCTGGAAAATAATGTCTCCCACCAAGCATGGGTGCCATCGAGAGCCGCAGTCCAGTGTAGAAAATTGTCCGAAAGGACAGGTTGTCTTCTACGACGAGGCTATTGGAAAGTAAAACACTTCTAATTCTAAGTCGGAGAGGCGACTATTTAGAGAAGTAGCTAGAAGCCAGTAAAACAGTTTAGATATTCACTGTGGTTTCCATTCCGTTACCGATCGATTCCTACTTCCTGAATAAACTTTGTATTTTATTATATTTCTTTAGTGAGTGGAGTAACGCTGACGTCTTCTCACACACCTGCGGTGTTACCCCAAAAGGATTATCGGTTGCACGGTCTGACGTGTATGACCAAGTGGTGAAAATCAGCTCGATAATTTTTTGAAGCGTTTTCCGGCGGGTGGAATTACGATCAAAATTCGTGAATGTATGAGGGGTATTATTTACTCTTTTACCGCTATTTCGGCTGACCGCCTTTCAGCCATTTTGAGATCGAGTCGTTTGTAAGATTTTCACTGTGAAACAAACGCATTTGCGTCAGAGATAACAGTGTTGCTAACAAGAGTGTCAGTCGTAGATAAAACTTTTCACCTCAGACAATTAAGAGTAAGGTAAAACAAGCGCAGAGTCAGCGGATCCACAGTGCTTGGGAAGTATTTGGGCCATTGTTACGATCAGGTGTATGTTTGAAGGGCTGACAGTGAAGACGTAGAGCAATATTTCCTTTGAGAACGAATATATACAGTGAGCGTTTTCTAATTATATACCGACCTTGAAACTCCTGTCTCGGTTGTGAAGGGTGTGTGCTACTCGTATTTTCACCGTCTCCTTGAGCTCTGAATCAGAGTGGCTGATGTGACCGTTGATTTAACTTTCTTGTAGTCCACGAGGCTGGATGAGGCGTGGACATCCTACGCCTTGTCGCCTACTTGTGCTTTTGCCGTCTTTCTATAACTCCCCATAGAAGCGTACAACAGTGGATGGAGAGCACACACTTAGTTTAACCATTTTCGAGATGCTTGCTCCCAGGGCCGGGCCATAATTACAGCCCTATGTCAAAGCCGCTCATATCACTGATTTTCCAGATTTTTACACCCGTATCGTCACTAGAATTCCTTATTCGTTTCGGCTCTCATTATAGAGTGTTGTTCTGAATTTTTAGGTCAGACATCTAGAAGTGGCAGATCACACCACGGGAAACAAGTCTTGTTACAGACAAAATGTTTATTGATGCTTCCTGGTGGAGATAGGTGTCTTTTCTTATTACCTGCCTCGGGCATGGATGTTTGTGATATCCTTAGGTTGGATAGGTTTAAGTAGTTCTATGTCTAGGGGACTGATTGTACTGGGACGTGAAATTTTAGCGTCACCCATCCACCAGTGTCAGCCCAGTTTGCAGGTGAATGAAAGTTTAATTTAGTGTTTTGTTTAAGTATTTTGTAATATTTACAATTGCTGTGAATTGTCTAAAGTTTTCGTATTTATTTTTATATTTCATGAACGGAGAGGGCGGCGCAACGAACGGAGACAGCATCTTCGCTGCCGGACCAGAGAGAAAATTGCTGGCCACTATACGTCGCGGGTCGACAGCAAAACAGTAGCAGAAGATCCTGAAACCGAGTTGTTGCGTCGTGCTTCTAAAACCTGAAAAAATAGTAATTTGCAATATTTCTACAACAATGACGTCATAGAAAGTTTAATCATGTTGTAAATGTTCAGTCCTATCTTGTCAAGGCTCAGGTTCACGTCTATATGTAGTATATAGTAAGATAATAAACTAGTGTATATTACAGAAGTTTAAATACGTGTTCTGAGAATTTATTTAGGAAGAATTATGTTAAGCAAGAGGTATTACTAATTTATTTGACAAGATTATTGATTTTTGACAACGTCCATCGTGAGTTTCAATCTTGAAAGTTTATTCAATGTGGTTCTAATATTTATTAAAGCAGATAACTTGCATTAATATAATTTCTTAGAAGAAACAAACGACATCTACATTGGAAAACGTTTGCGCAAACCAATTGGACTGAGTGACGTAATTCTGCGCATACGAATCAAATTATGATGTTTTAATTACAGTTTCGTTCAAGAACCATTCAGCGAGCACTTACAAAAAGAGTTTAAATAATTCCGAAGTGTTTTGTAACTGACGTTGGTGACGAAGTCTGCACATGGTCATATGTCAAAGGAAAATCATTTATAAAAACTTACGTCGTTACACTACATGATGACCTCAGATGTTAAGTCCCATAGTGCTTAGAGCCATTTGAACCATTTGATATTACATTTCGGAAAATCCATTTTTTCATTCGTGTCGGTGAAGTACTTTAAACTGAGGTGAATAAAATCCTGGGATACCTCCCCATATCGTGGCGGATATCGTTTTGCCCGGCAAAGTGGTACTCCACATAGCATGACTAGTCGTTGCAAGTCAACTGCAAAAATACTGAGCCATTCTGCCACTATAGCCGTCCTTAATTGGGAACGCCTTGCCATTGCAGGTTATTGTGCGCAAACGGAACTCTTGATTATGTCCCATAAAGGGTTCAAATGGCTCTGAGCGCTATGGGACTTAACATCTCAGGTCATCAGTCCCCTAGAACTTAGAACTACTTAAACCTAACTAACCTAAGGACATCACACACATCCATGCCCGAGGCTGGATTCGTATCTGCGACCGTAGCGGTCGCGCGGTTCCATACTGTAGCGCCTAGAACCGCTCGGCCACTGAGGCCGGCGTCCCATAAATGTTCAGTGGGATTCCTGCTGGGCGATCTCGGTGGGAAATCATTTACTCGAATTGTCCAGAATAGTCCTAAAATCAGTCGCGAATTGTTGTGCCCTCGTGATATGGCGAATGTGTTTCGAAACAAGAAGTCCGTTAGTAGCTGCAAATCATCTCCCAGTCAGTGGTCGAGTCACTTTGAACAGGAGACCCAGTCCATTCCTCGTAAACACAGCCTACACCATAATGCAGCCACGACGAGCTTGCACAGTGCCTTGTTGACAAACTGAGTTCGTGGCTTCATGGGGTCTGCTTCACACTCCAAGCCGGCCGAGGTGGCTGAGCGGTTCTAGGCGCTACAGTCTGGAACCGCGCGACCACTACGGTCGCAGGTTCGAATCCAGCCTCGGGAATGGATGTGTGTGATGTCCTTAGGTTAGTTAGGTTTAAGTAGTTCTAAGTTCTAGGGGACTGATGACCTCAGACGATAAGTCCCATAGTGCTCAGAGACATTTGAACCTTTTTTTTCACATTCCAACCCACCGTCGACTTTTACCAACTAAAATCTGGACTTATCTGAATAGTTCACATGGTCACGACTCGAGGAAAAGCGCTGCGTGCAATTTCGTGGTGTTAGCAAAGGAACTAGCGCCGGGGGTCTGCTGCCATAGGCCATTAACGCCACATTTCGCTACGCTGACCTAACGGACATCCGCATCCGATGATGCCGGTGGACTGAGGATGACACTGCAGCCGGTGGGTACCGCAGGGTGCGCCAGGGCCTGTGGAAGAAGTTTACACTTACGTCCCAACTGATACGTTCGTTGTGCGCCCCTACTGATTTCTGTGGTTACTTCATGAACTGTTTCTTGCCTGTTAATACTGGCAACTCTACGGTAACGCTACCGCTATCGCTCACTAAGTGAAGGCTGTCTGCCACTGCGTTGTCTGTGCTGAGAGGTAATGCCTGAACAAAGTCTGTTTATTCTCGTTGAGTGGCCGTAATAATATCAGAGAACTTTTGACATGAATCGCATGAGTGTAAATGGCAGCTTCACCAATCCACTGCTGTTTTATACCTTGTGTACGTGATGCTACTGCCATCTTTATATGCGCATATCGCTGGCTGATGACTTCTGTCTCCTCAGTGTGGTGTTACATGCAATCCGGCTGAGAGTTGAGTTGTTATTTGTACTTGTCAGTTAATTTTATTTGTTGGTTGGCTGCATTTGTCAGTTAGTGAGCACTTTCCATTGATGGACGTTGGGATCAGAGCACCATGGTACTGTTTTTATTGCGGTATTTTTGTCTTACGTGCAGGCTGTTGATGAGTGAAGAGTATCTGTTGGATTATTGTTAATTCAGAAACTAGCAACGTAATAAGTGTTGTCACGTCATCGTTGGCTAAACAGCTTTTCAGAGCAAGTATGCCACATCTTTCGTCTGTGCGAGCTCCACTGCGAATGCTGTGTCTGAGGGACGTGAAATTGTTTTGAAATTCTTTCATGTACCACGAGAGGCTGCCTCGATTTGCTTTATCTAATTTCATTTGTGATGACAAATTTTAAGATTTACTGCTCGCCTGTGGATGGAAAACTTCCTTGTCGCCCTCTGGATGTGATTGCTTTGTTTATTGCAGCCACTGAAGCTGTGGCGGAAATCTTGTTAATTTTCGTAAGTTGTTTGTTACGGACGGCATATTTTACTAAATAAAGTTTACTCGCTGGGTACGACAGTTGTGATTGGAGCATATCCATAGCGTTCACAGTACCAAACTTTGGTGACCAACAAAGTAAGGAACCACCTCCAGATGAAGACGCAAATTAATTTAAAACAAGGATACTGGAAGACACTTAATTCAAATCACTCACGTAAATATATTATTTGGGGTCATGTCTGCCAGCTGTAAAAAGAAATAAATGGTCTCTATAATAGTAACAACTATTATCTTTAAATCTTATAATTGCTTTCTGTTATTCAGAGACTATCTTGGCATATGGACAAATGGTTATAACTCTAAAGTGTAGAATTGGTACAGATGTATGGGGTGGGTGAAACACTGTTTCGTTATTATTTCCAGGTAGCAGCCAGGGACTTAAGATGTAGTGACTGAAGAGGTAGAAAGTACACGGAAAGATAGGAGCAAACACCATCAGATTGCCAAAACGCGCACTGAGAGCAACAAGTTGTATGCTTGACTTTAAAATCGCGTACTTAGCTTCTGATGGGAGCGAATTAACTTCGCGTTTGATCAACTTCGGCAGGCATGATGATGGTTCGTCTAACACGAAAAGCACGGATAAGTAAGCCGGCAGCAGCAATGGCTGGATAATATGATTTCGACCCTGTGTTTGTACTTAGTGCTTACGTGCTGACATAATTCAAATGGCAGCACGGCGCATCACATGAGTCATCTGTCTTGTACTAAAGTAAGGAATTTATTTTCAGAGCATCTAAAATGAAATCATTGGTGTGCAAACATGAAATGTTTACCTGTCGAAGGGATAAAATTAAATGTTTACTCGACAAAACATACCAGCCAAGTGCTCACTTCTGGTTCCAGTGCATCTTTGCTGTTTTCCTCCAGAGCATGAACTTGCTGGCTAATGTTGGCAAAGATTCGAGTGCCGACTAGTAGAAAATATGTTAAACATTTTCCTATGTCCGCAGGTTTTCTCTTTATTGAACCAATAGAACTCTTAGGTGTGGAAGAAGGCAGAAAACCTCTCCCACTCCAAAGCACAGTTTTGAAAAGGGCCTATTCATGCTCTGTACGGACACATAGCGAGAAAGTGTGGACTCTCCAGATAATGACAGTAAGACCCAATGAGAACACTAGATTCTTAAAGTTATTGTCTCTCTTTGGCCTACGAAAAGTTTACCACTCTACAAAAAATCTACAAAATGATTGCAAAAGATTTTAATCGTCGCCTTCAACGGTGGACAAGCGGTTCTAGGCTCTTCAGTCCGGAACCGCGCGACTAGTACGGTCGCATGTTCGAATCCTGCGTCGGGCATAGATGTGTGTGATGTCCTTAGGTTAATTAGTTTTAAGTATTTCTAAGTTCTAGGGGATTGATGACCTCAGATGTTAAGTCCCATAGTGCTCAGATGCATTTTATTTTTTAATCGTAAACAAATTAATCGAAACACACAAATGATGTCTCTGTAGCATCTAAAATATACATTATGTTAAGAACTGAGGCTCTTAGCCCTATGAATACTAATTTGTCTCAGTTATGTGAAAATATGACTTGAGGTCTATGCCCAGAAAATTTTATTGTAATTTAAGGCTCCTTTACCTGATGATCAAGTCACGGGAGATGTAAAAAGGCCAAATTCATCAATATTTTCGATGAAGTTAAGTAATAAATAAATTTTATATTAGTAGGGATATGTATCGTTAGCAGACATGAAAATAAGTGGTATATAATGTCGTGTGACGAGGGCCTCTCGTCGGGCAGACCGCTCGTCTGGTGCAAGTCTTTCGATTTGACTTGCGCGTCAATGGGGATGAAATGATGATGATGAGGACAACACAACACCCAGTCCCTGAGCGGAGAAAATCTCCGACCCAGCCGGGAATGGAACGTGGTCCCTTAGGGTTGAGAGTATGTGGCGCTGACCCCCGCTTCCGGGGGCGGAAAATAAGTGGTGAACAGTATACATTTGGAGTATTAGAATACATTTCTACAGTTACTGGCGAGGGCTACGATCAGTTTCTTTTATAGTAATGTAAGTAATTAAAATCCTTGATTTATGTGGCGGCTCAACATCTCGTATTTTCTCTGTCATTTCTACTTCTTTCCCAGTTTAAAATAATCTAATTTAATCAAAAACTGTTCTCGAAGAACAACGCTGAACCTTACAAGATTACGAGCATAATATATTTTTAACTACTTCAGAAACCATAATTTTTTTCTAACTCCACTCATCGAAATTCTTAAGTTTAATTCATGTACTTCCTTATCATGCCTATATTAGACTCCACGTTACCTCTGCTCCTACTGTTACCAGTTCTTAATGTTTGTGAGTGCTACGGTTGCTGTGTTCAATAAATGGACTTCCACCGGACGATGTCGCAACTCCAACGAACAGCACAAAGCAAAAGATCTACACAGACAATAGCAAACTTTTAGATTTCATCTCGACAAGAGAAATCACTACAAAGCTTAAAGCAACCCCACATCTGAGCAAACCTCTGGAGCACCAGTTACGTATACTATCGTCCTCGCTTCTCGTAACTGTAAAGGTAAACAACGCATACCCGCGACGGGCAAACCTTTTCAATTTGTAATCATAGGATAGATCGATCCCGCATCTACCTATTTCCATTAGCAAATTTCTGTACCGCTGCCTCGCGTCCAACAAACCATTTACTAACAAATTCTCTCTTCTCAGTGCGACCTCACAGCTGGCATACTTAATTATTCACTGTTGCGCGGAAACTTCCGTTAGACGTCGTTTGATATTCCTGCTTTTAGTAGTTGTCACAAACTACATTGCTCGAAATTCCACGTAATTCACAAAGTAAATCCAACAGACATACTGGTACGGCACCTTACACACGACACTTAGATCTTGTACTCAATTCGCACAGGTCATCTTATGTAAACCAATCTCACAGACAAAACCTACATGTAACACGAACTGTGCTCTGTCGTACTTAATTATCTCTGTGTGCCGGCTCCCGATTGGCCGCTTAACGCTCAAATCCCAGCTCTCCCAACAATTCCTGTAACTGGTTCTCTGCAGACATATCTCTACCGGCGAACACGATCTCTCTCCTCATACGAAGTGGTAATTTCACAAAGCAAAGCTGTAATATCTTCTTTGGCCTAGACGGGTCATCTAACATGCTGTTTCTCTTGACCATAGCTTTGAAATGTGCTATTGGACTGTTCCATTCCGGTCTCAAATACTTCGGCCGTATACTGTTGTTTCTCTTGTCCTTCAAATTTCCCAGGTATGTACTTCTATGTCGGCGTTAAATTTTTCTAACGCAACACCTTGCCTCCCTGAAGTGATACTCAGGTCTTCCGTTTGTGTACACATTTCGCTTTGCTTCTCTTGTCGCTTCGCGAATTTCTCCAATAACTCTCCACTTTTTCGATGAATCTCCACATACTCTACATTATTTTGAAAGTTTTCCATTACAGTAACCGGCACAATTCACTGGACAATTCACGGTTCGTGAGTCCAGTTCTGCCCTCAGTTGGTGGTTACTGCAGTCGCAGTTAATGCGGTGCATTTGTTTCCTGGTGCCTGTACACCACTACGGAACACTACTGCCTTTCCTTCACACGTTACATACTGCATTTTGATTATACAACCCTGATATAACAAATGATCGAGAACAAGTATTCCATATCCAATGATACAGCTGTCGCAAATGATACGTAGGATCACAAACCAAACCAAGAATGTGTTAAGCGAAAAACATTTCCCGATTTTCTAACTCTGGTCTCGTCTGTTTATGTACTCAGTACAATTTGTTGTTCGAGTTACCAACCAACAGAACCCTCAGTACTTGATGCACGTAAATCCTTAACCTAATCCGTAGCATATTGCTGTCCAAAAACAAATCCGTAACTAAATTCTCTTCTTCATACATAGTCAAGCAAACCTTGACAATCACTTTTGCAGGTTTCACAGAATTCGGGTAGAGATTGGTAACAACGGGCGCCGTTTCCAGTTAGATCGCATTGAGTACGGCTTGTTGAATGTAAGCTATACATTCGGGTGATGCCCATTAGGCAGTACAGTTTTCTCCACCAGACTCGTATGGTCTGCTAGATATCTCGATATGTTCCGGCCTCATGTACCGGGTGGTTATAATCAAACTTTCCCTCTTTAACACGTTATAACAGCTAAATCCGGGTGCGAAACTTGGTAGTATTGATGTCCAAAGTATGACGTGCAAGATTTCCATGTGTCACTGCGCCAACGTCCAGTTCCATCTATGGCCACCAGGCGCCGTGATCAGTCATTGTGATTCATAGCCTCTCACACATGACCAGTCACAGGGAACTCGTTGACGCGTCAACATGATCTTGGACAAAATGAGCAGGGCATTATTAGTAAAGTTCTGTTATCAAAGCAACAGTAACGCTAATGAAGCACTTCGAGAATATCGCCGACTGTAAGGATTACGGAAGCGGCCTCTTTCTCCACCGGCTGTGCAAAGCAGGATGAAGAAGTTCAAATCAACTGGAGAACTGGGCGTCGCTCCCGGAAGAGGGTGACAACAGGTTGTACCACAGGTGGTTGATGAAATAACTGTTGCTATGGCAGACAACGTTGTTGGCAATTCCCGATCCTCAGGCAGTGTGCGTACTGTGTCATGACAGTTGAACATCCCAAGATCCACTGTACGGAAGGTGCTTCGAGCCATTCTCAAATAGTATCGAAACAAGATCCATATCGTACAGTAGCTTGCACCACAAGACGAACAACGACGTGTTGACTTCGCTCTCCACTTTCTCGCAAGGACTCAAGTGGATGAGGACCGGCCCTGGACAGACGAAGGTCATATATCTCGGAGGATGAGATGAACACACAGAATTACGCAGAGTGGGAGATCTTCACCTCCAGGCACTGTGCGTGAAATTCCTCTGTATGGTGAACGTGTCACCCAATGGTGTGGCTTCACGGCTACATTCATCAATGCCCACTCTTTTTTTAACAGGCTGGCGCTCAAGTAACACAGACGTGCAGGGTGACTGGCCAGCGTTACTGCTATATGCTTCGTCAGCGTGTCATATCCGCCCTACAGGAGAGAGACGCATTGCATTCAACTGTTTTCATGAGTGACAGGGCCCCACGGCACATCGCTCGTGAAGTTCACCTGCTTCTCCAAAACACATTTGGAAACGATCGAGTTATCAGCTGATCGTTTCCAAATGCTTGGCCGGCCCGATCACGTGATCTCACACCCTGTGATTTCTGATTGCGAGGCTACCTCAAGGACAGGGTTTACCAGGGCAAAATTGACACACGTGCTGATCTGAAGCGCAGAATATCAAGAGAAGGAGCCAGCGTACCTACGGACATGCTGTGCAGAATTCAGTCCAGCGCTTTCAGACTCTTCTGGACACTGATGGGCACCATAGTGAGCCCCTTTTGTAGCAGTAATGATACCAATATGTAATTGTGTGACGTACCGTAACAGCGCATTAAAACAGTTGCAGTTGAATTGATTCTGCATTATTTCTCTTCCTCGTGTCCTTAATATTAAAGTAACTTGTACAGTAATTACTTTCCGTGTAATAACGTGTTAAATAGGGAACGTTTAATTATAACAACGCGGTACATGAACCACTACTCGACATTTAATCCCACAGAGGTCTCATAGTTAATATCTCGCACACGAAACGATACCTAAAAAACTCTCAGGGATACAAACACATTAGAAAATATCGTTTGATTAACAAATTCATTTCTTATGTTCCACGAAACAAAATAAAATTCTGACCATACACATTATCACATGAAATATAACTCCAAGCATTTGCACGACGGGAACTAAATGGTTCAAATGGCTCTGAGCACTATGGGACTTAACATCTATGGTCATCAGTCCCCTAGAACTTAGAACTACTTAAACCTAACTAACCTAAGGACAGCACACAACACCCATCACGAGGCACAGAAAATCCCTGACCCCGCCGGGAATCGAACCCGGGAACCCAGGCGTGGGAAGCGAGAACGCTACCGCACGACCACGAGATACGGGCACGACGGGGACTCTGGACAACGTTTACTTTTTCGCCCCAACCATTTGTTGTTTGCTGCGAAAATCCACAAATAAGTGCGAGTCTTTAAAGTTGGTTTAGATTTAGTGATGTTTAGTTATTATGGTGGTGGCCCTATTTACCCGGTTAGAATTAGTTAAAAGAAAATTTAACTACGAGAATCAGAAGATTTTGATGATTAATCCTGACAGCAGGCGCCACAATCATTCGTGGCATGTTCGTTGTGATTGGAGAAAACCCCCAGTATGCACAATACCGACTCTGGTGACAAACAGAACGAGGAACCACAACAAATGAACCAGCGAATTCATTTAAAACAAGAATATTGACACACAATGGGAAGACAGTAGCGAACACCATACGATTGTCAAAATGCTTATTGAAAGCAGTAATCTGGATGCAAGAACATAAAACCACGTACTCGGCTTCTGTAGGGAGTGGATTAAATTCGCATCTGAAGTCTTTAGTGTCCGATAATCTAAACCGAAGTGATCGTTCTGCAAAAACCTACCATATAGTATTTACTTTAAGAAGGATTAAATCGCAAAGTTTACTCTAAAAAATCTTACAGGCAATTGCTCTCCTCATGTCTGCTCTAGAATTTTGCTGTTTTTCATCAGAACAGGAATTTGCTGACCAATGTTGGTTAACAGTGCGATCGCCTAGTAGTAAAACTGACGTGAAGATGTTAAACAGTCTCCTAATCTCGTAGATTTTCTCTACATTCAACCATCAGGGCTCTTAGCTGTAGAGAAAGGCGGAAAATCTCTACCAGTCCATGGTACGATTCTGGAAAGGACCTATCCGATGCTCTGTACGGAGACGCAACGAGGAAACACTGGCATTCCCGAAAAATGACGGTATACCCCAATCAGAATGCTGAATTCTGAAAATTTGAACCGAACATTACTCTGAGGCATCTTAAAGAAAATTCACACTGGCCGAGGGATTCCATCCCGACTGGAGATTTCTTGTCTTGCTAGAAAGACTTCTGTGAAGAATTCCACGTTTCCTCCGACAGAGTTGGGGAATTTGGGAAATACAGTTTGTTTGCCTGCAGCTGCAACGCCTACAGTAATTAGTAGTAAGTTTTTATTTAAGCTGTATTCGCAGGCAGGCACTAGCTTGCGGTACTAATGTTATTTTAGCTACGCGTGGGGATTATCCTTTCTCTCCCCACGCAGATTTTACAGTGACACAAATAAATCTTATTCTACAAAGACAGTGGACGGTGTAATGAACCTATTCGACACTGGTAGATCATTTGCGCTATAACTTCTACTCCTTAAGATTTAGTAAGACTTAAACACGGCGATGTAACGTGGCCATTATCAAATTTCAGAGGGTGATAAGCAATTGCCCATGCTGAAGAATTCATTGTTACATTGTCTGTAATTGCAAGTGCAGATTAGAATCACCAGCGACTGATTTAGTTTCACTCTTCGTTTTTCTGCCTTTCCTATGTGGTTAGGTGGAGGTATCGGATAGGTTTTGCCCGAAGTTACCGAAATTGTAGCCAAACAGGAATCGCTTGGCCTCGGACTCATTCGTTTTTGAGTGGTATCTGTGCATCTGAAAATATATCTGATGAACAGTTGGGATCAACTTTTATACCATTTCGGAAGAAGATCAACTCTTCACAGTGTGATGACTGTCGTATGATCAGTTTGATGTTTCACGTACTCAAATTATTTCTGCGACTCATACAGATGCGGATTTGCAAGATATGTGAGTCCCAAATGGGCGTGGTTTCCGAAATGGGTTTAGAACTTTTGAAACACTGCTTAAGTGTTCTAAGGCAGAGGTGCATAGATATCAATTTCGATGTGTACGATTGTTTCACTAACTTTAAAAAAGCCCTTGACTGCATGAAACATAAAAACGTGGTGGTGATTTTGAGGTTAATTGGTATTGGCCAAAACGATTAAGGCTGTTTGTAATCAGACTGCAGGTTTAAAAGCGGCCGAGTAACATCAGAAGCTATCACAAATTAGTAATCGTGTTGTTCAGGACTGTGTGCGATCACCTCTCTTGTTTAAAATTTACTGCAAAGCAATTTTCACGGAAATGCTTCAAAAAATGGTTGAAATGGCTCTGAGCACTATGGGACTTAACTTCTGACAAGGGAACATCGCCATCGCACCCCCCTCAGATTTAGTTATAAGTTGGCACAGAGGATAGGCCTTGAAAAACTGAACATACATCAATCGAGAAAACAGGAAGAAGTTGAGTGGAACCATGAAAAAATAAGCAAAATATAAAAACTGAGTGGTCCATGTGCAAGATATGCAACATCAAGAACTATCTGAGCTTAGGAGCGCCGTGGTCCCGTGGTTAGCATGAGTAGCTGCGGAACGAGAGGTCCTTGGTTCAAGGCTTCCCTCGAATGAAAAGTTTAAGTCTTCCGTCGAGTGAAAAGTTTACATGCTTTATTTTCGCAAAGTTCTGATCTGTCCGTTCGTCCATTTACTGTTGACTGTAATAAGTTTAGGGTCTGTGTTTTGCGACCGCACCGCAAAACCGTGCAATTAATAGACGAAAGGATGTGCCTCTCCAATGGGAACCGAAAACATTTGATCGCAAGGTCATAGGTCAACCGCATCCTCCACAGGAAAACAAGTCTGATATATTCTATACTACATTGGCGATTTCATGTGCGTCACATGACAGGAATATGTTGTCGACCCACCTAACTTGTACACTTGGCGAATGGGTAAAAAGATTCTTCTACCTTGCCCGATTTAGGTTTTCTTGTGGATGGTGGATGTGATAATCACTCCCAAAATAGTGATGAAAACATAAGAGTTTGTCACATAAAATGAAATTAAAAATTAAACTTTTCGATCGAAAGAGGACTTGAACTGCTAACCACGGTTGCCGGCACGGTAACTCAGCGTGCCCGGTCAGAAGGTTAGCTGCCCTCTGTAATAAAAAACTGAGTAACTCGATCAACGACGAACTGAAACAGGTGTCTTGCGACGTCCACATCGTGCAGATACAATAAACGAAAACGAACAACATTAGACTAAAATAATGAAAACGGGACCACGGCGCTCCTGAGCGCACACTGTCCTTGATGTTGCCTATCTTGCGCATGGACTACTCAGTCTGTATATTTTGCTTATTTTTTCATAGTTCCGCACAACTTCTTCCAGTTTTCTCGATTGATCTGTGTTCAGCTTTTCAAGGCCTGTCCACTGTGCCAACTTATAACTAAATCTGAAGGGGGGGGGGGAGGGGTACGATGGGAAGGTTCCCTTTTGTGAAGTCATCAGCCCCTAGAACTTAGAACTACTTAAAACTAACTAGCCTAAGAACATCACACACATCCATGCCCGAGGCAGGATTCGAACCTGCGACCGTAGCGGTCTCGCGGTTGCAGGATGTAGCGCCTAGAACTATTCGGCCATTCCGGCGGGCAGGAAAATACTGGCGGAAGCAAGAAACGGGATCATTATGAATCAATTTATAGCATGAAAGAACTCTTCGTATTATTCTTTTCAGTCTGGAAATGAGAATGCGAACGATGAGCTGATATGTGTTCTCCATTTTGCTCTATGATGGTGAGAGATGGATCCTTGACCAATATCTAGAGAAACGAATTGATACATTTGAAAATTACTGAATCCCCGTCTCTTACACATACCTTGGGTGCTGAAAATTACCTTCTAAGAAGTTCTTCAACGATGAAAAAGCAAAAGGAACTATTGGCCACTGTAAAAAGAAAGAAAACTCAATATATAGGGAACAAGATAAGAAGAGAATGATAGTAGTTATTGCAACTCACCACTGAAGGGAAAATACAAGGCTAAACGTCTGTTTAAAGGTAAAGGAACTCGTGGCTGAAGGATAATCGAAGATCGTACAACTGCCCGTCAGAAGACGCCTTCCATGCTGCATCGTCAAATCCTAAAATGGCTACGTGGACCGCCAAACTCCGTCAGGGCGTCATAAGAAGTAGTTTTGTCATAATACAGCAAAAGACTGTAATCTCTCCAAAAAATAAAATAATATGAATAATATTCTAATTTAGTGTAACCTCAAAACAGAAAAATTGCTAGACCTCTCAACAGTAAAAAAACATAATTATGTCGCTCACATTCAGTATAACCTACCAACAGGAAAATTGCGCAAGGTATCAGTAATAAAATGTGACTAATCTCTCAATAAAAAAATGTGGGTCACTTATAACCTTTCAATAACTGACAGTCAATTTAACCTGGTAAATTTTGGCCGTCAGAAGTGCTGCGTCATGGCCCTGATACATCATTCTGAATAAGCTGAAAAATCGTACCTTAATTAGGTCGCCGGATAACGCGTATATATCTGCTCCTATAAGAAATTTTTCCTAGCGCAACTAAGTGCAACGCTGGCCGATAGATTTGTCTTATATAAAAGGAAAGAACTGATTTTTCTTTTCAATAATCGGGATGGCCAAGGATTGGAGAAATTAGTGAATTCTTTAAATTGAGATGAATGTCAAAAGTTACTTTTTATGAGAAAGATTATTATTAACAGATTTTTTTTAAAAACATTTACATGGGACTTGATGTAACAATACTACATATGCGCGAGGCTGCTTTTACCTTATCCTACAACGCTCAAGCTCTGCCATCGCTGCACACGACCGGCCCAGCCAACACGATACACCAGACACGACTGCTCGCTACCAACAACTTACTGCTACTCACACACAGTTCGTACTGCAGTCAATATTGCTCTTTGGTCTCAGATTCTCTTCTAGCTTACATATCGCAGGCAGCGCGTGAGCAATACATCGAAATTACATCAGCTCGAGTGCGCTAGCAACAAATTCTTTAATTATGGACCTCTTACATAACCCTCCACTGGGGGGCAAAAATTTGGCAGCGATGGTGTGTCAATTGGACTTGCCATGAGCAACAGATTTTTCTATAATCTATTTAGTTTACTAAGGCTACAATCACAGAGTATATACATCATTGATAAGTGCATAACATATTAAGAAATTAAATAGAGTGCATATGCACTGAGTACAAAACATATTCAGAAATGACAAAGTATATACGCAATGAGTACAAAATATATTAACAAATGACATAAAGTGCACACATACTGCATAAGTGTTTAGCATTTTTACATGAACTGATCACATTAACAAATGAAATAAAGAGCACATGCACTATAAAAGTTTTTAAAATTTGCAAGTATTTAAACAAATTGAGAAATGAAATAAAATGCACACTCACTGTATAAGTCTTTATCAATTTTACAACAAATAAATATATCAAGGGGTGAAATAAAGTGCACACGCTCTGTAGAGCATATTTACGACAACTGATCTTGTTAACAAATGAAATGAAGTGCACACGCACTGTATAAGTCTCTATAGTTTTACAAAAATTTAAACGCACTGTATAAGTCTTTACCATTTTATAAAAACTAGGAAAGCAATGGGAAGGATTGCATCATGGTTGTAGCACAGTAGGTTGCACGTAGCTGCACTTAAAGTCTATATCTTTCTACAGAAGCACAACACCAAGTTAGACAATCTGAAGTTCTCTTCCCTGAAGTATTTATCAGTGTAGCCAAGACACTGAAATGTTGTATTAATATTCAGTGTTATCATTTTGGTAGTACATTTGGTACACCAAACAGTAGGACCATAATAACATCTCCATCGTTCAAAGTGGTGGACAGCTTGATATGTCAACACCATATTCTTGTAGAATGCATACTTTTACAGCAACGTAGAATTAGTGCAAAAACCAATATAGTGCTCCATGATCATGAAGATGGACAGGATAAACGGATACTGCAGTAATTGCTGGTAATTAGGTCAGAAGGTGAAGGACACATTAAGTCTTATGCTAGTAAGCATAGAATTACACAAGTGTATCAACCGATTTGAATAATTATTGGCACTCATTGGCTAGTTACTAAAGATGTAGTAAGTATTGAGTATTACAAAACACTATTCATAACTCAACTGATTGAATCAGTGGCATTCATTCGCCAGTTACTAAACATGTAGCAAGTATTGAGTATTACAAAACACTATTCATAACTCATCTGATTGAATCAGTGGCATTCGTTTGCCAGTTACTAAAGTATTCATATAGTGTTACAAAACATTATTCAATGTTATTCACAAGTCATCATTTAAAACAGGAGTTATTGAGTGTAGCATCAAGTTACTGCTGTTTATATATGATATCAAGTAAGTAACATAAGACATATTTAAAATGTAAGACATCGAAACTATTACTCAAGGTCGGTAGTCCAATAATACATAGACATAATGGACTCAATACACAGAAAATTTGCATTATCTTTAGGACTAAAAATATATCTTAAACTGGTAGCATTATTTAGTTGTATACTGGTAATAGTTGGGACTCGTAATAATTTTTTTTATCAATGGATTGTACTGGGATCGGTAATTAATTGCTGGGGCATGAAAATATTTGTTTTTGAGTTATTGCTGGAAATAAGTATTAATAATGTCATTTGTCATGAGTCAGCTGTAGCAAGGTTATGAAACAAGTACAGTATATGTGATCACATTCATAAATGATAGACACAACTGGGTAAAAAAATGCAAGTACTAGAACAGGTTTAATAACTAACTGCTTATAGCATGTTATGTCACGAAAAGCTTCTCCTGGAAAAAATACAAAATGGATTATTGAGCTGAAAGAAGAAATGCATATTATGTTGAAAAATAGTGAACTTCGAATTAACAGGTAATGAAACGTGTACTTAATGTGTATGTACTCTAGCTGTCTTTTCCAAAACATTCAGTCATTATACTATGCGACATAAGACATACTGTCAAAAGGAACTGCAACAAATAGTTAAATAACTACACAGCATTTCTTAACTAACAGTAAATATATAAACTTCATCATGATCATCATCTGCAAAGAAAAACTTCATTATTTATATTACCATAGCTTCATCATTATCATCACCTCCGAAGAAAAAACTTCATTATTAATATTAGCATATTCATCATATAACTATTCATCATCATTTATTATCATCTGCAAAAAAAAGACACTTCATTATGCATATTCATATTGCCATTTACTTCATACAACTATTCATTACCATTCATTACTTCATATAGTATAGAGTTTCTTACTTCTAGCATATTTCATCACTAAAATTAACACCTGTAGTTCTGTCTGACAGTCTGCATCAATCGCCTTGTATTCCGAAAGAAAAATCATTAGTCAAGACTGCTATCATACGATGTGTACAGTATATTCTGGTTAATGCTTGTTAATTCTGATCCATTTACTCTTCATGACAAGATATTGCATTTTCTTTCCTTCATTCTGATGGTAAAACTTCCGTTTCATAGTAAACCACTGTGGTTGTTTAATTCATTCCTTTTACACGGTATTGCTTTCTGAAAAAGGATGAATATGGCTTAATATCTTGCATTTAGTTCATATACCCATTAAATAAAAACTTGTTTCTAGAAATATAATTAAGGATACAGCATAGCATGACAGAAAACGTATTAGGCCAAAAACATAGACAGTTTTTAAGTGCATAAAATATACACAGTATCATAATGTAGTAGCAAAATAATGTAAAATAGTCAAGGTGTTGAGATATCATAATGCAAAATGTCAATGTCAACTGGTGTTTGTTACATCTTCAACATTTGATAGTGCATACAGACAAAAATTCTACTTTCGATAGGAAAACAATCATACATACATAGAAAATCGAAAATGTGCACGGTCTGATATATAACGACAAGAAAAGCGACCAGCTAACTTTACCTTGCCGGGCACTTGCCAGGAAAAAATATGATAATCATCAGTAAGTGTTCATCTCAATAACCGGAAAAGGCACTAAAACGTGATAAATCATAAAG
Organism: Schistocerca gregaria; assembly: GCF_023897955.1. Taxonomy (NCBI): domain Eukaryota; kingdom Metazoa; phylum Arthropoda; class Insecta; order Orthoptera; family Acrididae; genus Schistocerca; species Schistocerca gregaria. The sequence goes on from NC_064926.1 coordinate 256,147,281, forward strand.
TATGTTCATTCAATAACGGGTTTAATATTGGAGACATGGTGATTGCCTTTGCTTTTTCTGGTTCTCAAAGTTTCAACGTGCACTACATTAGGGTGAGGAATGCTTCGTATTCTATATGGACCTGCGTATAGAAGTTCAAATTTACTGCACCTACTCTTTCCTCCGTTGGATAAATAGTGTGTGCGTACTAATATCTTCTGTCCAATGTGAAAGTCACAGCGTGTACAAACATGTTTTCGCTGTCTTCTCCGGCGCTCTGCGGCACGTTTGATGTTGTCGAGCGCAATCTCCATTATTTCATGGTGGCATAGTCGACGATATGTAGGAAAGGATACTAATTCTTTAATTTTGTTAGGTGGTTCAACATTTTTCAATATAACAGTCAGTGATAGCATTGTAGATTCTTAGTATGGAATTAATTACATCCTGGACTGAGAGTATGTGTGTATCCCAATCAATACGTCTTTTATGGCAGTACATTCTACACAGTTTACCAATTTCTTTCATCAGTCGTTCACGAGGGTTCGTAGAAGCGTGATACTTGGATATATAGATCGGAGAAATGTTTCTAGCTCGTAACATACGTGTCAATATCGCAGATAGAAATTGTGGTCCATTGTCGAAAATTACTTTCAATACATGCCCTACATGAAATAATAAATGTTTTACAAATGCATTCGAAATAGATTTAGCAGTAGCTTTGCGCAATGGAGTGAAGGTAACAAAATTCGAAGTGAGTTCAACAGCGACAAAGATGTAGCAAAAACCTCTATTAGTTCTGGGAATCGGACCAAAAATGTCTACAGCGGCCATGTGTCTCAATTTAACAGGTACAATGTGATGTAACGAAGGAATATGTGAAGTTGTGTCTGATTTAGCTTTATGGCAGATTTTACATGACGCTTAAACTCGTCGAATACGTTTCTCCATGTTGGCAAAATAACAGTTCTGTCTCAGTATAAGAAACATTTTCTGGCTCCATAATGTGCGTAACTTAAATGAGTATACCAAATTAATTTGTTAACAAGCTCCTCAGGAATACATAATAACCAGTTGTTGCTGTCAGGGTGAGAGCGGCGAAACAGAATGTTATTGCGTACCGTGTAATGGTTTCTAATGGTAACGATATTCTTATCTTGCCAATGATGAATGAATGAACATGACGCTAGAATTTGCTTGGCAGAAGTTGGTTGCGATGTCTTGCTGATTGTTGCAGAGAGAACGGGATACTGCGTCTGCTACAATATTTTGTGTACCGGGAATGTGAACATTTTTAAAATTAAATTCCTGTAAATAAAGTTTCCGTCTGCTTAATCTGTCATGTGTAAATTTAGCCGAAAGTAAAAACTGGATAGCTCTGTGGTCTGTGTAAACGGTAGTATGTCTTCCATAAAGAAAATGCCTAAATCTCGTAAATGCCCATACAACACATAATGTTTGAAGTTCTGTGACAGAATAATTGCGTTCAACAGGTGACAGAATGCGACTTGCAAAGGCGATGTTTTTAATTACTGTATTACCGTCTTCTTCAATTTCCTGAAAAATGTGTACGCCTAAAGCTTTGTTAGAACTGTCGGTGTCAATGGAAAAATTTCTAGTGAGATCTGGGTGTGATAAAAGTGGTGCGTTCAACAAAGCTTGTTTCAGATTGACAAATTCTGACTGCGCTTGGCTATCACAGGACCAAATAGTGTTTTTACCCGTCAGTTGGCATAATCTAGGGGTGTCTAAAGCAGAGTAATGAATAAATTTACGGAAAAGTTAATTAATCCCAGAAAGCTGCGTAATTGTTTCTTTGTCGTTGGAACAGTAATGTCACGTAAAGCTTGAAGTTTTTCCGGGTCAGGTGCAATGCCTTCTGCTGAAATTACATGTCCAAGAAATTTTATAGAAGTTTTGCCAAAGTGTGATTTGCTAAGATCAACTGTCAGTCCTCGTGCACGAAAAGTTTGCAACAGTTGTTCCAGAATCAAATTGTGTTCAGACCAGTTAGCTTCTGCAATAAGAATGTCGTCAACATACGTTGTGATTCTGTCTTTAAGTTCTGTCGGAAGTATAGTATTCAAACCGCGAATAAACGCTGCTGAAGAAATTCTTAAACCGAACGGTAATTTGCAAAATTGATAACAGTCACAAAAACAGAGAAATGCTGTGTACTTTCTGCAGTTCGGATGGAGCTGAAACTGCCAAAATCTCGATTTCTAATCTGATGTGGAATAAACAGCAGTACCATGAAATTTCTGTAGAAGTTCTTCTAGTGTCTGTGGGCGATCTGTTTGATTAATAATAATGTCGTTGATGTGACGCGAATCAAGTACGAGTCGAAGTGAGCCATCCTTTTTCTTAACAATATGGAGCAGGTTTATGTACGGACTAACTGCTGGTTCAATAATACCTTGGTCAAGCATAGCTTGCAATTCTTTCTTAACCTGTTCTCTGTGAATATACGGAATGGGATAATGTTTAGCTTTAAATGTGTCGTGCTGTTTAACTTGAAATTCATACATGAAACCGGACATAGTACTGGAGCTTGCTGTAAAAGAATTTTGCGTAGTTGCGTACGTTCGTCGTCTGTATTTGCAATGGTCTGTTCAACCTTATCCGAAATCATTTGTATAACGTCATAGTCGGCTTCGTCTGGTGTATTGTAGTTGTGAACATACGTATCTGTGAACAATGTGGAATGACAGTTTATGTTACGTGATGCAGAAATGACCTCTGTCCGATTAATTGTTTGTTCTTCTGCAGATAAAGAGTGCTGAAATTCTAATGCCAGTGGTACATTTTCATCCTTTAACATTAAATAGGAATTTTGAAAGTCAGTCATTGCGTCGTGTTGTACCAAAAAATTCGTACCTAAAATAACGTCTGTTGTCAATAAGGGAATAATGCAAAAATTTGAGTGGAACGTATGACCTCCAATACAAAATGATAAGTGTGTCTGTAATTTTACATTACTCCTTTACCAGATACTGCTCCTTTTACTTTAGTTTTCCCTAATGGTAACGTGGGATAAATATTGTCTTCGTTACATTCGTTCAAGGTTTCTTCAATTATAACTGACATAAGTGATCCAGAGTCGATTACTAGTGAAAATGTGGATGATCCAATCTTTACTTCAATGACAGGGTGGGAAATGGTTTTTTGAATAACTGGTTTTTCATGCAAAAGAGTGTCTCGGATGTCGTCAAAAGTAATAACATTTTCGTGAACAAGAGTGTGTATATCAAAAGTATTGCTTACATCGCTGGAAGGTTCAATCTGTGCTGTATCTAGTCAAATTCTATCTGACGTGCTGTTATTTGCGGGAGGATGCTGTGGCATTTGCACTATTTGTACTGTTCCGTTATTTCTCCCTGACGTGTTACGTTCGGGATGATATCTACTGTCTGGTTCATTCATGATAATCCGTTGTCGCGGATGATTCTGCTGCTTGTAAGACCGACTGTTACGCTGAAAACTGTGCTCATTACTTTTACGTCTGTCATGATAATCATTGTTATACGGCGCATTGCGATAGGAGTTGAAATGACGTGTTTTCTGTACGTAGTGACTTCCTTGTTGCGCTGGGTTACTATTTGGTGGAGCCGACGCTATACGTGTAGGCGGCGAAACATTAAAGCTTGGTTGACCTTGCAGACTGCATTGTTGGTTAGGTAAGCTAACCGGCTGGTTTTGATGCTGTTGTGGGGAATGCCTCTATTGTTGCCAAATTGTCTTTGCTGTTGCTCATAACTATGAGGATACTGAGAATTAAAATTTTGTCTGTTATTAAAGTTCTGGTGGTTGTCATTCCTGGATCGTCTATCACCTTTGCTATTAAAATAGCGTGGCTGATCGTAATTTCCGTATGCTTGTTTGGCTTGGTTATGATGTGAAAAAATTTTGTTAATGAAAGAATAGTTTGATTGCTGAACTTCCAAAAGCTGTAACAGATTTCTGAATGCCGAAGTATTTTCTTTCTACTGACCTGTTAAAATTGATACTGTTAACGATCGTGGTAATTTAGAAATACATAATTGGATAAGTGGGGATTCACTGTATGGCTCACTTAAGTATTGGTTTTGTTGGACCATGTGTTCAAAAAATTGCGTGACAGTGGGAAAATTTGAGTTCTCATAATTTGGTAAGCTAATTAATTGATCCTTGATTCCGTGCTGTGTCGTCTTCAACCAATACGCTGACAGAAAGGCATTCTGAAATTCTTCTACCGAATAGCACTGTCTCGCGATCGGTCTCATGCGAGTTGCCGGTTCGCCTTCCAAAACACTGCAAATAAATTCAAGTTTGTGTGTCACGGGCGAAGTTGGTGGAAAAGCAAAGCTAAATTGTTGTATCCAATCCAAAGGGTGAATCTGTGTTCTGTCATTTTCAAATACCTTAAATTTCCTAACGGACAGAAAGTGCTAGTAATCAAAATTTTCGTCTCTGAATGTCTGAACAGCTTCAGGATTGTATGATAATCTGTTTGTCTGTGACTGTTCGGAATCTAAGTCACGCACTCTCTGTAAATTACCTAAATTGTACTGTCTGTGTGAGTGTGAGAAATGTTCGGAATGTGGCGTATGCTGTGTCGTGTTACAGGCTGAGACATTTTTCATCTCCGTCACTTCTTGCTGTAAAGATGACACTTTTCTACGCAATGTATTATTGGACGAACCTATTTCACTGATTGTCTGCTGCAAATTTTGGAATTCGGGTGTTTGATTGAAAGAAACTGCTGACGTATCGTCTGATTTGGTGTCATTGTTATTTTCGATAACGTCAATACGACTGGCTAATTCATAAAATTTTTCAGTAAATGCTTTAACCTAATCATCATTTTTAGTGTCACAAGCATTAATTTGTTTTTGGATTTTACGGGTAGTTTCGTTCAATTTCTTAACGTCTGCTTTAATGCCATCGGGATCCTGTATTAATTCTAAATGTTCAAGTCTGTTGGTCACTGTCTGAAAGTCTACTGTGTGTGTGTCTGTTTTTGTTTTAAGATCGGAGATTTCATCATGCAATTCGGTGTTCAACTGTTTGATTTCGTCTGATACTGTTGCAATATTGTTGTCTACGTATGTTTTTGGTTTCGTAAATAATTTACGCTTATCTTCCTGTCTCTGTGCAGTAATTGTTTCCATGACTTGTTTCTTTACTTTGTTCTGTTCCTGTATGAATTTACGGTAACGCGTTTCACTGTTTTGTAGGCGGTGATTAAAACATTCGTAGATTTGGCTGTTTTGTTGTTCAAATTTCGTGTCTACTTTCGCACCCAGTGTGCGTGAAAGTTGTGATGACATTAATTTAAACTCGTCGCGTAACTGTGTTGCGTTTTCAGAACATTGTTTAGCGACTGCACTAATTTCATCTCTAAGTAATTTAGTTGTGGCTGCATGTGTATTACTTAATTCTTGTGCCACAGATCTGATTCCTTCACTACTGTTCCTAGCACAAGCCTTAATTTCCTCACGTAAATGTTCTTTAGTATCATGACATTGCACGGCAACGGCTGTAATCTGTTCACTAAGTTGTTTGAAATTGTTGTCTTGTTATCACTCGACTGTTTGGAATTGTTGTCTAGTTTTTCATTAAGTTGTTTGTAATTGTTGTCTTGTTTTTCATTCGACTGTCTGAGTTTTTCATCAAGTTGCAGCAATACTGCCATAACTTGATCACGGCAAAAGTAGCGACTCTATTTTCTATTATGTGTGATGGTGTATCTGCATGTGACACTGTTTTGAATAACCGTTTGGTCATTGCCTGATTCACGAAAAGGTTCGCTAATCGGATGTGCACTGTTGGCCTCTAGAGCGGAATCAAATAAATCTGACGTGTTTTGTGTATGTTGTTCACCTCCGTTAGAAACAATTATCTGCTTGCTACGTAAATTTTGCAAATCAGGAGTGTCAAACTGGACAGCGTTCATTGTAACGGATAGTGCGGCGTCATCAATTGTCGTTAAATTTACATTGGTCAAAATTGAATTTGTTTGCTCATCATTTAGATTAGAATCATTACTGGTGGTCGGTACGCACTGATTGTCTGTAACTGGAGGATTATCATCAAGACACTGAGTGTCGCTGGTATTATCAGTCAAATAATTAAAGTCGGCTTTTTCACTCATTACGACTCCCGATGTACTGTTAGCAGTTTTTCGCGGCATTGTCACAACTCAAGGTTAAGCACAAAATCAAACAAAGACAAAGCAAGAATGGAACAAATACAGTTACAACAAAGAGCAATAAATTGCCGATGATGTGTGAAAGAAAAAGTGACAAATTAGTAAATGCGTTGTGCCAGATGCAAACTACTTTTAATATTAAGTAAATAAGAGCAGATATGTAGCTGACTACTTCTCAGAAATTCACAAAAATACGATCCTGACCGGTTGTCGCCAAGTGTAACCTCCCCACAAAATAAAACAATATGAATAATATTCTCATTTAGTGTAACCTCAAAACAGAAAAATTCCTAAACCTCTCAACTATAAAAAATATAACTATGTCGTTCACATTCAGTGTAACCTACCAACAGGAAAATTGCGTAACGTATGAGGAATAAAACGTGACTAATGTCTCAACAAAAAAATGTGAGAAATGTTCCGGTTTCTCGGTTTGACACTCCATTTTACGGCATCCACAGCTCCACTCACTATCTCCAAATGACAATACGTAAACTCAAATAGCAACAGTGTACTACAAATAAAAAATGGTAATCGATATAAAGACATATACCTACCGTCGTAACAACATGCATAACATAAGCATTACCAGTTTATGCCCCAACTTAATAATTATGATATGCATACTGTGGGTTTTACAGGGTGAATGTTTATAAATACTTTGATTTTGAATGTCGTAATTGTATTTCATTTGGCAATTGTTCTGATGACAGCCTAAACAGAAAATGTACTTTACAACAAAATGTAAGCTGTTGATTTGAACCACCTCTCAAAGAAGATGTTCTCAGAGAGATGACGGCTACAGGCTGCGTCTTCTTAAATACCTGCTACCTCCGAAGTAAACGCCCAGCCACGGTGAGCGAGTAATATAAGCAGTTGAGCGAGAAATATAAACAAAAGAAACAACAGAGGTGGCTCGTAAATAATAATTTGGATCTGCTTTCTGTGTTTTCTAATGGCAACATCCCACCGATACCACCCTGATGAAAAAAAAAGCTGATTTGACCCGTTGCTTTACCGAATCGTCCTACAGAGCTGTTTTATCTAGAATGTCTTACAGTATTGGAAGGTGTTTATTGATTACAAGCATGACAGGATCGATACGTATTTCAGTCGCCAAGTGGAGCATCTAAACCTCACATTACCTGGAAGATAGATCGGTAAAATGGTCACGTTGCTTTGCCAATAAGGTCCACGTACCTTGCACCTTTTAGTCCTACAGGAATGGCGGCCGGGCGACGTTTACAATTTTTTGAAAATAACTGCTCATTCGGATTTCGAAAAATGATTCCTCCATTAAAGAAGGACAAGACGACAGCAGAAAAGTAATATATGGTACATTTGTGAAAATCAGTGTTGAAACAAAACATTGGCCTTTTTCGTTCATGTGTATTTACTTTCTTTATATGTACTTTCTTTATATGTATGGAATGTTTTATTCAATTTATTTTATGGTGTGACCACCGAAAATATGTACTGTTCCTCCCGAAACACCTTGCATATTCAATTTTACAGTGGTTAGTTCGAACAAAAGTTATAGTGTCAAACTGACCACTAAATGCAAGGATCTTCCGTTTAATTTGCTACAACTTGTGGCTTTCCTATTCTAGATAACGTTAAATATCTATGTGTTGCGTATATCGAGAATAGGTTATATTTTTAGGAGGTTCATTACTCTTTAGAAACGTTCATTGTATCATCGCTTGACGGTTTCTATTTCTCCTGAAATGTTCAGTACTGTACGGAAATAGTACTTTTTATTTTATTTTAAGTATTTAGAATGTCGTTTATGTTCATAACCTCTCAACAATAACAAAATGATAAAGGAACTTAGCCAAACAAGTACCTGGTGAGTTCATTTTATCATCAGTACACCGACGGGGAATCACTATATCATGGCTGAGGCGTCTCAGACCTGCGACCACACGGTCTCAGGTGCACATCGAAGCAGTAGTTTCGAATGTCTTTCAGTGGAATAGCTGGAAGTTCATATTAATTTAATACGACCTAAAAGATTGCACAAGTGGCGTTAGCAAAGTAAGATACACAACAGCGACGGCATGTGACGTTACGTGCCGTAAAAGTTCGATTCTACGCAGTTACAAGACGTTTGACCCCTTTATTAGAGATCCGGAAGTACGTACTTCCTACTTGTTAGTGGGGTAGCTAACAGTGAGGAAACTTATGCGAGTTAGTGGTGTCTTGGTAGGAACACCGTTTAGTTTTCTCGCCGGATTTGTCAAATGGTGAAATGTTTAGCAACCACTGAATTAAATGACACTTCCATTAAAACAGTATTGCAACGTATCATAACAGTGCTATAAAGCATCTAAGATTTTCAGAACAAATCTTTCGCTATGTTTCTGAATGTAAGCTGTTTTTAATTTTTCTAGCAGACAAAGTACTGTCAGTATCGAGAATGGAGACCGTAACCTCGTGTTTCACTGGTAATGCTGTTACCGACTAATCTATCCATGCATCCTCGCATTCACAGCCTCAAATCTGCTAAAGATACATAACAGACGCTTTCCTGCATACCTACCGAGCGAGGTGACGCAGTGGTCAGCACACTGGACTCGTATACTGGAGTATGGCTCTTCAAATCCTCGTCCGACCATCCAGGTTTAGTATTTCCGTTATTTCCCCAAATCCCTCTAGGCAATTGCGGGGATATTTCACTTGAAAGGGCAGGGCCAATATCCTTTTTCATCCTGAAAAGCGATTCGAGCTTGCAGAATGACATTTTCGCTCTGCAGTGGAGTGTGCGCTGATATGTAACTTCCTGGCAGATTAAAACTGTGTGCCGGACCGAAACTCGAACTCGGGACCCTTGCCTTTTGAGAGCAAGTGCTCTACCATCTGAGCTACGCGAGAACGACTCACGACCCGTCCTCACAGCTTCAGTTCTTCCTTTACGTCGTCTCCTGCCTTCCACATTTCACAGAAGCTCTTTCTTCCAGGAGGCTAGTTCTGCAAGGTTCGCAGAAGAGCTTCTGTGAAGTTTGGAAGGTAGGAGACGAGGTATTGAGTGAATTGAAGCTGTGAGGACGGATCGTAAGTCGTGCTCGGGTAGCTCAAATGTAGAGCACTTGCCCGCGAAAGGCAAAGTTCCCGACTTCGAGTCTCGGTCCGGCTCACAGTTTTAATCTCCCAGGAAGTTTCAGTTCGAGCTTGTTCTTAATCTCTAATAACCTCATTGACGACGATACGTTAAATCCTTATCGTCCTTCCTTCTTCCCGCATACCTTGCGGGGCTGACAATACTGGAAAAAGGGCTGTCGCACGCCGGGGACACAGCAAAATATATGTATTGTAAATAGAAATTGCATTGCGTCCGTTCCAACAGCCACCGCAACATAACAACATAAATATTACCCTCAACATACGAAGCCACCACTGCAATAGGTGCAGGTCATATGACGTCTGTAATATAGCGCAGTTCATTGTTTGGTAAACATGTCTTTGCCCTCGAGCAGTGAGATTTCGTTCTTGAACGATGTTTTTTAAGTAGTCTGTACACAAGTGTAGCAGACGCTTCCATTGGAACAATCCACATATTAAATCGCAGAACAATTCAAAGAGCTTAATCTCCCATTTCCGGAAATGAGGCTATTAAAATGAACTCTGAACTGACTAAATTTTGATAAGTTGTGCTCAGAAGGCGATGCAGAAGTTTACGTTTTGTGCATATCATGTTGATAGTGTGCAGAGACTCTTGAAGGCGCTGGTTGGGAAACAGCGTCTAGGATATTCTTCATAGTGTTTACTATTTGTTGACGTACATGAAACCGCAGAACTGGGTCGTGTTTCCTTCACTGATGAGGCATGGTTTCAAGGAAATTACAACAACTACAACTACCTGTACTGCTACTACCTCTATTATTACTACACCGTCTGAGGAGGCCTCGGAAGGCCCAAAGATGCTGACCGACCCCTGTGACATCGTCAGCCGAAAGGCCTCACTGGATGTGAATATGGGCGGGTAACCAGTAGACACACTGATTTCCCAGCCGTTGTCAGTTTTCGTAACCGGAGCCACTACTTCTCAATGAATTAGCTGCTCAATTAGACTCACAAGGGCTGGATACACTCCGCTTGTCAACAGCGCTCGGTAGACTCGAATGGTCATCCATCCAAGTGCTAGCGAAGCGAGACAGCCCATAACTTCGGTGATCCGCAGGAACAGGTGGTACCATTACCTAAAGGAAGTTGGCTTTCAAAGAATTTGGTCACGCCCAAATATACAAACATCTTGTACTATGAGACCATTGAAGTTGTATGTTTCCGTATCGTCTCTTCAAATAGTGTGACGTAGTTTCTTTGAAACCAAATGAATAATTTTCTGTGCTAAGGCACCATTGTATAGTTTATTTCGGTTGATGAGAGGGATTAATACGGTTGTTGGTTGTAGCAGGACAGTGCCACTTTTCAACACACCTTGTGAAACAAATCATCTCTTCCGGTGATACAGATATATCGAAAGGATTGTGGCCAGCATGTCTCCTGGCTTCTTCTTGTAGGACTATCTTAAAGGAAGGGTCCATAAAGGAGGCCACACACTACGCGTAACTAAACTTATAACGAGTGTAACATAGTGTCAACGTGCTCTGCAGAGTGCTCTCAAACATGGTAAATAGAGTTGCTGCATGGGTTACTGAACAGAAGAAACATTGTGAGCATATGTTAGAAACAGCGAAATGAAATACCTATTACAAACATACACTCCTGGAAATGGAAAAAAGAACACATTGACACCGGTGTGTCAGACCAACCATACTTGCTCCGGACGCTGCGAGAGGACTGTACAAGGAGTGATCAGACGCACGGCACAGCGGACACACCAGGAACCGCGTTGTTGGCCGTCGAATGGCGCTAGCTGCGCAGCATTTGTGCACCGCCGCCGTCAGTGTCAGCCAGTTTGCCGTGGCATACGGAGCTCCATCGCAGTCTTTAACACTGGTAGCATGCCGCGACAGCGTGGATGTGAACCGTATGTGCCGTTGACGGACTTTGAGCGAGGGCGTATAGTGGGCATGCGGGAGGCCGGGTGGACGTACCGCCGAATTGCTCAACACGTGGGGCGTGAGGTCTCCACAGTACATCGATGTTGTCGCCAGTGGTCGGCGGAAGGTGCACGTGCCCGTCGACCTGGGACCGGACCGCAGCGACGCACGCATGCACGTCAAGACCGTAGGATCCTACGCAGCGCCGTAAAGGACCGCACCGCCACTTCCCAGGAAATTAGGGACACTGTTGCTCCTGGGGTATCGGCGAGGACCATTCGCAACCGTCTCCATGAAGCTGGGCTACGGTCCCGCACACCGTTAGGCCGTCTTCCGCTCACGCCCCAACATCGTGCAGCCCGCCTCCAGTGGTGTCGCGACAGGCGTGAATGGAGGGACGAATGGAGACGTGTCGTCTTCAGCGATGAGAGTCGCTTCTGCCTTGGTGCCAATGATGGTCGTATGCGTGTTTGGCGCCGTGCAGGTGAGCGCCACAATCAGGACTACATACAACCGAGGCACACAGGGCCAACACCCGGCATCATGGTGTGGGGAGCGATCTCCTACACTAGCCGTACACCTCTAGTGATCGTCGAGGGGACACTGAATAGTGCACGGTACATCCAAACCGTCATCGAACCCATCGTTCTACCATTCCTAGACCGGCAAGGGAACTTGCTGTTCCAACAGGACAATGCACGTCCGCATGTATCCCATGCCACCCAACGTGCTCTAGAAGGTGTAAGTCAACTACCCTGGCCAGCAAGATCTCCGGATCTGTCCCCCATTGAGCATGTTTGGGACTGGATGAAGCGTCGTCTCACGCGGTCTTCACGTCCAGCACGAACGCTGGTCCAACTGAGGCGCCAGGTGGAAATGGCATGGCAAGCCGTTCCACAGGACTACATCCAGCATCTCTACGATCGTCTCCATGGGAGAATAGTAGCCTGCATTGCTGCGAAAGGTGGATATACACTGTACTAGTGCCGACATTGTACATGCTCTGTTGCCTGTGTCTATGTGCCTGTGGTTCTGTCAGTGTGATCATGTGATGTATCTGACCCCAGGAATGTGTCAATAAAGTTTCCCCTTCCTGGGACAATGAATTCACGGTGTTCTTATTTCAATTTCCAGGAGTGTATATACATGCTTAATAACATTACTATGTGCGCTGTCTTTTCTTCACCATGTACTATCTTGCTACTAAGCTCCTAAATAGCGCACGCTCCGGTTGAGAGGAAGGATTCAATCTGGAAACAATCACATAGGTTGTGGCTTAGCATTTTCTGCGTGATATACTTTCTTTCAGGTTTGCTAACCAATGCACCGAGGAATGCGACTGTGCGGTTTGTAAAGTAAGAGAGAGAGAGAGAGAGAGAGAGAGAGAGAGATCTTTTTATGCTGTGAAGGCGTGGTTGTGAGTTGTGGATAACCTAGACGGTGAGAGCATCATACGAGGTGGGTAAGGTTCCAATGCAGCATACTATATTAATTTCCCACAATGCCTCTCCAATCTTTCAGCGAGAAAATGCCTTTGCTCTCAGTTCCTTATTTTTCGTACTTTTTTTTCAGGTGAATAGGCAGGTAGTTGTAGTTCCCTGCCTATTGTAGATATTGGTTGCGTTCAGAGAGAGTTTGGAGAGAGATAATGAAATTTTTAGCTTGAAATATGTGGGAGGAGATATACCTACGTCTTACAAGAAAGGGAAGTATTCCGGAAACCTTGCTTGGAACTTATTTCAAACTGTAGTACAATTGTGTAACAGTCGTGTGTTAGCACGTACCTGTTTCATGTGTGAACCGAAGACTGCTTACCAGTTAAATGGTCCACATGAAACTGGATTGTACATAGAATTTCGCCGGTGTTTCCTCGCCAAATACTGCCCACCGGCTATATTTCATGGAACAGCAGACTGACAGCAGCTTCCCGCCATATATCACACAAAAGGTGTCCCGGTACGGCGTTACCCTCAACTCAGAACTAACCAGGGCAACTAATGGAACGGCCACTTGGTGTGACCGAGCGGCTCTAGGCGCTACAGTCTGGAACCGCGTGACCGCTACGGTCGCAGATTCGAATCCTGCCTCGGGCATGGATATGTGTGATGTCCTTAGTTTAGTTAGGTTTAAGTAGTTCTAAGTTCTAGGGGACTGATGATCTCAGCAGTTAGGTCCCATAGTGCTCAGCGCCATTTGAACCATTTGAACTAATGGAACTAAAGAGGAGCAGTGGTTCACAATGTCAAGACATACGTGAGAAGGTTAACGTCATCTTTTTTATGTCTACATGACGATGATATAAACCACATTTACAAACAGCTTATTCAGGTTAGGAAAGAAATAATGTCTGCGGAAGCGCAAGAAATCACGAGAATAGCTTACTTTTGGAAAAGAAAAAGTTATGCCTTGGTGAAATTTGTGACCTCTTCCAATTTCAGAAGAAAATATACGGCCAGTGAGTGTTGCAGTTGCTGTAGCGGTTACGGATTCCGGTTGATCTATGATTCTTGTTATGGTTGCCCAGTGCGACTGATATGTGATGTTTTTTGTAATATGAAATATTTGTTGATAGAAATATAGCGTCGGTAATAACGAAGATGATTTGTAAAATAGTTCAAAACGGATTATTATGGAAAGAACCTGCAGTACTGCGAGAAATGGGAAGTTATACATCACGAACACCTGGATTGAACAAAACTTAACTGATATTCCTGTATTTCCGTGCCTGTAGCACATGGTAATTAAAATTCGACACTTTTTTTCAAAGTAAGAGGGCGTGCTGATTAGTAATGACTCCGAATTTTTTATGTGAAAAATATTAACTATTCTTGAATAAAGAAAATTTTATTAACAATCTACGTCTTTATTGGTTCAAATGGCTCTGACCACTATGCGACTTAACTTCTGAGGTCATCAGTCCGCTAGAACTTAGAACTACTTAAACCTAACTAACGTAAGGACATCACACACATCCAAGCCCGAGGCAGGATTCAACCTGCGACCGTAGCGGTCGCCCGGTTCCAGCCTAGAATCTCACAGCCACTTCGGCCGGCTTACGTCCTTATTCTTCACATCTACATATTTATTTCTCAACATAGTCACCCAGAAGACGACCACATTTTTTCCAACGAGAAAAGTGTTTGTTGATATCATCACTGTAGAATGTGTGACTTCGTTGATGGAGACACAACCACATTACTGCTTGCACCGCTTCGTCACCATCAAAGCGAAATCCTTGAAAAGCGTTTTTTTATATTTTGGAAATAGATGCAGTTCAGATGGGACTAACTCGGAATAGTCTGGAGGGTGACCGATGACAGTAAAGCCAGGGAGCATCGGATTGTTGCAGATGACACAGCGCTCCTGTGTGGTATGGCATTGTGAGGGACAAGGTGCTCCACATGTAGACCAACTCTTCGAATTCTTGCTTTCAGTTTTCTGAGGATTTCGCAGTACTTTGCAGAGTTGGCATGGTCTTGAACATTTTTGGCGTCGGTGACTTTTTGCGGCGGAACTCCACTGATGCTTTCTTGCCGTCGAGATCAAACGGTGGTCCCACCTTTCATTATCGGTCACGATGTTGTTATGGAAGTTGTTACCCTCACGCTCGAAACACAAAAGAGATTGATGACAGTTGTCCAGCCCTTTCTGTTTCGCGTCAGGAGTGAGCAATCGAGACACCCACAGTGCACACAGTCTTCTTTACCGCAGTTCTGGAATGATGGCCTCTACACGCTCTCCTGATATGCCATACCTGACAGCGGTGTCTGTGTTATGCGACGATTTTCTCATCTGAGTTCATCAGACCAATTTCGATGAGTCTCTTCTGTTGCCGTACGCAGACGTCCACTCCGAGCTCTGCCACACACGTTGAGATTAGCACCACCGTTTCTTCAATACGAGCATGAACAACCCAACGTCGCATGTTAATGGTGTCGATAGAATCGTTATGTATCTAAGCGTCTATGGCCTTCAATTAGAGGTACGCATTTGCGGTTAGAAATTCGATTGCACCACTCTATTTCTGACACAGCGATATACACTCCTGGAAATTGAAATAAGAACACCGTGAATTCATTGTCCCAGGAAGGGGAAACTTTATTGACACATTCCTGGGGTCAGATACATCACATGATCACACTGACAGAACCACAGGCACATAGACACAGGCAACAGAGCATGCACAATGTCGGCACTAGTACAGTGTATGTCCACCTTTCGCAAGATGCAGGCTGCTATTCTCCCATGGAGACGATCGTAGAGATGCTGGATGTAGTCCTGTGGAACGGCTTGCCATGCCATTTCCACCTGGCGCCTCAGTTGGACCAGCGTTCGTGCTGGAGGTGCAGACCGCGTGAGAAGACGCTTCATCCAGTCCCAAACATGCTCAATGGGGGACAGATCCGGAGATCTTGCTGGCCAGGGCAGTTGACTTACACCTTCTATAGCACGTTGGGTGGCACGGGATACAAGCGGACGTGCATTGTCCTTTTGGAACAGCAAGTTCCCTTGCCGGTCTAGGAATGGTAGAACGATGGGTTCGATGACGGTTTGGATGTACCGTGCACTATTCAGTGTCCCCTCGACGATCACTAGAGGTGTACGGCCAGTGTAGGAGATCGCTCCCCACACCATGATGCCGGATGTTGGCCCTGTGTGCCTCGGTCGTATGCAGTCCTGATTGTGGGGCTTACTTGCACGGCGCCAAACACGCATACGACCATCATTGGCACCAAGGCAGAAGCGACTCTCATCGCTGAAGACGACACGTCTCCATTCGTCCCTCCATTCACGCCTGTCGCGACACCACTGGAGGTGGGCTGCACGATGTTGGGGCGTGAGCGGAAGACGGCCTAACGGTGTGCGGGACCGTAGCCCAGCTTCAAGGAGACGGTTGCGAATGGTCCTCGCCGATACCCCAGGAGCAACAGTGTCCCTAATTTGCTGGGAAGTGGCGGTGCGGTCCCCTACGGCACTGTGTAGGATCCTACGGTCTTGGCGTGCATCCGTGCGTCGCTGCGGTCCGGTCCCAGGTCGACGGGCACGTGCACCTTCCGCCGACCACTGGCGACAACATCGATGTACTGTGGAGACCTCACGCCCCACGTGTTGAGCAATTCGGCGGTACGTCCACCCGGCCTCCCGCATGCCCACTATACGCCCTCGCTCAAAGTCCGTCAACTGCACATACGGTTCACGTCCACGCTGTCGCGGCATGCTACCAGTGTTAAAGACTGCGATGGAGCTCCGTATGCCACGGCAAACTGGCTGACACTGACGGCGGCGGTGCACATATGCTGCGCAGCTAGCGCCATTCGACGGCCAACACCGCGGTTCCTGGTGTGTCCGCTGTGCCGTGCGTGTGATCATTGCTTGTACAGCCCTCTCGCAGTGTCCGGAGCAAGTATGGTGGGTCTGACACACCGGTGTCAATGTGTTCTTTTTTCCATTTCCAGGAGTGTACTTCCGTTATTCACCGCCGCGTGACAAGCTACGAGTCGGTGCCCTCTAGGGGCATAATTTTGCAAATTGCGTCAGCGAAGCGGGAAAGTCGACTGAATAACATGTAAACATGATACTGACAAAGGAATAAAAAATTCACGATGATTACTTTTTAGCAAGGCTTCTTATTCTAAATGCAGACAATGGCGTTCCTACGGGGAATGAACTGTGTGACTACATGACGGCTACTGGATGTGTGTAGTGTTATTGGAACTGTCGCGGTGAGGATGCCAACACAGACTGCTCAAAGGACTTGCGCTTTCAGCTTATCACCACCCCCAGCACTTGATAGCTGAGCCATTGGCATGAGGGGCATTAAAGCAGTAAATCGACGACTGAACGCTATGGGCTGTGGTGCAATAAATGCAGAACGAGTGGTGACAATATGGACTCACAACAACAGTGTGGCAACAAAGTTTGGCTCAAGGCTTGCCTGGAGAACTACAGGAGGAGAAGATTGTTCGGCTAGGTCTGACGAGTAGGTGAATGCAGGTGGAGCTGATAAGTGGTGAGCAACCATGACAGTCGGGTTTAGATTCCCTCACGGGTTGGGAATTTTCTCTGCCCGGGAACAGGGTGTCTGTGTTGTCCTCATCACATCATCATCATCATTCGTAACAGTGGCTATATTGGGCTGTGTAAAAATTAGGCTGTGTAAAAATTGGGACTTTGCACGGGCGCTGATGACCGCCCAGGTGAGCGCCCCACAAACCAAACATCATCACGAACAGTCAGGGATACATTATTGGAAGTGGGCTTGAGTTCTCGAGTTGCACGCCTTTGTTTACCCATGAAATCATGCCGTAAGTAACAGAGACTTGCAGGATATAGAAGTAGTCAATTGGGATATAAACGGCGTTCTCTGATACTCAGCGTCGACTCTCGATCCTGTTTGTTGCGGTCAAATCTATGACAATGTGTCGTAGACGCCTTTCTGAAACGTACAGTAAGCAGTGATTCTTAAGAATCTCTAATTTTAGGAATCGTGTTGTGCGTTACGAATGTGCAGAGTGTAAGTCATGCATATTTTGTACATCTTAAATATAAACTAAGGAAGTCAGATTTATCTTCACCTTTACGTCTTGGACGCACTGCACTCTAATAACAGTTCCGTGCTTATAACGTTTATGCGTCCTACAGTAATAAGTGGGCCGTTCCGAAAGGAATGGAAGTTTAATCATTTAGTACCAGTCATAAGATAAACATCTCCGCAAAACCTTATGAACGTCGAACTGAACTGAAGCTTCATGATGTAGCTTTTACTATTTCCGTTAGTAAATATGCGGAGGAGCATTTTTGTATATGAGTATATAATTTAGAATCAGCGCAACAGAAATACTGGGTGTATCAAAAAGAATCATTCGATTCGGCACGTCTACATTTCTGAAACAGATGAACATATAAAATGGACTTTGTATTTGGTTAAGCGGAAAACTCATTTTTTTTTTTTTTTTTACTTTTTGATGGGTGTTCAACATGAAAGATGGACGGCATTCATCAATGCGGTATTCAAATACTTCATACGCTGCAGCGTGCATGTTATGAGTGACAGGTTCCACGGCTGCAGTTATGCGATGTCTCAGTATTTGTAACGGAAGCACATAAACAAAGTCTTTATAGCCTCGCACAAAAAATAATCACATACAGTCAGGTCCGTTGACCTTGCAGAAATATACGGCTGAATCGTTTGGTCCAGTGCGACTAATCCATCTTTTAGTAATCCTTTGCTTTAAAACTTCCCATACTCCCAGTCAGATTTGAGGTGCCCCATCCAGTTGGTAAGTGAAGTCATTCGAATCCGTCTCCAGCTGTGGGAAAATACAGTTCTCAAGCATATCGAGATATATGCTTTCTGTAACAGTGTTCTCAGCAAAGAAAAATGGACCACCTTTTTCTGTGAAACTGCAGAAAACACATAAACTTTTGGACGGTCCCTCTCAGGTTGTACAGCTTCATGTGGTTGTTCCATACCCCATATTCTCACGTTATGACGGTTCACCTTTACATTTAAATGGAATGTTGCCTCGTCACTGAGCAGTAAGCGGGGAAAAAACTGTCATCCACTATCTTCCCAAGAACAAAATTACAGAACTCCACAGGTTGCTGTGTGTCACCTTCACGAAGAGCTTGCAGTAGCTGAATTTTGTACGGTTTCATGTGTAAACGTTGACGCAACACATGTCAGAGGGACATCGATGTCACGTTGAGATGTCGAGCTGCACGGCGAACGGATTTCTGTGGACTCCTTGTGAAACTATAGTGGATGCGTTCGACGTTATTGTCAGACACTCGGGGACGGCCGGGCGATTTGGTTTTACACAGACAACCTGTCCTTCGCAATTGCTCATCCCATCGTCTAATGCTCTGTATTGCTGGAGGATCCACACCTTACGTAGTACAAAAGTCACTCTCAACAGTTATTATTGACCCACACTGCGCAAACCGTAGAACACAAAAGGCTTTCCGTTGTGTCGACAACTTTTTCACTAGAACTGAAGTGGCCGCACACAGCTGCTACCTAGTGGGAACCATGTAAAATTTGAGAGTTTGCTGTTTCCAACAGTACGTTGTCCATGCACATATGTAAGGTGTCAGGCAAATCCAACACCATCCATGAAATCCCTGACATAATAATCAAATCTAGTAGTATGTCACATAGCCCCGAATAAATCGTGACATTAAATTTACCAAAGTAATACGACTAACGAGTGAGCAAATGGAATACCACAGACTAACACAAGAATACCTAAATGCATGTCGTACCTTCCCACCGAGAGACCGACGCAGTTCCGAGGGGAGAAACGAGAACAGAAGACGAGAGCAGAACCGTGATAATCTAGAAGGCCCCACGATAAGGGACGGACTGGACACCCACGCCTCCAGCCTACCTATAAGACTACCACCCGCACGTTTCAGCATGCGACTTTTTTCGCTTCTCAGGTACGTCAAGGACCACCCCCCAGCCCATGTTAAATGCTAGAGCCCTCCAGAAAAACAGTATAGATCTTACGATAACACTAAAAGGGGTACTACCACCCACAAGTTTTAGCGTGAGACTTTTTCGCATGTCTGTAACATTAGGATCATCCTCCAGCCCATGTTAAAAGATAGAGCCCTCCAGAAGAGCAGTATAGATCTCGCAATAACGCTAAAAGGACCACACCAGCTGCAGGTTTTAGCGTGAGACTCTTTAGCGTCTCTGCTACGTTGCAAATGTTAAAAACATTGCCCCACCACGAAACATATAACGTTTCTCATTGGATAGACAGAATTTTTGTAGGCGGATCTTAAGGTTAACATAGAGACCCTGATTGGTGAGATGAAAACACAGCCAGATAGTTTTTTTAAACCAACTTCGGCAAATTGTAGTTAGGAGGAGAGAGTTGCTTCCGAGATGGCGAGGTGAGCGGAGCTGTGCTGCTCGCCGGTGCCCTG
Source organism: Schistocerca gregaria (assembly GCF_023897955.1). Lineage (NCBI taxonomy): Eukaryota > Metazoa > Arthropoda > Insecta > Orthoptera > Acrididae > Schistocerca > Schistocerca gregaria. The sequence continues at coordinate 256,167,390 of NC_064926.1, forward strand.
ACGCTGCCTAAACACCGACAAGGTAATGAACGCACGCGATGCCGCATTTTTGAGCGTATGAAGCTTCATTCAGAACTGCAGAAGTCTCATTTGTTACACCCCCTTTTTGCGTAATACTAGTGTCGATCGTTAATTAATACTCATGGTGTTCACATTTGCCACTTGAAGAACAGATCTGAAACGCGATGATTTTTCTTTTATATAGGTATTGAGAAGCCACATCAGCCACTGTAATTTACGACAAGTTAGATAAGTAATTAAAGATAATTGAGGGTCACTGTAGACCATTTTGATAGTTTTCTCTTTTGTGAAACTTAAATTAAACCTAGATTATAGGTGTGATATGGCATAGGTCATCCTTCGATCCATTGTAGAAGTTGGAAAGCCATTCTGGGAATATTCGTTCACATTTTTGTTGAAATTTCCAATGGTAAACTTAACTGCTTTTTCGACGTTATTTTACCAGCTAACTAAACATAGGAAAGCCTTGAACCCCTTCCACTAAATTTAGTTAGTATTAAGACTCTTTTACAGGGAGTGCGGTGGAGCTGACGCTGAGATCATTAAGTATTTGGTTATATCATCGCTAGTCTCACTGAACTCTTCTGAATTCTACATGTCATGTTTGGTCTGGCGTCTCCTTACCAGCAACAGGTCCCAGGTTCAAACTAGTTAATTCCCTAAAAACCGCTCAGAGCGTCGTTGCGCGAAAGTGGTAGGGAGACACAATATAGAACAAACAGACACCACCATGACTGTTTAGACATATCTGAAATAACATAATAGTTTTGATTCTTTTAAAAATCGGATTATTCTTTTTGATACACCCTGTATTTCGACCAGATTATCAAACCTTTGAACTTGCGCTGATGGCGTCCTCTCAGCAGTTGTGTCTTTGTGATGCCCAGAGGTTGGATCACAATCAGCTCTGTGGCGTATTAGTTGATTGAAAAGTCCACGGCTGCACTGCTGGGAGTTCATAGTGACGAGTACGCACAATAATTCGACTTCCAGACGAATCTCCTTCGTCAGACGATCTTATGAATTGGCAAGGGGCCTAAAGATGGTGACATGCCTAATGGCCGAAACATTATGCCCATTGACCGTTACGAAACCCCGACGGTACACCCGCGCATTTATATTATAAACGTATACTGTACGCTTGAACGACACTGAATAAAAAGTTCTGGGGTTCACAGGAGCGTCAAATGTTCACTGGCGAAAGTGAAACTATTTGCATCTATCAAGGACATCCACAGCTGTCGACTAGGAATGAGTCTGCGCAGCCACTCTATTCCGACAAACGCAAGCACAGAAAATGAGTATAAATAGACAGGAAGTTCAGCGATCTCTCGCAAGAACAACACGCTGCGGTTCACATATCTTCAGAGCGCACCAACATCGTCTGCGAGTGATATAAACACGGGCGAAATGACAACCCTTAAGAAAGGTCTTAACTTCGCATCTTCGCCGCGGGACTAAGAGGCGTCGAACATGCTATCTGCATGCTGTCAAATGAAACAGCGTGTATCAGAGGCGTGAAACGAGCCATATTCTCACAGAAGCAAAGTTACCACCTCCATCATGACCAGATCTGAGCTCAATGGCCTGAGTTTACTAAGCAGCGATAAAACCTTTGTGGTCCTTCCTTCTGACAAGGGAAAAGCAACCGTAATTATGCATTACCCTGAAAATGGTATGGAGATCTGCGCGCTACTGGCTGAAGATACTTTTCAGTAACTCCCACGCTATCCAACATCGGCAATAATAAGTACTTATGAATTTTTCAAGCGCTCTTCGGTGGTCCAGAAGCTTCTCCCTCAGGCATCTAGACCACATACTGCCTTTACTTTGTCGAGCACACCCAAGGAGGTGACGCTATCACGCCTCATCGTATCCACCGTTGCTCACCAACATGCAAGACATGGTTGAAATGGCTCTGAGCACTATGGGACTTAACTTCTGAGGTCATCAGTCCCCTAGAATGTAGAACTGCTTAAACCTAACTAACCTAAGGACATCACACACATCCATGCCCGAGGCAGGATTCGAACCTGCGACCGTAGCGGTCGCGTGGTTCCAGACTATAGCGCCTGGAAGCGCTCGGCCACTGCTGCCGGTAACATGCAAGAAGGCGAAGTATTTGGCCAGTCCCATCCCTCCTCATGTGGGGCACTGCGAACACCATATTAAAAATTCAGCAGATGTTATCAACCGAACTAACGGTCTTAGGATGACATTGTGATCAGTTCTGTGTGGTGGTTCTTTTAACGAATTTGCCTGTCAAAGGCTATTTGTAATTTGTACCTCGTATCCAATTTCCTAGTAAGTGGAGTGGGGAGCTATTCAGGCACACTATTACTTCTTATTTTCTGGACAACGGCCTGTATTATGATCAGACGGAGGGCGTTGCTGTAGGTAGCACTCTTGCAAACCCGTTCGTGCAGAATTTTGAGGATATTGCCTTGAACACAGTGCCATTAATGCCTATTTGTTTTGTTCTGTACTCTGGCGACACATTAGTCATTTGGCTCCGTGAACGTAAGAAACTTGACGAGTTCTTTAAACACCGCAACGGCATTAACAGTAACATTCAGTTTACCGTGGAGGTGGAAGAAGACGATGCATTGCCCATCCTTAACATCCTCGTCTAACGCGAACGAAATGGAAGCCTTGGCCACAGCATGTGTAGAAATCCCCACTGATCAATACTTGCACACCATCAGCCATCATCACACGGTAGAGAAATGAATTTTTTACAAAAATTGGTGCACCGTACAATTATGATACCAGACGCTAGTAACCTACCTCATGCGCTGAGGAAGCTAGACAAGGTTTTCGGGAACAACGTCTGCAACATCCATCAAATAATTGAAATGGTTTCAGGCAAGACTAGCGACAGGACTACCGACAAGAAGCAAGGAAAAAACTTGCTTTCTTGCTGTTCTGTGACTCCGTGTCCGGCAAGATAAGCACCTACTGGAACGACTAAAGATCAACTTGATCTTCAGGCCTCCGACAAAAGTTCGTTAATTACTGAGAACAGATTGAGACGCAACGAGTCACAGAACACCTGGCGTCTACATGATACTATACGAGCGTGGCCACACTTACATTGGACAAACAGCACTCACTGTGGAAAATGCCGAAAGGAGCATGAGAGGCTCCTACGCTACACCGAAATGTCTGCCTTAGCTGAGCGTGCTATAGTAAACCGACGCCGGATAAAATTTGGCGAAACATCTATCGTGGCTCGCACAAACAGGTTTTCGCATTGCGTTATCGAAGAAGCCATTGAAATAAAAATCAATGATGTCACCCTAAACAGAGACGTTGACCTGCAGCTCAGCACGGCCTGCGATCCAGCGATCGCGGGGCTGAAAAGGGCGCATCGAACTCCCAGCCAACATTGCCCTTATACGGTGATGTCGCAGGCACCAGTGACGTCACAGGCAGCAGCTACAGTATATATGGCGGGCACTAGCAGCCCAGTGGCAGTCTTACCACTTGAAAATGGCCAAGCAATGCTTGTGTAATTTTAATCACTTCACACGGCTCAGAACCCGTGAACTTTTTATTCAGTGTTCCCACCGTGAGACTCTGCGTTCTTACATTGAACGACACTGATCAGGAAATTGAAGTGGTATTCCCAAAACGTTTGAGTCACCGAGCATATAAGTCGTGAACGTAACTACACGTGTCATTTTCCGTGTGAGACTGCAGCCAGTACGGGCTTCTCATTTGCGGGTGTCTCCCTCTGTAATCATGCAGCGCGAGGTAGCCAGAGCAGTAAGACGTAAGACTGAAACCAATGTTTACACACTCAAGAAACGGGATGGTCCAAAAAATCCAAGTATGGAGTACATTTCTGTTGGTTGTAGACAAAAACAGTGCGTCTACTGGGTGCGTATCGTGCATAAATTGTTCAACATTATTGTGTTTCCAGTCGGGAAACACTCATTTAAAGAAATGGTTGCAAGAAACCTCACAAAGATACAGCTCCTTCAGGGATACCGGCAGTAATAAAAAAATAGTATTACAGCACAGTGTGCTGCAATGTGCGCTAATGATATGAGACGTTTTAAATCGTTTTCCGGTGAAAGTTTCAGAGAACTCGGCAATAAATTAATACAGCTATGTGCGCATTGTGGACACGTTAACGTGGCAGATGTCATGTCACATCCCTGTACTATAAGCAGACATGTCAAAGAACAAGCTGATGTAATACGAAACAGTATAATGCCTTCTGTTATTGCGGCAGTTATTAATAAAATATGTGCTGCGACAGTTGACATGTGGACTGATTCGCATAATCAGGTGCAGTATTTGACGCTTACAACACATTACATTAACACAGATTGGTCTCTTGCGAACGATGTTTTATTTACACCAAAATTACCGGACGTTAAGAAGAAGGGAGTAAATATTATGAAATAAATTGAAGAGAGGATGGCTGATTGGGACATTTAGCCGTAGATGTTGCAAAGTTTTGTTTTTGTATACGACCAGGGTGCCAATATAAAAAGGCTTTCGAGAATCATTAAACGATTCCTTGTGCTGCTCATTATATAAACACAGCAGTTAGCCTTACTTTCGATAAAGATAACGTCTTGTTAAATCATGCCCCGAACTTCGCATCAACAATAAATTCTACAAAATGCATTGTAAGGCACATTAAGAAAAGTGGCCTCTGCTCGTCTTTGAAATCATCGTTGAAACAAGAGGTTTGCACACGATGGAACAGCTGGAATCCTTACACACTCAGTGTAACGAAGTTGCTGCTTTGTTGACGGACGGCCGCGGTGGTCTCGCGGTTCTGGGCGCGCAGTCCAGGCCCGTGCGACCGCTACGGTCGCAGGTTCAAATCCTGCCTCGGGCATGGATGTGTGTGATGTCCCTAGGTTAGTTAGGTTTAAGTAGTTCTAAGTTCTAGGGGACTGATGACCACAGCAGTCGAGTCCCATAGTGCTCAGAGCCATTTGAACCATTTTTTTTTTTTTTTTTTGTTGACGGAAAAGGACTCCGCTTACAGATTGCATGTATATGATAATGAGCTTGCATGAAAAATTGCGCACTTTCTGAGACCATTGAAAGAGGCCACAGATGAATTAGAAGTCGATAAAGAACCGACAATCCAATTAGTTCTTCTTTGGTTTCACAAACTACAACTAATTTGCAGTGTCAATGACACTGAATGTCAGGTGCCTAATTACTGCAGTAAAAAGCACTGTTTCATTATGATACGCCATAGATTTATAATTAAGTAGCATAATTGATGTGTACTAACATATGTGTTTTTAACAGGAGGTACAAAGGATTAAAAATCGATCCTCTACCTTCGTTTGTGAGAAGATTGTTATCACATCCAGACATAAACCTGATACGTTTCTTCGGCCGTCTTTCCGTGATCTTAATATGCTTGCAATAAATGAAAAGCAGGAAATTGTTAGCAATGTGTGACAAATGTGTGCTACTTACGCAGGTACAGCATGCAATCATTATTATAATCGTTTTTGCATCGTTAGTGGATACTTCATTATGGAGAAGTGGGAATGTTATAATTCGTATAGTATTTCATTAACGTAAAACACCTCTTTTTACGGGAACATTTCGATGATTTCCCCGTCAGTTCTGTATTACTTGTCTCTTTTGTTTATTATCATATATACTTCAGGTACTGTGTCGTCACCACCCAGACAGAGAGATCGTTTCAAGGAATGGAGGACAAACAGATCATCCGCAGCAGATGAAGTACATCTCTATATTTTAGTGCACCCCAGAGATGATGATGATGACATCTAAAGTGGTTGAGCAGACATCAAACAAATCTGCCAGGACTGGCTGCAGTTGCAAGACGTATTTTATGTGTCCCAGCAACAAGCGCACCTACTGAAAGATGCTTTAGTAAAGCCCGCACGTTACTAACAAATCGCCGCACCCAATTGAATCGGGAACGCGTTGGTGATTTACTACTGAGCAATAATAACTATAATTTGGTTTCTGTCGCAAACAAATGAAAAGTAAGACAAGTTACGTCTATAAATGTTTAATGTTCTTTGTGTGCTTTCTTTATGAAGATGGGTGTCTTCTATATTACATGGAAAGCACTTATTTAATCTTTCCTATTAACGAGAGGAAAAATGTATCTTCTATTTGGAAATGAGACTCGTCTTCTATCAGCGATTGCCTTATGAATTTAGCTCTGTCACGTACCCTTTCCTGGAAACGTTACTTTTGTATTGAAAGAGAGAGGGACAGATAAATACATTGTGTGTGTGAGTATGTGAGTGTGTGTGTGAGTATGTGAGTGTGTGTGTGTGTGTGTGTGTGAGAGAGAGAGAGAGAGAGAGAGAGACACAAAGAGAGAGGGGGGAGGGGGTGAGAGGTAGGCGTTGACTTTGTACAGTACAGTGCAGTTGGCCGGGGCGAGGCGAGATGAGACGTCAGCGGTGACCGGTCATGCTTGGTTATCCGCGTGTCCGGAATCCGGACAAGAGAGCGCTTGGGGCCCGACACGAGCGGCTCGGTCCGCTCGCTCCCCCGTCAACAAGCGAGCCGTGACGGGTCAAACCATTGAGCGTTACAGCACTCTAGTACTGAACATAATTTAACAGAAACCAGTGGAATGTCGATGTAAATAAACACCTGGAAAGCCGTTTTCTACCAAAAAAAAGGGTCAATAATTACGCAAATGATGAGTAATGTCATGAAATGGGTGATCTCAGTGCAGGAACATCATAATTCACAGCGTCGTTTCTTTCGAAAGTGACCAGTTATTGCACTTAACCTTTAAGCAATTAAGAGTCTCTCCTGTCTTCATTCTAGACTGCATATACTGTAAATACTATTTAAAACAACCTATGGGAATTCAGTCAGGTAATATTTACAGTGACCGCCGATATTTCATTTCAAGGCACAAACTTCAACGGACACGCGACGTACAAGCAAATTTATAACCTCGGTTCTTGGAGTAATTCAAGAAAGATAACACACACGCACTGAGTACAAGTGCCACTAAAGTCAGAGGTATCGATAATGAAAGACTACGAACTAGCAGGTGCGGTAACATTGATTCTGTCCCTCTGTCTTTGACAAGGGAGAGAGCAGGATTCCAAGCAGAGTCTAAACAAAATCCTTCATCCTTGTTTACAAGGCTGGTCCGTAATTTAATCTCAACAGCTTCATTAATAATACTGTCTCAATAGTTGGGCGCGCAAGCCAATAACTCGGTATTGCTATATAACATAGGGCGACCAGTATTAAAAAAAATGTTCGGCAATAGCAGATCTACGTGACTGCTCTAATATGGTGTTTCTTTTAAGCTCAGCACACCGGTTCCCCACGGTCCTTATAGTCTGACGAACATATGCCATGCCACCTCTACAAGGAATGCGATATGCATCCGTCTTACGCAAACCAAGATTATCCATAAAAGAACCCAAAAGCACTCTAAGTTTAGATGGAGGTCGGAAAACACACTTCGCATCGTATTTCTGTAAAATACAACCGATCTTGTAGGAAGTCCTTCCTGCGTAAGGCAAAAAGGCAGTAGACTTAGATATCGACTCAGTATCATCATCAGTCACTCGATGCACAGTTTGTTGATAGCCCAACGCACGATCAGTCTGTATTTCACTTTAACCATATAGCTTCGAGATGGACCAATTCAGCTGCCAAAATCTCAGTGTCGGAAATTACATGTGCCCTATGTATTTTTTCCAAGGTTCGAAGTACGCTTTCACGCTGAGCTGGATAGTTACAACTATCAGCCTGTAAATGGTTGTGAGTGTGAGTGCGTTTCCGGTAAACTGAACGCCCCATGATCCATAGGCTTTGTTACTAACCAAAAATTCAGGAAAGGGAAGGTAACCAACGTCTTTCACCGCCATCGTAAAACGAATGTTCGGGTAGATCGAGTTCAAATGTTCTAAGAAGGCATTATAATTCTTCGCACCATGTGGCGAACCAACAAAAGTATCATCAACTTATGTGAGGAAACAGGTGGGTTTCAAAGGCGCCGACTCCAATGCACGCTCCTCGGTGCCCTCCTTAAACAAATTGCCATCACAGGGGACATCGGACTGCCCATCTCAACTCCATGTGTCTGCTCATAATACTGGTAATTGAATAAAAAGTAAGTGGGTGTCAACACTTGTCAACAGAGATTAATTAATTCAACACCAAACTGAACCTCATTTAACCACAACGAATCAGACAGAGAACCACGAGTGAAGAGAAGGACCACATCGATACTTACTAAGGTATCAGAATCGTTCAACGACATTCCGTCCAAACGACGTAAGACATCAGCTGAGTTCCTGATATGATGTTCACACCGACCGACTTGTGAGATAAGCAGAGAAGCAAGATGCTTGGCTACACGATATGTCAGAGCGCCGATATTACTCGCTATGGGACGGAAAGGAACCCCTTCCTTGAGTACGTTCTGAAGGCCATATAAGCTAGGGGGAACAGCACTATAGGTGTTATGAATCTTGACAGTGTCCTGAGAGAAACCACTTTACTTCAGGAGGATGTTCGTCTTTCAATACTTTTCGTCGGCTCAGCATCGATCCTCCGATACGTTGAGTCAGATAATATACATTGAATCATTTGCACATAATCCTGGTTATAACAACGGTGGCACTTCCCTTTTCCGTAGATAAGAGGACGGTTACCTTCACTTTCCTGACGTTTTACATAGGAGGAAGGCTGATGAAACATTGGGACATGGAGCTTACCGGAAACGCAAGCACACTTACTTCTATTTATAGGCTGATAATTGTCACCATCCCGCTCAGCGTGAAGGGGTATTTCGTACCTTGGTACACAGGACTCATGTCGTTCCCGACACTTATACATTTACCAGCTGAGCTGTCCCATCTTGAAGCTACATTTCTTAAGAATGGTTATAGCGAAAGACAGATTGAACGTGCAGTGCGAGATCTACAAACTAAGTACACACCTAAGTCTCACCCTTTTTACCTTATTCAGGAAGCGCTTCCAACAAGATCGATCGTATTTTACGGAAATGCGAAAATGTGTTTTCCGGCCTCCATCTAAAATAGAAGGCTTTTGGGTTATGTTAAGGATGATCTTGGTCTACGTAAGGCGGATGTATATCCCATTCCTTGTAGAGGTGGCATGGCGTACATTGGTCAGACTATCACGACCATGGGGAAACGGTGTGCTGAGCTTAAAAGGGCACACACGATAACTGCAGCCACGTAGATCTGCTATTGCCAAACATTTTGTGGATACTGTTCACCCTAAGTTATATAGAGTTATTGGCATTCACATCCAGCTATCGGGACAATGTTATTAAGGAAGCTGTTGAGATTATATTAGGGAGCAACATTATACACAGGGATGGAGGTTTTCGTTTAAACTCTGCTTGCAATTCTGCTCTCTCGCTTGTCAAAAAACGGAAGGACAGTGTTACCTCACATGCTAGTTCGTTGTTTTGTTCTCTTTCACTATCGAGACCATTGACTTGGTGGCAGTAGCGTCCAGTGTGTGTCTCTTATCTTTCGTGAATTGCTCCAAGAAATGAGGTTTCAAATATGCTTGTACATTTCGTGTCCGTAGCATTTTGTATCTTGAAAATGGCGGGGTGTACTTCCGCCGAAATATCGGCGGTCTCTGTTAATATTACCTGCCTGAATTTCCTAAATTGCTTGGAAATTGTATACAGCAGGAGAAAGTCAGGTCTCACAGTGTAAATACTGTCCTCTGATTGTACGTGCGGAACTTCAAGTAACTAGAGAGCCAAAATCTTTTTTTCATCGTTAGTTTATTTTCACCGTAAAAAATGTGTTTAGCTAAGTAATGCGTCATGGATTTCTGGTACGCTTACTACATCATACGTGGACCTACATAGCTGAGCGGTCAGTTAAAAGGGCAGCCATGTGGAAGGCCAGTGGTCGATTCCCGATACCGCCAAGGATTCTTGGGAGGATTGTTACGGCCAGCACCCGGTCTCGTCTGGCCAACTGCTAAGGTCATCAGTCCCCAAGCTTAAACATTACTTAACCTAAATTATCCTAAGGACATACCTTTACGAAATAACAAAGAGTATTAACAATCTGTCAAATGAGTTTCCAAATTTTATAGGGAAGCAGATTCCATTTTTACATCTGCGTACCATCAGCATCAACAACAGAATAATCAAGATGGTTAGTTACTTAGACATTGGTTCCACGGCTTAGTTTTCGCTATGTCTCGTGATAACGTGGAACGAGCGGGCTTACAGAGTATTTAATACAGTTGCTATTTAAAATGAAGACTATATGCTGATCATTTACAAACTAGTTCACATAACAGAGAACAATATTTAGCTTAAAAGCAGAACTAATTATGTAATATTTTATATACTAGAAGTTTCTAAATAAAGTATCTTATGTGGAGTGGAAGGAATTGTCCATAAGGATCCTATCCGACTCACACTCTGATTTATCTTTGCTCTCTGTCAAGCATTTAATGTCATCGGAGAAGTTATCAACAATTCTGGTAATAGCTACTCTCATAACAATAACAGACAGCCAAGGTTGTGTTAGACTGATTGACTTCCATCGAACGACATTGTAGCACTCGCAATATTTGTTCCACCAATAGGCCATAGTTGTACCTTAATTGTAGAAAGTGTAAAAAAAATGTTCAAATGTGTATGCAATATTATGGGACATAACTGCTAAGGTCATCAGTCCCCAAGCTTACACATCACATAACATAAATTATCCTAAGGACATACACACACGCCCATGCCCGAGGGAGGACTCGAACCTCCACCAAGGTCAGCCGCACAGTCCATGACTGCAACGCCTTACACCGCTCAGTTAATCCCGCATAGAAAGTGTAGATAAGTGTAAACACACAGGAAGGTATGCAATGACATCATAACAATGTTGTAGGTACTTACAAAATTAAAACGAAATTCACATGTTGTGCCAATTTTCTGGTATCGCGCGCCGCGGAATTTGAATCCCCGCCAGACGACATGGACGTCGAAGACCCTTGAGGATCTCTGCACCAACGCGCCGTAAGCTGTGGCGGCGTGCGCCTCCTTGTCCGCATTTAGATTGAGGGCGCCACAGTGGAACACGTGGTTGCAACTGCCAATAGCGGCGTCCCTGATAAAGTACTTAAGCGACTGTCTCTCGCTCAGCCGGCCATCTCCGGTAGTACCTCGAAAGAGTACCGTCCTTCGGTCACTGCATAGCCAGTTATGGAAGTGTTAGGTGTTCCAGGACTTGCCAGCCGTCTAACCGTCCAGCGATCCAGCCAGTCACCGATCCAGCCAGCCAGCCAGCCAGCCAGCCAGCCAACCATCCAGCAAGCTGGCGATCCAGCCAGTCAGCCAGCGATCCAGCCAGCCAGCAATCCAGCCAACAAGCGATTCAACCAGCCAGCAATCCAGCCAGCAGCGGTCCCAGTGGCAGCGGCAGCAGCAGCGGTTGCAGCAGCCCAGCAGCCTCTGCGTTCGCCTCCCGCCAGTGGCAGCAGAGTGGGGCATCGGCCCCAGTCAGCGTTTCTTCTGTCTTCGTCCGTCTTCGTGAGTCCCTTGTTTTCTTCTTTCGTTTTGTCCAGTCCTTTCCTGTTCTTTTCCTACTTTCCCCATAGTAATCATGACTACACCTACCACTTGTACCACCACCACCGCCACCGTCTACACCTCACCGTCCGCTGCCGCCATCACGATTATGTGGTGTGCCCAGTCACCCCCCCCCCCCCTCATTCCATCCCCCTGTTTCTCACCCTCTCCTCTCCTGCACTCTTCATCGCTCCTTCCCCAGCTCCTTCCCCCTTAGCCTCTTCCTCTGATCCGTTCCCTCCCCTCCCTCACCCTGTTGCCACTGTCCCTGTGGCACTCGCGAGGGTGGTGGCCCATAGGGCCATGGCCCACGTGCAGCTATCTCCATCGCCATCACCATCGCCCTCATCGTCAGCATCGCCAACACCAGCACCACGCCCACAGTGGGACCTGCCGCCTCCCCCACACACCCTCTCATCCTTCTGTAGCAGTTAAACGTCCCAGCAGTACTCCAGCCTCTTCCTCCTCCCACCCCATGGATGCCTTCGATGTCACCCCACTGTCTCTTCTACCACCTAGTCTTCCTTCTCCCCCTCCTCCTACAAATACCTTCTATCCTGTACTGATCGCTCACTCCTCGAGGCCCGGAACCTCGCCCTGCTCTTCCACTAGCACTTTCCCAGAGCCCCCATCTCCCTGCTCACTCCCTGCCGTGACTTTGTTTTTATCACCTCCCCTAGCCCCACCCTTCACTCCGACATGCTATCCAGAATCCCCTGTGCCCGCTTTGGCCCCAATACCTACCTAACCCCTGCTCCTTCCCCATCCCCCTTTCGCCAACCACAACTCCCATGTCTCCTGCCGACACTCACCACTATGATCACTCGGCTTAGTCTGACGATAACGGAGGAGGAGCTGTTGTCAGAGCTTAAAGAACACCCATACTATCTTATGTGGGTGTTCTCTGAAGACGCCCCTTCCATAGACCAGCTCCTTAAGGAGGGTGCCCTCCTATTCCATCGCGAGTACAAAGTCGACCCCTCCCGTTCCACTCCTCAATCCCTTCTACCAGAGGTGCCTGCGTTACAATGCACACCCAACATCTGAGTGCTGTGAGGCCCCCGTCTGCCCACACTGCAAACAGGCGCACTTCCTCTGGCATTGTTCCAACCTTCATTCCCCTCCTTCTTGCAACGTCTGCAACCTCCGGCACCCTACCTACTCCCAGAAGTGCAAGGCTTGACCCCCCCTGAACGCACTGTCCCTGTCCACCCTCTGCACGCCCCCACCCCTCCTGGCAACCCCCTTTCGACGCCATTCTATTGAATTCTTCGTATTGTAGAAATTGAATGGAGCAAAGAGGCGTTAAGCGCCTTAATTCAAGCACACTGCGGCGAAAGGTGTATGTATTACCCGCACGACATGCTGTGTCATAATAAGGTACGTCAGCAATCGCAATCGTTTATTTCTGAGTAATATGTTTATAACTTGCCACCGTAATTTTTGATATTTTTTGTAATGCATTAGCTTACGAAAGTTCACGCTTGATTCTATTACATCTCTATCATTATTTCAGAATACTAGGAAAGAGAAACTGGCATTGAAAAACGAGAAAGTCCATGCAGTTCTACCCAGTGCAACAGATAAGGACTGCAGCCTTCTTAGTTGCCTTGGCACTGGCTTTCTGTTTTCGTCATCGTTCTGCGCTAATCCGAAGGTTTATTGTCACTATCAGTGCAACAGCTGCGAAAAAGAGTGGGTCTTCCATGTGAGAAGTGCTTTGAGTCCGTAATTCAGAGCAGAAGTAACCGTAATAAAAGAATAACAATTACAACATAAATAACGATAAAAATAAGTTTTATTCAGTAGGAACTTGAGCTCACAGAAATATTTCCAACGAAAAACGTTCCACTATATCACACGGTCTCCCTTGAGTTTCGGGCGGTAGAACAAAAGACTTTACAAGAGATACACAGTTCTATATGCGCGTTTTTGCGTTCTACAGTGCATGCGCACCAGATAATCCCGCGTGACTGGTGCAATAGGTCGAGGTATAGGTAGGTATATCATTAAAACAAGCCCAACACTGCAAGGGAGCGTTTACAGTTGCGAACGCTAACAGACTAGGTCATGTAATTCAGCTGACCAAGCTATGCCATAAAGTCACTTGCAAATGTATGCTTGAGCCTACTACACTTGTGAAGCCTTTAACGAACATAAAAGTTCCAAGTATTAAGCTTGATTCGCGGCGCAACCCCGTCGTCACACGACTAGTTTCTCTAATCGACCTCTCCAAATTCTCACAAAGATCTACTTGCTGAAGGAAGGCGTCCACTCACATTGAGGGCCACGGCTCAATAGAGAGCTACAACAGCGACCAAACTTGTTGCAGCCTAGCTATCAGTCGAAACTACACTCCTGGAAATTGAAATAAGAACACCGTGAATTCATTGTCCCGGGAAGGGGAAACTTTATTGACACATTCCTGGGGTCAGATACATCACATGCTCACACTGACAGAACCACAGGCACATAGACACAGGCAACAGAGCATGCACAATGTCGGCACTAGTACAGTGTATATCCACCTTTCGCAGCAATGCAGGCTGCTATTCTCCCATGGAGACGATCGTAGAGATGCTGGGTGTAGTCCTGTGAAACGGCTTGCCATGCCATTTCCACCTGGCGCCTCAGTTGGACCAGCTTTCGTGCTGGACGTGCAGACCGCGTGAGACGACGCTTCATCCAGTCCCAAACATGCTCAATGGGGGACAGACCGGAGATCTTGCTGGCCAGGATAGGTGACTTACACCTTCTAGAGCACGTTGGGTGGCACGGGATACATGCGGACGTGCATTGTCCTGTTGGAACATCAAGTTCCCTTGCCGGTCTAGGAATGGTAGAACGATGGGTTCGATGACGGTTTGGATGTACCGTGCACTATTCAGTGTCCCCTCGACGATCACCAGAGGTGTACGGCCAGTGTAGGAGATCGCTCCCCACACCATGATGCCGGGTGTTGGCCCTGTGTGCCTCGGTCGTATGCAGTCCTGATTGTGGCGCTCACCTGCACGGCGCCAAACACGCATACGACCATCATTGGCACCAAGGCAGAAGCGACTCTCATCGCTGAAGACGACACGTCTCCATTCGTCCCTCCATTCACGCCTGTCGCGACACCACTGGAGGCGGGCTGCACGATGTTGGGGCGTGAGCGGAAGACGGCCTAACGGTGTGCGGGACCGTAGCCCAGCTTCATGGAGACGGTTGCGAATGGTCCTCGCCGATACCCCAGGAGCAACAGTGTCCCTAATTTGCTGGGAAGTGGCGGTGCGGTCCCCTACGGCACTGCGTAGGATCCTACGGTCTTGGCGTGCATCCGTGCGTCGCTGCGGTCCGGTCCCAGGTCGACGGGCACGTGCACCTTCCGCCGACCACTGGCGACAACATCGATGTACTGTGGAGACCTCACGCCCCACGTGTTGAGCAATTCGGCGGTACGTCCACCCGGCCTCCCGCATGCCCACTATACGCCCTCGCTCAAAGTCCGTCAACTGCACATACGGTTCACGTCCATGCTGTCGCGGCATGCTACCAGTGTTAAAGACTGCGATGGAGCTCCGTATGCCACGGCAAACTGGCTGACACTGACGGCGGCGGTGCACAAATGCTGCGCAGCTAGCGCCATTCGACGGCCAACACCGCGGTTCCTGGTGTGTCCGCTGTGCCGTGCGTGTGATCATTGCTTGTACAGCCCTCTCGCAGTGTCCGGAGCAAGTATGGTGGGTCTGACACACCGGTGTCAATGTGTTCTTTTTTCCATTTCCAGGAGTGTATTTCAATTTCTTTTTTTTTTTTTTTGGAGATAAAACATTCATTACCTCAAATGCGCCAAGAAAGGTTCTGGAGAGGAGTAGTGCCGAATCGTTAGGCGTTTGTAAAGGCTCCGGAGCTGCGGTGGAGCGCTGAGAGTTGGGTCGTGCGTATGAGCATTCTCTCGGCATGCTTTTATGCATGGCTGGCGAGCCTATCACCATTATTATGAAATCGTATCACGCCGGTAAGTGCGTAGAAGGAGGCGCAAGAGTTGCGGTGGTTGGACAAAAGAACATATTGAAATCACTCACACTGTTAGTGAGATTTTAGGAGACTACCGAAATCATTCCGATGGAGAGGGGACCCACTGATACCAACCACAAAGTGAACAGAAAACCACGGTTCTTTGGAACTACCTTATTTGCCATATTTTTAAAAGTTTATCTGTCGAATGCAATTTGAAAACTGAGTTGCATTTCAGCAAAAAATTCTCTTTCTAACTGAAAAGTTCATATTTCATCGCAAAAGTAATGTAGAATCAAACGAGTCTGTTCTTAATTGTAAGAAGCAGGAAATACTGTCGATTACAGCGCCTTCTATTATGAATTCATAAATATGATTCACGTAAACTATAGGTATTTCTTAGCGTAAGATGCGAATTTGAATAAAGGTAGAGGGGCTCCCAAAATAAAAATGAAAAATAGGAAAGAGACGAAGGTTACGTGATGGCCAGTTTTACCACAGACACAAGACGCCTTTGAAAATAATAACCTTTTATTTAGAACTTTTACTTGAACCATTAGTATTTTTCGAAATATTTACATTCTCTAAGTTGAAGCAAACACCCTGTATACTTTCCTCACTGCCCGCAACGCCACCGGCAACAGACTCAGATGTCGGACTTTTTTTTGTCTCATAACAGCTCTTGCAATTAACCAGTTCCTTCGTCTGGAAGATGAAGGCATAATCTGGCTTCATATTAGAGGTCCGCAAACTTGACATTTTGCTCGCTGATACTCGCTCGTGGGCAACGTGTTACGACATAGCGTGCACGATTCAAATGTTCAAATGTCTGTGAAATCTTATGGGACTTAACTGCTAATGTCATCAGTCCCTAACCTTACACACTACTTAACCTAAATTATCCTAAGGACAAACACACACACCCATGCCCGAGGGAGGACTCGAACCTCCGCCGGGACCAGCCGCACTGTCCATGATGCAGCACCTGAGACCGCTAGGCTAATCCCGCGCGGCCCCGTGCACGATTATATGAATGCGTGGTGGCTGCTCTTACGGACATGTCCACGCAGCTGCGCTAGCCACTGTGTCCGGATGGCTCAGTGCTTGCCGACACCGTAGCTTAGCGTTTTCAGTCAGAGGGTTAGCTGTCCCCTGTATTAAAAAAGTAACTGAGCGAACCGACCAATGATGAATGTGAACGACTCGTGAGGCGTCTATCCTGAACAAATGCGACGAACAATAACGCACAAATTGACATCAACAGAAAAAAAACAAAAACAAAGTGGTCAGAGCATCTGCCTAGTAAGCAGGATTTCCCGGTTTCGAATCTCGATCCAGCACATATTCTCACTCGTCGCCGCTGATGCTGCATAATATCTCGATGCAGCTGACATCAATAATCCCTTCGCTTTCCTTTCCTTTATTTTCTCCTTGCACCACTTTCAATATAGTGCTCGAATATGAATGATTGGAGCCCTCAGGCTGTGACAAAACGAGGCGCACTGGGTAGGAGAGGGCAGAGGCCGGCCGGCATAACACACTCGTTACGCCGCAGTTGTGACGGTTACATTCAGGCTAGTGAGAAACATTCTGAAAAGCTCGTAAGAGAGCAGCAGGGTAGGGTGTGCTGAGAAATGATTGTTAAGAAAGAAACATCGATACCTTGCGCCGTTTCTGAGTTAATTAGCCAATTCAAGTGGCCTGCCAGTAACAGTGACAGCTGTTCTCATAGCGTAGATGATAGTGCACCAGACTGCTCAGCCTTTGCCTCTGGTTCGATCCTTACTACCGTCCAATGTCCAATGTTTTTACGGCTCTCTTGTTCGGTCATAGGAAACCAGACGAAGGACAAGTTTGGCGAAGCATCTCTGGCTGGCCGCTAGAATTTGCGTGGGCAGCGTCCTGATTGACAAATTTCAATGATAATTAACTCGGAAATGGCGAAATGTATCGATTTTTTTCTTGACAGCGATTTCGCAGCACAACGTACGCTCCAACATCCTTACAACCTACCGAAGTCCTAATGTACTGCACCCATAGTGGCATCGTCAAATGTTAAATGAAAAATCAGCACCAGCATCGTTTTATATATATATATATATATATATATATATATATATATATATATATAATATTGGCACTTGACCATATGTCAACTACTGTCTCTAAACTCTTCCTCTTTTTAACAATCTGACTTTTGTCGTGCTCTATTATTGGATAATATCTCTGGTAATTTTCGTAGTTTCAACCGGTCTACCGCTAGATGGCTATCGCGTTAGACCAGTACCATTCGTGGCAGATCGTCGTGTAATACCCTCTTTAGTAATGTTACAAACTTAGTCGGTTTCAGTGCACTACTCACCGGGTTCTGTAATTGGTCGCCTTTCTATGTTTTTCCGCAAACATTTCAAGTCCTTTATGGCTGTCCAAATGGTCTGGACCGATCGGTTGATGGAGTAACCCAACTGCTCAATTGCGGTAACCGTATTTGTAATGTTGCTGTGACAAAGGAGAGCAGGGTGACGCCTTGACCTTGGATTGTTACGGACTAAGATGTGCACGTAACAGTTGCGTTAAAGTTATTACGTTAGAGGGTTTGTTAAAATGCTTCGCTTAATTTTCTCGACACTAGCCAGTTGAACTGTGTATAAGTGTGTGCCTAGCAGTACTTCGTTACATTCTTTGCGAGTGCACGAAATTAATTTAATCACTTTTGAATCTCTGTAAATTATTACCGGTCAGTTATTGAATGTGGATCTTACAATTTTAGCCGGTTGTGTGACTTGCGAAATGATTGTTTGAACTCAACTTACTAATGGTCTTATTTGTGTTGCCATTACTGAGGTTATAAATTTAATCCGCCGTTTCCTTAACGTCGTTATTTGTTAGCCTCGAGGCTTGGCACGAATTCAAGGAGTTGCCAGTAGTTCAAGATGTTGGTTGGCTTAATTTATGTGTAAAGCAAACATTTTCCTAAAATATCATTTTCTTGGGATTTGTTAAGGCCATTTTTTATCTTTTCTAAGAGATCATTATTTTAAATAATTCTAACCGAGATCTAAGAAATATTTTCCTTGAGATTTCATTATCATAAATATCAAATTAAGCTTGCCAATTGTTAAATAATTTTTCTTTTAAAATTCTTAACTGCGAGTGGCGTTGCTGTTGTGTTACCCTCGGGTTCTCCTTCTACACCAAAGGCCTTCTGCTGGCCTTTACCTTCCCCCTGGTAAAACTATTTTCATCTATACTAAAGGTTTTGCTCACAGTCCAAAATATCGTACGACTATTTATCAGTTTACGGCGAAGGACAATAAAGAAACTGCAATACTAACTGCAGAGGCCCATAATCCACTTGTGCATACTTGAGAAATATCTCACGAATGTGGATCTGTTTACATAAGTGATTGGGCGATCCTAAACAAATCACAAGTACCATCCCCACCATATCTCCGCACATCATGATCTTCATGGGAATGTTTTATAGAATCGAGATTGGTTTGGTTGTTGAGCACTGACGCATTTGCAAGGAGAACCGCAGTTCTTTTGCCGAGTAACATTCATTTACCAGCCACATCAAAGTTAACCCTCATAAAATGCATTATCAGAGTGCCGTTTGTTGCATTGTAAAATGTTAATTACATTCGGAGAAATGTAACCTAAAGTTGACTCTTGGGTACCATTCCTTTGCCGTTCGATCGTGTGTATCGGAGAGCACCGAATTACGTAGGGATCCAAAGGGAACGGTGATGGACCTTAGGTACAGAAGAGACTGGAACAGCACATTATGTCCACATGATAACACCTTTTTCACTGACGCACATGTACATTACCATGAGGGGTGAGGTAAACGTACACACGTGATTTCCGTTTTCAATTACGGAATGGAATAGAGTGTGTCCCGACATGTCAGGCCAATAGATGTTCAATGAGGTAGCCATCATTTCCTGCACACAATTGCAATCTCTGGCGTAATGAATGTCGTACATGCCGCAGTACATCTGGTGTAATGTCGCCGCAGGCTGCCACAATACGTTGTTTTATATCCTCTGAGGTTGTAGGTACATCACGGTACACATTCACCTTTAACGTACCCCACAGAAAGAAGTCCAGATGTGTAAGATCAGGAGAACGGGCTGCCCAATTTATGCGTCCTCCACGTCCTATGAAACGCCCGTCGAACATCCTGTCAAGGGTCAGCCTATTGTTAATTGCGGAATGTGCAGGTGCACCATCATGCTGATACCACATACGTCGACACGTTTCCAGTGGGACATTTTCGAGCAACGTTGGCATATCATTCTGTAGAAACTCGATGTATGTTGCAGCTGTTTGGGCCCCTGCAATGAAGTGTGGACCAATGAGGTGGTCGCCAATGATTGCGCACCATACATTTACAGTCAACGGTCGCTGTCGCTCTACTTGCCTGAGCCAGCGTGGATTGTCCACGGACCAGTAATGCATGTTCCGTAGATTCACTGCCCAGTGGATTGCGAAACCCGCTTCATCGGTAAACACGTAGAACTGCAACGCATTTTCTGTTAATGCCTATTGACATAATTGCACTCGATGATTAAAGTCATCACCATGTAATTGCTGATGTAGCGACACATGAAACGGGTGAGAGCGGTGACGATGCAGTATGCGCATGACACTACTTTGACTCAGTCCACCGGCTCTCGCAATGTCCCGTGTACTCATGTGTGGGTTCATGGCAACAGCGGCTAACACACCAACTGCACCCGCTTCTCCTGTGACGGGCCTGTTACGGACCCGTTTGTGTGCTACGATCATACCTGTTGCATACAGTTGGCGGTAGATGTTTTGCACTGTGCGGCACGTTGGATGCTCGCTGTCCGGGTACCGTTCTGCATACACCCTACAGGCTTCAGCTGCATTTCGTCGACACTCGCCATAGATGAGTATCATCTCCGCCTTTTCAGAGTTCGAATATACCATGGTCACGTCTGGTAACACGGTGTACTACAGTTGGTCTGCGTGCGGAGGCGAATGCAGAATAAAAATAGCAGCAAGCGCTACATGCGAACACTGCGACAGCTAGACCAAACCGCAACAGTGCACTACAGCCACACTCGTAAACACGGTCGTCATCGTAAACATGTCCCTGCAGATGCTGCTCACCGACCGTGGCCCGTGTTTGTTACAACACGCAACTGAACGTCGGAGGTTTCAAGCGTGAACTTTAGGTTACAATATCTACGGATGTAATTAACATTTTACAATGCAACAAACGGCACTGATTACGTATTTGTTTATATGTTCAGATGTGCTAACAAAATTAACGTGGTTCCATTTAAAAAAACGTAGGTTTGCGTTAAAAAAACACACTTTTGTGCATTTTTATGGTTTGTATTAAACAATTACACTAGCCCCTCTCCTCACGTTCGGTCTGTGGAATCGGTTCGTCAGTATTTGATGTGGTATACGAAATATATCCAGCGGTAATGTTAGCTGACTCACCCTGTATATGGCAGTGTTCAGGTTGTGCGAACGCCGCGCCCACTTCAAATCCACAACCACAGGACCCCAGGCTGTACTCAGCTGAAATGTAACGCCCTTATTGTACGTTTCATTTATTTCTATTGCTTCATTTACTGCGCTATCCCAGAAGCCGTTGGTCCGTTTAATAATAGGTATCGTCGAATGAAATTAATTTTCCAGTGCATGCTGCATTACAGGGGATTTTTCGGGATAACGTAGGCGGAAACACCTTTCATGTTGTATGTTGTGCTGTTCTGTAGTGTGGACAGTGTGGTGGAAGTAAAACTGCTTCAATCCGCCCCCTATCTTGTATATTCCAGGTGTTCTGAGCCCTACATCTTCAATGAAACTTAAAGACGATGTAGACCAGAGAAAACATGGATTTACAAAAACTCATGTGGGTGTGGGCAGTTTTACATCGATAACACTGTCTGCTCTACTGAACAGCACAGACACATTTCCCGTTTGAAAATGTTGTCTTACAACCGGTAAAACCATTTTCGTACCGTGCATATCTTTCGAAATATTTAATTGATCCAAGTGAAAAGAGACTTCATTAACAATCTACATCTTTATTCTTCATGTTTACATATTTATTTCTCAACATAGTCGCCCTGTGCCCCCATGAACCATGGACCTTGCGTGCCTCTGTGATACAGATAGCCGTACCGTAGGTGCAACCACAACGGAGGGGTATCTGTTGAGAGGCCAGACAAACGTGTGGTTCCTGAAGATGGACAGCAGCAGTTGCAGTAGTTGCAGGGACAACAGTCTCGTGATTGACTGACCTGCCTTGTAACACTAACCAAAACGGCCTTGCTGTGCTGATACTGCGAATAGCTAAAAGCAAGGGGAAACTATAGCCCTTAATGTTTCCCGAGGAGATGCAGCTTTACTGTATAGTTAAATGGTAAAATATTACGGAGGTAAAATAGTCCTCCATTCGCATGGGCGCGGAGTAATCAGGAGGAGAAAGAAAACTGGCGTTTACATATCTGTGCGTAGAATGTCAGATTCCTTAATCGGGCAGGAAGGTTACAAAAATTTAAAAAGTGAAACGGATATGTTAAAGTTAGATATAGTGGGAATAAGTGATTTTTGGTGGCAGGAGGAATACGATTTCTGGTCAAGTGACTACAGGGTTATAAATACAGTATCAAATAGGGGTAATGCAGGAGTACGTTTAATAATGAATAAAAATAAGGAGGGCGGGGAAGCTACTACATACAGCATAGCGAATGCATTATTGTGGCCAAGATCGACTCGAAGCCCACACCTACCACAGTAGCACATGTTTATATGCCAACTAGCTCCGTAGATGACGAAGAGATTGATGAAATGTATGATGAGATAAAAGAAATTATTCAGATGGTGAAGGAAGACGAAAATTTGATAGTCATTGGTGATTGGAATCTGATTGTAGGTAAAGGAAGAGAAGGAAACGTAGTAGGCGAATATGGATTGGGGGTAAGAAATGAAAGAGGAAGCCACCTGGTAGAATTTTGCATAGAACATAACTTAATCATATCTGACACTTGGTTCAAAAATCATGAAAGAAAGTTGTATACATGGAAGAGGCCTGGAGATACTGGAAGGTTTCACATAGATTATATAATGGTAAGACAGAGATTTAGGAACGAGGTTTTAAATTGTAAGACGTTTCCCGCGGCAGATTTGGACTTTGACCACAATCTGTAAATTACAACTGAAGAAACTGCGCAAAGGTGGGAATTTAAGGAGATGGGACCTGGATAAAGTGACAGAACCAGAGGTTGTGAAGAGTTTCAGGGAGAGCATCCATTCATGTCCATTGTGCATTCCGACGGTATTCCAGCAGGACAACGCGACACCCAAAACGTCCACCAAACTCCCCAGACATGAACATTATCGACCATATTTGGGATGTCTTGAAACGTGCTGTTCAGAAGGGATCTCCACCCCTTCGTACTTCTACAGGTTTATGGACAGCCTTGGTGTTAATTCCCTCCAGCACTACTTAAGACAGTAGTCCAGTCCATGAGGCACTTGTGCGTGCCAGCGTGGGCCCTACACCATATTTGCCACGTGTACCAATTTCTTTGGCTCTTCAGTGTACATACGTATTTACATACGATACATACTAAAAAGCTATGCAGCCCATCTAAGTGTGAACGTTTATTAGAGAATTGTGTAAAATTTTGAAGTAAATCATTCTGCAACTACTCGAGATTTTTACTAACAATATTACCCCTTTATACTGTATACATTTATTTATCTACCATATATATTTGAAACATACATAGCCTATGTCTACCTAAATGTTTATCAGAATATCGTTTAAAATATCTGGCTAATCCGTCAAGTAATTTAGTGACTTTTGGTGACAATGTTAAACACCGACTTGTCTTCATATTATAGTATAGACTTTAAATGTATTTTGGTATGCCATATATACAAACAAGCCAACGGCCTTGCCGCAGTGGTAACGCCGGTTCCCGTCAGTTTACCGAAGTTAAGAGCTGTCGGGCTGGGCTAGCACTTGGATGGGTGACCATCCAGTCTGCAGAGCGCTGTGGGCAAGCGGGATGCACTCAACCTTTGTGAGGCAAACTGAGGACCTATGTGACTGAGAAGTAGCGGCTCCGGTCTCGTAATGGACGTACTGCCAGGACAGCGGTGTGCTGACCATAAGATACCTGTATGGTGCGAAAAGCGGCAATTGACCCTGAGTAGGGAAAAGTATCAAGCTATTCACATGAGTACTAAAAGAAATTAGCAAAATTTCGATTATGCGATAAGTCACGCAAATCTGAAGACGGTAAATTCAACTAAATACTTAGGGATTACATTTACAAATAACCTAAATTATAACGATCACATAGATAATATTGTGGGTAGAGCAAATCAAAGACTACGATTCATAGGCAGAACACTTAAAAGGTGCAACAGGCCCGCTAAAGAGACTGCTTACACCACGCTTTCCCGCCCTATTCTGGAGTATTGCTGTGCGGTGTGGGATCCGCATCAGGTGAGACTGACGGATGACATCGGAAAAGTATTAAAAAAAAGGGTGCTCGGTTTGTATTATAGCGAGATAGGGGAGATGGTGTCACAGATGTGATACGTGGATTGAAACAAAGGCGCTTTTCGTTGCGACGGGATCTTATCGTGAAATTTCAATCACCAGTTTTCTTCTCCGATTGCGGAAACATTTTGTTGGCCCCCACCTACATAGCGAGAAATGATAATCACGATAAAATAAGAGAAATCAGGGCTCGCATAGAAAAATTTAAGTGCTCGTTTTTCCCGCGTGCCGTTCGAGAGTGGAACGGTAGAGAGACAGCTTGAAGGTGGATTATTGAACCCGCTGCCAGGCACTTTACTGTGAAAAGCAGAGGAATCACGTAGATGTAGATGTAGATGCTCCTCCATGTCCTTATCCAGTGACGCTTGTGGGCTCAGGATGACACGGTGGCCGGTCGGTGCTGTTAGGACTTCCAAGGACTGTTCGGACGTAGTTAACTTTTGTATAAAAAAATATAGCTCATGTTCGTCTGAATGTTATTGGACCTTTGTGCAAAAATCTGAAGTAAATCGGTCAACAAAGCGTCCTTTTTTTTAGTATATGTACAGGGTAATCAAAAAGTCAGCATACATTTGGAAACTTAATAAACCGCGTAATAATGTAGATACAGAGATAAAAATTGACACACATCCTTGGAATGACATTTGGTTTTATTAGAACCAAAAAACAACAACAAAAAACAACAAAGTATTGCTAGACGCGTGAAAGATCTCTTGCGCGCGTCGTTTGGTCGTGTGCCACTTTCGTCATGCTTGGCCTCCCAGGTCCCCAGACCTCAGTCGGTGCGATTATTGGCTTTGGGGTTACCTGAAGTCGCAAGTTTATCGTGATCGACCGACATTTCTTGGGAACATCGCACGCCAGTGCCTCACGATAACTCCAAACATGACTTGCAGTGCTGTTCACAACATTATTCCTCGACTACAGCTATTGTTGAGGAATGATGATGGACGTATTGAGCATTTCCTGTAAAGAACATCATCATTGCTTTGTCCTACTTTGTTATCCAAATTATTGCTGTTATGATCAGATGAAGCGCCATCTGTCGGACATTTTTTGAAGGTTTGTATTTTTTTGGTTCTAATTAAACCCCATGTCAATCCAAGCATTTATGTCAGTTTGTACCTATATATCTATATTATTCCGTGATTTATTCAGTTTTCAAATTCATACTGACTTTTTTATCACCCAATATGAACCTTATGTCGGTCCGAATGTTTATTAGAGTATCATGTAAAAATCTGAAGTAATTCTGACAAATATTTTTAAAAGTTTTGGTAGTAGTAATACGGAAGATACCTGAAGACGTCGGATGTATGAGCTACTCTGAGGTGAAGAGGTTAGCACAGGACCACATGGAACGCAGGCCTCCACCACTCCTCCCTATCTACACTCGCAGTGGATTCAATGCAGTTTGCGCACGTGCCCGGTTGTGACTTCACACCCTCAGCGTCAGTCAGGTAAACAGCCCCTATGCCTCGTCAAGCAGATCAGATGCTATGTGTGGCGCGTGCAGCAGACACAGGCCACGCAGCCGGCAGCTGCGGCCATCGCAGCCGCCCGACGCTGCTGCCGCCGCCGCCGCGCCACCAGTGGTCCGCTGCGCGCCTCGGCCGCACCGTTCAGTCGCGCGCCGCGCTCCGCCCTGAGCGCCAGCCCGCCAGCTCCCGGCATGCACCGCGGCCACTGTGCGCTGGCGCCTGCCCGTAGCGAGCTCAGCTCGCGCGTCCGTTGACGGCCGCCTGCCGGCACACAGACTGCGGTGTGCGGCTGTCAACCAACGCACAGAATACCTGCTGCACATTCGGGCGTCGTTGATAATTCGCTGGACAGCTGCATTGTTGAGCTACGCCGTACCTTACAACTGAAAACTCCGAATCGTAAGTGTTACGCTACTCAGATCACAAGTAATTTCTACACGTTGTAACACACGAGCATTATAATAAAAATTGTATCTTTTTCGTGAGTACATAAAATGTTCCGTCCAATTTCGAGTAACGGTACTTAATACATAAGTGTCTATAGTTCAGTAGCGCTCATTTTTGTCCCGTTAGTTGGTTTATTCCCTTGTTTAGCACGAATAGTTCGAGTAGTTTAAACATAGGAGCTTGCGTTGTGTCGATGGGATTTGAGTCACATCATATATAACATTTAGCTAATTTTCCTTCGGCTAATGACAGAACATGACAATTACATTACATGGGAAGCTATATCCTCGTATTATGAAACCATTCTATATTTAATCTCTAACGGCTTTGCGCTGCTCAGGCATTTTCATTTTACATCTGACAATGGCGTAAGTAACTAAAGCTAGTTCCTGAACAGTTAAATATTTACTGAAAACCATAATAGTGTGTAGATCTTTTGTATCACTTCAGTTACATTTTCACTCTATGAGAAGTCACTCCTCGAAGACAAAGGGATCACTAGGAAATGTATAATAAAATATTCCCCAGTCGTGACACACAATCTGATAATTGTAAATCATATTTTAAGGTAAGTATGATACATTCCCTCTAAGAACCAAGTACTGTAGTATACAAACAAAAAACTTAAATTATCGCAAGAATATCTATAAATAATGACCTTCAAAGAACGGGTCTGAGCAATCATTGCTTCTGTAATTTTATTTGTTCCACTTATAAATGTATAAACTCTCGTAACGAATAGCCTTTCGTATTTATGTTACGTGAAAACACAGTTCGTTAAAGATAAAACTGCAATAACGAAAAACGCTTTTTTTAAAATCTGATTTACTGCATCCGTTTTATGAATACCCGTAGAGCGGTAACTAAGGTTAGGCAAAGTGTGGAATAAATAAATACGGAAAAGTTAGTGGAATTAATTTTGTGGCTTGATCTTGAAAATAAGAAAAAAGTTTTACTCTCGCTAATGCTACCCTACAGTTCAACAGATACGTGAAGTAATACGAGGAACTGGTTCGGCTTTTCCGCCATATTCCAGCATATTTAATTGCGCTTCACAATTTAATCACAATTTTCCATTATGTCTTTGCAAAATCCTATGCTGCGATTTCATTGTAGCAACTGGCTAGGACGTCGTATATCTTTCTTCTTTACACAAAATACAAAAGCGAGCAGCGGTGAATTTTGAGAGCGGTGGATCACACTGCTTGTAGATGAGTTTTCCCTCGGGGATAACAAGTAAGGTTCAAAGGAAAAAACAAATGTGAGCTCTGCCAAACGGAGTTGCACTTTTCACTTTCTAGCAGTTTTACTGGAGCATGAACTTGCAAATACCACAAGCTGTTGTAACTCACGTGTTTTGAAACATAAATTTTGGTTCCATGAAAATAAACTGAAATCATTAATCGTTGCATAAGACAGCCAAGAACATAATTATAATTATCAAAAGTTGATGACCATGGAATAAGGACACAAAATATTTACTTGCCACGATTCCAAATGAAGGATATTCCGATCACTAATTTCCGATCAGTATTTCAGGGTTCTGCATTTTGAAACGGTCGACTAGTTCTGATGAATTACATGTCTGTGAGAGCCGTTTATGAAACTCTCATCTTTACTTTCTGGCCCGTTATCGTTTTCAGTGCTGTTGTTCCACAGTATTGCACAACACAGAAATTCGTGTTGCTCAGAAAACCGTTTCTACAACCTTTGTCATTTACCATTCTCGTTGGTGAGCTATACACGTGCAGAAACACAGATTAATGTACCTCTAGTCATAATCCTTTTTCACGAGTTATTTGAATAACAACAGACCAATGGACGATATTCGTCGAGGTCCATACACAATCGATACTAATAAAGACGTGATGCCATGTGTAATATTAAATGACGGTAGGTACGGAGATTTCTTTGACTTATCGGAATGTGAGCGTATATTTTAAGCGGCACTTTTGTCGTCGTTGTTGGAGTCGAAATAGCCTACTCGTTCGCATGCTAAAAATTATTGCACTATATAGGACCAGCGTTTTCATTGTCTTATTTCGTTCATTACACGTAAATTACCAGAAACGAATAGTCAGTTTTGGTTGTGGTCACTGAGTTCCCTTCATCATGCGTCTGAGACTCTACTACAAAATTGTTTCACACAAAAGACAAGTTATTCGTTTTACAAGTTCTGCTGTCACGGTATTTTTAATTTAATACACTATTTATGAACAGAAAAATATATCTGTTGACGAAACCTAAGTATAAAAGTTGTATGAGACATATATCAGGACTCCGATGGGACGAGGAGTAAGGCACATCTACATTACTAACAGCCCTTCCATCACTATCTCCTCCATAGTTTTCTAAGATAATGACAGAAAACGAGAGCCAGGATAGTTTTACATTATTAATGGATGTAATTTCATTTCTTGACCCTTATCTGACTTATTGGGGAATACAAAATTGTTAAGGTTTTCTGGTCAACTTATTGACAAAGTGCCTGTTGGCTTCGGTTTCGGGTTTTTCGGCCGACGTTTGACTGAATATTTTTCCGATCTTTCGCCATCACGATCTGCTGGCATTGTCAGAGCTTGACCGTCCATTGCTAGTGGTGGACTTGATGCCAATAACGCACCATAAAGGATCCTTAAAGATATAACTGCAAGGAGATTTAGTTTTCATACACGAAACAATCTTACGACTAATAATAATAATAATAATATGAAATTCTTTTCCGTTAATGTTCATAAAAACCGATGAATTCTTCTTCAGTCCCTGGGTTTGTTAATAGAAACTGCTTAAGTTTATTAAGGACCTTTAAGGATATTGCTTAAAGGAACAGAACGAAATTCTTCACCGAAATGGTTAATAAAAACCGAATAATTATTTTTGAGGCCGTAGGGTTTTAATAGGAGGTGCGTCCGATTTATTTCCTTACAAGGTATTGTTCACCTGTACTTTCTAACTGCTATGCTCCTCAGTCACATCTTTCAGCTATCAGCTTCACCAGCAATGTCCAGACCTAGAACTGAAGAGTTATTTGATATGCAGAATTTGTGTTCGGGCCTTGAATTGTCGCCTCCGAAGATAACAACTGGATGCTTGCATGTCAGGGTGAGCTGAATCAACTGTAACTTATTGTACCTATCTGTTGTGAATTTTAAGACCGTTTTCTGTGCATAGCTGTCTTAAGGGGAAGGTGACGGCGTACGTGCCTTTGGAATGTTCACCTTGCTCATAAATCGCTTTTCTGAGCGTGGAAGAAACGACTCTTGCATTGAAACGGCACATTTGTGGACCTTTTCCATGTAGCGCAGAGCTAACCCCTAAACGATTCTAACGACTTGGCTCGTTAGATGCAGAAGGTAGATGTCTCTATAGACGGAATTTATGTCGTTCTAGTTTTGCGGTAACAGTCTTGTAGATTCAGGTCCCACCTAGGCTTTTTATTCCTCTGCCATTTTAATATTCCGCAAATGTATTCGTCTCTACTTCTACGAAGGGAAAGGATTTGAATATTTTATAACTTTTCGGTAGACGCTAGCAGGGGAGAAAATACATTTAGAAAACTTTATAGAAGTTATCTCAGCAGTCTTCATACAGTTAGGAATTCGATTTTGCTAATGCCTCTGCTACTGAAAGAAACTTCGCCACTGTGCCGCAGTTATAATAATTTGACTCCCAATTCGCTTCTACAATGAGGCGCCGCTGCTAGAGACGCGTACCGGCTTTTTCAGTCGGATGATCGACTTGTTTGCCGCAGAAAAACCTTTTAAAAGCAAATAGCGCGGCCTCTGTGGCCTCTCGCCAAACGCGCACCCACCTCACTGCTGCTGCCGTGTTTACTTAGCTTTGCTGCGCTCCGCGGGAGCAAAACGATTCTCTGGTTTCAGACACCGTCTGAATTAGGCTCCCTGCCGCACTACGGCATAAATTTGTGAAACTGTGCATTAGTGAATTCTTCATTCATGAAGAATATCTGAATGCCAATTTTAGCTTCTTTTCAGGAACACTCTCTTACATCTATATCCATACTCTGCGAATCACTTTGATGACCATGGCAAAGTGTACATTGCATGGCACTACATTCTATGGTTTCTAGGCATTGCATTCATGTATAGAACTTTAAGTTCCTCAGTAGATATGCAGCAACATAAATACTTCTGAAGCCACTGTACTGTGCACAACCGAGGGTCCAACATTCAATTATTAGTTAATTTTCAACTGTATATACGATCTTATTGTGCCTGTGTTGTTCACAGGAAACGCTTGCATATGTGGTTCTTGAAGTTGTAGACACATGGTTCATGACGTATGGAAGTTTGCGTCAGGACGTGAGTCTTGCCTAATGCCTAATGATAAGGCTACCGCTCGCGATAAGCGAGAAATCCGGATTCGAGTCCGCGTAGGGTACAAATATTCACTGTCGTCATTCCATGAAATAGTTGATGCTTGTCCATTTTCGCAACTTCCAATGCATTTTAATTATTTCGTCTCTATTCCATCCTCTTATTGAGCGAGGAAAAATAAATGCCTAGGTGACGCTGGAAATGTGCTAATATCGTACCCTTTTCTCATTTTGCCTATTCGAGATTCTGGTGGTCGCTGAATGGTCACACACTCATCATCGAACGCTTGTCCTGTAAATTTACTCACCAAGGTTTAGTGATAATTACTTTGTATCTCTTCCAGGGATTGACCTTTTATCTCCCCCATAGTAGTATTCCTTACTTGCGCGCGCGCGACCGTGCACACACACACAAACACACGCACACACACACACACACACACACACACACACACACACACATATATATATATATATATATATATATATATATATATATATATATATATATATGTGTGTGTGTGTGTGTATGTTTGGAGCAGACCAAACAGCGAGACCATCGGTCCCGCACTTTAGTATGGGCTCTTCAGTGTAGACTGTACAGAGCCCTTCGCGTCATTGAGCTCGTTCGTTGTCTGTTTTGATGCCTGCTCAGTAATTATGCCATATACTTCAAAAGGGAAAAGTGGGAGAAAATTATGATTTAATTAGCGATATAATAAAGAGAATTCAGAGAACTATACACTGATGAGCCAACGCATTATGATCACTATCCATAACAGGCCGAGCGGTTCTACGAGGTACTTCAGTCTGGAACCGCGCGACCGCTACGGTAGAACTTTCGAATCCTGCCTCGGGGATGTATGTGTGGTATGTCCTTAGGTTAGTTAGGTTTCAGTAGTTCTAAGTTATAGGGGACTGATGACCTCACATGTTAAGTCCCGTAGTGCTCAGTCATTTGAACCAATTTGAACCACTGCCCACAAAGAGGTTGTATGCTGCCTGGTGGCCCTGAGGGCACGTAAGGCGGTAGGAGAAGTATATGAGCGTAATAGGGACGAATGGGGGATCATTTTAGCCTCGATAAGCGGCGCAAATGCGGAAATCCGCTGACTTAAGAGACTTTCACAAAATCCTGAGTTTTGTGGCTCAGTGCCTGGGAGTCAACGTCTCTGAAACGACGAAACTGGTAGGCTGTTCGCGTGCTACTGTCATGAGCATCTATGAGAAGTGGTTGAAAAATGCTGAAACCACGAGTAGGTGACAAGAGGCTGAACGACCATACTTCATCACAGAACATATGGATTCGAAGATTGCCCAGTCTCTGAAGCATAATAGGCTGCTGTCTGTGGCACATCTGACGACAGTTCCGGTGCACACCATTCAGCGCACCAATGTTGAACGTGGTACTCTGCAGCTGACGACCCCTACGTGTTACCATGTTGACCCAAATTGATTAAAGTGGGCAGGGTTTCCCCCAGATTGGGCCGACCCTGGATCAATGGAGTCGTGTCGCTTGGTCGGGTGAATACCGTTTATTGTTAAACCAAGCCGGTGGTCGTTTCCAGATATGCCGTGATCCAGGCGAGCGGGAGCTCGAATCATGCACAGACGCAGGCCAGTGGGAGCAGAGTTATATTACGGTGAACTTCCATGGCACCTGTGGTACTAATCGAAGGCACCGTGACAAGTTCGAACATTATTAGAGACCCCTTATGTCTTCCACCACAGCTGTGGCTTCTTCCAACAGGGTAACTGCTCCCGCCACAAGGCCAGAATAGTGCGGCAATGGTTTAAGGAGCACGAAAGTGAACTCATGGTGACGCCTTAGCCATCAAATTCGGCTTATCTGAATCTGATCAAATCCAACTGGGACGCTATCCGTCGCCAGCTGGACGCTCATAAACCAACCGTCCAAAAATGCTGGGGGTGTATGACCTGTTGGTAGACTTCTGGTGCCACAGACCACTGCAAATATATCAAGTACTTGTCGAAACCCTGGCACGCAGAACTGCCTTTTTGCGTTTCAGAGGTGGACCAACACCCATTTAAGTAGGTAGTCATAATGTTTTGGCTTATCAGTGTGTTTTAACTGGCATTTCATCCGAATTTTGCCTATTAGAAGACAGAATCCAAAAGACACAAATAAAACTGAAATGGTAATGTCCACTTAGTAAAACAAGCAATGCAAATGGGAAGTCTTACCCTACCGTGGAGTAAAAGTGCCTTTCTTGTGGGGTAAATATGTGCGTTATTATTAAAATGAGAAATACATGCCGGCCGTTGTGTCCGAGGGATTCTAGGCGCTTCAGTCAGGAACCGTCCTGTTGCTACGGTCGTAGATTCGAATCCTGCTTCGGGCATGGATGTGTGTGATGTCCTTAGGTTAAAGTAGTTCTACGTCTAGGGGACTGATGACCTCAGATGTTAAGTCCCATGGTGCTTAGAGCCATTTGAACTATTTTTGGTTTTTTGATTTTTTGATAAATACATAAATTCCATTCACCTCGTCTTCATGTTATTTATAGCACGCATATTCGTAATGTGCCGTGTTTCTCAGTATATGAAAGTTATGTTAACACAAGGTTTGACAATAGTGACAATATTCCTATCAGAAGAAATCATGTTTAGCAGAAACCAGAAATGAACTTCACAACAAGGGCAGGGTTTATTCTACCTCTCCTCGCCCTTTAGACAATGAATTCAATCTTTTGTTGGATTATTATAATTTTCAGAATAGACTGGCAGAGAAAGGTTTGTTGATTTTCCGTCGACTTATAAAAGTTTTGCTTGGCCTTCTTTTTGGTTGCTTGCTCAGAATCAAACAGTCCTTTGCGGTTTCTTTCTTTCTTGATCTCATAACTGGGATTCCAGTTGCTTCTCAACTAGGATCCCAAATAATGTTTCAGACTTCTTCTCTGCCTTCTGTCTTTTTTAGCAATCTTTTCTTCTTTGCAAAGGGATTATTTATATCGGGAAAACGTAGTTAGTTGGTTCTGGTTGTGGTTCATTTTTAAATAGCTATGAATTGGTACCTGGGGAGATCCCGCTTCAGCTGTCACAGCCTCATTAAAATTTGCCACATTCGAAGGTAGTAGTCTCCCTGAATATGTGACGATCGATTGGATAACTGCCGCATATCTTGAACGTTTCCGTTGTCTTCATCATTGTTGTCATATGATAAATAGTAATAAAAGATTCAGCAATAAATGTTTGGTTAATTACACACACACACACACACACACACACACACACATATATATATATATATATATATATATATATATATATATATATATATATATATATATATATATAGAGGTTAATCGGCCACTGGTAGCATTATTGTCAATAAAAGTTCTTCAGGGTCTTGAAGAAGCAGCGTCTTGAAGAAGTGGCTGTAGTTTGCTGTGTGAAGGAATGATAAGCACATAAATGTTGTGGTACCTGGAATGAAGGATGACAGACTCAAATGCGAATTCAGACTGAAATGTAACAAGCGATTGTCCAAAATTAACCAAACATTAATTGCTTTCGATGACTGTGTACGTATTCTCAAAATGACGTAGCAGTATGTGATGCAGATCTTAGTCGATGTAACCAATGTAAGAACACGTCATTAGTGACCCAGGAGCTGCACAGTTCTTCAAACATATCTTCATCTTTCCAGAGGAAATATTATTCCTAGAGGGATGTAAATTCCTACAGCTCCCATGCAACGAATAACCCTAATCAAAAAGCCTCTTTCTCCACGTGAAATTTTGTCTACAAGCTTTTTGCAGTATGTAGCGATCACTTTGGGAACTCTATCAGGAATTGTTGTAATCCCCGAATTATCCATGCTAAACAAACGATCCGGTTCAGATGCATGACCCTCCATTAACGTCGAAATACTGTCAGAGAAGCTCCTTGTCTGGTGCTTGTTGAGCTCAATCATACGTCGGAGGCTACTTTTCTGTAGGATCCGACGACTAAGGTTCATCTACATCTACATCCATACTCCGCAAGCCACCTGACGGTGTGTGGCGGAGGGTACCCTGAGTACCTCTATCGGTTCTCCCTTCTATTCCAGTCTCGTATTGTATGTGGAAAGGAAGATTGTCGGTATGCTTCTGTGTGGGCTCTAATCTCTCTGATTTTATCCTCATGGTCTCTTCGCGAGATATACGTAGGAGGGAGCAATATACTGCTTGACTCTTCGGTGAAGGTATGTTCTCGGAGCTTTAACAAAAGCCCGTGCCGAGCTACTGAGCGTCTCTCCTGCAGAGTCTTCCACTGGAGTTTATCTATCATCTCCGTAACGCTTTCGCGATTACTAAATGATCCTGTAACGAAGCGCGCTGCTCTCCGTTGGATCTTCTCTATATCTTCTATCAACCCTATCTGATACGGATCCCACACTGCTGAGCAGTATTCAAGCAGTGGGCGAACAAGCGTACTGTAACCTACTTCCTTTGTCTTCGGATTGCATTTCCTTAGGATTCTTCCAATGAATCTCAGTCTGGCATCTGCTTTACCGACGATCAACTTTATATGATCATTCCATTTTAAATCACTCCTAATGCGTACTCCCAGATAATTTATGGAATTAACTGCTTCCAGTTGCTGACCTGCTATTTTGTAGCTAAATGATAAGGGACCTATCTTTCTATGTATTCGCATCACATTACACTTGTCTACATTGAGATTCAATTGCCATTCCGTGCACCATGCGTCAATTCACTGCAGATCCTCCTGCATTTCAGTACAATTTTCCATTGTTGCAACCTCTCGATACACTACAGCATCATCTACAAAAAGCCTCAGTGAACTTCCGATGTCATCCACCAGGTCATTTATGTATATTGTGAATAGCAACGGTCCTATGACACTCCCCTGCGGCACGCCTGAAATCACTCTTACTTCGGAAGACTTCTCTCCATTGAGAATGACGTGCTGCGTTCTGTTATCGAGGAACTCCTCAATCCAATCGCACAATTGATCTGATAGTCCGTATGCTCTTACTTTGTTCACTAAACGACTGTGGGGAACTGTGTCAAACGCCTTGCGGAAGTCAAGAAACACGGCATCTACCTGTGAACCCGTGTCTAAGGCCCTCTGAGTCTCGTGGACGAATAGCGCAAGCTGGGTTTCACACGACCGTCTTTTTCGAAACCCATGCTGAATCCTACAGAGTAGATTTCTAGTCTCCAGAAAAGACATTATACTCGAACATAATACGTGTTTCAAAATTCTACAACTGATCGACGTTAGAGATATAGGTCTATAGTTCTGCACATCTGTTCGACGTCCCTTCTTGAAAACGGGGATGACCTGTGCCCTTTTCCAATCCTTTGGAACGCTTCGCTCTTCTAGAGACCTACGGTACACCGCTGCAAGAAGGGGGGCAAGTTCCTTCGCGTACTCTGTGTAAAATCGAACTGGTATTCCATCAGGACCAGCGGCCTTTCCTCTTTTGAGCGATTTTAATTGTTTCTCTATGCCTCTGTCGTCTATTTCGATATCTACCATTTTGTCAACTGTGCGACAATCTAGAGAAGGAAGCACAGTGCAGTCTTCCTCTGTGAAACAGCTTTGGAAGAAGACATTTAGTATTTCGGCCTTTAGTCTGTCATCCTCTGTTTCAGTACCATTTTGGTCACAGAGTGTCTGAACATTTTGTTTTGATCCACCTACCGCTTTGACATAGGACCAAAATTTCTTAGGATTTTCTGCCAAGTCAGTACATAGAACTTTACTTTCGAATTCATTGAAAGCCTCTCGCATAGCCCTCCTCACACTGCATTTCGCTTCGCGTAATTTTTGTTTGTCTGCAAGGCTTTGGCTATGTTTATGTTTGCTGTGAAGTTCCCTTTGCTTCCGCAGCAGTTTTCTAACTCGGTTGTTGTACCACGGTGGCTCTTTCCCATCTCTTACGATCTTGCTTGGCACATACTCATCTAAGGCATATTGTACCATGGTTTTGAACTTTGTCCACTGATCCTCAACACTGTCTGTACTTGAGACAAAACTTTTATGTTGAGCCACCAAGTACTCTGAAATCTGCTTTTTGTCACTTTTGCTAAACAGAAAAATCTTCCTACATTTTTTAATATTTCTATTTACGGCTGAAATCATCGATGCAGTAACCGCTTTATGATCGCTGATTCCCTGTTCTGCATTAACTGATTCAAATAGTTCGGATCTATTTGTCACCAGAAGGTCTAATATGTTATCGCCACGAGTCGGTTTTCTGTTTAACTGCTCAAGGTAGTTTTCAGATAAAGCACTTAAAAATATTTCACTGGATTCTTTGTCCCTGCCACCCGTTATGAACGTTTGAGTCTCCCAGTCTATATCCGGCAAATTAAAATCTCCACCCAGAACTATAACATGGTGGGGAAATCTACTCGAAATATTTTCCAAATTATTCTTCAGGTTCTGAGCCACAACAGCTGCTGAGCCCGGGGGCCTATAGAGACATCCAATTACCATGTCTGAGCCTGCTTTAACCGTGACCATCACCCAAATCATTTCACAATTCGAATCTCCGTCAATTTCCTTCGATACTATTGCACTTCTTATCGCTATAAACACGCCTCCCCCTTCACGGTCCATCGTATCTCTGCGGTATACATTCCAATCCGAGTTTAGGATTTCGTTACTGTTTACGTCTGGTTTCAGCCAACTTTCTGTTCCTAGTACTATATGGGCGTTGTGACCGTTTATTAATGAGAGCAATTCTGGGACCTTTCTATAGACGCTCCTGCAGTTTACTATAAGCACATTAATATTGTTATTACTTGTTGCATTTTGCCTACTCCTGACTTGCCGCGTCTCAGGAGGCGTTTTGTCGGGCCTAGGGAGGGAATTCTCTAACCTAAAAGAACCCCATGTGCACTCCACACGTACTCCGCTACCCTCGTAGCCGCTTCCGACGTGTAGTGCACGCCTGACCTATTCAGGGGGACCCAACATTTCTCCACCCGATAGCGGAGGTCGAGAAATTTGCACCCCAGCTCTCCCCAGAATCGTCTGAGCCTTTGGTTTAAGCCTTCCACTCGGCTCCAAACCAGATGACCGCGATCGGTTCTGGGAACGATACTACAAATAGTTAGCTCTGATTCCACCCCGCGAGCGAGGCTTTCCGCCTTCACCAACTCCGCCAACCGCCTGTACGAACTGAGGATGACCTCTGAACC
Source organism: Schistocerca gregaria (assembly GCF_023897955.1). NCBI lineage: Eukaryota > Metazoa > Arthropoda > Insecta > Orthoptera > Acrididae > Schistocerca > Schistocerca gregaria. Next base: position 256,204,990 of record NC_064926.1, read on the forward strand.
CAGACGGCAGGAGTCATTGGTGCCGACATGAGCAACAATTTGCAGTCGGGTGCACACAGTGCTCTCTATCACCGCCGGTAGGGCCTCCTCCACATCTCGGATGAGACCCCCCGGCAAGCAGACAGAGTGAACACTGGCCTTCTTCCCCGACCTTTCCGCTATTTCCCTAAGGGGCTCCATCACCCGCCTAACGTTGGAGCTTCCAATAACTAATAAACCCCTCCCCCCGTGTGCCTGCTCGGACCTTGCTGAAGGAGCAGCCACATGTCCACTCACAGGCAGAGCGTGCGATGCCACACGGCCAGCCTCCACATTGATCCTCCGCCTCGTGCGCCGCGAACGCCGCTGAACCCGCCACTCCCCTTGGGGAGAGGGTGGCCCAACCGCGCCCGGTACCCGCGAAGATGTCTCGACAGCAGGGACAGTGGGTGAAGCATGTAACACCTGGGGTGTACCTTGCGACGCACCAGACTCCCCACTGCCGCTACACTCCGAGGCAGCAGCCTGAAGACGGCTGACCGCGGCCATCAACACGCTCAGCTGTTCGCGAAGATTGGCCAGCTCCTCCTGCGTCCGTACACAGCAGCCACACATCCTATCCATCCTAAGAAATCAATTTACTATAGAGTGTTAATAAACTTTTAAATAGACTGCTAATTCACTAAAGGCGGTTGATTATTGACTAAACTGTGATTGCTAACCACTTCTTGTAGAAAACAAGGAGAATAGCACTACCTGTCTCTGGACTGTATTCAAAACAAACACTAGCACTACTAGCACTATGGCTGACTAAAGGGACTCTCTGACTGTATTCAAAACAAACACGAGATCTATGGAACACTTAATAGCACTCGATTATTAAAGCTTCCTAAAAGCAAAAACACGCAGAAAAAAGTGACAAGTAAGAAAAATACAGTTAATACTTAAATTAAGGTAGCTCGCTGCACAGCAGGTTTCGTCTTTGCATGCAAGCATAAGCCCAGTCCTTTCCTGCCTTCTTAATGCTTTGGTCAAATTTAATTTTTGTATTACTCCTCTGCGAGCAATCATGAATAAACGCTCTAAAATCTTTCAGCGTCATAGCGTAATTATATATGTTTAGAGATCTACAGTGCACCTCACGTTCTAGTTACTGTGCATCGTCAAAAAGTTCTTCCAAATCTTCCCAGATTTGTTACCCTCAAAGCCTGATAAAATGGGGGTAGGAGTATTAACCTTAAGCTTATCTTGTCGTAGGCAACAGTCTCCAAAAGAAGAAATTTATAGAATAGTCTCTTTAAAACTATTTCTAAGGGCAGATACGAGTCTTCGAAACTCCCTCAGTACTTGTCGTTTAGATTTTTCATTTTCAGGCCCTCTTTAGCAGCTTTCAGCGTTTCTGCAGTGCATGTCTTATATTCAGTTTTTCTTTCTTAGACGCTAAAACAGAAAATAATTACCTCTGTGACAGCTATATTCGGTGCATGACATTCACCTGTGACGACCGTAAACATTTCTTGTCCGTGTCAACGAAAAAGGTGATAATTATGAAGCATGGGGAAAGATTACGCAGTGCACAGTTTTACCCCAACTTGTAAACCAGCCCGATACTTTGCGACAGCAACTTTCGTCTCCATGAGCGAATACTTTGTAGGAATGTCGATGTGTCAAAATATCATCGTAGCATACGATGGTATAATGTTAAACTTAAGCTCATTATTTTAGCAACTCAAAGTTTTATATGACAATAACTTAAAATACAGCCAAGAAACAAAATCTGAACGAAGCGAAAGTGAGTGTAACGAAGCAATGTGGGAATAATCATGACTTTGTTACTAAAATTTTGTCAATCAATCTGTAAAATCCTATGAGGTTTTAGTCTCCCTAAAATCAATAAGCGGTTTTAATCCTTCAGTCATTGTTATTTCAATTATAGTACAAACACTGAAACGCAAACACTGAAACGGCATATATTTACATAGCCGATAGTGGGGTGTAAAGACAACTACAATCGCTTAGTAGTAAAGAGAATTCAGGACAAGAGGATATACCTATAAGATTCTACAAAGATTGTGCGAAAGAACCGCTCCCCTGCTAGCAGCAACGTCTTGGAGCAACGAAAGATACCTAGCTTCTGGGAAAAAGGCAGGCAGTTCCTCTTTCTAAGAAGAATACTAGCACCAATGTCCATAATTATAGGACTATATCGTTGACGCCGATCCGTTGTTGAACTACGGAGCCGTTTTATGCTCAAGGATTATGAGGTCTCCGGACAACGGAAAACTCACTTACGGAAACAAACACGGATTCCGCAAACAGAGATCTTGCGAAACGCAGCTCGATCTGACCGTCAGTGGCATCCAAGGCGCTGAAGGCAATGGCAGTCACATTGATGCCGTGTTCCTAGTCTTCAGGAAGACATCTGACACCATCCTGCACTGCCATTTAGTGAAATAATACGACCTTACAGAGAATCATGTCAGATTTTCGACTGGATACAAAACTTCCTTAAAGATGAAACTCTAACATGTCGCTCTTAATGGAACAAAATCGACATACGTAAATTTAATTTGCGGAACAGCCAACTGAAATGTAATAGGGCACTTATTATTTACAATGTTGACTCCGAATGTAAATAAATATACCATATTGCGCATACATAGGAACAGGAATCCACTACTGCAAAATTGCTCTATTGACGGCAAATGACTGGAAACACTATCTACAGCGAAATGTCCAAATTCAGAGCGACGTGAAGTGGAATGACCACATAAAGAAAATAGGAGAAGCAGATGCCAGCCAGATTAAGATTCGTAGGACGAATCTGAAGGAAATATAGCTGGTACATGAAAAAAGTGGCTTACAACGCACTTGTTTGACCAATCCTCGAGTACTGTTCGTCTGTCTGAGATCATTACCAGATAGCATAAATAGAAGCTGTAGAAAAGAACCAAATAAGGGCGGTGCGTTTCGTCGCGGCATCATTAGTTGGCGCCAGTGCGTTATATAAACAAATAAATAACAAATTTCAGTGGGAGACGGCACAAGAGAGGCGTTGTGCTTCACAGAGAGGTTTACTATTGGGATTTCGAGAGAGCAGTTTCCGGGAAGAGTCGGGAAACACATTACTTCCCACAGTATACATCTCGCGAAATGTCCAACATGGGAAAATTCGAGATGTAGAGCTAATATGAAATCTATTGACAGCCGTTCTTCCCGCACGCCATTCCAGAGTGGAATAAGGTAGGGAGGATCAGTTAGTGGTACCATAAGTACTCTCCACTACACACCGCAAGATAGCCTGTGGAGTATGACGTAGAGGTAGGGAACAATTCTTATCGCATTGCGTAGCCGTTACCGCCAGGGCAACAACTTGTCCAAGTCTTTCTGAAATTCCTGTCGTCCTGCATCGTCAGCAAAAAGCCTTATAGTGATGCTTATCCTATATGATACTTATTTGTACTGAAAATATCGGTGACTCTGTTCCCCTACGCCACACAATATGTATTACTTTCGTTTCTATGAGGCATTCGCCTCCCAGTATGATATGCTGGGTTCTCTTGTTCTCTTAGTGAAACATTCGCTAAGAGAACCACATGTTTTCAAAGATACTCCCTATGGTAGTGTATAGGTTTGTGGTCACGATGTGATAGTTTCGAAGACGTTATGGATGTCTAGGAAGATGGAATCCACCTGCTAACCAGAACCTATTGCTACAATATGCTCGTACAAATTAAGGCTGCTGTGTTCCACAGGAGCGGTTATTCCCGAATGGTTTTCTCCAGGGAAGTTGTAATGTTTGAGTTTACATGATTAAAATTCTCCTAGGTGTTGCATCTCGTCATCGTATAAAATATAAAATACTTTACAATATACGTACAACCTACGAGGGCGTGCCGAAAAGAAATGCCTCCGTATTTCGTTTGTGAAAACCCATTAACCATTTTAAGTAAAATAATTTTTACTAACTTTCTTCATCAGTTTTCCTCATGTCTACATTTTTATTTCTCAACATAGTCGTTAGAAGGTACGAGATGTTTGAATTACTACAACACCATCACTGTACTAAGTTCACGAAGCCAAAACCTCACCTCTGGTAGCAGTGCTTCGTCTCTATCAGAGTGAAGCCCTCAAGAAGTTTCTCTAAACTTTGGAAACAGATAAAAATCGGGTGGACCAGTGTCGGCAGAGTATGGAGCATGATCGATGAAGTGCATCAGAGGCGTCGGATTCTTCCAGATGTAGCGCTAGTGTATGGCTGGCTTTGTCGTGGTAAAGGGGAAGGCGCTGCGTGTGCTGACGAATTCTAAGAATTCGTGCTCTCAGTTACCTTAGGGTCTCGCAATGCTTTGCAGGGTGTAAGCTGGTGCCTTTAGGAAGGAATGCCAAATATGCCACATCTCGAACATCCGATGACAGTGTTTGAGGCTTTGCCTGCCGATGGCACGGTGTTGAACCCTTTAGGTGTCGGTGATTCTTTGTGGCGTAACTCCATCGACGTTCTCTTATTTTCGTGGTCGAAATAGTGAACCCAGCTTTCATCACCTGTCTCGATGCTCTTAAGGAACCCTTCTCCCTCACTTTTAAAGCGTAAAAGTAACTTTTGACACCGGAGCAATGTCCTTTCTTTCATTCCAGGAGTGGAAATTTAAGGCATCCATAGTGCACACATTTTCTGTACCGTACTTCTGCAATGAATGGCCTGTAGACGTCCTCGTAATATGCCACGCTTACCAGAGAGCTGTATCAGTGTTACGTATAGATTTTCTTGGGATGAGTCCATAAACCGGATTGCGATGAATCTCGTAAATTGCCGTACGCGGTTGTCCACTCCTATCTTGTCACTTACATTGAGGATACCACTAACCCTTCCTTCATTACGAGCACGAAGAACCCAACATCCACATCGCTGATCTTGATACAGTTATCACCGAACAGAGCTTTCATCTTCTATCAATTCCAGTTGGAGGCACCTTTCTTGTGATTAGAACCTCGAATACAGCGAGCTGTTCCTCATACACCTACATAGTTACGTTACGAACTGCTATCTTACACTCTACAATTGTACAATTGCAACTTTTCTCTTTTCATTTCTTCCTCCCTCCCTCTCTCTTTCTCTCCCTCCATCCCTCCATCCCTCCCTCCCCCCTCCATCCCGCTATCCCTCCCTCCCTCTCTCTCTCTCTCTCTCTCTCTCTCTCTCTCTCTCTCTCTCTCTCTCTCTCTCTCTCTCTCTCTGTGTGTGTGTGTGTGTGTGTGTGTGTGTGTGTGTGTGTGTGTGTGTGTGTTTGGGGGGGGGGGGTTCGCACGAAACTAATTACTGAAAAATGTGATTACTCAAGGCAGCTGGCCAGAGTGGCTGTGCGGGTCTAGGCGCTGCAGTCTGGAGCTGAGTGACTGCTCCGGTCGCAGGTTCGAATTCTGCCTCGGGCATGGATGTGTGTGATGTCCTTCGGTTAGTTCGGTTTAAATAGTTCTAAGTTCTAGGGGACTGATGACCTCAGAAGTTAAGTGGCATGGTGCTCAGAGCCATATGTTGTGCAATCGCATGAGCTGTGGTATGTTGCCTGATGTTACACTGGATAATTTTCAGCATCTCAGTAATACGCCAAAATAAAACCAATAAAGATTACAGTTCTAATGAACTGCTAAATTATGTCTGGATAACCTATCCAAAATAGTTTAATACATGTCAACTACTGATTTTAGTAGCTAACTTGCAAAAAGAACTCAGACTATAAAAAATGTTTCACACAGGGATGTATCACAAGTTTCAATGAAATGTACTTTTTATAACAAGAAAATAAATTCCAAATTAAACATGAGCTATCGAACTTCGGAGAGGACAAGTTAATCTCTCACCTGTTTCTCGCATACAGAAAATTATTAAAGATTTCATTACAACCTGATGCACCTTGAGCGACACTCTAGAAAGTTAACAACCTGAGCAGACATTGATGGAGCCTGGTAAGACGCTAAAAGCATGAGGTATTTTTATGGTACTTAGCTCATGGAAACGCCATATTGGGAGTTGAAAGCAATTGGTGGCGAGCTCATCCCTCAGTAAATCTTGCCGAACAGGTTCACAGCCATAAAGAGCAGACAGGGCAGCCCTTTGTTGAGAGAGGGCTCCAGCAGAACAGTGCCACGGTACCTGCTGTGGCACCAGCAGAAAGTGATGGTCTAAAGGAATGCGTCTGCACAGTATAGTCGTAAACCGAGCATTGTGTGCAGAGTAACACATAATAAAAACTCACAAGTTTTCAAGTTTGCTGATAGTGCAAATTGGCCAGTGAACCACTTCCTCTGGCCACCTCGGTTGTATAAGAAAAATCGGGTGTCTGTACAACGTTTATTACACCTCATAGCTAACACTAAGAAGTTCCAAGGCACAGGCAATTTAGATAAAGATCTTTGAGATTGTATCTGTTTGCTTGCTACAGTGGGAAGAGACACGGCTTCAGAAAAAAATCACCCGATTCCCCTCTGTGAAAACGTAAGAAAGCGGTTTCCCTTTTTTCCCACAGAGATCCAGGTTTCTTAGCTCTTGGCTTGGTTTGACATGAGTTCGTGCTGTCGTGTGGGAGTGGAGATTTAGCGCTTCCAGTTCCCGGTGATTGGCTTAAGATGGTGTGAAGGTGCTGTCGTTCGTGCACTTTGCGGGAAAAACGGATTTTTTTCTGGAATTGTGCGATGCACTATGGGTGCTGGACTTTGGTCTGGTAAGCTCCTCTGGTCGAAGCTTTGGCATGTGTGGTTGGTACTTGGGACCTGTCCTAAGACTGACTTCACTTATGAGCAGTTTAGCCCGGGGAGCCCGTGGTGGAGTCCTTACTGTACCGACAGAGTGCCTTCAAATGTCTCGGACTAGTCGTTTGCCGAGAGCACACTTATTCGTTTTTGGTTTACCAGTCTTGACGTATATTATCTCTGTGCGCTGTCGTGTAAGTGAGCCAAATTGGTCCTTGGTACGACCAGCGAACGGGAGTGTCGCACACTGAAATCTACCGTGATTTCAGGTCTTTGGTAGAGAGTAAATTGCGACCCGTCGGCCTGATCGCTAGACCGTGAGATTTTTGCATTTCGTGGCCGCAATCGATTCACGGGTGCCGCCTCCTCATCTCACCTCAGCCACACACATTTTTCCAGCTGCAAGTCACGTCGACGCACGAAGCAAACAGGGTAACGTACTGCCGCTCTGGCATTGTCAGGGCGTACAGATCTCAATAGCCACTTGCTCTCAGCTGCACCCATGTGGAGAGACTACAGTAAATTCGATAAATCCAAGTTTGCTCAATGTGGGATCAATGCAGATTGCGTTATCCACATTTTTAGAGTCGTTGTACTTGACTCATTGTTCACTTAGTTAAACTGTCTCTGCCACCCAAGATCAACCCAGTAGAGTAGTAAACAACCTATTCGTATTCAATAAATAACTTGTTTAGGATAATTTATGACTTGTTTTGGAAAAAATAAATGTTTTTATTACACTAACTTTTCCCTACATTCTCAATAATTTAAATAGTCCGGACAGAGTTCACTTTCAAACTAAATCTCTGATTGTGTTATGACACTGTTCTGTATATATAGTGTAACAATATGACTAAAACCCGGAACTATTCTGGCTCTTACCTCGGGGCAGCAATTTCTTTTTTCTCTCGTAACTGTGGTACAGGAAGCAGCGCTCAGTAAAGCTAAATTAAAATGATAAACTAAAAATGATATCCAACAGCGCGTGTACTGCCACACGCAATGCGGACGCGAAAAACAACCTTGCATGGTAATAATTTTGAATGCCAATGTTCTACCAATAATTTTTCTGAATCGATTTTATAACAAAGAATTGTTTTATAGCTTGACTTTCAAGATCGTGAACGGTATTGACTTTATACAAAAATGATTGTTTTTCTCTTCACAGGTTCATTACTCAAAATCTTACTTTTCACAAAATATTAATCTATCCAAAATGATCTCTCTTCTTTCAGAAAATATACAGGAGAACAAACATCCCTAGCTGTGAGAAAACAATCAGAAATATTTCGACCAAATTTCGGTACGACAATTAATTTTACATTACAGCGGTAAATAGCAAAAGTACTTAAAAGTGCAAATTTACCTTAATTCGCAATTCTTCACAAGACTCTTTTCAACATCCATAAATACTCAGCAGCATCTTATTCAATAATTTCCAGCCAGTCTGTATTCAATATTTAGCAGCTCAACCCGAGATAGAAATTTCCTGGCCATTCAGTTCCCCGTCTGCTTCCCAGCTTATTGTGACTAATAACAATGCTTCCTCAGTGAGCTCACTCCTGCAGAAACGGTACAACAACGCAACGAAATGTCGTGGTTGCACATAGGTTGCTCTCAGATGTGGGTATATCGATATGTGATAGTAAGAAATTGACATTGCTGTAATCAGTGAGATGACATGCATGTCTCACAGAATTGAGAGTCCTGTAGATGCAGATGGCAGCAACTTGCGTCACCGAAGCGGCAAAGTCAACAGACTAATATGCATTTTGTGTAATTCCTTAATCGATATTGAGGACGCAATAAAAAAATTCGGGGGCATTACATTTCAGCATGCCCTCCTATAAGACAGACGTTTCGGCCATTTTATTACTACCTTCGTCGTGGGTTGCCCTCTTTGCTGCAAACTTCCATCATCAGTTGCTATTTTTCTGGAATTTTATTGCCCCTATAAAATAATAGTCATGACGAGAGGAAAAGGGTAACAAGCGGACTATTCAGGGACTGTCCGGCTTGTCACTGATTGATGCCTGTATGGATATCAACATGTTTTCATCCTGGCAGGAGAATTACGCGAGGAGGACAAGCTTCCGCTAGTGCATTTACCGTACGTGAAAGGCGTCAGTGAACACCTAGGCAGCGTCGTCCGCCGACGAGCTTTCAAACCGATTGTCTGAAGAAACCATAGGAACCACTCCATCATTAAGTTGCACCACGGATGCACTGCACAGCATTGGTACTGCAGTGAACAACCTTAACACTGCAGGAGTATGTTAGCTACATTGTGAGTGCGGAGCTTGCTACATAGGAGACTCGGATGCTGCCAGCATACGACTATCAGAACATGAACACCCCGTGCAATTAGAACAACACAGTAAATCGGCGAAAGCGGAACAACACCGAGATTGAGGATTGCCTTTCATGTTCCAGGATCCCCTTGCATTAGCAAAAGAGTCGTGGACGCCCTAAATCAAAATACGAGAGGTGATTCAAACTGTTAAGCAGCCTGGCAACAATGATACAGAGGTTGGGTACAAACTGACGCCGACCCGTCTACTCGCTGTCACAGTCCGACGGGCCGCGAGCTGTCGCGGGCCAGAAGGCTCACCAGTGCGGACGCGACAGCCAAAACAAACGACTGTAGAGGGACCGTCAGTCCATTCCCACGCCCACCCGGAACGAAAGCACGTCCACCGAAGACCGTTCGCTGATTTGCTGACAGATGCGAATTATCGACAAACAGGACAGTCAATGAATAGCCTCTTTTCTACCCTTTCCCTCTCGTCATAAGAAAACTCAATTATATTATAGGGCCAATAGATTCCGGAAATATATTGATAGCAATATTTTGCAATAGTTAGGGACACCTTTCTCCAGTGAAATCTGTCTTGTCGTTGTCGATTTTGTAAAGTATAAACTTTAAAGTTGTTTATATATTATACAATGACGCGGTACAACGCCCAGATCAATTTCGTTCATCTTGACACTGGCTTCGGAATTTGCTCAACGAACCATTCATATTTTATCTGGCATTTCATCTGACTTTTACCTATTTATAACACAGCCCTAAAGTCATACGTAAAATCGAAACTGTAATGAGCACATAGCAAAAACAAGTAATGTATATTCGCTCTCATATCAGACCGTGGAACTGCGTTTCTAGCGGGGTGAAATTGCGCGTTATTGTTAATATGAGAAAAACGTAAGTGCCATTAAGCTCTTCATTTTTTATTTAATGTGTAATATACATATACCTAATGTACGCTGTTTCTTAGCATTCTTTATTTAATTTAGCCCGTTGGCAGCTCCCCTTTCTCCTTTCCGGAGATTCGAATGGCGACAAAATCCGGGATCTTCTACTTGTAGAGGGATCATCGTGGCAGTTTAATTATAAGCCAAACGGCAAATGGATGTAAGCGGAGCAGACATAGGCGGGGGATCACCGTACCGAACATATAGGTTCGAAATTGGGAATTCCATTGAGATAAGCTATTTTGACAAACGGCCGATTATTATTACACAGAGTTGGTCGAATGTTCATCTGCTACTGCCGGGGACATCTAGCGAAAGAGGGACACTACTGAAAGAGGCAGGACAGGTCCTGAAACTATCACAAGGAGTTAAATGGTTACACGTCCACGAGTCTTTACAGAACGTGGGTTTCGGAGGTTTGTCTGATCTGTAAAGTAGGGTAGATGGTGACCTGTGGAAGCTCTGCCGATTGCGCGCAATGCTGGTACACACCCAAGTGTTTCGAAGCACACTGTTCATCGTACATTGTTGAATATGGAGCTCCGCACCAGACCACTCCTACGTGGCCCAACATCATCGACAGTTACGATGGCAGTGGGCAAGGGACCATCGGGATTGAAGTGTCGATCAGTGGCAACTTGTCGACTCTCCGGGGGACCATACGTTTGCTACAATATGTCCATGGTCATATCCACATACGGTGTCATCGAGTTGAACGGCCGCTCCAAATGTGCAGCCCGCCACGGACGCATCATGGTGGGAGCAGTGTTATACAATGGGAGACATTTTCCTGAGCTTGCGTGGGACCTATGGTAGTAATCGAAGACACGCTGACAGCTGCCAACTACCTGCAGCCCTTCGTACTTAATGTCTTCCCAGACGGCGATGTCATCCTTCAACAGTACAGTTGTTCATGTCTCAGAACCAGAAGCGTGCAACGGTGTTTTGAGGAGCATTATAGCGGACTCACGTTGAGCCTCGCTGACCAGATTCGCCCGATGTAAATCCTGTGGAGTCCATATGGAGTCTATCTTGCTACATCACCGCGTAATCAAATCAGTGGTGTGTTATTTATGCGAATTACATGACTTGTGCGTGCCGCGATTGATTAGCCGAGCGGTCTGAGGCGCTGCACTCATGGACTGTGTGGCTGGTCCCGGCAGACGTTCGAGTCCTCCATCGGGCGTGGGCGTTTGTGTTTGTCCTTAGGATAATTTAGGTTAAGTAGTGTGTAAGCTTAGGGACTGATGCCCATAGCAGTTAAGTCCCATACCTGTGCGTAAACATCTAATGACACTTACTTCCGCAAACCTACTAAGAAGTTTTCGAATCCCTGATACACAGAATCAGTTATGTATTTCGTTTCAGAGACGGACAAACAAGTTATTCAACAGGTGATCATAACGTTTTGGCTCATCAGTAATATATAATCTTGGTTTTTCATATAATACTGGTTCTGGAAACACAGTAAGCATACTTTCAAGGTTTGGTTAGCGACTACCATCAAGTGTCTCGCAGTTCAGGATCTTCAGCAGTTCCGGATTTCTCTTTTGCGAATCAAACATACCTGTCATCATTCGTGCCGTCTTTTGTTACATACGTCCAGTGTTTCCCGTTAGTCCTGCTTGCTTCAGGTGTCACACATTAGAGCAAGATGGGGTGCAAAAGTTATTTTTAAACAGTTTATTATATACACTGCAAGGTCCAAGTCTCATGGCAATGAATCGAAGCCTTTAAAGTGTCTTTGTAATCATTTCCTTTTGCATGGCTGCTGATTATTTTCACGTATTTGTTTAATTTGACTCATTCCAACTAAGAATTACAGATGTTTGTCAGAAGGCACTATTCTACACAATTAAGTGAAATGCAGACTTCCACATTGTGGAAGATTTAATACAAATGTGCCAATACTTCCAGCATTTTGAAATCTTATCTAACTCTGCTTAGATTTTTCCACAATTTTTCCGACAATATTTAACTGTAAACAAACATTTGGTCTGACGTTTCTATTAATGTTGTCTGACAGGAAATAATTATACAAAATGATGAACAAAGACCTTATCACACTTCCTGAACGCACGCGTGAAGTTGCTTCTACTTCTGCTGACGTCTCTCCAGTTCAAACTACATGTAACGTCGTCTCTTGTTAGATACTCTGAAATCTGATTTTTCATAGACCAAATAATTATACAAAATGCATATACTATTTATACCTTCGTTTGGAATAATCAACTTGACAGACCATTGTAGGTGGCTCGCCTGTTGCAGGAAGTTAACGTCTGAAGTGGTTGTGCAGCCATTACCACAGGGGTGGGCAATAATTTTAACACACCGCGAGAAATGTGTGCTTGAACATAAATACAGATGCTTTCCAAGCCTGCAGGTTGCGCTGTTGCATCTGACGGCGAACAGCGCCTATGCAATGTTCTCAGCACAAAGCAAGTGTCAGTAGTGGTCAAAATACTGTTCTGTGCAGTTCTGAGTGCTTTCGCTACGAAAGTAGTTGGAATGTTTCAAGAGGCACTTCTTAGAAGATTGATACCGCACAGTGGTAAAACGAGAAAATAAAATGCACTGAACCACGACGTGGAAGAGTGTTTTGAGTGAGGGTGACGGAGGGTCATTTAAGAGGACTGTGAAGAAAAATGAGGACGGCAGCTGCAAAAATCACTGTGGAACTGAAAGTCGTACTCGCGAACTCCACCAGCATCAAACCAATGCGAAGGGAACTCCATACGCAGGGAACTGCAGAATGAACTGGAATTCCAAAACCACTCATAGCCGAAATGCATATAGGCCTACCACTAACAGAGAAACGTGATGCCGAAGCCTTAAAATCTGAACCAAGAAGGTATTGGAGAAAGTCTTTTATTCGGAATATTCTTGTTTCCACACTGTTTCCAGCTTTCGGCAGCGTTTACGTCGCCCCTTCCTTCCTTCTCTCTCTCACTCCCTCCACCTCTTCCTCCACCCCCCCCCCTCTCTCTCTCTCTCTCTCTCTCTCTCTCTCTTTCTCTCTCTCTCTCTCTCTCTCTCTCTCTCTCTGTGTGTGTGTGTGTGTGTGTGTGTGTGTGTGTGTGTGTGTGTGTGTTTCGATTTAGCTACTTCGATGATGCATCTCGCCGAGATCCTTCTTAGCATAATTGTGGGTGTCCACTGACGATTTGAGCAGTCATATATCCATGAGCAGATGGCTACTCGGCAAGGTCGCATTACTGCCAATGAATATACGATGCCATGACATGGGATGGCATGATACAGTTATTGTTCCCCAGTCCAGGGCTAATTTTGCATGATCTGTCGCATCTCTCCTGGCCACAAGCAGTTAGATGTCAGTACTACTGAGCCCCTGTGATCTACTTTGGGGAGAAGGGTGCGTAATCACCTCCTCCCGACTCTCCCTAACCAACTGGTTTTCCCACCTCTCCCTCCATTTCCTCCTGTCCCCTCTCTCGGCCCATCTCCTCCTTTCCACTCTCAATGTCCATTTCCTCCCATATTTTCTTCCGCTGCCCCCTCTCTGTGACCCTTATCTTGTCTATTACTATAGCAGATTCAGAATCTATAGTAATTAGCCAGTATTAAGCCAATAAGTCGGAAATACCACTTTCCTCCAGTTTCTCGCTTTCTGTGAAGACCGTCCAGAAATACTACTTTCCTGTTTTGTGTAAAAACCTTGTGTGAGCTTAAAAAGAAAACACACTGTTGTCTATACAATTTACGTTTATAAATATACATAACGAGAAAGAATATATACAAAAAAGCAGTATGTCTAATTGTTCTAATTCAACGCTACCGTAGTTGATACTGTTTCTGAAACATTTCTGCAGCAGAGCGTTTTCTTTCTTGCAATCAGTTGTAACTGAAACTTGAACTTGTACGTTGTTGTTTAATATGTATATGGTGTGTCTGAATGTTTATTAGAGCATCTTTTAAATTTGAATATACATTGGTATGTTATATATATTGAAAAATATGAATCCTGTATCCATCCAAATATTTATTAGAGTAAGGTGGAAAAGTTTGAAGTAAATCGAGTAATTAATTTTTTAATTTTTTGGCAATAATGTTTACATACACTGAGCAGCCAGGACATTATGACCATGGATGTACTATCGATATATGCTCGTCCACACGACAGCAGCGTCACCTGGCGGGGAATGACTGCTAAGGCAGACACACGCACGGTGAATGTTGTATCATGTGCAGAAAGGGGAAGGCATGCGGTCTCTGTGTCTGATCTAGGGCAGCTTGTGACGGCTCGGACACTCGGCACGAGATTTCGGAAACTGCATGACTTGTGGGCTGTTTGAGGAGTGCTGGGGTCAGTCTCTTCCACGAGTGGCAAAACCAAGGTGAAACCAATTCCAAACGTTCTGGAGTTGGGAGGCCAACATCATTAGACGTCTGTGGTTGTAGACTGGGTAGACTGCTAAAACAGAACAGGTGACGGAACTAGCTCAGACTTAAATGCGTGGCAGATTGCAAGTATGTGTGGACACACGGGGCACCAAACAGTCCTAGAGATGGGCCCCAGCAGCCGACGACCGATGCATGTGGCAATGTTGACCATCGGCACTCGACGTTGGTGCAGTGGCAGGGCGTTGCACGGTCTGATGAATCCCGGTACCTTCTTCATCACGCCGATGGGAAGGATCGAATCTGTCGTCTTCCTGGGCAACAGCTTCTTGAAATCGGCACGGTAGAATGGAGACAAGATGGCAGCGGATCCATTAAGTTCTGGGGAGAATTCACCTGGGCACTCATGGGTTCAGTGGAGCTCGTGCAAAGCACCATAACGGCCAAGGCGTATCATACACTGGTTGCAGACTACGTACACCCCTTCATGACTATCATGTTTCCCGAGGGAAATGGCACTTTTCAGGAAGAAAATGCGTCATGTCACAAGACTTGGAGTATGATGGAGTGGTTCGAGGAACACAGTGGCGTGTTCCAATTGATGTGCTGGCCCACTGCACACCAGATGTTTACCCGGTCGGTCATACCTGGGATATGACTGAACGTGGCGTCAGAAATCATCGCGCACATGCCCGGAATTTATTGGAATTAGGTGACTTGTATGTACAGATGTAGTGCCAACACACTCGAGGAACTTGCTAAGGCGTCATTGCTCCCATGTTCGGACGCGTCGTGCTACAGGTGCACATACCGGCTGTTAGGTATTTGGTAATAACCTTTTGGCGGATAAGTCTATATATTTATGTATTATACATACTAATATATATAGCCTATATCTATCCGAATTTTCATTGGATTGTCGTGTAAAATTTGAATTAAATCGGTCAAGAACGTTTTGGGATTTTCATAACACGTAATCCCTTTCTATATTACATGTTCATTTGTGTATTAGGTGAATATACATTGTGTCAAAATTTGAAGTCACGGACATGTAAATTAATCTGCAGTTGTTATCAGCTGGAAAGAAGAGAAGGGAATCATAGTGGTATTTATACCATTTATGAAGCACCTCACTAACGTTCTTTACGTACTAACATAGAGAGACGTCTTACAAAAATAAAATGAAAAGATGTTAGGAACTCTATGGCGCACGAAGTAAGTTGTTAGTAATAGAAAATATTTCATTTTTTTTTTTGTAAACCGTTGCCAATCATCAGTATTTGTTATAAAACATGGTGTACGATATGCGTGTCACTAAACTCATAAACGAGTCTCGGTACGATCAGGGTAGCTATATGGTGTGGTAGCACTCTTTCCCACATCCATGAAGAAGGCTCCCGTTTTCATCTAAAGGAGTTCTTTTGAAGATATAAGGGTTGGGAAGTTTCGTCCCCTAGAAATTTCCAGAACACTCCAGATCATCCGAGAGTATTGGAAAACATTCCAGAACATTCGAGAGCATTTCACAACATGGAATGTTCGGAAATACTCCGGAACATTTGGGAAGATTCCGTAATGTTCTGGAACATACCGGAACATTCGAGATCATTGTGGAACATTCCAGAACAGTTCCGAATGTTTTGGAATGTTCTAGAACATTGTGTACTTTTCGAAGCGTTTTCAGTATGCTCTGTAATTCGCCATTGGGACGGGGGGGGTGTAGGGAGGTACCTATTGGTAGGAGTTTTTTTATTAGTGACGAAGGGGGGAACCGAAAAAGTTGTGAAGTGTTAGAATTGAGTAAGTTACGTAATGTAGTTGTTAATTTGTTTGTATAAGCTAGAACTACAAAACGAAAGGTTTAGATATCAGTCCATACCTAAAGAAACTCTTCCGAGTAAAAGAATTATTCGTCAGAAAAACGCTGCAGCTAAAAGACAAAATGCCAGCCGATCGTAGAAAACACTTGAATAACAGGAGTTTCTTCTACACCATGAGCGTATGACAGCTTCTACGACTAGGGCAAAATGAACTTCCTAGTACGGGGGAAGAACATGTAGTGGAAAGCTGTTAGTCTGGTGATTCGAGGTCCTAAAAAATCAGTTCGTTTAAAAGTACATTATTGATTTCACTGACAATTTCGTGAATTGATTAATAACCGCATTAGTTGCTGAAAATTTTATTATGTTACTCCACGATAGGTTTTGCCCTTTATATTGAAGACATTTTCTAGGGAACAATAAAAATTGTACTGTGCTGCATGTAGCACCAGCCAAATCACATTTACACCTCCATCAATATTTCAGCAATTGTATATCACAGAGGCCTACCGTGGCCGGTTACAGTAACTGCTCTCTCCCCTCATCTCTCTTCGTCCCCACCCCCCTCAGTCTCGCTCCCTCCCTCTCTCTCTTTCTCTCTCTCTCTCTCTCTCTCTCTCTCTCTCTCTCTCGTGTGTGTGTGTGCGTGCGTGCGTGGGAGCAGAGAGAGAGAGAGAGAGAGAGAGAGAGAGAGAGAGAGAGAGAGACAGACTAGGTACTTCGATGGTCTACTTCGCCGGCAGCCTTCTTAGCGTGATTGAGAGTACTTGTGAAAATATTTCATAGGAGTCTCGAGCCAGTCGTTCAACGTAAGTGCTTCCACAGACTTCAGTCGTCCGAAGGGAACTTTTATCTGTCTGTTTTGATGCAAGGAAACGAGTTACCACAGCAACTGCCACTTTACTTTCTTTGGCTTGAACTCTCAGGAATCCAAAGCGCATTTCGTTATCTTCAAACTAACAGGAGAGCCTTCCCACGTGTAAATAAACGAAATTGATGAAACTTGACATGTAGATAGAGGGGAAAGGATAATCAAATATGTATTTTCTCGTTTTTGCCCAATTTCACTTTTAAGGGGTGAAACACACCCCGAAAGATAATTTGGTACATTATGTATGGGGAGATCATCTTCGATACCGCGATATTTAAGAAAATCTGTTTCATACATATGTTATTATTGTTGTTACTGGATTAAACAATACAAAGATTAATTAATAACAACAACTTGTTGTATTCCTGTTGTCCTCCTCCAAGCCTCTTCATCCAGCGCAAGCGCATCTTTCTTGTCGATGCCGCGATGTTCCATTACTTCATTAATGTGGTCTGTTCAAGAACGTCGTGGTCTCCCGCGCTTACGTCTGCCGGGTGATTTTCATTCATAAACCTTCTTTGGCTACCGATGATACGGCAATCTCATCATATGCCCGTACCATTTTTATGATTTTCTTTCTATTCTATCTATCACTATATCGCTTGACTTCGTTGTAGCTCTTGCTTCATCATTAATTCTCCTTTCCACTCTTGCTATTCTGTCACTCCTACGTTAATAATCCATTTGCACTGCTGTTAGTCTTCTTTTGAGATTCGCATTTAAGATCGATAGTTCTGGTCCGTTATCTTACCTACTCTTTCCTTATTACTTTTGGAAATATTCTTATCCCACGAAAAGGATTCATACACCCTGACACTTTTCTGCTTTGCTGTATACTATATTTTACTTCTGTATGGCCCAGCTCAATTTTATCAGTATGTGTCCCGAGATTTTTAAATTTCTCTACCTGTCTCATAACTGCTTTGTCATTGATGTGTATTTCAAATTTAGCATCACTATTCGCCACCAGATACTCTGTTTTTGTAAGACTCATTTGTAGTCCCCATCTTTTGTATTCCTGATATAATCGTATCATGAACTCAAGGTCATAATCATCTTGTGCTATAATAGCTTGATCGTCAAAATATCTGTACATCGTTGACATTGATTCCCATTCCTCTGCAACTGTTCCTCCAAATTCGGAGAGCCACTTCTACATATAAATTGAACAATATGGGTGGCATACTGCAACCCTGTCGCATACCTTTAATGACATTAATTGGTTCTGATAACTTTGAACCTCGTTTAATCATTACTGCATTATCTCTGTACATTTCAATAATAATCTGTAAAAGGTGATCATCCAAACCTATATCTTTCATAGTTTTCCACAGTTTAGATATAGGGACTATATCGTAAGCTTTTGGTAAATCTACAAAGGGAATGTGTGTTCATAAGTACGGGAACGAGCTACTCATACAAATGTTGAAACGTAACAAAAAAAGTAGAAGCACTCCGTCTTCAGGCCACAAGTGGCCCATCGGGACCATCCGACCACCGTGTCACCCTCAGTTGAGGAAGCGGATAGGAGGGGCGTGTGGTCAACACACCGCTCTCCCAGTCGTTATGATGGTTTTCTTTGACCGGAGCCGCTACTATTCGGTCGAGTTGCTCCTCAATTGGTATCACGAGGCTGAGTGCATCCCGAAAAATGGCAAAAGCGCATGGCGGCTGGATGGTCGTTGGTCACCCATCCAAGTGCTGGCCACGCCCGACAGCGCTAAACTTCGTGTGATCTCACATGAACCGGTGTATCCACTGCGGCAAGGCCGTTGCCGAAACGTAACAAACGTTCTTGAAAATTGTATAATCAACTTTTGTAATGAACTAAAGTGTTCCAAAATACCCCAAAATCATTGTTTGATTTTGAGAGATGAAAACATTTGTTACATCATAAACTAGAGAGGGCTACACGCCACGTACACGCATGTACAATAAAACTGGTATTTGAAATACCATTTTTTTTTAAATGAGCTGTATCAAGTGTTAGAAAGAAACGAATTAACTTCCTGATAGATATTGCATGTTTCTACTCAGTAATAGCTTCTGTCGTGGACAACCCCTCTATTTCACTGACGAATTTCTACTTAAAAACTGGTAGCCAGTAAAAGACTTGTCTGTAAGTGCAGTTGCATGACTAGGGCTAAAACAATATGTATTCACTAATGTTAACACTAATCATGTATACGTATATTGTCGCATCAGAAGCAGATAAGCACCGTGGTGTAGTGGTTATGATACAAAATTGTTACCTGTAGGGTCGTGAGTTCAGAACTCTCCTGGACAGTACATTTTTAATTTCTTCGGTTTAAGTACAATCTAGAAGTATCCAAAAATGTAAAGTATCATTGTACTGGAATGTTCTGTACCTGTAAATATGCTGTATGCGTTCTGGCCGGAGGCAGTTCGCTCCGCGCTCTTGTACGTGCAAGTGCTGAATAAACTTTCGTTAAGTTAGTGTTCGTCATGCATCTAATTACACCTTCTTCTATGTGACAATATTCTGATGGAGACGCTGGGTATTGAAACCTGTGATAGCGCACGTTATCGACGAGACAGTGGCTCCCATCAGGCCACGATAGAGCCATCGTTTACGGGGGGGGGGGGGGGGGGGGGGAGAGAAACTGGAGTTCGAGCCACAATCAACAGATCACGATCTACTACCGGAGACAGAAAAAGAAGAGGACGTTACGATGACAGCAATGGTGTGCCACCACACGATATCCTTCCGGGTTCTCTGGTGACGATAGCCAAGATCCAAACAAGTGGCTGAAAGTATAGCCAAATTTAACAAATGGGATTACACCGTGTGTTTGGCTATCGTGTTTTTCTACTTCGAGGGCACTGCCAAGCAATGGTACGAGAACAACAAGGAGAAGTTCACAAGCTGAGAAGTATTCCAGGCGGAACTGCGCAAGTATTTCGGCGACACACAGCAACAGAAGTGCAAGGCTGATGATAAATTAAAGCGCAGGGCACAGCTTCCAGGAGAAACTCCAGTATCCTACATTCTAAGCGTCTTGTAGCTGTGTAAAACAGCGGATCCTAGAATGGAGGAGGAAGACCGCACATCTCATGAAGGGTGTTGATGAGGACATGTATCAAGCCCTACTCCTTGAAGGAAGTTTCGATGGCAGACGACTTCAAAAAATGGTGTCAGAATATCGAGACAATACATCAAAAAAGAATTACACGCAATAAGTTTGAACGGCTTCCAAACGTCGTATCGATGTCTGTAACGGAGGAAGCAACTAATTTCATAAGTTTTCCTTGTCACATAGTGAGAGAGGAAGTTCAGAAGGCACTTGGATTGCACGGCGAGCAAAACGCCTTAGACGATTAAAGAGGTCGTAATGGTGTAAGTGGAACAGACACTAAACCAAAACTCTCGTCCTTCATTTCCCCTTAAAACGGTAAAAAGGTCGAGACACGGGCGAAGTTACGTTCCTACAATATCGAAAAAGGCGGCGGATATTTTATGACGCCCGCGTCAGAAGACAGCAGACCTATCATAGCCGACCACTACTCCGGGACGACGAAGGTGAACAAGATGATGTGGGTGCAGGACGACGTATGTCACCATAGCCACAAGCTAGCCGCTGGAGACGACGACGGCGCTCCCCAACACGCTGAACAAGGTCTCCATCGCCGTTTCGAAGCTCCAGCCCATCACCTAGCCGCCGCAACCTGGAAAACTAAAAGTAGGGACCTTCCTTGGAGGTGAGGCCACTGGAGAAAAAATCCTCCACCGTCGATCAATATACAAATGATAGGAAACTAAGTCGATATCCTCATGGATGGCCGACCAGCCCAAGATCTTGTGGGCTCTGGAGCATCGTATTCAGTCATTTCGGAGCAGTACCGTCACCAGCTGCAGAAACCGTATTCGTCGACAGCAAAACATCTCTGCTGCAGGTGGCTAATGGGAAATATGTAAAACCTACAGAAAGATGTACCATGAGAATAAAATCAGAGAGATTAGAGCCCACACAGAAGCATACCGACAATCCTTCTTTCCACGAACAATACGAGACTGGAATAGAAGGGAGAACCGATAGAGGTGCTCAAGGAACCCTCCGCCACACACTGTCAGGTGGCTTGCGGAGTACGGATGTAGATGTAGATTCGTGTGGGTATAAGTGGCCTTAGAATTCATCGTCTTACAAGAGTGTAATCATGACGTCATACTCGGATTGTAGTCATTCGAAGATTGTGCTAGACGAGATGAGATACAGTGGACAGGAAGATGGGCATCTGAATGTGTGGAGACTGTGTGTGCTAGATGAAGTGATCATTCCTGCAGTCAGCGCTAGAAAGGTAACTGTCACGTGTAGTGCCATGCATCAACCCATGGATCTTCTAGTGGAATGTAAGAGAATCATACCACTGAAGAATAACTTGGTCATCCCGGCCTCTGTCGCCTGGTTTGGAACGGATTCGGTGAATTGTGGATAGTTAACTGTCGCCGAGAACCGCATGTGCATATCAAACGCTGAGCCGTTAACTGAAGAACAGCTGAGAGTCAGAGAAACTTTCCATACCGAGTGCGTGGGCGAAATTAGCTTTAGCACTACGAGACAAGATCTTCTAGCTCGACTGTCACCAGATCTCACTAAAGAACAACAGAAGACTCTAGATGGCATTCTGCAAGAGATCTCTTAATGCTTCAGGCCACATGTGGAGAGCAAATTAGAGAAATAGACGGTGAAGCACCGGATTAGCGTTGGTGACCATCAACCATTAAGCCAGAGAGCATACTGTGTGTCAGCAACGGAACGTCGAATAATTGGCGACGAGGTATAGAAAATGATGAAGAATTACATTCTTCTGCCTTCGCAGAGCCCATGGTCGTCACCAGTGGTCCTCGTCAGCATGAAGAATGGCAGTTGACGCTTTTGTGTTGATTACAGGAAGCTTAATAAGATAACTAAAAAGTACGTTTACCCTCTTCCACGAATTGACGATACACTTGATTGTCTGAAGGGGGCTAAGTTTTTCTCAATCATGGACATGTACTCGGGATACTGGCAAATCGAAGTAGGTGAGGTTGATCGTGAGAAAACTGCATTTATCACCCCTGTTGGCCTGTATGACTATAACGAAATGCTGTTTCGTTTGTGTAATGCACCAGCAACTTTTGAACGGATGATGGATAATCTAAGTCATCTGAAGTTTACGATGTTCCTTTGTTATTTAGATGACGTTACAGTGTTCTCAGAGACATGACTGAGGGCCATTCTTAAGTGTCTCCAACAAGGCGGTCTGAAACTTAATCGCCGGCCGGGGTGACCGAGCGGTTCTAGGCGCTACAGTCTGGAACCGATCGACCGCTACGGTCGCAGGTTCGAATCCTGCCTCGGGCATGGATGTGTGTGATGTCCTTAGGTTAGTTAGGTTTAAGTAGTTCTACGTTCGAGGGGACTGATGACCTCAGATGTTAAGTCTCATAGTGCCCAGGTCCATTTTAGCCATTTGAAACTTAATCGAAGAAAGTGTCTCTTGGGAGCAAAAGAAATCAAAATATCCAGAATTAGATTTTCACTCTGCAATAGAGTGTGCGCTGATATGAAACTTCCTGGCAGATTAAAACTGTGTGCCGGTCTGAGACTCAAACTCGGGACCTGCGTTAGACGTGCTTGGGAAGGTCGGTTGGTAGAGCACTTGCCCGCAAAAGGCAAAGGTCCCGAGTACGATTCTCGGTCCGGCACACAGTTTTAATCTGCCAGGAAGTTTCGAAATCAAAATACTTGGGCACGTAGTGCCAAACGAAGGTGTGCGACCATATCCAGAAAAGGTGAGATCTATAACTGAATTTATTCCTAAAAGAATTAGAGTTGTGAGAAGCTTCCTCGGATTATGTTCTTCTTACCGTTGTTTTATCAAAGACATTTGTCTCAAAGCGAGGCCACTCCAATAGTTATTAAAAGCTGATGCTAAATTTATCTGGGGTAGTTCTCAACAAGATTCTTTCGAAGTACTGCGAAAAGCTGTGACGACTGACCATCTTCTTGGTGTTTATGATGAGAGAGCACTTACACAACCACACACAGATGCCAGCGGTTATGGGATCGGTGCTGTTCTTGTGCAAATCTCGGATGGAAAAGAGAAGGTTATAGCCTATGCTTCTAGGACACTTACAAAAGCGGAGAGAAACTACTCAAGTACAGAAAGACAATGTCTTTCTATGATATGGGATGTGCAAACGGCAGTATCTCTATGGAAGACCATTCACAGTTTTTACAGACCACCAATCACTTTGTTGGCTGACAGGTCTTAAGGATCCAACAGGACGACTCGCCAGGTGGCACTACGTCTTCAAGAGGACGAAATTACATAAGTGTACAAAAGTGGAAGGAAACACCAAGATGCTGGCTGTCTCACAAGAAACCCTGTACACGACCATCAAGTCTTTCATGAAGATAGTGACTGTCTCGCAGCTCTCCAGGATCTTTCTGCTGAGCAGGAGGAGGACGCCAAAATATCTCAAATTATGCTTGCCTTAAATCAGTCAGAGGATGTGAAAGGACAATTTAAGGTAGTTAATGGACTACTTTGCAAGAAATACTTTGATCCGTTTGGAAAGAGGTGGCTACCAGTGACTCTAAACACATGCGCTTAGATGTTCTACAGAAATTCCATGACACACCTGAGGCTTGACATTTAGGATTTATTAAGACCTGCGATAGAATCTGTGGTGTTACCGCCAGACACCAAACTTGCTAGGTGGTTGCCTTTAAATCAGCCGCGGTCCGTTAGTATACGTCGGACCCGCGTGTCGTCACTATCAGTGATTGCAGACCATTCGCCGCCACACGGCAGGTCTAGAGAGACTTCCTAGCTCTCATTTGCCGAGACAATAGTTAGCATAGCCTTCAGCTACGTTATTTGCTATGACCTAGCAAGGCGCCATGGTCAGTTTCTATTGATATTGTAAATCATGTACCGTCAAGAGCGACGTTGGTCATTAATGGATTAAAGTTAAGTATTCCACCAGCTACGTCAGTTTTTCTCAAGTCTAATTCCCTTGCCAGCATGCGTGAGCTAAAACGCGTGCATTTCGGCCTCCTTTAGTTATACGGGTTGGCTCTCCTGCCAACCACAACAGAATCCGCAAGAGACTTTTCTGGCCAGGTTTATTTAGGAGTGTCCTTCACCATGTGTTGCACTGTAGAGAGTGCCAGAGGAGAAAGGCAGTCCCTCAGAAACCGTCTGGCTGACTCGTACTAATTCCACCAGCCGAAACGCGTTTCCAGCGTGTTGGGATTGACCTCCTCGGACGGTTTCCAACGTCTTCTAGTGGCAATTGATGGATTATTGTTTGCACAGATTGTCTGACACGCTATGCCATTACAAAAGTCGTGAAAACAACTGAAGCATTCGAGGTAGCCAAATTGATCGTGGAAGACATTGTATTAAACATGGTGCCCAAGGTCGTTAATTACTGATCAAGGGAAAGTTTTTCAATCGAATCTTGTGACAGAGATAAGCCGTCTGTGCAACATTACTCATCACATGACGACTGCCTACCCTCCGCAAACTAATGGCCTTAGTGAAAGCTTCAATAACACCTTGGTCGGTATGCTATCAATGTTCATCAATTTTGAGCAAAGCAACTGCGATGAGGTGCTACCTTTCGTGACGTTTGCCTACGACACTTTCAGACAAGACACCACGGGATTTACGCCCCTTTTCCTGGTGTATGGGTGTGACGGGACTACGACGATAGACACTGTTTCCGTTACATCCTGATTATGTGGACGACGCCTGCATCTGCCAGGTGTTAACCAGAGCTGAGGAAGCTCGGCAGTTAGCTGGACTCGGCACGCTGCAGGCTCAAAGAAACGAGCGCCGAAGGTATGACGCGAGCCACCGCCCTGTTGTTTAGCAGCCTGGTGACCTTGTCTGGATCTTCACTGATGTTTGGAAGATTGGTCTCTCTGAGAAGCTTCTCAGGGGCTACTTTGGACCTTTCAAGGTTGTTTTCTTATGTTACTTATGAAGTTGAAGATTTCGACACCTACACAAGACGACGAAAGGTCAGAGATACGGTCCTCGTCGTTCGAATGAAGCCCTACAAGGATCATGCAACCCAGGGTAAATTCGAAGCTCCAGCGACGGGCAACAAGCGGAAAGATGACTAAGAGTGAAGGGGGAAAAAAGTTCTAAGAAGATCATAGTCAGGACGAGCATCAGTCATCGGGGGTCGGATTATGCAGGACCGATGACTCATTTCCGGATTAGGTCAACCGAATACCGGGAAGCTCATCCCTTAAGGAGGGAGCAACGTCGCAGAAGAAGCTGAGTAGCACCGTGGTGTAGTGGTTATGCTACTAATATGTTGCACGGAAGGTCGTGAGTCCAAAACTCACTGGACTGTACAATTTTAATTTCTATATTCGGTTCAAATGCATTCCATAACTATCCACAAATGTCAAGTATCATTGTACTGTAATGTTCTGTAGCTGTATATATACTGTATGCGTTCTTGCTGGAGGCAGTTCACTCCGCTCTAGTGTACGTGATAGTGCTGAATAAACCGTCGTTAAGTGAAGTTAGTGTACGTCATTCATCTAATTACACTGTATTCTACTTGACACTATTTTAAACTATCCCGTCGACCCTTTCACAGGTTGAATAAGCCCCTTGTCTAAGGGTGAATAAGCCCCTTGTTTTAAGGTAAGACGCTCAAAACGGTTTTTTCACATTGACCACCCGAAAATTCTAACAATAAAGCGGATTTTTCTCTCGCAGTGGGAAAGAAAACTTTTGTCAAATATCTTTTGACTGGCCAGACATTACTTTATCGGATTTAGATTCCATCTGAAGAACATTACGCGCTTCAAAAAGAGATTTTCGATTTCTCGGTCCAGTCCAGACTCTCCATCAGCTCTCTTTAAATCTATCAAAAATATCAGTGTGGAAAAACTGTTCTGGGCGTCGTACTTGAGAACATGGAATTTCTCTATCCTGTGATCCCAGAAGACTGGATGAAACAGGAACAACTGCTGAACACCTACTGCTTTCTACGTTGGAAGGGCTTTGGGAGAAGCTGAGAGAGGCGGCACTATTCCTCAGTGTCCACAAAAGGCTGGAGTCTGCGCTGCTGGAAACAGTGTCCTGAAGGGCAATACAGAAGGCAGGTAATGTGCATAAAATATGTCATAGTTCAGCCGGCTAGTGGAACAAACCCCAACGATTCCACTGGAAAATAATATTGTTAATGTGCTGCAGGACATGAAGGATCACTGAACAGTTTATGCCTAGCATTCGACCCGACAAGCAGAAGTGTTGGTCTGGTGTGCCATTTATTACCATAGCAGGAGCCCTTTGGTTGTAATCCGCGGCATCTTTACAGCACTCCACGTTTTGTTGCTCTTAGAACACGGGCGTACTTTTCAGCAAGATAACGTCAGTCCGCACACGACGAGAGTTCCTACTACTTTTATTAGTGCTTGCCGAACTCGTCATTGACCAATATTGTTGGGAAGGAGAATTATGGGTAAGACTATCCCACAAGTTCGGGATTTTTGCGATTAAACACGCCAATTAAACAATTTCGCACGACATTCGTCACGAGGACATCCAGCACCTATACCAATCCCCGTCGGAGGCTCTAGTCCTCCCTCGGACGTGTGTGTGTGTTGTCCTTAGCCTAAGTTAAATTAAGTTACATTAAGTAGTGTGTTAGCCTAGGTACAGATGACCTTAGCTGTTTGGTCTAATGGGAAGTTATCACAATTGCCTATAGCAAGCAGTGCCTACCCTAATAACTGCATGCAAGTGGGACAAAGGTGACAAACGCGTTATTGACGTGCTCAGTTTGTGAAGCTCTTTCTCCTGAATAAATTATCCAATTTTTCTGAAACTGTAATCACTGATTGATGTAAATGTATACCATATGTAACGAATTCTGTCCCATTCGTGTAATTACTTCTTGTTATGTTTATTTAAATTGCCTTACAGTGTATAAAATGGAGACGTGGAAAGAAGATGACGGTAGAACAAATTACCTAAAGCTCACATTCAGTTCATAAAGTAAAATCAGAAAAAATTCTGTGTTTAGCAAGGTAATTGTATGCCAAGAATATGTGATGTCAGAAAAACGTATTACATTATAGTCATACTACAATCTAGGAAGGAGTTAATACGATAAAGGCATTAGTGGATAAATTATAGCAGTTTTTAAAAATATAAAATATATAACTGTAATCGTCGGAGATGACAGTAAGTTGGATTGGTGGCCTACAGGTCTCGCTATGATCCACGTGAGCCTTTGTTTTCTTGTTACTGAGTCCAGTCAGTAGCTTTCCGCGGCATTGCACAGATGAGCCTCGATGGAATCGGCCCACCATGTCTACCAATGTGTAAGTACTTTATTATTTCATTTTCCGCAGATCCTATTTGCATTCTTTGTACTTTGTTGCTCGGTTCAGATGAACGGAGCTTAGGAGATGAAACCTGTCAACCTTGTTAGTAATATCTACTGTCAAGACGATTTCTGTGATAACACTTAAGAAGCATGATTAGAACTTGCTACTGTCTTATGAATGCATTAGAATAAAGCTGCCAAATTCTTAATAGTAAATTATGTAATGCTCTGTTGTTTAGTAGGGCATCGTGTGATTTTGTTTTCTCAGAGTATGAAACTGTTGTAATGGTACGGAAAGGATTTAATATCGAAGTTTAATTTAAAATGTTAGTTTCGGTATGGAGACCGGAAAGTATACGGGGATGGTGTGTAAGTTCATAGCGTTTTTGATACGTTTAGTAAACGCAACAGAAAAACATAACACAGACTTTATTCATCAATAATACATCTCCTCCACTATTTACAACAGGTTGCCAACGCTGGGGTAGGTTTTCAATTTCGCGACTATAGAAATAACGTGCTTTAGATGCGCTGGACTCGTCGAGTCAGTTCCGGAGCTCATTTTCATCCAGAAAGGAAGTCCGTAAGAGATGTTCGATAGCGAGTGGAAAAGGTGTAATTTTGAGGGCGCAAGATCAGGTAAATAAGGTGGATGTGGAATGAATTCCGAACTCCACTCCTATTTAGTATTTTTTGTCAGTCTAGCAAGATAGTGACGGACTTTATCTTATCGTGGAGTAGCATCACTTCACGCAGTCTTACTGGTGGTTCATATCTTGTTACCTCTCCAAGACGTCTCAGTTGTTGAAAATGAATGTCAGCTGTGTTGCTTACACCTCGTGGAAGCATTTCATAGTAAATCCCACTATCGCTGTCGCACCAGATGCATAACATTATGTTTCATGAATTTACGTCGGTCTTTATAGGGGAAGTTTTTTGGGCTCAGCCATTCCATTCTTTCCTTATGTTAGCATCAAGACACCAATTCTCTGCAAGAGAAACGATACAATATAGGAATGGTCGATGTTGTTCTCGAGCCAATTGATGACTAACAAGCAGAGACGCACATATGGGTAAACGCAGATTTTTGTCATTTTGGCTTAGAGCTTGTGGTACCCATACAGACGATTTTTGAAGCTTCCCCATTGCAAGCAAAATTCGAACGATGATGGAATGATCACGGTTCATCACATTTGCCTGTTCTTGAACCCACTGTGGTGATATATTGTGGATTAATGCTATTACACATTCTTCATCAAAGCCCTAATGTCTTCGAGAATGAGGACAGTCACTAATGTCAAAACGATCATCCTTAATACGAGAAAAAACTATTTTATTGATGCTCTCTGTCCAATGGCATTATCGGCATACTTATAGCAAATGTTTCTGGCTGCCTCCACTGCCGTAACTTCTTCACAGTATTCAAACAGAAGAATACGTGGGAAACGTTCAGCGTTCTCCTTTAGACACTCTATTCTCTAGCGTCCACTGCGGCAATCACCATATCCAAATGACAAAATGACAATATGTAAACTCAAATAGCAACAATGAACTACAAAAGAATGAAAATCGACGAATAAACCTATTTCAGCTGTAATACCAACAAGAAGACCATTAATTAAGCACCAAACTAATAGTTTAATTCTTGTTATACCATGAAAAAAAACATTGGTTTGAGCAAGTGATATTAAATAAAAACATGTTACTGAAATTAAGCTTTCAGTGACTCATAAACATCCATCATGATGACACAGTGGGAAAAACAAAAAATTTTCACACGTTGTATTTAAACAGCATGCTACACACCTGATCTCCGAACTGACTGAATGTAATGCTGCCTTCGTCGAGAAGGTCGCTTTTAACAAAACACTGTTCTTTACAGTTGCTCTTGCTTGAGTTCCGACGCTTTTTGCCGTCTTCCGACATTAGGACTGACAGCGCTCTAGTACGGAATCACTATCATGTTGCAACTTCGAATTTCACAATAACAAATCACTGAAAACGACTCAGTTGTTTTTGTTGCCTCAGTAGAAAGACCTGATACAGCTGTAAAAGTTAGTCTATCCCATGCAAACCTCTTTGTCTACGCATAGCCACTGCAACGTATGTCAGTTTGAGTCTGTCTTCTGCAGTAAAGTGTTGGTCCTCTCTACAACTTCTGTTCCACACAGTTGTTCGAATACCAAATTGACGAATTTTCGACGCCTCGTTCGGTCACACTTAGCTATAAATTTGCTTTCTCTTCATTTCGAATAATTAGTAATCCGACCGCCCCAAAAAGATCTTCAGCACTGTTCTGTAGCACCATATGTCTGAAAGGCCCATTGTCTACGTATCGCTTCTGTTCAAGGCAACGCTTCAAATACACTCATAAAATGTTTAATAGCACACAAATTTATGCGCAGTATCTCTTCGACGTTGTGGAATGATCTCGTGCCCGTTTGCGCCGTTGCTCCTTGAGAGAGCTTTGTATTGGTTTCCAGGCCTTACTGAGTTGGTATCCAGTGTCCCTGTTGACGAGGTTGTCTGTTGCTAGTATTTCTATGGCTTCTTTGAAAATGCAGCCCCAGTGGTTATTTTTGGAGGGCAGTACTTTCGTCTGTCATGGTTCTCTGTGAGACCAGTGCTCATGCAATTTTCTGCTACGGCATATTGGCTTGGTTGGCCTTGTCAGATGTACCATTCGTGTTCTTTGCATCGATCATCTAGCGTAATAACTGTTTGATTGATATAGAATTTGCCACAGCCGCTCGGAATGTTGTATACACACGCTTTCTTGAGGCCAATATGTCTTTCACTGTTCTAGTACAGCGCGCGTCTTAGCCGATGGTCGGATGGCTGTGTTGATCTTGTGTTGCCTCAACAGTCCCTGTTTAGGATGCTTTACCTGCAATAGGTAGAAACTCCAAGCCTTTTTTCTCTTCTTTCGTTTGTTCTTCAGCCTGGTCATAAGGCGCCTCTTTTGACTGAAGGCCCTTTGGATTTGGCGGTTGCTTACCCCATTCTTGCAGAACAGTCTTCAGGTGTTTGAGTTCCGTTAATAGGTTCTGTTCGTCCGAGATCGAAGGTGCTCTGTTAACCAAGTTCTTGAGCACACCATTTACCTGACAGCTGGCAGCTGGAAGCATTTAGTTAGAGGTCAGTGTTTGTGACCTTGCTGCACACATTGTGACCCAGCAAACCATACGATCTGCGGTGCAACAGGGCATCAAGAAAGGGTAGTTGTCCATCTTTCTCGATTTCCGTACTGAACTTTATGTTATGGATGGCATTTAGAATTGTATAAATATTTGTAGTTGATTCCTTCCCGATGCCCAGATTATAAATGTGTCGTCCACTTAAATATTCAGGCTCCAGTTCGGCGGTTTCCATGGCTATTTCTTTGGAGGAGGAGGAGGAGATTTAGTGTTTAACGTCCCGTCGACAACGAGGTCATTAGAGACGGGGCGCAAGCTCGGGTTAGGGGAGGATGGGGAAGGAAATCGGACGTGCCCTTTCAAAGGATCCATCCCGGCATTTGCCTGAAGCGATTTAGGGAAATCACGGAAAACCTAAATCAGGATGGCCGGAGACGGGATTGAACCGTCGTCCTCCCGAATGCGAGTCCAGTATATTTCTTTGGAACATGAATAGATTGGCTGGCACCGGAGAGAGAGGGCTCCCCATGGCCACTCCGTAGGTTTCCTTGTAATACTGCTGGTTGAAGACAAAGTAGGTGGATGTTCACAAATGTATGAAAAGTTGTCAGTTTTGTCCCAAATTTTCACTTGTTAAGTTGATAGAATCTTCTAGGAGGACTCATGTAAGTACTGATAGGACAACAAAGCTTACCACGATGTCGGATTCTTGTAAAGTTAGCCGGCCGCTGTGGCCCAGTGGTTCTAGGCGCTTCAGTCTGGAACCGCCCTGCTGCTACGGTCGCAGGTCCGAATCCTGCTTCGGGCATGGATGTGTGTGATGTCCTTAGCTTAATTAGGTTTAGGTAGTTGTAGGTCTAGGGGACTGATAGCCTCAGATGTTAAGTCCCATAGCGCTTAGAGCCATTTGAACCATTTCTTGTAAAGTTAGCTCCTTTGGGAGGCCAATGAAGTCTGGAATTACGGATGTGGTGAGCACATTTGCCCACGAAGGGACGATGTGAAACAAACGACTTGCATTACTTATTGGGCGCCTCTTGTAGTTCCGTGTAATCAGAGTTCGACATACAGTGAATGAAGCCCGTTGATAGCAGAGGGAGCAGTGTTAATAAGATCACCGAATGCTCCTTGATAATTTCTCAGGAGGCAGTCGATGACAATGAGGAGCACGGGTTGTGTTTTGAACTACAATCACAAGCAGGAGTGTTTCGGAGTCCCCACTTGTGCATCACAGCATTGCACCAGGCGAGACTGGTTCTTACCCTGTTCAGTCTCGTCCACTCACTTGTCTTCAGTTCAGATTCTGGTAGAATGCAGGATGAATCTTGAACCCCTTAATTTTTTATTATTGCACCATTCCGGCTTTTGTGCCACTGTTCTTTAATGTCAAATTTCTTGTTATTTCTTCCATTAGGCTACAGTGGAGCGTATGACATCAAAAGGTCTGGAATAGGGTCATTGAAGACTGTGTCCGCCTGCTTAGCTGAGTGGTAACGTGTTTTCCTAACATGTAAGAGGCCTTGATCGATTCTGGGTCGGATTGAAGGTTTTCTCCGCTCATGAACTGAGTGTTGCGCTCTCACCATCTTCATTTCATCATCACCGACGCGAAAGTCGCCCATTGTGGATTCATCTGAAATAAGGCTTTCACCCGGTGGCCGAACATTCCCAGGTGCCACATGATCATTTCGTTGAAGACTGTTTGACATGAAAGATCTTGAGGGTAGCGTCCTCGATTCTCGATTGGTTTGTTACTGGCATCTCAGATTCAGTGGTTGGAATGTTACTGATTGTGTGCAGTCAAGGGTGTAGATTTTAGTGTACTCGAAATAATATGCATTGATTAATTCTGATGGATGTCTAACATTCTTTTATGCACACTGTGTTGCCATAATATTCAGTAAGTGGGTATACTAGTTTCAAAGATGCAGTGCGTGCAGTGGACGCTTCTGCACCTCAGGTGCCCACCAGTTTATTTATAATGTTATTTCGGGTTTTAAGCTTCCGGTTAGCGTCCTACATGTGTCTTCTGCACGTTAAAGGGCTCTAAAAAAATTGTGTTTTCTTGAAAGTACATACTATCATTTCCGATATACAGGGAGATCCTCAGACTTCACAGTTCAGTCAACTGATTGAGGTACCGGGCGGAATTCGTTTTCGAAAATGTTGAAGTCACACCGTCCATGGTGTACAGTCATTGAAAAGAGACTTCTAAAGAAACAGAGATTATTGCGTAAGAGCCGTGAAAATAAAGCACAGGACTGTAGACAGAGGAATGCTGAACGAAACGCGTCTGGCTGTCTAGGGAGCAATGCGTGAAGAATTGAATAACTACTTTTGCAGAATATTTTCAAATGTTCTTTCACAGAATACAAAGAAATGCTGATCGAATACAAAGCCTGTTAGAGGTACCACAGTTAGTGTCCAGTAACTCGCGAAAGAGACAGAAAATGAAATATAAGGTAGTAAAGCAAAACAAAAGCTGTAATGCTTAACTCCGTTCTCAAATGGCCCTCTAAAAAGAAAAGTCTATAAGAATTTCCCAGTTTAATCCTCAAAGAACCGAAAAGGAAAATGAAATAAGCGTTAGTGTTAGCGGTGTTAAGGAAGAGCTGAGATCGTTAAAACTGAACAAAGCTCCACAGTCCGAACGATTCCCTGTTAGATTCAATACCGAACTTGCCTGTGAATTGGCTCCAGTGTTAAGTGAAATCTATCGTAGGTCAATCAGACATAAAGCCGTGCCAATTAGTTGTAATAAGGTACCGGTCACACCATTTTGCAATAAGGGTAATAGAAGAGATTTACAAAACAACCGCCGAATATATTTGGCATCGATTTGTTGCAGAATTGTAAAAGACGTTATGAGCTCTGACACAGAGTATCTTGAACAGGATGACCACGCCATGCCATACAGTATCGATTATGATGGCATCAATCATGAGAAATCCATCTCAGGCTTTTGTCACATGATCTACTGAAAGCCTTGGGCCAAGGCAGATAGATACATAGTTTTTGATTTCCGGAAAGCATTTGACACAGCACCACATCTATGTATATTGTTAAAAGTACAATGATATTGGATGTTGGGCGAAATTTGTGGTTGGATTGAGGATATTAATGGCCTTGTGGACGAATTAATAGTAATAAGTCTTCTAGGTTCTGTGATATTGTTGGTGCATAAACTTTGCCCTTAATCATATCCAAGAGGACGTGAAATCTAGCGACTGTGGAGGTCAGCTGAGAAGTGCTATGTCCTTCTGTTTGACGACCAATCCAAAGGATTGGTAGCGTTTCATTCAGATATTCACGCACTTGGCAAATTCAGTGAGTGGTTGCCCCGTCTTGTTGAAAAAAGTTGGCTTCGTTCAGCCGGGGAAACAATCAGTTTTGTAAAGTAGCAACATAATGCTGGCCATTAACCGTGTTTCCATCAAAGGAGACTGATCGGTAAACAGATAAATGTGGTATCTCACGAAACGCACTGACTTCGGGTGAAGCTCGTACTTTCTTCGGAGGGTGTAAGTGGGTTCACAAATTCGAACACTGTTCGTTTACTATGCTACGAGTGTGGAAAGTCGCTTCGTCACTGAACATTCTGCATAGTCCGAAGGTGTTAGCATTGTCAGTAGTATTTTAAATCTCGGCAGAATATAACACACGTTTGAGTTTGCCGTAATGACATAGAGCCTGTAACACCTGTAATTTGTACGGCTTCATAAGCAACCGACTTCTCATAGCACGCCAAATTATTGTTGTGGGCAATTTTAACTGCGACTGGTACGATTAGTTGATTATGTAGGACTACACGAAGGCTCCCAATACTCCTTTCTTATGTCTACACACTGTCGGTTCCACCTGCGAATGTTCGATCCATTCGGAGGAACAGTTTGGTAGCTCAAACTGAAACGTCTTTCATTGTAGTCACGGATTTACACTTCGCAAACTCAAGAACAATAAATATTTATGCTGAGGAGTAGCCGTTTTGCAACATGAGAAGGTAACCAGGAGTGCTCGATAGTTTTGACAACATAATAGCCTGTAATACGTATCCTCTTTCAGAAACGCCCTGTATGAAAACAAACAGAGCAACAACACTGCGTTGCTTGCTTACCTTAGGAGAAATACGTGTCAGCTACTACGTGGGCAGGGTGCTGCAGCATTGAGGAGTTGGCACGCTATTACTAACCAGCCACGGGATACATCTTTTTTGACCCTCGAAGGATTCCATAGATGCCTTTGGCACTGTAGGCATTTACGATCTCCGATACAACAGCGGTGACGTGTAAGATACTGAAAGCAGATGACCGGCTACCTCTTTTGTAATTTAGCATGTACGATACCTGAGGTTGAGGCAACCTAGCGGAGCAGCAGTACCGAAACACTTCCTGGACTGTGGCCGACTCATCAAGTTCCAAGGAGTTCGCGTGCTTGCCTAGCATCATGGATGCAGCAGGGGTAAAAATGAAATGAGCGTATTGCATTGTTGGCCGGGAGACCCTATCAGGTGAATGCCGGCCGCCGATTGCAAGTCTTATTTCAGTCGACGCCACATTGGGCGACTTGCGCGCCGGTGATAAGGATGAAATGATGATGAGGACAGCACAACACACAGTCGCAGAGCGGAGAAAATCTCCAACCCGGCCGGGAATCGAACTCATTGGAGGCGAACACGTTACCACCTATCTAAGCTAGCGGGTCAAGCGGGCAGCAGTGAAAGATAATGTAGGCTACTGAAAAAATTAAACGCCAAAAAATCCAAACGTTTGCTTTGTCCTGGGTACTGGCGGATTCACGCCCACCAGTGACTAACCTTCCCTGCAGCCACCCCTCCACAGGTATCTGGACTTTCTGCTGTCGAATACTTTTCCGAACAGTGAAGTAAGTCGTGTCGTGTCAACCGAAATAAAACTCTATGCAAGGAAGACTGTCCTAGGTACCCGAAATTGAGTCTCTTACGAGGACTAGCGTTGCAAAGACGGTCGAAACGTTCATTTTGATAGGGATTTTAGTTTAAAACCTAGTGCTGTAAAGGATTTTGTTCAAAACTGCCTCTATCCGTAGGGACTGCAATAATTAAAAGCGCACAGTAATGTCATCTTTATAATATTTTGGTGGTTCTACGTAACCATTACCATTGTTCTGAATGTATCTGATTCATGTTTGATCATCCTATTTTTTAACAACAGTAATGAGTATAGATTTCTCTCTTGACTGCCTTCTCTCACGGCTTTCGGCGAGTAAGCAAGTCATTTTCTGGCTCTCTCTAATTTTATCATTAATTAAAGGAGTAACTAACCTTAGTTATGTTTTTTTTTTTAGGAGAAAAGGCAAGTTTTCTGTAACGATGGGAAGTAATTGGTTTGCTGTCGTGTAGGTTGTGTATCATCCGCCTCCCATTGCATTCACACTTGCATTTTCCATAAGTTGCAAGATTTATTGTTCATTTTCAATACTCAAGAAAAAGCTCTGTTTCCATTTGATGTGTTATATTCCAGATATGTGTACCGGTTATTTGTCAAACACTAGAGTTAGATACTCGGTATGTTAACGCTACAGAGGTTCTGAGAACAAAACCTATGATCTTTGGTTGCCTGTGGCATTCTCGTTGCAGTAGGCATCCTATAGCACCTAGTGAGAGAAGTTGTGGTTGGCTATGCTACTGGGCGGATGAAAATGGGTTTTAGAACACAGAAATAAAGGTACAGAGATGGTCGAATCGTGAATTATGGTCTTGTAAAAATTAACAAGTGGATATTATTAGGTAACGTTGTTGGCACACTGTCTGCTCACACATAATTCGATGTTTGTGAATAACTGGAGGTTTCAGTGGATTCTCTTTTTATTGGTTTGGGCTTTATGGTTTTGTCGTTCAGACGAGAAGTACAGTTATCTATTCAGATGGCTTGCATTCCGAAACTATAATTTTCAATGCGTTTACCATTTCAGTAAATTATTTTGGTATAATGTAATTTGTTATAAAGGATAATCTTTGCAATGATAATATAGTCAGACAATGAGTTTGTTTTTGCAACATAGTCTTTTAAAGCACAATTTTCCTTCAATTATTTAACAAATCCAACATCGTGTCCAAACAAAAGAATTTTATTTTCTGATTATGTGTGTCATCGTCGCATTGCAGGGAGCGGAACATTTTGCACAAAGTAAAAATAAAACATGATCTGTTTCAATACTTCTACGTCCTTGCATTACGGTTGTGCGAGCGTTTCCTTTCCTTTTACATTTCCTGCTATTCCGCCTCATATTTTATGTACATCACTTCGAGTAGTGCTAAGTTTCTGTGGCCACAGGTAAGCCATACAAAGTTTTACAGTATGATTATGTTACAGTTAGTTCCTTTTTCAGACTCCATTATCAGGCCAGTATCAGCAAAGTTCTTTTCAGATATAATTCCTTTTGCAGACAGTTTCATCTGCACTGTGCGATGTTACATTTGCATGTGCATTATTCTATGTTTAGAAGTTTGTCAGATTACGTACACAAATTCGCAGGGCATTTTAGAGAAAGATTTTGGTGATTCATCCGTTCCAAATTCAGTCAGTAACTTTACGCAGCTTTTCCAATCTGCTAATTTTATGAGTAGGAATTGCAAGTCATATATTATAGCGTCAAACTCTGAGATTTTGCTGCGAAGTAAAATTCAACTGGTTTTCTAAGTACTATCTTAAATAAAACTACAGTTACACAGTTCTAGTTTTCGTGACATGTTTTTACCAGGCATCTTATTTGTAATTTCACCACGTGTATTGTTTAGTATTACAGCATAGACACACATATGTAAAAAGAATTGCTATGCAATTTATTCCAGTTACAGTTTACGAAAATAAACGTAGTAAAAAGCTTACGAAGTCGAACCTTGCAGTCTAAATTTGTTATTACGAAGTACGATTACTGTTTTTCTTTGGGTAATACACGTTATCATATTGCACTGTACATTTGATTATCACGGTCCGCCGTCACTAAGCTTTTCTGCTCATCTATAAGAACTCTACACTTTACTACAAAGGAAGAAAAGAGACCTCAGGTAATAGAGCATTTTTGGTCCAATAGGATGCTTCACAATTAATAAATCTTCCAGAATGAACCATGATAATAGCGTAATGATCAGTTTCTCTTAATGTACTGCTGCTGTGGCCACTGTGATGTCACCCATTTCAGAAATATTAGCCTTCGCATGAATTGAATACCCGCCTTTAATATCTTCCATTATTTATTAATGGAATACATTACAAATCACATATAGGCCAAATATTAATCAGTTCCATTCATTTATTTAAAGGTGCGTGTCTTTTTGTTAGGTGTTCTGTGGTCTTTTTTGTTTTGTGTAATGAATACAACGAATAACGTGTTTGTCATTTTAAGTTAGACTCGTAACTTCTCCACATAAATTTTTGGCGTTTCTGAGAAAGGTGTTATTCCTATATAATCCCGTATGCGTTTTACCACATGAAAAAATGTTGCAATCCATTTTATCAATTTTTAAACGTGTCAGCAGTGTTTATTATAATTCACATAGTTTCCAAATACGGATTTCCTAGAATATAAGGTACTTTTAACAGGATTTCATCGCGTTGATTTACTTTGTAATTAATGACGTCACATAAAGTTTAATTGCACCTCGTTGTCGACACAAAATTCAATTCACAGAATGAGAAGTGGTTTCAGAAAATATAATCACCGTTTATAAAACGAAGGCTTGCGTAGAGTTTCGAATTAATTACCGCTTCGCTTGCCTTCAGAGCGTACCTTTTATTCTCTGCGAATACGCAGCGCGTAAGTCATGGTCCCTTTAATAAGCCGTGCAAAGGTAATATCGTGATAGCGCTATTTTCCAGTGTGTCACTCGCGATTCTGCGAGCTGCCTACGTAATATGTTAGTATAAGTAACTTTTGAAAGTGAGTTACTTCCACATGGTTTGACATATTAACGATGAATTTCAGCCCCTGGTTCGTTTCTGCCTATCTACATTTTGATGTGTTTGTTTAGATTCCACAGAGCCCAACACGATTTCGCTGTGTGAGGTACTTAGTTATCTTAAGTAACGTCGGTTGTCGCTGCCGCCGTTGCTGTTGACGATGATGATGATGTTATTGATCATGACGGAACCGCATAATAATTTGGCTAGGCAGTGGCGTCTCACATACATGTGTTGATACCACTGTTGTGAATGTTTCTCTTTATTGTTACTTCAGTTCTGAACTGGCTGCTGATAAAATCATTCTTGAGGCAAAAGTATAATCACTTTTCGTCTTAAGAAAATATGTCCCGGCTATTTTAAAATATTTGAAATGCATATGTGATTCCCAAACTGTAAATTCATGAAGATGGTAATATATTAGGGTCACTCAGAATGAAACGGGCTGTAGCCAGTAGGATTAAAACCGCTGAACTGTTCACAATGGCATTGCGTTGGTAGGAATATGTGATCCCTGTAAGAGCGCTGAGACTCTAAACTCGTTGCAACAGGAACACGGGCGTACACGCACGTGACGGCAGATTGAGTACGTGGACGAGCTGATCGTCCACTACATTCAATAGTGCTGAGAAACCGAAACATAGGTTTCCATAGAAGAGTAAAGGGTGTAGCGGGTTACCTCACAGCGGAAGGGGTGCGGGGAACGAAAATTTATCATAGAGTGGTATTAGTATACAGAGAGCACAATGCTGCAATTCGGGCACGCAGTCCAACCTTCAAGACAATTACTGCCAACGCAACTCGCCGGTCTTCAGAAATGAGAGCATACACATGCTGGACAATAGTCGGTAATGCGGTATAGCTTCCCAGATCCTGGTATCATTGGCTTACGACGTAATGTACAGACTAGATGTAACGAAGGGCACTGTGTCACATCATTTAGTCGGTGCGGGATGCTTGATGAAGTCCAGTGGTAGACACTACAAGACAGGGGTTGTGCATCACAAAGAGATTTACTGCTAGAAAAAAAAGTACAGTACATTCCGCGCAACATATCACACGCCATTGATGGTAACTCACCTTCTGTAATATCCTCCAAGACCCTCGTCACAGCTTTTTGGACATGTTGTGTTGTTTGAAAATGGTGTCCCTTGACCGCCATTTTGAGTACTGGAAATGGAAAAAGTCGCATGGAGCGATATCTGGTGAATAAGGTGTATGTCTTAGTACTGAATTTTGTTTTGAGTTTAAAAATTGCTGTTGTGGTGTGAGATTTTTCGGGACCATTTTTGCGCAAATCTTTCTCATACCAAGATCTTCAGTTATTATTAGACGAACCATTTCTAGATTGATGTTCAGTTGTTCTGTAATCATTTTCACAGATAATCTTCCATCAGATCGTACGAGTTCATGCACCCTGGCAAAGTTGACATATGTTGACTAATGCTTAAGTTTGGCGGCGAACAGTCTTCACACTCATTTGCAAATGTAGCAGAGACAGAAGTGAAATGAATGAAGTACCTAAAGTGTCGTCTTCAGAACGATTTCGAAGTAATGAGTGTTTTAATAAGAGTTATTTTATTCTTCTTACTGTCAAGATTTTCATTCTTACATGCTGAATATGTGACAATTATGGACGAATTGTACATAGAATGACCTAGTGCCGGTAAGTTGATACATGCAGTTGTGTCCTTTGGATTGACGGGTGGAATCGATGATTAAGTTAAGGTTAGCTATACAGCTTCCGTGTATTAATTGATAACGGGAATAAATAGATTATACAGATACAGACTTGATTAGAGCAACCAGCTTCAACCACCATATTTACAAATAGAATTTATCCAAGTACAGTTATATTAATATGGCAATAAATTACTAACAAATGGCAAATATTAAATAAAATTTAAATGAATTTACATAATTAAAATAACTGGTGGATACTAAAAAGAGTCAGTTCGTGGCAACTTTAGAAATATGAGTTTAAAAAGTGAAACATAAATACTGTAACAAATAAGAACAAGAACTTCCTTTTTGAAGGACCATGGACTTTTGCCTTTTTAATAGTGACATAAACATGCATCTTGTTATACAAACCTCAAACCACGATCACACATAGGAGGCACAACAAAGTACCAGTAAAACTAAAATTGAACTTAAATCTTTCAGTACAAGAAACTCAAAACGGTAATATATTTTTCTCTGAATAACATAGGCTACACATGGCGCATACCCAGTTTAGCAACATCGTTGATTACAGAAAAACGTCTAGCACACAGACCGGCCCACTGACAACATAGAGTCGGCACGAAATTTGTATCCTCAAGAGTAAACGTACCGCGCCGTGGACAGTCACCTTACATCAACAGTTATTAACAAACTCTAGTGACACTCTCCCTGAGGTGCATTGTTAGCTAATGTGAGTTTTAGCAAACACAAGATCACAGTACTTGTTAAATATATGTGTCTGCATGTATTAGTTACCTATTAACACATCATGGAAATAGCATAACAACTTGTGTTCTACAGGCAGCAAACAACATCACAGTAACATCAATATCAGCAAGCCTCTGGTTGCAGTGCCTCAGGTCTTCTCAGCTCAGCTGGCTCTCAATAACTGCCATGCGTGCAGGCGATCTCAGATAGATTCCCACTCTCGACTCATGGCCAAACGTCTACTGGCGGCCGACAAGCACCAGCAAAGCAGCGTCTCTCGGCCCTCTGCGCTGCAGATGAATACTTCCACCACCTGAGGGTCGAGCCACTCTAGCCAGCGCCAAACAACAGGCAGGTGCACCAACTTAACAAACCTAGGAAAAATAGTTCAACACCTAACACAAAGCAGAGGTGGATCATACATTAAAGAAAGGAACAAATGTGTGGTCATTGCAACCTGTACGTGGTTACAGTTCAGGAATTTTACTTTCGTAAAGACTGTGATCAATATGTACGTGTGGAAATCTATACAGGAGAACCTTTCTACGGAAAATGCTAGTATGTTTATAGTAGTGTCTCATTCGAAGAAATGTACGAGGTATTTTAGACGTCAGAAACAAGTCATTTATAAAATTAGCACATTTGTTTAAGACTGGTCGCTACCTTCATACAATGGTGAAGTCAGACACTGCCTCTGGTGGCAGTATATCCCTTATCTGCTCCTGGCGTGATGTTGTGTTGTTGTTGTTGTGGTCTTCAGTCCTGAGACTGGTTTGATGCAGCTCTCCATGCTACTCTATCCTGTGCAAGCTTCTTCATCTCCCAGTACCTACTACAACCTACATCCTTCTGAATCTGCTTAGTGTACTCATCTCTCGGTCTCCCTCTACGATTTTTACCCTCCACACTGCCCTCCAATGCTAAATTTGTGATCCCTTGATGCCTCAAAACATGTCCTACCAACCGATCCCTTCTTCTAGTCAAGTTGTGCCACAAACTTCTCTTCTCCCCAATCCTATTCAATACCTCCTCATTAGTTACGTGATCTATCCACCTTATCTTCAGTATTCTTCTGTAGCACCACATTTCGAAAGCTTCTATTCTCTTCTTGTCCAAACTAGTTATCGTCCATGTTTCACTTCCATACATGGCTACACTCCAAACAAATATTTTCAGAAATGACTTCCTGACACTTAAATCTATATTCGATGTTAACAAATTTCTCTTCTTCAGAAACGCTTTCCTTGCCATTGCCAGTCTACATTTTATATCCTCTCTACTTCGACCATCATCAGTTATTTTACTTCCTAAATAGCAAAACTCCTTTACTACTTTAAGTGTCTCATTTCCTAATCTAATTCCCTCAGCATCACCCGATTTAATTTG
The DNA here is from genome assembly GCF_023897955.1 of Schistocerca gregaria. Taxonomy (NCBI): domain Eukaryota; kingdom Metazoa; phylum Arthropoda; class Insecta; order Orthoptera; family Acrididae; genus Schistocerca; species Schistocerca gregaria. The sequence continues at coordinate 256,247,286 of NC_064926.1, forward strand.
ACTACATTCCATTATCCTCGTTTTGCTTTTGTTGATGTTCATCTTATATCCTCCTTTCAAGACACTGTCCATTCCGTTCAACTGCTCTTCCAAGTCCTTTGCCGTCTCTGACAGAATTACAATGTCATCGGCGAACCTCAAAGTTTTTACTTCGTCTCCATGAATTTTAATACCTACTCCAAATTTTTCTTTTGTTTCCTTTACTGCTTGCTCAATATACAGATTGAATAACATCGGGGAGAGGCTACAACCCTGTCTCACTCCTTTCCCAACCACTGCTTCCCTTTCATGCCCCTCGACTCTTATGACTGCCATCTGGTTTCTGTACAAATTGTAAATAGCCTTTCGCTCCCTGTATTTTACCCCTGCCACCTTTAGAATTTGAAAAAGAGTATTCCAGTCAACATTGTCAAAAGCTTTCTCTAAGTCTACAAATGCTAGAAACGTAGGTTTGCCTTTTCTTAATCTTTCTTCTAAGATAAGTCGTAAGGTCAGTATTGCCTCACGTGTTCCAACATTTCGACGGAATCCAAACTGATCCTCCCCGAGGTCCGCATCTACCAGGGATGTTAGGGACACTTAATGAGAGTTTATCCATATGCACTGCCAGCAGTCTTCAACGTCATCCCCTTCCTAGCGCTGCAGTCAGGTATTGGTGCTTGTTGTGAGAGTAGTATTTCCTAGCAGTCAGCTGTGACCAGTGCCAGGGTGAGGTGCTTGTCACCCTGGCACTGACATGAACTTACCACTGCAGCAAGCTTCACATGGACCATTCCTTCCTACCACCTGTGGTAACTGTGAACCATGGAATCGTTGACAATCAGTGTAACGTGTTTATGCATTTTAGGAGTATTGTTGTTACAAACCACTGTGTTTAAGAAATGCATCGTTATAATGCAAATTGTATATAGCAAGTGTCTGTAAATGACGGTTACACATATACTCTTAAGAGATGGGAAGTATTATATTGCGCCAAAACGTTCTTAAATGTTTTAAATAAATGAATCACGCAATATGCAAAATGTCGTGCTTGCCTTTTTTTTCTTTCTACACAATTTGTTATTACCACAGTGACCGTGATTCCTGTAGCGTACTTTTAACATCTTTGACAGTCGTGTTTTCATTGTGATTGACGTATTGGGTCATAAATTACACAAATTGTGATAGGGCTATCTTAGAAAGACATCCAGCAGCCGTATATGTCAAAATATATAAAAATGGCTGTAAGCACCATGAGACTTAACACCTGAGTTCATCAGTCCCCTAGACATAGAACGTCTTAAACCTAACTAACCTAAGGACGTCACACACATCCATGCCAGAGGCAAATAGATAAGGATGATACATCTCGTGGTCGTGCGGTAGTGTTCTCGCTTCCCACGCCCGGGTTCCCGGGTTCGATTCCCGGCGGGGTCAGGGATTTTCTCTGCCTCGTGATGGCTGGGTGTTGTGTGATGTCCTTAGGTTAGTTAGGTTTAAGTAGTTCTAAGTTCTACGGGACTGATGACGTAAGATGTTTTGTCCCATAGTGCTCAAAGCCATTTGAACCATTTGATAAGGATGATATAAATATAAGGTGGCCATCGTGACAGTGATGAGGATAATTAATAATTAAATAAATTAAATTCTGAGTAAATATGAACATCTGTCCTCCAACCAACAGTACAACACCACAGTGTGACAAACTAGATACTAAGCACAGAGTAACAGTTCAAGTGGCCTACTATGGGAGATTGTACGAGTGAGGAAAGGGGATGAGGAGGTGGCATTTGCTTACTTAAGGGTCATACGTCGTTGTGCCAGCACCGGCTCTGACCACCAACGAGTGTATGAAGTGCCCTGGGTGTCCACAGCGAAAACACACCGGTTTGTGTTGGTTGTACTAGCATTGGTTGGCTGCAGGGTTGTCGTTTGTTGATTGACGTCTAAATACAAGTAGGCTGACTCCATTTTACATAGCATGTTCGGATTGTGGCAGAGACTCTTACAAAGAACGGGAACCTTCATCCTTTTTTACCTCCTGAAATGTGGCGGATGACATTTGTGGCTGCTATCTCTTATTTACCAGCTGTCTGCTTTCCCTTACTATCGATCATATCAGGGAGCGGAGGGCAAGTGGCGCTTTTCTGCAACTGACAGCGACCACGTCTGGCAGTCAGTCATAACTGCATCTCTTCTCTCTATATTTTCCGCTTTGCCTTGATTCTCTGACACCACTTGCGGAATTTTTCTGTTTTGTTACCTCCTTTACCAGAAGAGCTTAGTACAAACCTTCTGTGTCACATTTCAGGAACTGTGATATTTTATTGGCTTCTGTCTAATCCGGATTGTCAATGTGGCCTAAGACCACAACATTATGTATGTATGACTGGATCGTGTCCCTATGATGTTCGGCCCTGTTCTTTACTTGCACTTTTATTATTCTTTTTCAAAGCAGACTGCTGACTGGCACTGTATTTTTTCTTCGGTTCAGCCTGGAATTTGTCCCAGGTATTTAATGTCCATTCATTGTTGTCTGATCACTGCTGAGCGGCTCTGTCTCAGCAAAAGTTACACATTTGACAAATACACGATATCATTGTGCCACTTATTTTTGGCGACTCAGTCGATTTCATCAAGCCATTTTCTTGCGTCCTGTCCAGTTTCTCTGGAAAGCACTGGCTGGTGCCTGATGCCTGATGTGCAGCTAACTTAGTGCTGTTTTTACACCCATCTGTCTGCTTAGTATAAGGATCTCAGGAACAACATACTGATTGCATTCTCGTCCCTGTTCAAGCAGGTGACAGCTTTTCAATTATCTAATTGGAGCAACAGTGATACAGGCGTTTTGAAGTACCTGGCATCTCCATCAAACAACGTCAGATCAGAAGCACAGTAAAACTGCAATCCAATGGTAGGGAAATCAGTGTGCAGCTAGAACAGAAATGTACTCTTGAGCGGAGATTGCCTTTATTTCAACTCACATAATGAATTCCTGAATGCTGGTACTTACGCAGGTGAAGAAGATTACAGACAGACTATTGCACAATATACAGAAATAAGATCTTTCATGAAAGTTCCAGAAACGATAAATACTGCGTAATACGAAGTTGCGTGTGGTCAGATTTGAACTAGTGGTGATTGGAATGTCAGCTGCCGATACTAAGGAGTCCTGTTTAGATGTGGAAATAGCATTGACATAAACACTGTGTGCGCTTATGTATTTTTCTTCAATAATAAAGTTTATTTTGATAAATATGCTTAATTTGAAGGTTCAATGTGTGGTATAGATATCGACCTGATCTCACTGACAACTGCTGGGTAATCTAAATTAGGTCACTAGTGCACAGTTATAATTCTATTGACAATAAATTTACACATTTTTGATTAAAAGAACAAATTACTTTTAAACACAGCAAAGGGTTCATGTCACCTGCTGTTTCCTTTTTAATGGGTGGTAAATAATGAGTTGTGATCGGTTGATATCTCTCTCTCTCTCTCTCTCTCTCTCTCTCTCTCTCTCTCTCTCTCTCTCTCTCTCTCTCTCTGTGTGTGTGTGTGTGTGTGTGTGTGTGTGTGTGTGTGTGTGTGTGTGTTTGTGTGTGTGAGAGTGTGTGTGTGTGTAACTAAACAGCGAATCATGTTCCAGCGGCCTAGCGTCTTGCCCTTGCAACTACATACTAAGTGGTTGTTCCGTTTTAATAACCAATAATATACCGGGATGTGATTGCTTGATTCATATCAGTGGCTAGTAATAATGGGTTTTGATTGGATTTTTCATAGAAATAGGGCACTGAAATTGGCTGCTTCATTTTAACAGCTGCTCAAATTGTATTTCATTACCCACCAGTGTCATGTATTTTTAAATTACCTGTCATGGCCATGAGATTGTGACGCCTTTGTTCCTGTATCGACGCAACCCGCAAAGTTTGGCAGAACTGCCCTCACTTGGTCCTGAAACCAAGCCATCCACATCCGATCCCAGGGCTGAAGGCTTCGCTAGAACCGACATGGATCCACTGCACATGTTACACCGTTTATCCCAGCCAAAACCACTTCTAATTTTTCTTTCGTCCCTTGCCAGATACTTGCTTGTTGTGCAGGTCTTCAGTCTGCACACTGGCGTTTTGCTGCTCTTCACGCCAGTCTGTCCTATGCAAGACTCTTCAACTCTCACTCCTACTACCTACATCTCGTTCAATCTGTTTATTGTATTCACGCGTTGGTCTATTTCTACAGTTTCTAACCCCCCCCCCCCACCCCAAATCTTCCGTCCATTACCAAATTGACGATTATTTGATGCATCAGGTTGTGTTCTAAGATCGAGCCTTATTTTTTGCCACTTTATGCCAAGTTTTCCGTTTTCGACAGTTCGAGTCAGTAACTTCTCATTAGTTCCTGATGTACCCATCAAATATTGAGCATTTTTCTGCGGCACCACATTTAGAGAGCATTGTCAGCTTTTCCTGTGCACTGCTCACCGTCCACGTTTCACTTTTGTGCATGACATCACTTGAGAAAATAATCTGAGAAGGCTTCCTATCTCTTAAAATCGTATAATATGCTAACAAATTCCTCTTTTCAATACTGACCTCCTTACTTCGGGCATCAGTTATTTTGGTGGCCTAGTAGCAAAATTGACCTGCTTCTAGTGTCTTTTCCTAGCCTAATACTCTCAGCATCGCCTGATTTAATTCGACTACATTCCAACGCAATTGTTTTACTTTTAGCGATTTTAATCTTATAACCTATTTTCTAGACACGAGCTGTTCTCTTGAAAGGCTTTTCCAAGTCCTTTTTGGTATTTGACACAAGTACAGTACAGTTAACAAGCAAAGTTTTTATTTCTTGTCCCTGAACTTTAAATTATTTTCCAAATTTATTATTGTTTTCCTTTACTGCTTACTTAATGTACAGATTACCCACCTCCACAACTAAGATCGCTAATGCACGCTTGTTCCGTGGCGCTCGACTCGGAAGAAAGCTGGCTGGAATCCTGGTGGCAGATGAAATGTTCACTGTCTATATTAGGCCTGCAAGGAGAGGAGAATTGGCGATGTAAAGTTGCGGGCCACCAGTCACTGGGCCAATGTCCTGAATTTAATTCGAAACCTCTCCAAAGTAAGGGCATGCAACACTGTTGATGGTGATCTATCTGTCTGATGTGGACGATAAGCTCGGCTGCCCCTTTCGTGCGATTTTCGTGGAATGGGCTATTTGCCAGAACCTGGTTTTACCCTCTCCCTTCTCTCATCATCTCCAGCACAAATACCACACAACACTACACACACACACACACACACACACACACACACACACACACACACACACACACACACACACACTTGCACGTATTCACATTACAAACTTCTCCAGGAACAGAGTGAATCAGGTTCGTGAAGGCAATAACAAGGATGGAGATCCACTCCGTCTGTGCCGTTACCACCTGCACTAGGTTTCTCGGTTGAGGATCCATGAGGTTAACAGCTTCATTGAAGTGGTCCCAAAGATTTTCGTCTGTGTTTAAATTTGGGGAGTTTGATCACCAGTGGAGTGCAGTAAATTCACCTTGGTGTTTTTCGTACCATGCATGAACTCTGTCATCTGTTCGCCAGCTGGAATCGACTTGACCTTTAGGTAGACACCATCGTGATGAGGGAGAACGAACTGCATGTGGGGGTGGACATGGTCCCTACGGATAGATGCATACAAGTGTTGATCCGCGGTGCCCTCCCCAATGACGAAATCATCCAAGAAATGCGTCGAAAACTTCTGTGGCTGCCCACTGCATACAATGTAGTGCCTAATGTATCGGCATCCCACTTCACATCAGGGCAACACTGGATGCCAGCATCACATGGCGTATAATCACCAGGACAACCTAAATTGTCCGTGTTGTCAACACAAATACGAGTATTTACCATTGTGATGAAATAAAATACATACAGCAGTCCGTATAATTTTATTTTATTTTGTTGCAACCAATTTCAGCGATTCAATGCGTCATCTTCAGGCTTTTGTTGATGTGGTACAGGTTGATATGATCACTATATATATTACATTAGCTACCAGCATTACTGGATATGCAGATAATCTGAAACTTAAGTGTTAGCATTCCAACCATCAACAGTAAATTGCCAGAAGCGCACCGAACAGCTTCCCCCCCCCCCCCCTCCCGCCCAGTGTGTTCCCCAGCTAGCTCCTCTATAATCTCCATGGCTGCTGGTCCTCAAGGGATGACAGTGCTCCTCTCCCCGCCCACCAACCGCCTCCGCCATCGCAACTGATCATACCTGAAACATGGTTGGTAGGTACTCAGAGAGTGCACCAAATAAGGTTATGATTGTGGATAGGGCCGTAAACAGTTACTGTGAGTTACATAATCAAAGACACAACTCTGTTTTTCTAAGAACCACTCATTTACACATTTCTTTAAAAGATCACAAGTAAACAGTTCAGCTGAAGACCTAGTTAAAGAACTTGAGATGCTTTCTGGGCTGAAGGCCCAAAACCACAGCAAAAGTAAAAAAAAATTGAGCGGCTGAAGGCCTGGCTTATAAATCAAAAGCAATTAAAAATAGAAGGCGAAAATTTTTTTCCTAAAAAACGACATGCAGTTGAAAAATGTAGCGGCTTAGGGCCTACACTACAGGTCTGAGGGACATCTACAGTTAAAAGACCTTAATATACAATTCTTCCAACCAAGAAATTTCTTTTTACTGTAACAACAGAACGGCCGAAAACCTAACTAAAGAAAGAATTACTTATTACATGGCTGAAATCCACAAACAAATTTGAAACAATTGCTAAAGGCCTGAAAAACGAGTCAGACAAACAATTTAAAATAAACCCCTTCCTTCTCACAAATTTTCTTTTAAAGAACACACAGGCTGAAGGCCTTATTAAAAGGGGTACACGTAAATCCTCGGCTGAATGCCACACACAACACATTGAAAACCTACGGCTTAGGGCGTGGATTACAGACAATTTCAGATATAATCAATTTTAAGGAAAAAGAAATTTTTAAATAAAATCAATTTTCAAAATTTTAATTTAATACGGCTGAAGGGCTTGGTTTAAAATTTAAGAAGAACTGAATTAATACACGGCCGAAGACCTCGCACAACACTTCAAACTATAATGATGATAGAAATCTAAAGCAAAAAAACAAGTGATGCTCGGAAGCGTTCCAAGAGCAGCCTGAGAAGATACCTCAAACGTAAGGTGAGATGAGACAGGCAGCCAAGAGTTTGAAACTAGGGACGGCCGAAACATCGACCAACAATGTAACCAATTCCCTTCTGTCTTACCAACGGAACAATGATGGAAAATATCGGCCGGACACAAGTACACGAACAGCACTACATCATCAGAAATTGGCGTCTAAAAACAGCCAGTAGAAAATAACCACTCTAAACTAAATATGAACCAAACAAGTTATAAAGCTGTCGATCTACACGCCGTGGCGGACAGCAATGACACGACGAGGAAAGGCACACTGCCCACAAACTACGCTAAGGAGCAGGGCAGGTAACTGGACTTTAACGGCCACACGGCAGAATATACCGCTGGTACACTTCCCTGGAAAGTAACAGTCAATTTAATAATTAATCACAATGTAGGAAGATGGCTGCAAGATTTCGGTGACTCCAACACAGCATACATTGCAGCTAGCCCGTACGACCCAGGGAGCAACAACCCGCAAATGAATGAAGAGATATCACAATAGCTGAGGTTTCATAACAGATTAACTGATCACTCAACTTCAGCGTCTAGGTTCGGTGGGCAACGAACTTTGTAGCTCTCGCAGCTAGCACGTGCGTGCTGCCAGCGGTTTCGGCCTTGCCTCACCCCACGGAGACTTCCTCACTGCTCCGTCCCAACCGACTGACTCAATCCAGCACACACACAGCATTACAATAACTGCTCAGGCAAAACACACAAGCTACACACGTTTGCTCGAAAACACTTCCACAAACAACTCGAACAATAGTAAAATCGTCACCGTGGAACAACACGGACGAATCACAAGTCGATATAAACAGAGAAACCAGAAGCAGTCGGCGACTAAATGCACTTCGTCCGATAAGACGACCGACCAAACTACCAACTAAGTTCGTCCCCACTCAAGTCAGGTGTGTTGGCAACTGTTGGGCAACTCATGGCTGTCTGGACCTTACTGCTTCTCGATCCCGACTGAACTCCAGATACACTCCAAAGAAACTACGACAGTGCTCTTATCGATAAGTGCTCCTGCTGCTGCTGCTGCTGCTGCTTCTACCACTCATGGGCAGGCAAGCCAGAAACTTAATGACTCCAGTATATCGAATAAGAAACTGGACGGCAGTACCGCAAAGACAAGATGCCATGCAATAAACGGCACGAACACGAGCCGCGCACAGCTCAACACCCAAGGTGGACCCTCCGGCAGAGTTCCTAGGATCATGGAGAATCCTGTGCCTGCGACCGCCCCAGGTGTCCTGTCGAATCTGGGGCCCGACATCGAGATGAGCCTTCCACTCACCCCTGGGGGAGGATGGGGAGGTCCTCTGCGGCCGCACACTGCATACATCGTAGCGGCTATTGCATCGGCGCCCGCATCTCGTGGTCGTGTGGTAGCGTTCTCGCTTCCCACGCCTGGGTTCCCTGGTTCGATTCCCGGCGGGGCCAGGGATTTTCTCTGCCTCGTGATGGCTGGGTGTTGTGTGATGTCCTTAGGTTAGTTAGGTTTAAGTAGTTCTAAGTTCTAGGGGACTGATGACCATAGATGTTAAGTCCCATAGTGTTCAGAGCCATTTGAGCCATTTTTTTATTGCATCGGCATCCCACACAACAACTCCACCAGAGGTCGCAGCTAGCCCAGGAGCTACACTATTTGATGAAAAGTATCTGCACATCTGCAAAAACATATGTTTTTCATATTAGGTGCATTGTGCTGTCACCTATTGCTAGGTACTCCAAATTAGCGACCTCAGTAGTCATTAGAGATCTTGACAGAGCAGAATGGTGCGCTCCACAGATCACACGGACTTCGAACGTGGTCATATGATTGGGTGTTACTTGTGTCATACGTCTGTACGCGATGTTTTCACTCTCCTAAACATCCCTAAATACACTGTTTATGATGTGATAGTGGAGTGGAAAGGTGAAGGGACACTTACAGCACAGAAGCGTACAGGCCGACCTCGTCGTTGACAGACAGAGACTACACACAGTTGAATAGGGTCATCTACTACATCTACATCTACATGACTACTCTGCAATTCACATTTAAGTGCTTGGCAGAGGGTTCATCGAACCACAATCATACTATCTCTCTACTATTCCATTCCCGAACAGCGAGCGGGAAAAACGAACACCTAAACCTTTCTGTTAGAGCTCTGATTTCTCTTATTTTATTTTGATGATCATTCCTACCTATGTAGGTTGGGCTCAACAAAATATTTTCGCATTCGGAAGAGAAAGTTGGTGACTGAAATTTCGTAAAAAGGTATCGCCGCGACGAAAAAGTCTTTGCTGTAATGACTTCCATCCCAACTCGTGTATCATATCTGCCACACTCTCTCCCCTACAACGTGATAATACAAAACGAGCTGCCCCTTTTTGCACCCTTTCGATGTCCTCCGTCAATCCCACCTGGTAACGATCCCACACCGCGCAGCAATATTCTAGCAGAGGACGAACGAGTGTAGTGTAAGCTGTCTCTTTAGTGGACTTGTTGCATCTTCTAAGTGTCCTGCCAATGAAACGCAACCTTTGGCTCGCCTTCCCGACAATATTATCCATGTGGTCCTTCCAAATGAAGTTGTTCGTAGTTTTAACACCCAGCTACTTAGTTGAATTGACAGCCTTGAGAATTGTACTATTTATCGAGTAATCGAATTCCAACGGATTTCTTTTGAAACTCATGTGGATCATCTCACACATTTCGTTATTTAGCGTCAACTGCCACCTGCCACACCATACAGCAATCTTTTCTAAATCGCTTTGCAACTGATACTGGTCTTCGGATGACCTTACTAGACGGTAAATTACAGCATCATCTGAGAACAATCTAAGAGAACTGCTCAGATCGTCACCCAGGTCATTTACATAGATCAGGAACAGCAGAGGTCCCAGGACGCTTCCCTGGGGAACACCTGATATCACTTCAGTTTTACTCGATGATTTGCCGTCTATTACTACGAACTGCGACCTTCCTGACAGGAAATCACGAATCCAGTCGCACAACTGAGACGATACCCCATAGGTCCGCAGCTTGATTAGAAGTCGCTTGTGAGGAACGGTGTCAAAAGCTTTCCGGAAATCTAGAAGTACGGAATCAACTTGAGATCCCCTGTCGATAGCGGCCATTACTTCGTGCGAATAAAGAGCTACCTGCGTTGCACAAGAGCGATGTTTTCTGAAGCCATGCTGACTACGTGTCAATAGATCGTTCCCTTCGAGGTGATTCATAATATTTGAATACAGTATATGCTCCAAAACCCTACTGCAAACCGACGTCAATGATATAGTCTGTAGTTAAATGGATTACTCCTACTACCCTTCTTGAACACTGGTGCGACCTGCGCAATTTTCCAATCTGTAGGTACAGATCTATCGGTAAGCGAGCGGTTGTATATGAGTGCTAAGTAGGGAGCTATAGTATCAGCGTAATCTGAAAGGAACCTAATCGGTATACAATCTGGACCTGACGACTTGCCCGTATCAAGCGACTTGAGTTGCTTCGCAACCCCTAAGGTATCTATTTCAAAGAAAGTCATGCTAGCAGATGTTCGTGTTTCATATTCTGGAATATTCCATTCGTCTTCCCTGGTGAAGGAATTTCGGAAAACTGCGTTCAATAACTCCGCTTTAGCAGCACAGTCGTCGGTAACAGTACCATCGGCACTGCGCAGCGAAGGTATTGACTGAGGCTTGCCGCTTGTGTACTTTACATACGACCAGAATGTCTTTGGATTTTCTACCAAATTTCGAGACTGTTTCGTTGTGGAACCTATTAAAGGCATCTGGCATCGAAGTACGTGCCAAATTTCGCGCGTCTGTAAATGTTAGCCCATCTTCGGGATTTCGCGTTCTTCTGAACTTCGCATGCTTTTTTCGTTTATATCATAATGTGTAATAGGCTGACAACATTGAGACCATCACACAGGAATTTAAAGCTGCATCAGGATCCACTGCAGGTAGTATGACAGTTAGGCGAGAGGTGAGAAAACTTCTATTTCATAGTCGATCGGCGGCTCATAAGCCATACATCAAACCAGTAAATTCCAAACGACGCCTCGCTTAGTGTAAGGAGCGTGAACATTGGACTATTCAACAGTGGAAAAACGTTGTGTGGAGCCACAAATCACGTTACACAATGTAGCGATACAATGGCAGGGTGTTGGTACGGCGAAGGGGTCATTTGCCACGTGTGTTGTACCAACAGTAAAATTCGGAGCCGACGATGTATGATGTGGTCGTGTTTTTCTTGGATGGGGCTTGCTCCCCCTATTGTTTAGCGTGGCACCATCACGGCACAGACCTACATCGATGTTTTAAGCACCTTCTTGCTTCCCACTGTTGAGCAATTTGGTGATGGTGATTGCATCTGTCGACATCAGTTCATAATGTATGGCCTGTGGCTGAGCGATTACATCCCTATAATGGACTGGCCTGGACAGAGTCCTGACATGAATCCTATAGAACATCTTTCGGATGCTTTGGAACGCCGACTTCGTGGCAGGCATCATCGACTGACATCCGTACCTCTCCTCAGTACTTCACTCCATGAAGAATGGGCTGCCATTCCCCGAGAAACCGTCCAGCACCTGATTAAACGTATCCTTGAGAGAGTGGAAGCTGTCATCAAGGTTAAGGGTGGGCTAACACCATATTGAATTCCAGCACCACAAACTTGTAAGTCATTTTTAGCCAGGTGTCCGGATACTTTTTATCTCACAGTGTACTTTTGTACCCCAGGCACATGTTTCCAAATAGTTCCGGCAGATACATCCCCCAAAAGGTCTTTATAGAGCGACGCACCTGCCGGCAAAGGAAAGTTCGACGCACCGCTTAGAAGTATACAGCGCTGCCAGCTTGGCAGCCACGATCAGACGCTTCTTCTAGGTGGCCGATCGCTTGCAGATTGACTTGGTTGAGTCTACAAACATTTTGACATTGTAGGATTGTTATATTGTGATCTTTCCTCGTGGAGAGATGAGTTTTTTCTACTATTACTTATTATTTTATATTTATGACGATTCGCACTTTGGATCGAGTCGGTTTATCTTTTGGAGATTGTATTATTGTTTCGTTTTGGTGAGGCCAATAAATTATTTTCGGACTGTGTTTTCCACATTTCTATTCTGCTAGCGCAGATACTTCAAAAACATTCCTCAGACCATAATTCATGCAGGGTATTTGCTTTCAGAATGTTTGCACCCGACACGCCTATGGCCGTCTGTCCGATGGAACGCAAAAGGTGATTCATCTGAGAAGACCACTTATCGTCAATCAATGGACGTTCACTTGTGGTACTGGCGCTCAAATTCCGGCTTTCGTCGCTGATGAACAGCAGTCAGCATGGGTACATGAAACCGGCACCTGCTGTGAAGCAACGTTTGCCCAGTGGTCCTTACGGATACACTGCTGGTAGCCCTTTGCTTCATATGGGTGGTCAGTTACTGAAGACTTGCACGTCGCTTCACCGACACACATGTGCGCAGCATTCAGTCAACCCTGTCATCTACACAATATTTCAGTGCCTGTGTTATTCTGAATTTCGATGCAAAGTTTCTTTGCACATGTTTGTGACATTGCAACACCTCTGTCTAGAATATTATTACCTTCTGGGCTTGGATATATAACAAAATCATCCAGCAATTTTTAATAGAATGGAGTAGTGTGACTACCTAACGTCAAACGACGGCTACTATCGGCAAGGAGTATGTGATTATGAATAGCGACAAAAGACGTCGAATAAACTTGCCAACGTCCACAAGCTACAAATGTATAAAACAAATATGTAAAAGGTTTAAATTAAGGATAGAAATCGTCAGCAGTGGCGGCCGAAGAGTTCCGGAATAATCAGTCACCCTCGTTTGGCCAAAGGCCTTCTCGGAGAGGATAGAGGAGGGGACACAGAATCAGGGCACCATCTATCCCTTTGGGTGGTAAACTGCTCCTAAAATTAGGATGAAGCGCAATTATCAATGCCATGAATATGCAGAAGCTAACGAAACCGCTTTATTAAGAGCAGGTAACAAGTATCCACAGGACATGTGGCCTGAAATTGGGAAAGGGAGATCAGAAAAATGATTCTGGACAAGTACCTCATTCTTAACTCCGGAAGGGATTGCAACGGGCAGGTGAAATTCTATGACTCGAAATGTGGAACGTGGAACGTCTGAAGTTTGAACGTAATAGGAAAGCTGGACAGTCTGAATGGTTGTAATATATTGGAGACCAGTGAAATGAAACGGGAAAAGATGATTAGACTGGGTCAGACGGATATAGGGTAATGTCAACAAGAACATAAAAGTGGTATAATGGGAGAAGGATTATTTATGAATAAAAGGAAACTGACACCAGACCAGTGCCAATATCAATAATTGATGTTCACATGCTGATGTCACAAGCAGAATATGAAGAGATGAAGAAAGTGAGTGATGTTAATGAGTAGGGCATTCAGTATTTAAACGGAAATAAACGAGGGACATTGGTTCTTGGCTGTAGGGGAAGGAATGAAAGAAGTAATGGTAGAATATGGCCCTGGCAATAAAAATGAAAGAGAAGAAAGACTGATAGCGTAAATCAATTTTAGAGTTTAATAACCGAGGCTCTGTTCAAGAATCATAAATGGAGATGGTAGACCTGAAAAAGATGCAGAGCTGTGAAAAGATTACAGATAGATAACACCATTCTTATAAGAGGTGCTGCTTTGCTACAGAAATTCCATATAATAGTTGAATTACCTTTTTTTGGAGCCTGTGTTACGAATGTCCGCATAAATTACAGGTAAATCGTTAGAAGTGTAGAGAGATAGGGCGTAGTGTTATCAGGACTGTCTGGAAGGTTTACAGGCACACCAATCAGTTACTGGGTAGTCTCATTATTCCAGTAGGCAAACTGCACAATAATATTAACATCAGAGACCGCCCACTACGCAACTGCTCTTGGCAGTCAACGTGGCTGCTGCTTTTAACTTCCTCAATATTGTCACTAGATAGTTCTGTGAGGGGTGTAAGTGCATTTACGTTTTTCTTGCCAGGGAGCATGCCACTTTTCATGTAATTTATGTTACCAACGTCAATAACAAGAACGTCAGTGTTCTCGAATAATAACACACCAAAGCCTTCATCGACCGGGTTCATCGTCTTCTCTAATAGTTGAAGGAAGCTTGGAACTTGAAGTAAGACATGTTAACTCTTTCTGCTGCCTCAAGATAGTGGTCAGTTCTTTTTATGAAGCCATATACTCTCGAAGACAGAGATTAGGAAGTTCCACTCATGTGATCATAACGGCACTTCTCGTTATTACTCTTAAATTTAAAGGGTTTCTGAGAGATTTCTCGTAGAATTACACAGTCAAAATCTCATTATGTAGCTCTAATAGTAGACAAAATACAATGGAAAGCAATACTAGAACGTTTTCAGGTTTCCAGTCGCGTCAAGTGGTTAACTGGCCGCAAGCTTCCGGTAGAAATCTCCTCTGCCATTGTTAAGTGGTTGTCTGTCGAGTCAGTCCTGCAGTGCTTATATAGTCGCGTCGTCGCCAGTGACGTCACTGATCTCCAGGCCACCTTACATTACAATGTTTTGGTGGCGCAACCGCCACGTTCCCTTCAACTTCCCAGTCACAGAATCAGGCTGCACTCAGGTGCACCATCTTTACTGAGCGTGTTGTCCGGTTTTTTTATCTCTATTGCGTCTTATATCACGCTATCCCAGAAGACGTTGATCCGTTTAATAAAAGAAGTATCGTCGAATGTAACTTAAAGGAAAGTGATTACAATAATAAAAAAATTTCACAAACAGTTTTATGTAAGCTGCGAAATCTGAATTATTCCAAAGAAGCCACAAAGAAGATTGTGGTTTTAGTGTTTTATGGATCAATAACAAGGAAGACTGCCGGCGCATGGAGAAACATAAAATCGACAGTCTTCAGACCCCTCCCCCCCCCCCCCCCCCCCCACAAAATATCTCACTTCTGGGATGGCGTAATAAATGAAGCAATGGAGATCAAGTTATCGGTCAACAAACTCAATAAAGAGGTTGAATTGCAGCTGAGTACTGCCTGGGATTCTGGGATTGGGGAGTTGAAACGAGTGCGGCGGTCACGCCACCAAAACATCGCCATACATGGTGCAGGACTGGACACCAGTGACGTCACTGGCGGTGGCAGTGGCATTCACAACACAATGAACCACTTGACAATGTTAGAGGAGATCACTGCCGAACGCTCGTGGCTAGTTAGCCACTTGACGCAGCTTGAAACCCGAGAATATTTTATTAATGAATATCACCACAAGGGAATGCATTTGTGCTTTGGAAAGCAATAATTGTCATATTTCATTATTTCTTTTAGTGTGTGCTTAAGAAACAGAATTTTTAACTTTCTGTAACTGAACGTTGTTTTTTTGCTTTTTGGTGTAAATTAAGTGACAGTATGCACACAAAGGCCCAACAAGCTGGTTATCATAATACAGAAGATTGCTTCAGAGATCTGTAGTCAAAAGAAAAATTTCATATCTGTACAAAAGTCTAAATTACCCATCTGACTTCATCAAAAAAATCTTAGTTCTGCTAAAAGCGCCACAGAAATTAGCTACACAATATAACGACGATCCGTACTAGCGTGGTTTCCGACATTAACAGATGGTTAGCATTACTTTGTCTTTTACTTCATTTGCCTGATTGCAATTTATTGTTTAACTGGGAGAGAGATCTCGCATCAAAAAAGAAATAAGGAGGAGGAAAGAAATCATGCATGTTGCTTGTGATAATACGAAAGTATGGTTTGATTACTCCGACTGCAAACAAAAAAAATCGATTCAACGTAAAAAAGCCTGCGTTATTCATGAAAATACGATTTCGAGTATAATACACACATGTGTAACTCCTGTTCTAACTTATTTTCTGTGTAGATTAAAAAAATGCCTTTGGCTCATATGTTGAAAGTACAGGGGTAACGGATGACAGTGTGCATAAAATGGATTTTCAATAGTATTCTTGGTTTCACATAGGCAAAAGGAACTGCGAGAATTTGCTACATACATCGCTTTGCTTCAGCATAACCATTGTAACAAATCATTCTGCTAGCAGTAAAATCTCAGTTTGAACACATTAAAGTAGTAGGGTAATACACAAGGCGCAATTTGCAATCGTGTTGGGGCTGTTTGTATGGAAATTGTATAACGGTAGATTCAACATTTAAAAAAAAAAAGCCAGAATCACACTTTCTTTAAAAATGAGTCATGGCAGATTTTATAAGCAGTCGAATTAGTGGTAGGGTGGCAATTCTCCGTAAACTATAAGGTAGGAATGCTTTACCTCGATTCTTGTAACTACGTATTAAATGTGCTGCATAGCCCAGAACGTGAAGCTGTGACCAAGAATTTCATACACACTGTGTGATCGAAAGTATGACGATACCCCCAAAACATACGTTTTTCATACTAAGTGCATTGTGCTGCCATCTGCTACCAGTTATTCCATATCAGCGACCTCCGTAGTCGTTAGACATCGTGAGAGAGCAGAATGTGTCGCTCTGCGGAACTTAGTGACCTCAAACGTCGTCAGGTGATTGAGTGTCACTTCTGTCATACACCTCTAAGCGCGATTTCCACACTCGTAAATATCTTTAGGTCCATTGTTTCCGATGTGATAGTGGAGTGGAAACGTGAAGCGACACGTACAACACGAAAGCGTACAAGCCGACCTGGTCTGTTGATTGACACAGACCGCCGACTGCTGAAGAGGGATGTAATGTGTAACAAGCAGATATCTATCCAGACCATCGCATAGGAATTCCAAAGTGCATCAGGATCCACTGCAAGTACTATGACAGTTAGGCGTGAGGTGAAAACACTTGGAGCTACACATCACCCTGGTAAACGTCAAATGACGCCTCTCTTAGTGTAAGAAGCGTAAACATTGGACGATTGAACAGAGGAAAAAAGGTTGTATGGAGCGACGAATCACGGTACACAATGTGGCGATCCGATGTCAGGGTGTGGGTACGGCGAATACGCGGTAAACGTCATCTGCCAACGTGTGCAGTGCTAAGAGTAAAATTCGGAGTCGGTGGTTTTATCGTGTGGTGGTGCTTTTCATGGAGGGACTTGTACCCCTTGTTGTTTTGCGTGGCACTATCACAGCACAGGCGTACATTGACGTTGTAAGCGCCTTCTTGCTTCCCACTGTTGAAGAGCAATTCGGGGATGGCGATTGCATCTTTCAACACGATCGAACACTTGTTCGTAGTACACGGCCGGTGGCGGATAGTTACACGACAATAACATCCCTGTAACGGACTGGCCTGCACAGAGTCCTGACCTGAATCCTACAGAACACCTTCGATTGCCGACTTCATGCCAGGCCTCACCGACCTACATGGTACATCTCCTCAGTGCAGCACTCCGTGAAGAATGGGCTGCCATTCCCCAAGAAACCTTCCAGCACCTGGTTGAATGCATGCCTACGAGTGTATAAACTGCCATCAAGGCTAAGGATCGGACAACACCATATTGAAGTCCAGCGTTACCGTTATAGTCCGCAACGAACTTGTGAATCATTTTCAGCCAGGTGTCCGGATACATTTCATTACATGCGTGTGGTTGTAACGGGTTCACTTTGCGAATCAGTCACTGATTCCTGGGTGAGATCACAGCTATCGAAAACATTGGAAATAGATCGAGGTTTGGCAGTAAGTTCCGCTTTACTGGACAAGGATTCATTATAGAAAACAAGGTATGAGTGTCACTTTATTAAGTATACACAGCTAACTTTTCTCACGAAGTAATTTTTATAGGGCGGAGAGTAGCCGCATGTTACAAAACACCAGCAGACTGCTTATCGTGATACGGGTACAAACACACATAGCGTTGTAGTAAAAACTTGTTTGTTCTCTAGAAATAAATGAAAATACTAATGGCTTACATACGGGAAGTATTGATAAAATGGCGGCACATAACTGATTGACTGTAGCTGATCCCCAAAAGAGCTGCAGGATTATGGTATTATTGATAACCTCGAAATATCCAAGAAGCTGTTCGCTGATAATGCGGCTGTCTACAGCAAAATAGCAGCAAGACGACTGTAGAAAACTAAAGAAAAATCTGCACAAGACTGACGGTTGGCATAAGGAGTGGGAGTTGCACCTGGACGGAAGCAAATGTATCATAGTGCACATAAGTAGGAGAAGAGAAACATTACTGTACAATCACACCATTTCCGGCAAATTACTGGACACAATAACTACCATAAACAGAAACAACATCCGCAGTCTCATAAGGTAAATACAAAAGACTCAGGAACGAGAAAAGAAAGAAAAGAGACACCATGGGAGTACACCTGCGCATAGTATTTCGTCGCCCCTCATACGTCTCGGAAAGTGGTCACAACGAGAAAATCGAAAGAATTAAAGTTCTTGCGGAAGTTTACCAGCAAATATACCTTATAGGTATTATTGGCCGATAGTGCAGGGACAGGTGTTAAATGGTTGCAGTAAAGGACGTGTCGGCTTCGGAACGAAATGTAATTGATGTGTTCATATAATTGCTTTTTTCCTACTCTAATTCACTATTTCATTTTCTAAATGCAGACTACATAGAAAGTGCGTAGTGTATAAGTCTATTAAATTTTGCAAGCACTTGCTGTCAAGACTACGCTTTAATGTAAGAGGGAGGTGGCAGCAAATATCTATACTTTAATACAGAAATACGAAACATTCTACACTCCCTGCATCATGTATCTGTTGCAGAGGGTTGTGGACTGTAAAGAGAATGACCATAATACTCGAACATCGTCATTTTATTCGTATATAAAGATTTCGCGTCAGTTGTTAGTAATTTCGCCACGCACTTACGTTTTCATGATTATTTTGTGGCCTCTGGAGAGAAAGCTTACGAAACAGATCGTGGAATAAATTAAGAAATTACTGGAATTTGCACGGATGTTACTTGATCAAATATTTTGTATCGTCGTTTTACATCTAGGTTAACACGTAATAGCAAAAACAACGTTTACTGCACTGTTTATGCAAAGAGCTGCACAACTTATGAATTTTGATATGTTACTTTCGAGAGAAGAATTTTTTTATTTTTATTTTTATTTTTGTATGCTGTACTTACTATCAATAACGTTTCCTCACTGTATTAATGTAAAATCGATGGAATTGTTATTATAGACCGGCTTAAGAAGTTTTCCATCTGATGATATGATCTTCGAGGCTCTAGTATTTAATTCTAGCGCTACCAAAACATTCCATGCGCTTAGGAACGAAGGTCGATCTGCGCTTGAATGAAAATCGAGGTTGCACTTAGCCATCTGAAACCAGCTGAATTGTAGGGCTGTTAACGAATATATTAATCTCTGTGTGGTCTACAATAATTTGTCAATGATTATTGTATATGGTTGGCCGATATCAATTATCTGGTCCAAGTAACGGAAACACTTAGCACTATCGATGCTCGAAAGGTAGAAGAGGTGGATGGAAAGCGGCAGAAGGAATAAAAAAAAAATCTTATGATACTGTGATATGTATAGACTTTTGTGGATCAGCAGTTAGGGGAAAACTGGCATGAAGAGACGGAACTCTCGTTTATATTGGATGAAAGTATAGGTCTACATATGTACACAAGCTATTAATGACATCTAGCGTTAAAATGTGCGCCTTTACTCTTCTTTATACACGTATTATCGCATGGATAAAACTCAATGGTGTTATTCAGTAACTGAAATATGAGGAAGACACGGTATGATTGCCGGTCGCTGTTGCCGATGTCCTTAGATTAGTTAGGTCTAAGTAGTTCTAAGTCTAGGAGACATGAAAAAATATGGCTCTGAGCACTACGGGACTTAACTGCTGAGGTCATCAGTCCCCTAGAACTACTTAACCCTAACTAACCTAAGGACATCACACACACGTGCCCGAGGCAGGATTCGAACCTGAGACCGTAGCGGTCGCGTGGTTCCAGACTGTAGCGCCTAGAACCGCTTTTATTTATTAATTTTTTGTTTTTTATGCACTAAAAACGTTAAAAAATGGCTACAATGAAATGACATAATTAAGGTGACAGATAATTGCAGTCATAAATTACAGCATTAAAAAAATTAGTCTTTAGCAGTAGCACAATTTAGCACCTTCACTGTCACCTTCAACTGGTGGCAGATCAGCATGCTCGGCCACTCCGTCCGGCCGGGACTGATGACATCAGATGTAAGGTTCCATAGTGCATCGAGCCATTTGAATCATTTGAACCGACATGGTTCCAAATTCCTGTTACAAAATCGTTACGAAAGCGTGCTTGGGTTGAAAGTGAAATTTACGAAAGCCTTTCTTCGAATCTCTAAAATAATTTATAGACGTGGCAACAAAGCGACTGTACAAGTCACTTTGTCTAGAGACATACCATCTGACTTAGAAAACACGTTGTCTACATAATGCTAAAGATGGTAATGGCAAATAAGTGCAAGACCTACCACACCATTAGCTTAAGAGCTCATGAATCCACGTTAGTAATGAGAATAATATACAGAAGAATGGAAGAAATTGAGAAAACGGTCTTCGTAGAGTCTGGCGACATAGAAAAAGCTGTAGACAGTGCAAGATGTTCGAAACATTCAGGACAGTGAGTGTTGCTAGAGAAAGTCTGGGAATCAACTGTGTACTAGAGGCATGACGGAACAATAAAACTGGAAGACCAAAAACGAAGACTTTAGATTAGTAAGGGTATTCTATCGGGCCGTAGTACCCCGATATCTACTGTTCAGTTTATACGTAAATCGAGGAAGCAATGACAGAAATGAAATATAGATCTAGGTGTGAGATTAAAATTTAACGTGTAATTAATGTTAATATTTCACGATGACACTGCTATATTCAACCAAAATGTTAATTGCAGCACGTATTAAATGGAATGATGAAGCTAACGAGTAGGGAATATGAACTGGGAGTACACCGAAGAAAGCAGAAAGTAATTAAGAGTAACAGTAATGAGATCAACTAAGCATCAAGGAAAGAGACCTCAGTGTAGACAAATTGATTGAATTGTGCTACAGTGGAAGAAAAAATAACTTAAAACGGACCAAGTAAGGACTTGAAGAATAGGCAAAGCGAGCCCTCCTGGCCAAAAGCAGTCTACTAGTATCAGACATCGGCATTCAATTTTGAGAAAAAATTTCTAAGAATGTACATATGGTGCACAAAATTGTGTGGACGTAAATCAGGGACTGTGGGGAAACCGGAAAAGAAGAGAAACGTAGTGTCTGAGATGATGTGCTGCAGACGAACTGTGAAAATTAGGTGGACTTATAAGAAATAAGAGGTTCTCTTCAAAATTGGCGCAGACAAGAACATGTGGAAAACGTTGACAAGCAGATAGGGCATATGGTAGGACATATGTTAAGATGCCAAGACATAGCTTCCACGATACTTGAAGGAACGGTAGAGGATAAATTATGTAGGTGAATTCAGAGATTGAAATATATCAAAGAAAAAAAATTGAGGAAGTTAGGTACAAGTGGTACTGTGAGATGAGGAAGGTGACACAGGAGAGGAATTCATGGTGGGCCACACCAAATCAGTTATAAAACTGATGACAAAAAGGAAGAAAGTCAGTAAATGGTAAAGATCATCCTTTTAATATCTTTATTATCATAACGTCCCCGAAGTAAAAATTGATAGAAGGGTGAATTACTGAACTCTGTCCTTCAGAATTGTTTCATCACTGGAGAAGGTCGCACTGTGTTTTTTTCTTTTTTTGATGCATCACTAGATCACTGATAATCAAGATAATAAGTGATCACACAATAGAATATCACGTAAAATCGCTCAGAATATGAAAAGTGAGTAATGCAATTTGATTCTGTATAGATTATGCAAAAGAGCTATTCTCTCTAAAACAGACTTATCCTAAATCACGGGAGCAGCGATGCATTCCACATGACTGGAAAAAATGAGCAGGGAATTCACGTTTTCAAGAAGAATCATCGAACATAAAGATGCTCGAAACTACCTGTAGCAGAATAAAGAAATGAGTCACGGCTATTTGCATTCAGGAGAGATACCATAGGAACAAATATGAGGGAAAAATCCTGGTAATGCATTCACTTTCTTTCACAGTTGTTGCATCGCTGCAACGATGATGATACAGCATGATTAAATCTGGTTGTCACACCCCGTTGCAGGCAGCGTTTACAGCCAGCCTTCCACTTCTCCCGAATCGTTTTTCGTAATTTCCATTTGTGTCATGTTTACAATGCAACAAATTGTCAGAATCCGGCAGCAAAATAAAAAATAAAAATGATACGGCTATTACGAGCCAGCAAAGCGAACGCAATAAAGCACGTTAACGGGCAGCGTGTGACAACTGCAGCTGCCAGAGAAATTGCGCTCGCCGGCGACGGCGAACGAAATCGCCCACTTCCACATCAACTGCGCTCGGCTGTCAATCACTTTGTCTTCGTAATCCAGGCTCCGCTAAAGTCCGTCAGTTGTTGACTTACGTAATGCATTAATGCTTTTGGTGATATCAGATCTCCTCTATAACGATTAACATGGAATCCTCAAACCTGTAAACTTCAGCTTGCTACTTGATGACAATAAAGCACAGATTGTTGCCTCTTCTATAGAATTCCACAAACGACAAAGGTATTGTAAACACTGTCACACTGTCGCCAAGAAAAAGTGCTGCTTATATTAAACTCAGCATATCACTATTCTCACATGGCACACTGGAAGCTTTGTATCACGGCAGTCAGATGTTATTCATTTCCGAAAAGCATTTGGCCAAGTACCACATTCACGATTATTGCCAAAAGTACGATCATATGGTGTATCAAGTGAAATCTGTGACTGGACTGAGGACTTTAAAGGAGGGAGAACGCATGTTATCCTGGGTGGAGAGTCACCGTCGGACGTAGGAGTAACTTCGGGTGTGCCCCGAGGAAGTGTCCTGGAACCCTTGCTGTTCATGTTGTATGTCACTGATCTTGCAGACAATACTAATAGTAATATCAGGCTTTTTGCAAATGATGCAGTTATCTACGATGAAGTACTGTTTGAAAGAAGCCGTTCCATACATGAATAAAATGGGAGGAAACCCTAACAGCTGGTAGAATGGGATGTACCGTCAGCCACACACCTCACATAAGTTTCCAGAGTACAGATGTAGATGTAGACGTAGAAGATGAAAACTTATTGGTAGAGAGATAGTTTCGGGAAAACCTCAAAGAGAGTTATACGGCAGTTACTGTGCCCGTAAATGACATGAAGGATAATATAGAAGCTCCATAAACCTACGCTCAGATAGGGCTGTTGTATAGACTATTGTCAGAAGACAGAAAATTGTATTCTAGAGCATCAAGACCTGCAGAAGACGGTGTATTTTGCGGATGGGGACTCCCCCTCCCGCAACATATTAGAATTGAATGTGTTGTACGTAATTAGGAGGAAAGAGCCATTATTATTAAATAATACATTGTCATGAGGGATAAGCAAATCAAACGGTTCCGTATCACTGTGCGTTTTATTGGAGATATAGCTAGATTCTAGATATAGTAAGCCATGATCAGTACGTTTTGTAGCGAGTTTTAAAGTCCCGCTCCACATGTTTACATGTTATTTCCAGTCGGCTGCAGAATCTTCACCGGGAACCCCTTACACATCTCACATACAGTCCCGATATCTCTCCATGCGATTTTTATATTTTTAGAGCCATAAAGAAAGATTTTATTTGCCGCACATTTGCTTCGGACGGAGAAGTACATGCCTGGATACAATCATGTTTCTGAAGGCAATCGCACAAATTTTTCCATTGAGGTCCTGACCATCTTGTCTCACAGGGCGATAAATTTGTTAACATTTATTCGGCATACTTTTGAAATAATAAACCGTACACAAAACTGTGTGCTGGACCTTGACTAGAACTCGACTCCGAGTCTCGGTTCGGTACACAGTTTAAATCTGCCAGGAGGTTCCATATCAGCGCACACTACACCGAAGAGTGAAAATTTCATTGCAGTTCACTTTCTTTTTTCCATTTGTCTCGTTTTCACTTGTCTGCTCCTTTGTTATGTGTGCGGAACGAATAAAACAGAAACACGACATGAAACCTAGTGATGGGAAGACAGATATCAAAGTCTTAGATGAGGACAAACGAAACGTAATTCAGCCTCAGTAGTAGTAACATTTGTAATACTGTCGTTCAGCCGGTTCTTGAGTACTGATCGCTGATCTCATCTCTTACCAGGTAGGATTAATAGAGTATTAGCTCAATTATTTACCTCTTCAAAATAGTATGAAGATAGTTCTGGAATTTTGTATAGGGTGTGTAACGTACGTCGGTCATGTCTCCCTCCACCATGTCTACGAAACGGAGTGTACTTGCAATTTGCAAGTCGATTCCATGGGTCGAAGTGGTAACATGTAGGAGGTACAGTATTTGGACGAATTCATGATGCCTCTATTAATGAAGCTGTCAGATGTGTTTCTTAATCAACGCAGACTCTCCTTTGTGACTTCTAATAACGGTGTATCACTGGAAACCATGTAATGTAGAGTGAGAATTATGTAGGCAAATAGTTACAACCGACCACTCATCTGTTTTTCAACCTCACAGGTATTACTACTGTCAGTGAATGCAAGTCATCTCTACAAGTTACCGAGCGAACACTGCGAAGTGAACTGCTTGCGCTGGACATTTTAATTCTGTTATTTCGCCTAATGTCATTGTTCATAAATGCGTATAAGGCTTCAAGCATTCAATGTGCCATACAAACTGAAACCGGAAAAAAGCTGCAGCCGTGCTTAGTGGATGGAGGAATCGCTATGTTACCTCTTTTCAAATGACGTAAGAGGTCGAATGTACTGAGGTGCGTAAGCTGCAGATTGTGGGGAGTCAGGGTCAAGCCGGAGGTTATTCTTTTTAGGACGTTTTTGGTACCACGACCCACTCCTACTCATTCACGCTACTGTGAATATGTCTCAGGGAGTTAGTCTCAACATTCATGGTCACCAACTGTCACCCTGTCTTCTACACTCACATGAGTACGCTGTAGACACTCCTGCCACACAAACTGACAAAAGTTGTGTTCACAGGATTGCACAAATTTGTTTCAGGTTTGAGAAACACGCACATAACCTATTACACATCGACTGGCTTGCTAAATAGCAGAAAATAATTTTATAGAAGAGTTTAGAACTATTTGAATCAGCGCAACAGTGCGTGGGGAGTAGTTCAAAAAAGGTTCAAATGGCTCTGAGAGCTATACGACTTAACTTCTGAGGTCATCAGTCGTCTAGAACTTATAACTAATTAAATCTAACTAACCTAAGGACATCATACACATCCATGCCCGAGGCAGGATTTGAACTTGCGAACGTAGTGGTCGCTGGGCTCCAGACTGTAGCGCCTAGAACCACTCGGCCACTCTGGTCAGCGTGGGGAGTTGTAATCAGCATCCCAGTACATTCATGGTTCCACTGGATCTCATTTCAGTGATTGGTTGCAGCTCGATACGTGGCATACCTGACGATATTTGGAGACACTCTTCCTCATGGAACTTAAACGGTTATCAAGGTTAGGAACCGTTTTTTCTCAATTCTGTCGTCAATTCTCTTGGGAGCGACAAACGTTTTGTCCGATGTTATCATTACAACAGCTCTTTCATGAAGCGTTCATATGGGATGGTCGAGAGGGTCGCAGAGATAATGCTGCGACTCCGGGATCAGGTTCAACAACAGAGACTTTATCCATGAGGGAGAACTGAACAGTTAAACTTTCGAGAGTGTAAGTTCCGAATAGTGAATCAAGAATGTATTTTTGCTTCTCTCATACCGAAATATCTTCATTTTGGTAGGATTACTTAGTTTTGATTCTTCCGGCACACTGTTCGGCATTGGAATAGGGGAGGGAGAAAATGGTAACTGTACTCTGACGTACAGTGTGTGGTGGTCTACACATTCATGGTGGTGTCTGTTTGTACTATATCGTGTCTCCCTACCACTTTCGCGCGACGACGCTCTGAGCGTGTTTTTTAGGGAATTAACTAGTTTGAACCTGGGACCTGTTGCTGGTAAGGAGACGCCAGACCACACATGACATGTAGAATTCAGAATAGTTCAGTGAGACTAGCGATGATATAACCAAAGACTTAATGATCTCAGCGTCAGCTCCACAGCACTCCCTGTAAAAGAATCTTAATAGTAACTAAATTTAGAGGAAGGGGTTCAAGGCTTTCCTATTTTTAGTTAGCTGGTAAAATAACGTCGAAAAAGCAGTTAATTTTACCATTGCAAAATTTATTCTACTCACAAAACATTGTTTATAAATTGCACTATTGATAAAAGGAGATGTTTTAATACAGGATGGTAAAAACCAACTGCGTTCAACAAAAATGTGAACGAATATTCCCTGAATGGGTTTCAAAGTTCTACAATCTATCGAAGGATGACCTGTGCCATATCACATCTATAATCTCGGTTTAATTTAAGTTTCACAAAAGAGAAAACTATCAAAATGGTCTACAACTATCAAAATGGTCTAGAGTGATCCTCAATTGTCTTTAATTACTTATTTAACTTGTTGTAAATTACAGTGGCTGATGTGGCTTCTCAATAACTATAAAATAGAAAAATCATCGCGTTTCAGATCTTTACTTCAAGTGGCAAATGTGATCACCATGAGTTTTAATTAACGACCGACACTAGTATTACCCAAAAAGAAAAGGGGTGTAACAGATGAGACTTCTGCAGTTCTGAGTGAAGCTTTATGCGCTGCTATGCGGCATCGCGTGCGTTCATTACCTTGTCGGTGTTCGTCAGGGGGGCGGCGGCCGGCGCAGCAGCCATCCAGCTCGCCGTCTCGGAACTAACTCTCTCCTTACTACAATTTACCGAAGTTGGTTTTTAAAAAAAACTATCTGGCTATGTTTTCATCTGACCAATCAGGGTCTCAATGTTAACCTTAAGCTCCGCCTACAAAAATTCTGTCTATCCAATGAGAAACGTTATACTTTTCGCGGTGGGGCAATGTTTTTAAAGTTTGCAACATAACAGAGACGCTAAAAAGTCTCACGCTAAAACCTGCAGCTGGTGTGGTCCTTTTAGCGTTATCGTAAGATCTATACTGTTCTTCTGGAGGGCTCTATCTTTTAACATGGGCTGGGGGGTGGACCTTGACGTACCTGAGACGAGAAAGTCTCACGCTAAAACGTGCGGATGGTAGTCGTACAGGTAGGCTGGCGGCGTGGGTGTCCACACAGTCCCTTATCGTAGGGCCTTCTAGCTTAACACGGTTCTGCTCTCGGCTTCTGTTCTCGTTTCTCCCCTCGGAACTGCGTCGGTCTCACGGTGGGAAGGTACGTCGTGCATTTAGGAATTCTTGTGTTAGTCTGTGGTATTCTAGTTGCTCACTCGTTACTCGTATTACTTTGGTTAATTTAATGTCACGATTTATTCGGAGCTATGTGACATACTACTATATTTGCTTATTATGTCAGGGTTTTCATGGAAGGTGTTGGATTTGCCTGACACCTTATAGTGGACATGTGGAAAATCATACTGTGGGTACCATGACAATACGAATTAATCCATCTATTGCGCTACGAAATGCCATATGGGCACATCTGCGATAATCACTATATGGTTTGTAAATTGTGAAGGTAATTTGATGCAAAGAAGATAGTGAACCTGGATAATTTATAAGCTCAGAGTGCCCTTTCCCAGCAAGGCGTCGTTATATCCTTGGATGAATTCCAACCGCAAAATTCCATATTAATATACATCCTGAAAGTTTAGTTAATTTGACACAGCGCCACACTGCAGACGGCGAAGATCAGAA
This sequence comes from Schistocerca gregaria, assembly GCF_023897955.1. Lineage (NCBI taxonomy): Eukaryota > Metazoa > Arthropoda > Insecta > Orthoptera > Acrididae > Schistocerca > Schistocerca gregaria. The sequence continues at coordinate 256,275,313 of NC_064926.1, forward strand.
CATGCAGAATAGGTTCTAATATAAGTTAATTATGCGAAGTGCGCGGAAGTAGTATTTAATTTAGAGGCAACTAGAACAACAAACAACAGAATTAGCGTTGCCACAACTTGACTAATAGCCCCTAGTCCCCTACTGTTGCACCAGTGCCCTTTCCCAAGTGGCCATAGTTGAATGGCTAATGGAGATGGGAGCCTTCAATAGCTGCTTCACAGCATTACTGATTTACGTAATTTATTAATAATAGTTCACTGAAAGACAAGTCGTAAAACACTTCACAGAAAGGCTGATTAAATAACTGTTTCTTTGATTAATCGGGTAATAAATTCTCAACCAATAACAGTAGCAAACAACATCACTTCCAAATAAATACTTACAGAATCGTAATGGTAGAATGGTACCTTACAGACTTCAAAATTCACTTTACTTTAACACGCAGATATAAAAACATAACGAAAACTCACGTTTAGCATATTTGTCAAATTCCAGTATTTATAACCCGCTGAATTACAGCGCAGAACTGACAATTTCAAATCTGTCCTATTAGTAATCCTGATAACAGAAAATTATGTTCACAAATAAGAAATATAATATCTTTATGACAACGCCCATCCGGCATTGGTCATACTTTTACACAATTGTAAATTCCGTTAAAAAGTGACAGTTACTGCTGAATCTTCACACAGTTGAGTAAGTCGCTGAAGGTTAATACACGCACCGTATTCCATTACTTTCTTCTCCAGTATCATTACATCCTTATTGTGGGCAAACATTCTACAGCACAACGTGTTCAGGTTAGGCCCACGCTGTTTTTTTTTTTTATCTGCCGTGGCAAAACACCCGCAAACGACATCGGCCACAACTCGCCGTAAATTGCGTGCATACAATTGCAGAGCCCACGGTTTATCGTTCCACAGTACTGTTGAATTCCCAAGGGTCTTGGTTTCACGATCAGTTCATTACCACAGAGTGCCAAAATTATTAATGCACAATTCGGACCATCCGGTTCGCAGCACTATGCCGTTCTGTCCTTCTCGCTCGGTACTCTCTAACCCTCCTCTCTTCGTCATCAGAGGACTACGAGCTGCCCCAGTATCTCTGGCGCGGCCAAAGTCGATCTTAACACTCGCGGCCGGAGCACAATCGTGCCGAAAATAGGCACAGAAGAGGTATTAATGCAATCCAGGAGGCGCCCTGGATGAAGAGTGTTTATCGGAGGCAAAGTCATAAACAGTAGTGCAAAGGGAATATGAGAAGATCGTTCTCGTTCTATGATTACGTAAGCGATCTGAAACATGACGTGAGCAGCTGACGATGCTGTAGTGTAGCACAAAGTGCCGTCACAGGATAACTTAGGGTTTCTTCTTAGCGTGATGTAAGGTAGCGTGTTCGAAAAGTGGAAAATTGTAAGATAACGATTGTACTGACACCAGTGTATATTTCGCGTAAGGACCGCGATGACAAGAAAAACAATCGTTCGCAAGGAAGCATGTAGACATAAGTTTTCGGTTAGCTCCATTTGTGGGGGCCACGCAGTGAATGGTGGTTTGTGGAGTTGTATACAGGTGTGAACGTGAAAATACTCTCTGTAATAATATCACCATACCACATTTACGCCACGTCTCGACTCTGAAAACAACTATTAAAATGGGTAATTACGTTTCAGTGGCACTACGTAACATGTAAATTGTGAATGTTTTCGGGCCCTGAACAGTAACGACAAGTCAAATTTGCGGAGTCGTCACTCGCTACGGCCTGGAATTTTTCGGGACAGACTCGAGTGTCCTCATCCGACAGGCCTTTCTCATACTCCTGGCACTGTATGCGGAGGTCAGCGCTGTCATTCCGTATTAATTTGTACGAACACATGCGAGTCATACTGTATCCAATTCCCAACTGATGTGACATATCTGCCTCGCCGACTTAATTACATTCGTGAAATACTGTCTGCATACAAATGGTACATCAGCTTTAATATGTGTGCGGTGCCAGAATGTGCACTGAGATAGCTTGTTAGTTACGAGTTTGTCTCCGCATATGGGAAGATTGCCACAGAAAACCATCCATTCAAGGATTACTGAAACACGCAGCCCTCTTTTTATTATTAATTTTGATATTGTCCTTAATGATAACACACTTTTATCTGAAACTAATGCTTGGTATGTAAGGTGATTATCTTGAGAACAGTAATACATTTATTCGCTCTTTTATATTCTCTAGATTTGTTGATAGTAATTAAGGTAGACGTAATATACAGAATTTATAAATACAGAATAGGAAAATTCAGAGAAAGGTCAGAGTGCTCAATAAACACGAACGATAATACAGTTTGTGAGGAAATATCGTACTACATGAGACAAGTACAAGAACTGAATATCTTTGAGCACATCAAAAGTACAATATCAGTTCAAGAAGCAGATGACCCAAATTAATTGAATGAGTAATGGACAAGATGCAGATACGAACACCATCTTTTAGGCAGTAAACAACAAAAAAGAGAATAGTAATACCATCAGTGAAAGCATGGAATTCAGTGACTGAAACAACAACTGTAGGAAGACGCGTACCGTGTGGTATCAGGAACACACGGAAGCACACTCAGAAAAATATACAATGAACGTAAGAAAAAAAAATTCAAGGAACGATTCGTATAGTAAGTATAGGAAAAAAAGAATCTCTATTAAATGTGGTCACAACATTAGTTTATGATAGCAAATATATTAAATTTTTACTTTCCTCTGAAAGTCTTTCATATTCCTACAAGTTCCGGAGTCTGTAGACAGTATTTTGTAATTGAATTATGCAATAGGGGTGGGAGCTAATAGTTCCAGATCTGTCTTTTGTTTACAGTAGCTGTTTATCGATGCTTGTCATCCATAAATTAATCAAACGTTAAGGAGTAAGAAAAGATGTATTCCACAATTACTAGAGCGATCTTCAGTATGTGTCGCAAGTTTGGAAAAAATTTCTCATATATTTCATGATTCTTACTTTTCTTTGGTTATAACAGTGTGAAAGTTCACCAAACTTCACTACATTTCTTAGCAGCAAACTTACACTAACCTAGTATGACTGATTTAATCTCGGTAGAGGCATGCGTCTACCATAGATGATCGTAAGCTAGCGTAGAACGCATTAGTTTTCCTAACTTCTTGGATCAGTTAAGGTGTTGCCCGCGTTTCGTGTACGTTAGGACGTTACCTCATAATGGTCGCTTCCTATAGGTATGCGATGAGTATCTTACTAGATACTCCAAAAAAGCGGAAGAGGTGAACGGTCTTACAACTGACATGGGGACCCTCCATACTGTAAATCACGTATTTTGATCAGCTTCAAATATATTGTAGAGGCATTTACCCTGAGTACCTGGCTATCCGGTTTTTTAGCGACGTGCCTTTGTTTTTAAGAAAATCGATTTTGAATTTCATTTCGTGCTTTGTATACCCATAAATTCCATATATTTCGAGCAAGTTATCGTAGCGCAGCGGTAAACGTTCACGGTTCCCGCGCTTGAGGTGCCATGTTCGAATCCTGCTCGTGTACTTTTTTTTTCGAAATCTACCGAATTTTTCAATTTTATTTCAAAGAATATCAACAAACAGTGTTGTTGTTGTTGTTTTTGTTGCGGTCTTAAGTCCTGAGACTGGTTTGATGCCGCTCTCCATGCTACTCTGTCCTCTGCAAGCTTCATCATCTCCCAGTACCTACTGCAACCTACATCCTTCTGAATCTGCTTAGTGTATTCATCTGTGTCTCCCTCTACGATTTTTACCAAACCACACTGCCCTCCAATGCTAAATTGGTGATCCCTTGATGCCTCAGAACATGTTCTACCAACCGATCCCTTCCTCTGGTCAAGTTTTGCCACAAACTTCTCTTTTCCCCAATCCTATTCAGTACTTCCTCTTTAGATATGTGATCTACCCATCTAATCCTCAGCATTCTTCCGTAGCACCACATTTCGAAACCTTCTATTCTCTTCTTGTCCAAACTACTTATCGTCCGTGTTTCACTTCCATACATGGCTACACTCTATACAAATACTTTCATAAATGACTTCCTGACACTTAAATCTGTACTCGATGTAAAAAATTTCTCTTCTTCAGAAACGATTTCCTTGCCATTGCCAGTCTACATTTGATATCCTCTCTACTTCGACCATCGTCAGTTATTTTGCTCCCCAAATAGCAAAACTCCTTTACTACTATAAGTGTCTCATTTCCTAATCTAATTCCCTCAGCATCACCCGACTTAATTCTACTACATTCGATTATCCTCGTTTTGGTTTTGTTGATGTTCATTTTATATCCTCCTTTCAAGACACTGTCCATTCCATTCAACTGCTCTTCCAAGTCCTTTGCTGTCTCTGACAGAATTACAATGTCATCGGCGAACTTCAAAGTTTTTATTTCTTCTCCATGGATTTTAATACCTACTACGAAATTTCCTTTCTTTCCTTTACTGCTTGCTTAATATACAGATTTGAAAGAGAGTATTCCAGTCAACATTGTCAAAGGCTTTCTCTAAGCCTACGAATGCTAGAAACGTAGGTTTGCCATTCCTTATTCTTTCTTCTAAGATAAGTCGTAAGGTCAGTATTGCCTCACGTGTTCCAGTGTTTTTCTACGGAATTCAAACTGATCTTCCCCGAGGTCGGCTTCTACTAGTTTTCCATTCGTCTATAAAGAATTCGTGTTAGTATTTTGCAGCTGTGGCTTATTAGACTGATTGTTCGGTAATTTTGACATCTGTCAACACCTGCTTTCTTTGGGATTGGAATTTATTATATTCTTCTTGAAGTCTGAGGGTATTTCGCCTGTTTCATACATCTTGCTCACCAGATGGTAGAGCTTTGTCAGGACTGGCTCTCCCAAGGCCGTCAGTAGTTCCAATGGAATGTTGTCTACTGCGGGGGGCCTTGTCTCGACTCAGGTCTTACAGTGCTCTGTCAAACTCCTCACGCAATATCATATCTCCCATTTCATCTTCATCTACATCCTCATTCCACCTTTCTGCTTTCCCTTCTTTGCTTAGAACTTGGTTTCCATGTGAGGTCTTGATGTTCATAAAAGTGGTTCTCTTATCTCCAAAGGTCTCTTTAATTTTCCTGTAGGCAGTATCTATCTTACCCGTAGTGAGATAAGCCTCTATATCCTTACATTTGCCCTCTATCCATCCCTCCTTAGCCATTTTGCAGTTCCTGTCGATCACATTTTTGAGACGTTTGTATCCCTTTTTGCCTGCTTCATTTACTGAATTTTTATATTTTCTCCTTTCATCAATTAAATTCAATATTTCTTCTGTTACCCAAGGATTTCTACTAGCCCTCGTCTTTTTACCTACTTGATCCTCTGCTGCCTTCACTACTTCATCCCTCAAAGCTACCCATTCTTCTTCTAGTGTATTTCTTTCCCCCATTCCTGTCAATTGTTCCCTTATGCTCTCCCTGAAACTCTGCACAACCTCTGGCTCTTTCAGTTTATCCAGGTCCCATCTCCTTAATTTCCCAACTTTTTGCAGTTTCTTCAGTTTTAATCCTCAGGTCATAACCAATAGATTGTGGTCAGAGTCCACATCTGCCCCTGGAAATGTCTTAAAATTTAAAACCTGGTTACTAAATCTCTGTCTTACAATTATATAATCTATCTGATACCTTTTAGTACCTCCAGGGTTCTTCCATGTATACAACCTTCTTTCATGGTTCTTAAACCAAGTGTCAGCTATGATTAAGTTGTGCTCTGTGCAAAATTCTACTAGGCGGCTTCCTCATTCATTTCTTAGCCCCAATCCATATTCACCTACTATGTTTCCTTCTCTCCCTTTTCCTACACTGGGATTCCAATCACCGATGACTACTAAATTTTTGTCTCCCTTCACTGCCTGAATTATTTCTATTATCTCATCATACATTTCTTCACTTTCATCGTCATCTGCAGAGCTAGTTGGCATATAAACTTGTACTATTGTAGTAGGTGTGGGCTTCGTATCTATCTTGGCCACAATAATGCGTTCACTATGCTGTTTGTAGTAGCTTACCCGCATTCCTATTTTCCTACTCATTATTAAACCTACTCCTGCATTACCCCTATTTGATTTTGTGTTTATAACCCTGTTGTCACCTGACCAGAAGTCTTGTTCCCCCTGCCACCGAACTTGACTAAGTCCCACTATATCTAACTTTAAGCTATCCATTTCCCTTTTTAAATTTTCTAACCTACCTGCCCGATTAAGGGATCTGACATTCCACGCTCCGATCCGTAGAACGACAGTTTTCTTTCTCCTGATAACGACATCCTCTTGAGTAGTCCCCGCCCGGAGATCCGAATGGGAGACTATTTTACCTCCGGATTATTTTACCCAAGAGGACGCCATCATAATTTAATCATACAGTAAAGCTGCATGCCCTCGGGAAAAATTACTGCCGTAGTATCCCCTTGCTTTCAGCCGTTCGCAGTACCAGCACAGCAAGGCCGTTTTGGTTATTGCTACAAGGCCAGATTCGTCAATCATCCAGACTGTTGCCCTTGCAACTACTGAAAAGGCTGCTGCCCCTCTTCAGGAACCACACGTTTGTCTGGCCTCTCAACAGATACCCCTCCTTTGTGGTTGTACTTACGGTACGGCTACCTGTATCGCTGAGGCACGCAAGCCTCCCCACCAACGGCAAGGCCAAGGTTAATGGGGGGGGGGGGGGGGCACGACGACAAACAGTGTAAGGTGTGCGAAATTATAGAGATATATTCAGTTATTAATTTTTTCTGTCATACAATTTTACAAAATTTTGTGTCTCATAGTCCACATTGCTTCATGTGCCAGAACAATATTGTGGGTGATACTTATCGTAGAAACAACTGGAGCACAGATTTTGGCAGCACCACTTGCATTTTATGAAAGCAACCGTCTTGCAGGCGCACGGTTACTTCATGGGCGATACCGGGAAACACAGTTCTTTTGCATTCAAAAAGATTTCTCTTTCATACGCTAATTTCGATGTGAACCATGTCTATCCGATCATGCTTTCAAAATTAGGTGTGCTGAATTGATGTAAGATTAACGACTGTAATTGTATCGAATCCTTCCTCGAAGCGATCTCTCTATTGTCTTTCATCAAGTCGGGAGACTACTGAATAATTTTCGTGAAGGTTTTCAGCTATCGGTAAAAATAAACATCGCAGGGCTAGCAATAAGGAGTGCACTTTGGTGGGACCACTTTTAGGGCGAAGGTGCTCGCTTATTGCTTTCATCAGTGAACAGATGATGGTATAAAGTTGAATCACTTTGCATTCCCCAGGAACTGATAATGTAAAAATCATTTTTCTGTCCCTCATATGGAAGAATTAGAGAACGCAAAAATTCTTCGTATGCCAGTTTCGTGAACTTACCGGGTTTCGTGCAAGACATGACTCCGTTTCGGTATTTCCCAGTTAATTCATCTACTCGTTTTTGAACGTTAGGACCGAATTTTTCGGGCGGTTCTTGAGTACATAAAAAATAGAGTAGCAGTATTCGCACACAGTACGTCCGGCGTGGGAGCCGTGAACCTTCACCGCTGCGCTACGATGGCTGAGTAGCTTGCAGAAGGTTTTCGTTCTACATAGTTATACTCCTGTCTGTCCCCTAAAGGAAGCAGTATGTACAACAACATTGAATGTGTCAGTGGTTAATTCAGGTTTTATTCGAAAATTGTTGATCTGTAATGTGAAACATAGGTGTGTTGCAGCAATAATAAAACATAAAACAATACAGATTTATCATATAGCGACAGAAAAAGCTATTTCATCAAGGAAACGGTAAATTAATGCAACGTACAAAACAAATGCTTATGAAACATCGCTTTATTGTTTGTCGAACTTTTATAGTACATGTTTCTGTTCTTCATAAAATTTTTTCGATATTATTAATAATAATAAATGGAAACTCTTTCCTTTGATCGTGATGGATAGTCTTGCATCAAAAGTAATCGCTTTGATTACATAAAAGCGTAGAAGTTATGCGACAAACTAGTTCTTATTACTTAAAAATGGAAGTTGAATTCTATATGGCTGTAAAATACAAATTGTACAGCCACTGAAAGATACGCTGTTTTAATGATGTGCGAAACAAGGAACTGAAGAAACAAAATAACAGAAGGAATCGACTCCCAGTTTCTCTCTTTTACATGTTGATTTGCTTCTTTCCCTACCGTCATTCCTATAATACACTACTTCATTTATGTTGTGTACCAAAACCACAGGACCGTAGTTTTGGTGGAGCTTAATTTTAGTTCTAGTATTTGATGATGAAGGGCACCTGAGCAATGTTCTAAATTCCAGAATAAAAACAGTCCTGGTTGCGAAATTATTTAATATCAACGATGCGTTTCACCCCTTTTGGAGCACCAACAGATTGTGTGAATGTAACTGGAGATGTATCCCATCCGTCATAAAGCCATACAAAATGGAAAATGTACGCAACACTAATTGTATATTTAATCCATCCCACATTAAACCATATAAAATGCAAGGTGGAACTTGAGCGCACCAGCTGACTCCACAACAGCAGTACGAAATATGGCCACGATAACAAAATAACCGCTGTATGAGCCGCACGCAGCAGTACATGCCCGATTGGAGTAACATAAATACTACTGTGAAACATCAAACATCACAGCGTATACTGAGGCAAGGGGTACCCAGGTGGCACGCATGACCAGCGCAGGACATATTTACGAAATACAAAAACTACACTAACCTGATAATTTAAGAGAAATATAATCAAATGAATTAATATTTACCGTGTCCTCAATATATTGCGAGTGTCATTTGTGTTCTGCTTAGGTGTTTGTGTATTATTTTGGAACAAACTGAATTCTATTCCATGGGCCCCATGCTTGCTTTTCATTGTCGCATTACTGCCAAGTTGAAAGTGACAATATTGGCCAATCAGGTTCGAACGCCATAGCTTAGACACTACATACCTTTTGTTGATTCATTTAGCTTTCTATTTTGTTCAACATCCCATCGTCGAACTCCTGTAATTAGTGTATGGTTAATTCGATACTGTATTGAAGTGTAATCTCTGTAATGATATGTTTTGTCTTTCTTTGGGCATCTATAAATTAAATAAATGTATTTAAATATTGTTTTGTTGAAATGTCAATATGTGCAAATGTTCTGTTTTAATTAATATGTTTGGTTACTGTTATGTAAATTGCTGATCCTCACTTAGGGCTCGTAGTTATTTTGTATGTAAAACGTCTTGTGGTTCCCCTCGGGAACGGAACTTTGTAGCGCGCGCAAGTTTTGGTTGGCCTAGGTAGGGAAGGTGGAACCAAGAGTCAGTCGGGGACGAGCTACCAAACTGTGCACTGCCCATGTAAAAGGTGTATATTGTGTTCGTTCCGAGAGAGGCTTTTCCTGCCGCTTACCAATGCCTTGGATAGATGGATTAATAGCTGGAACTATTCAGGAATTGGTATTTATCATCGCCACCAAGAAGGGACAGAGTCCAGCAATTCTGCCTGCAAATCCACCTACCAACATGCAGTTGCCACCAGATTGCGTAATCACTGTAACGGAATACTATAATAATGTACAGTAAAGGATCAGCGTATTGGATGTTTTAGCGTACACAAATAAAAAGTAAATTATAACTGAATTTATGTACGTAGCTTGATTTTTTTTCCCTATCGCAACACCTCTCAGGTTCCTCTCCATTTGAACTATGATTACCGAGTGTCCTAGCTTGTGGAAAAAATGGAAGCCTCAAGGCCAAATAGTAAATTAAATAATGTTGTTTGATCTTTGGTAAGAAGGGAAAATTCAGATTTACTGTGGATTTAGTGAAATTGTGGGAGGTAGTAAATGCAGTTTTGTGAAGTTTCAAAGTCACCTAGTTAATCATTTACTTGAAAGTAGAAGACTGTGGTAATAAAGACAATTTGCTGTTTCCTTTAAAGATTAAAAGTTCTTAAAACTTAGACCTATAAAGGGTTGCTTAGTTAATGATCATAGTACTGCCTGTAGTAAATTTTCAAAGTTGAGTCAGTTTCTTGCAAATTTGTCAACATTGTATTTCACTGTAGTAAAAGTGAAAAACTGCAATAGTGGAAAGTTATATATTCATGTTTGCTAAGTGTCTGTCTCACTTGTGTATTGGAAGTGCATATTAATAGTATAACAGGAACCACTGTTTGTGTATTGTGCTAATGCTAGGTAACAAGTAACGGGAAGACCACTATTTATGAAAACAATAGTTTCTTTATTCAAAGACAGTGAGAAGTAACCTGTTAGTGAATTCCAATTAACTTTCATTTTAAATAGTAAAGTATTTAACTGAGAGAGACTTAGCTTGTGACCAGCTCATAATTTTGCAGTGAACTACATTTAAAAATTTATGTCAACTGGGAAAGTGTTTGAAAAATAATACTTAACCTATGTCCAATTTATGATTCTGTAGTCAATATTAATAGTAATGTTATAAAGACCACTCAGTTTGATAAGCCCTGAAAGTAATATTATTATGTGTTATATTTATGCAAATAGTTTGTCATTATCTGTCAGGTCTAATCCTACCGTGAACATATGCAGGTGTCAGATTTCATTGCACTCGCGTGTGGCAAAATATAGGTTGGGTTTGTCCGTTAAAGTTACTCATACTTAATTTCTTGAAAGAGAATGTCAATCATTCTCTTGCCTAATTGGGCTGGCGACCGTTTTCCTTGTTCTTCGAACAGTGTAGATAGGTAAAATATTGTTTGTACTGTTCAAATATTTACGTAATTCTGACTTTCATTTCCGATAAGCCACCTCCGTTAGGTACAACACGGTCAACATAACAAAATTCCTCTCGGAGGGTAACACTGCCCTGTTGCTTTATACCATAATTGTTTTAACAAGATAGGCTTATCTCACGACCTGCCTCCAATTTTAAGGTTATGGTATGGCAGTAGTAGACGTTAGTGTTATAAGGTCCTCCTCATGATATAAAAGTTGTTACCCAATTCTGGTGTTGTGTTCCAAACTAGAGGACCCCTATTCACATAGATGGGATAGTCGAAGATCGGTTTTATGAGCACTAGGATGAATCGCCGCGTCTCCTCTGCCCACCACAGTCACCTGGTCTCAATATTATTGGTCGTCGGTGGTCTACTTCAGAGAGAGTTGTCCGTGATGGCAATTCACCTCCATCATCATTACCTGAACTTACTATCATTTTGCAGATAGACTGTTGTGAGAATCCCGTGAAAACCGTACACGACCAGTATTTATCTATTCTGGGGCGCCTGTAACCTGCTCTGAATGCTATCGGTTTCCCTACACGGCGATTAGGATATTGTTGCTGATAAACCCGCTGTGCAACTCGTCCGTTGTGGTGGGCTACGTAGTACGGACCAACCATATCAGTGTACTCACTCCAGGTGCATCGCTCTATTAGTAAACAGAGACAATGTACTATTACACTGGTGGACAGCAGTTCCCTACAACTGAAGACCGTAATATGCCCTCTAACAATTGAAGATCGTAATACGGCCTCTAGCAACTGAAGATCGTAATACGGCCTCCACAGGTTTAAATAATCCTGATAGGGAAAAATGACACTAGCGAAAATATTTATTTTGATGTCCCTACAACCTCCCAAAGTTTGTCGGATTAAATACTTTTCACCCTGTATTCTCTCCTAACCACTACGAAGTACGCTGCGGACGGTACATAGCTCACATGACAGTCGAGGAGAGAAAGACTGCTTAAATTCCTCTGTGCATGCAGTAGTTAGTGTAATTTTGTCCTGACGGTACTTACTCGGCGATACCTACGTTATTCTCTTATTACTAGTACTTGACAGTTAGTGCGTTGGTATCTGTCTTGTTGGGTGAGCTTATTCAGTTTTCTGACATTTCCAAAATGCTCTCCCGTGGCGAAAGTCCATCAAGGAACTTCTGTTGCCATGGTTGAGGCAGATTTCCATGTAGATTGCCGCCACGCTTTGACCATGATAAAGGTCGGGTCCCAGAGCTTGTTTAATACTCGCAGAACCTGCACTTGAAGAGATTGTGATCTAGTCAGTTACTTTAGCTTTTAAAATTTCATAAAAATATGTATTGTTTTTGTGAATTCTTCTATCAGGCTTCATGAACAACTTTTCAGTTCAACTTAACCCAAAAATTTAGGCCTCAATGGCAGATGTCACTTTTCCCAGTGAAGTCGTATATGCTGCTATAAAGCACACCAACGGGTCTCGTTTGCCTTTTACTAGATCGATGAAAAATGTGCTTCTGGAAAACGTGATTTTGTTTAGCACTAGAGTTAACGGCGTCGACTGTGTCCGTGTTTATTGGAATATGTGTGCAGATTTCAGACAGAAAAATGCTGGCACAGTGCAGAAAGCGACGACGTATGTAAATTTCGATTGGCCAGTGAGGGGTCACTTGCACTTTTTGGTCATGCTTTGGGGGTGCTATTGACTCCAAAGAAAAAAGGGACGACAAAGACCAAGCACTAAAGAAAAACGAATATTATTATGTAGAGTCAATGCACTGCTATCTGGAGTTAAGTATTATGCTTTTGGTGAAGCTCTGAAGCATCATGTGAGAACGTGTGATCTGAAAAGCTTAGTTAATCATCAGTTGTCAACTTGAAACGTCCCCTTAGAAACATTAATGAATTACTGAGCTGATTTTGTTTGAATTTCTTAATTTGTTCACACTCTTCTGTGTCAGTGATGGCTACAGGTCTTGTGTCATTCAGATCATCTACCTTTGTAGATAAGTTAGTGAACTGATCCGAAAGTTCGGCTACTTTCTCCGATAGTATACTTATTTCCTCAGTGTGTTTTTCTGAACCAAGTTTCAGGGTGTCCATTTGTGTTGAAATCGTATCTACTGTGTCCTTTAAGTTTTCCTGAGTTTTTGCAAGTTGCGTAACCGCATCAGTAGATGCAACTGAGTCAATTTTAGCTTGCATGGTCTCATGATTTTCATGAACAATAGTTTGCAGTTCTTTTATGGCTGCTTCGTGAGTCTGTAATGTATTTTCATGCCACGAAAAAATAGATTGTAAGTGCTCAAAAATTTGTGTTTATAGGTCATTACAGACTTTTTGACATTTCGATTCGATTTTATGTAACTCAGTAGTTAAATCTTCACTTGTTTGTTCAAGCGTGGTGTGAAGATTTTGTTCCATTGCGTCTAACTGTTGCTGTGTTTGTCTCTGGTGTTGTTCCATTGTGTCTAACTTTTGAAAATTTTGTTCCATTATGTCTAACTTTTGTAGATTTTGTCCCATTTCTTTCTGATTTTGTTCAAGTGTTGTGTCTAACTGTTGTAGTCTTTGTCCCATTTGTTGCATTAACTGTAATAACAATGCACTGGTGTCTGAAACATGTTCCTCAGTGCTATTCGGCAGTGCATTTGAACCGGCAATATTCGCATTTTTAAATCCAGAAAATGTGTCTTGACTTATCTGAGAAAACGGTGAGGACGCAAAACCTGAATCTACAGTATCTGCAAGATTGTGTCCTGTCATTTCGGATTCCTGAGGCGAGCTGTTGCCGACCGATCGATCGATAATGCTTCCCTGTTCACTATTTGTTTCACTGTCTATGCCATTATTTCCCGCTCGCTCCATTTCCCCATGCACAATTACCAAATTACTACTTTCAATGTCTATTAATTCATTACACAGTGGTGCTGATAAGCTATGCTGATCTGAAAGACACAAGACCTGTAGCCATCACTGACACAAGAGTGTGAACAAATTAAGAAATTCAAACAAAATCATGACAGTAATTCATTAATTTTTCTAAGGGGACGTTTCAAACTGATAACTTATTTGACTATAGAAGTATTACGGAAACAGAGTTATGTGATTTCATAAGAAGTTACTTAAAAGTAGACATTCTCGTATAACACTCGCTGTCGGAAACGAAGTCAGTGATTAAATACGTGGCAGTGCAAAAAAGGACCACAGCATCAAGAGAAAAAATGAAAGCACTCGTGAAATGCAGAAAAGAAGGTAACTGTTATTACGTGGGAACCAGCAAAGACTTGGCATTTCGCAATTTTTTTTTTTTGTCATTAGTCTACTGACTGGTTTGATGCGGCCCGCCACGAATTCATTTCCTGTGCTAACCACTTCACCTCAGAGTAGCACTTGCAATCTACGTCCTCAATTATTTGCTTGACGTATTCCAATCTCTGTTTTCCTCTGCAGTTTTTACCCTCTACATTTTCCTCTAGTACCATGGAAGTCATTCCCTCATGTCTTAGCAGATGTCCTATCATCCTGTCCCTTCCCCTTGTCAGTGTTTTCCACATATTCCTTTCCTCTCAGATTCTGTGTAGAACCTCCTCATTCCTTACCTTACCAGTCCACCTAATTTTCAACTTTCGTCTATAGCACCACATCTCAAATGCTTCGATTCTCTTCTGTTCCGGTTTTCCCACAGTCCATGTTTCACTACCATACAATGCTGTACTCCAGACGTACATCCTCAGAAATTTCTTCCTCAAATTAAGGCCGGTATTTGATATTAGTATACTTTTCTTAACCAGAAATGCCTTCTTCGCCATAGCGAGTCTGCTTTTGATGTCCTCCTTGCTCCGTGCGTCAATGGTTATTTTACTGCCTAGGTAGCAGAATTCCTTAACTTCATTGACTTCGTGACCATCAATAATGATGTTAAGTTTCTCGCTATTTTCATTTCTACTACTTCTCATTACCTTCGTCTTTCTCCGATTTACTCTCAAACCATACTGTGTACTCATTAGACTGTTCATTCCGTTCAGCAGATCATTTAATTCTTCTTCACTTTCACTCAGGATAGCAATGTCATCAACGAATCGGATCATTGATATCCTTTCACCTTGTATTTTAATTCCACTCCTGAAACTTCCTTTTATTTCCATCATTGCTTCCTCGATGTACAGATTGAAGAGTAGGGGCGAAAGGCTACAGCCTTGTCTTATGCACTTCCTAATAAGAGCACGTCGTTCTTGATCGTCCACTCTTATTATTCCCTCTTGGTTGTTGTACATATGTCCCGTCTCTCCCTATAGCTTACCCCTACTTTTTTCAGTATCTCGAACAGCTTGCACCATTTTATATTGTCGAACGCTTTTTCCAAGTCGACAAATCCTATGAAAGTGTCTTGATTTTTCTTTAGCCTTGCTTCCATTATTAGCCGTAACGTCAGAATTGCCTCTCTCGTGCCTTTACTTTTGCTAAAGCCAAACGGATCGTCACCTAGCGCATTATCATTTTCTTTTCCATTCTTCTGTATATTATTCTTGTAAGCAGCTTCGATGCATGAGCTGTTAAGCTGATTGTGCGATAATTCTCGCACTTGTCAACTCTTACCGTCTTCGGAATTGTGTGGATGATGCTTTTCCGAAAGACAGATGGTATGTCGCCAGACTCATATATTCTACACAGCAACGTGAATAGTCGTTTTGTTGCCACTTCCCCTAATGATTTTAGAAGTTCTGATGGAACGTTATCTATCCCTTCTGCCTTATTTGACCGTAAGTCCTCCAAAGCTCTTTTAAATTCCGATTTTAATACAGGATCCCCTATCTCTTCTAAATCGAGTCCTGTTTCTTCTTCTATCACATCAGACAAATCTTCACCCTCATAGAGGCTTTCAATGTATTCTTTCCACCTATCTGCTCTCTCCTCTGCATTTAACAATGGAATTCCCGGTGCACTCTTAATGTTACCACCGTTGCTTTTAATGTCACCAAAGGTTATTTTGACTTTCCTGTATGCTGAGTCCGTTCTTCCGACAATCATATCTTTTTCGATGTCTTCACATTTTTCCTGCATCCATTTCGTCTTAGCTTCCCTGCACTTCCTATTTATTTCATTCCTCAGCGACTTGTATTTCTGTATTCCTGATTTTCCTGGAACATGTTTGTACTTCTATCTTTCATCAATCAACTGAAGTATATCTTCTGTTACCCATGGTTTCTTCGCAGCTACCTTCTTTGTACCTATGTTTTCCTTCCCAACTTCTGTGATGGCCCTTTTTAGAGATGTCCGTTCCTCTTCAACTGTACTGCCTTTTGCGCTATTCCTTATTGCTGTATCTATAGCGTTAGAGAACTTCAAACGTATCTCGTCATTCCGTAGAGCTTCCGTATCCCACTTCTTTGCGTATTGATTCTTCCTGTCTTGAACTTCAGCCTACTCTTCATCACTACTATATTGTGATCTGAGTCTATAGCTGCTCCTGGCTACGCCTTACAATCCAGTATCTGATTTCGGAAGCTCTGTCTGACCATGATGTAATCTAATTGAAATCTTCCCGTATCTCCCGGCCTTTTCCGAGTATACCTCCTCCTCTTGTGATTCTTGGACAGGGTATTCGCTATTACTAGCTGAAACTTGTTACAGAACTCAATTAGTCTTTCTCCTCTTTCATTCCTTGTCCCAAGCCCATGACTATTAGATTTTCGTCCCGCTTTACATACTGCATTACCCTTTCAATATCCTCATACACTTTCTCTATCTGTTCATCTTCAGCTAGCGACGTCGGCATTTATACCTGAACTATCGTTGTCGGTGTTGGTCTGCTGTCAATTCTGATTAGAACAACCCGGTTATTGAACTGTTCACAGTAACACACCCTCTGCCCTACCTTCCTATTCATAACGAATCCTACACCTGTGATACCATTTTCTGCTGTTGTTGATATTACCCGATACTCATCTGACCAGAAATCCTTGTCTTCCTTCCATTTCACTTAACTGACCCCTACTATATCTAGATTGAGCTTTTGCATTTCCCTTTTCAGATTTTCTAGTTTCCCTACCACGTTCAAGCTTCTGACATTCCACGCCCCGACTCGTAGAACGTTACCCTTTCGTTGATTATTCAATCTTTTTCTCGTGGTAACCTCCCCCTTGGCAGTCCCCTCCCGGAGATCCGAATGGGGGACTATTCCGCAATCTTTTGCCAATGGACAGTTTATCATGACACTTCTTCAACTACAGGCCACATGTCCTGTGGATACACGTTACGTGTCTTTAATGCAGTGGTTTCTGCATCCTCATGTCGTTGATCATTGCTGATTCTTCCGCCTTTAGGGGCAATTTCCCACCCCTAGGACAAGAGAGTGCCCTGAACCTCTATCCACTCCTCCGCCCTCTTTGACAAGACCGTTGGCAGAATTAGGCTTACTTCTTATGCCGGAAGTCTTCGGCTGCCAATGCTCTTTACTTATCAAAATTTAGACAGTGGCGGTGATCGAACCCGGGACCGAAGACGTTTTGATTATGAATCAAAGACGCTACCCCTAGACCACGGGTACATCGCAATATATCGATCCCATAACGTCAGTCCACAACAAAGGAATACGCCTCACGAATGAATGTCACATTCACGACTTTCAGGACCAGAACTTTTCTTACACATGAATACCTCTCTGAAAATTATGTTGAGAGTAAAAGTCAACAACAGTTAACAAATTTTGTTTTCTTTCTAATTTTTTATCGTTGGTACAACGTCCCCAACCGCCTATCCCCCGCCCTTCCAATAATGCGCGTAAAGGGAAATGCTATGTTATTGCTAGGGTTGATTGAAGACCACTCTGTTTATTAGTCGATTAATCAACAAAGAGAGTGGCTTCCAATTAAGCAAGGCCTGCGACACAGCCTCGAGCATGGTCAATGCATAGCGGCAATGTGAGTGAAAATCCACTCCACTCACAGCAGTGGAAGAAGGTTAAGAAGCATCGTCACCGCCCTGACAGACTCGCCTCCTGAGACGGCCGCGGCGCGACTGAAGACCCTGGATCGAGCCTCGACGTGATTTCTACAATCGCTAATCGAAGAGTTACCCTAGCGTTAGCGGCCTGTTGTAAATAGTGAAGGAGAATGCATTACTTTGTTGTTGAATAATTTCTCAGTTATGCTCATCTCATGTATCAGGGGTTCCAACACACTTCCCTGGAGTACTCCTGAAGCTACTACTTGTTGTTGACTCTCCGTCCAAAACAATATACAGCGTTCAGCCAACCAAGAATTCCTACGTTACAAAGTGTACTAATAGAAGTATACTATTCACAATGTGTGGCTGAGATTGATCCCATTGTAAGTCTCATATGCTGTAAACCTCTTCAACAAGAAAATACGTCAACTGATTGGAGAAGGAAGCAGAAGTCACATCCCTCTATGAGAAGTGATAGGCGAAACAACCATTCAGTGTCATTGTCTCTTTGTTGTAGAATTACAGAACTTACTCTATGTCCAACGATAGTACGATATCTCTAACAGAATGACCTCTTCCATACCAGTCTTACTGGATGCTGAAAACATCCCACATGCGAAACAGAACTTGGGCTTTTCTAAGAAGACAGTTTTCAGAAATCCGTGCGAGAAAGAGAGGATTTAACAATGGTTTGTCGTGTGATTAAGGTCTTCTGATTAAAGTATGATTTAGGAACATCTGTGCCCGTGCACAAAGCTTTTTTTCCCTAACTTTTTCTGTTACCTTTCGGGGCGAATCTGGTGATCGATAGAAAGTTCTAATTCCAAACTTATGTCCAATCTTCATACTAAATATCGCGCAAACAGCCTCGCATCTAGCTTCAGTATATGTCGTAGAGTATTTGAGCTGCTTCTCTCCTGCAGCTAATCCAACGCCTCCGTTTTCCATTAGCCCATCGCTAAGTATATACAGTTATGCCGAAAAAAATCGTAGCACCAAGAAGGAGTTGTGCGACATAAACTAAAGTGGGTAGATGTGTTTCTACATCTGAAACATGATGTCTGTTTACATTTTGCGCCAGTAACGTAAGAGTGACGCTAGTAGCGCCACTCTGAGGATGCAAAACAAGTTTGTTTTCAATACACGCTGTAACGGTCGTCAGCGTATTATGGCTTTGAGATTGGACGTCGTTGAGTTGATGCTAGTCAAGGATGCCTTAAAGGCGACAAAGAAGCCATTATCAACACCTCACTGAGTTTTAAAGAGGTCAGATAACAGGGCTGCGATAAGTTGGATGTTCCTCCTTTGATGTTGCAGACAGTCTTCCAGGTTCAAAAATGGCTCAAATGGTTCTGAACACTATTCGACTTAACTTCTGAGGTCATCAGTCGCCTAGAACTTAGAACTACTTAAACCTAACGACATCACATACATTCAAGTCCAAGGCAGGATTCGAACCTGCGACCGTACCGGTCGCGCGGTTCCAGACTGTAGCGCCTAGAACCACTCGGCCACCCCAGCCGGCGGTGAATGGTAGTGGTGCACTGCATCGTAGTGCAACTGCAGTAGCAATTTGGGCAGCTTTCGGCACCACAGTGACAAACGGTCCGTTACTAATCTGTTATTTCATGGATAGCTCCGCGCCAGAAGCCTGGTACGTACGATCCAGTGACAGTTTTTGACTCGTGCTTCCATGCCAGAGCTCACTGGAGGACAGGGTGGAGGTCTGTTGTGTTTTGTGATGAAAGCTGGTCCTGGTTCGTTGCCAGTGATAGCCGTGTGTTGGTAAGGAGGAGGCCAGTTAAGGGACTGCAACCATTCTATCCTTGTACTAGACACACCGGACGTACACCTTTCCGTATGACAGCAGGAACACGCCCTTGATCATCCTTTCCACCCTGACCACAAATTTGTGCACCAGTCTAGTGATTCGACCTGTTGTGCTGCAATTCAGGACCAGCATTCCAGTGGCTCTTTTCCATCAGAATAATGTTCGCCCACATACCACGTTCTACATTGTATCAACATGTTGCCACAGCGTGCCCGATCGCCAGATCTCTTTCCAGTAGACAACGTACGCACATCATCGGACGGCAATTCGAGCGTAATTCATAAACAGAATCATCTGACCGAACACGTGCTGCTGGCAAGGAACTCTATCCCGCAGTGACATCCGGCACCTGTAAAAAACGGTGCATTCCCGATTCTGTGGTTTACATCGGTTACTAATGTAGCAGAATGTTGTATTTGCAATAGCTTATCAAACGCTTACATTAACCTGTGATGTTGCAATCTTAATCACTTAAATATGCTACCAAGAAAAATGTATGCCAGAAGTTTCAACACTCTACCGTAATTGTTTTTGGTGTTGGGATTTTTTTCCCATCAGTGTACTTACATTTAGTACAAAATTGTCACTATTCTGATGCTCTGTAACAAGCAATCTGTATCTAACAGAATATGAGCAACGTTGTTTTTTATAACTGCTAAAAACTCTGAGACATTAGGGAATGTTTCAGTTGTTGTCACTCAAATTTCAATAGTCTATTCTGTGGGGGCAATTACGTACAAGGGAACCTCCCCATCGCACCCCCATCAGATTTAGCTACAAGTTGGCACGGTGGATCGACCTTAAAAAAGTGAACACGGATTCATCGAGAAAACAGGAAGAAGTTGTGTGGAACTGTGAAAAAAATAAGGAAAATATACAAACTGAGTAGTCCATGTGCAAGATGAAGGAGCGTATGAGCTCAGGAGCGCCGTGGTCCAGAGAAAAAGAAAAAAAGTGGTTAGCGTGAGCAGCTCTGGAACGAAAGGTCCTTGGTTTACGTCTTATCTCGAGTGAAAAGTTTACTTTCTTTATTTTCGCAAAGATACGATCTGTCCGTTCGTTCATTGACGTCTCTGTTCACTGTAATAAGTTTAGTGTCTGTGTTTTGCGACCGAAGTGCAAAACCGTGCGACTAGCAGACGAAAGGACGTGCCTCGCCAATGGGAACCGAAAACATTTGATCGCAAGGTCATAGGTCAACCGATTCCTCCACAAGAAAACAAGTTTGATATATACTATACTGCATGTGCGTCACATGACAGGAATATGTTGTCGACCCAACTAACTTGTACACTTGGCGAATGGATAAAAAGATAATTCTACCTTGCCCGATTTAGGTTTTCTTGTGGATGTGATAATTACCCCCAAAATAGTGATGAAAACATAAGAGTTTGTCACATAAACTGCAACAAATGAACTGTCTGAAAATAAAAAAATTAAACTTTTCAACCGAGGAAAGACTTGAATCGAGGATCTTTCGTACCAGAGCTGCTCGCGCTAACCACGGGACCCCGGCGCTCCTGAACCGACATCAAACTTGATGCTGCATGGACTAATCAGTTTGTATATTTTGCTTAGTTTGTTCATAGTTCCACGCAACTTCTTCCTGTTTTGTCGATTGATCTATGTTCAGTTCTTTAAGGCCTATCCACTGTGCCAACTTATAACTAAATCTGTGGGGCGTGCGATGGGGAGGTTCCCTTGTTAGTATAACACCCTAACAAATCAATGGTCTCCTACATATGTAATTATCTAAAAAAGATAGTGAGTCGCTTAAACTGAAAAACTGGTGTGTACTACACACAGCCTGCCAACTGGCTAGCACCCTCCGATGTGTTGTGCACAGCTGCTCCATTAATGAGTGCCTGAACTTCTCAATCCTGTGGAGAAAGTGCAGGGGGCCATAGCCTAGCTTATGCCTTCGCGGTATCTGATTGTCCTTGGCTAAGAATCAGAAAGCACCGGTCATTTATAGGGTCAATTTCACACATTCCGCGGACGCTTCAAACTCAGTGAGCAAGGCTAGCTGCCAGTCACTGGATTTGTTCATGTATGACTTCAGACTCCATTTGACAGGCGTGTCCAACGTGTTACAACATCTGTAGTTAGTGACAGATGTCGAAGGACGCCTTCAGGCATAAACACAGATTGCACAAGGTGTTTAATTACCACCACTTGCTGCCGTTTTGCCAAGAGGTCCCAAAATTAATATCACGTATTAACTGCCTAAATTTGACAGTCCTCCGTCCTTATGTGATTGCCTTCTTTTGGCACAGGACACATCATGTTTCTCTAAGGTGAAGTCCTTATTCACCAGTTTGTGCTACAACGCATGTCAGAGTGTACTTCATACCAATATTAATGAACATTTGTCTTAGTGCAGCCAAATATTGAACTGGACTAAAATTCATATATTTATGCCCGTCTACGCACACTAATCTCGCTTACTCTCGCGGTACTTACCCTTATTGCCTCACAGATTTCCAAAGAATGACGTTTTAGTTCCTCGATCATCTGTGTGAAACTAAATCATTGTGCTATACGTGTTCCGATCTCGGCGTCGCAGCATAGAATACGGTTTCTGCTGTGATGTCAACTTGGTAAGGACTGCTGTAAGTGAAACAGTATCATAAAATTGATGGTTCAGTAATTTCATTCGAAGATGTGTCTAATAAATTTAAGCCTTTCATTCAGTTTCCCTAGTACTGAGTTTGCGTCTTCGTCCCGTTTGAAATTGTTTCTTAATATTGCTCTTAGACGTTCAGCCAATGCGACATGCCCGATGTGTAATAGAATGCCATTCAGCTCTTTCTCTTTCCTATGAGTATTATCTTGCTTTTTTCACATTTAAAAAAGGCTACCATTGATTACACCTAGTGAAAATTTTGTCCAAGTCTTTCTGCGTCACTGTACGATCGTACAGTGGCTATTCAAGTGGGCAATAGAATAATTAGCAAAGAATCTGATGGTATTGTTGACCTTATGTGATAAATGACACAACCATAAACTATATATTTTCTTGTATCCACCGTTTATTTGTAATCATGTTATTAATGTCGGGCGGTTGTGACCACCTTCAGACCTAGAAAATATGTGTAAATAGAGGCAAACTAATTTACGAAACACACCTAACTAAACGAATGTAAAGCACAAACAGTCTATAAAAGAAGTGAACAACATTTTAATACCTGCGCAAAAACGTGTTGCATTACACATATTATACTATTATAAGTGATGGTGCAGACAAAATCGTTAACCATTTCGGCTTCGTGAAACAGAATTACGGCTTGTTAAGAGCGCCATTGAAATATCCATGCTACACATGAACAGAATCGTAGTTCCAGCATGAGATTTTCACAGAATTTCTCCTGCGAACCTTGCAGATATGTTCCAGTACTCACAGCCTTAATCTGCCAGTACCTAGTCTCCTACCTTCCAAACTTCACAGAATTTCTCCTGCGAACCTTGCATATCTAGCACTTCTGGAAGAAAGGATATCGCGAGGGCATGGATTAGCCACAGCCTGGGGGGATGTTTCCAGAATGAGATTTTCACTCTGCAGCTGAGTGTGCGCCGATATAAAACTTCCTGGCAGATTAAAACTGTTTGCTGGACCGAGACTCGAACTCGGGACCTTTGCCTTTCGCGGACATGTGCTCTAATATGCCAAGAAGTTTCATATCAGTGCACACTCCGCTGCAGAGTGAATATCTCATTCTGGAAACATCCCCCAGGCTGTGGCTAATCCATGCCTCCGCGATATCCTTTCTTCCAGGAGTGCTAGATATGCAAGATTCGCAGGAGAAATTCTGTGAAGTTTGGAAGGTAGGAGACTAGGTACTGGCAGATTAAGGTTGTGAGGACTGGAACATATATGCCGCATCAGGAATCCCATGCCACTTTACAATCTAACTATTCATGACACTACAAATGTTTGCCTTGTAAACAAAATAAATTTTTTAACGGGCAGAACACGCTCCTGATTTACACTTGCCATTTAAGACTGGATAAAGTGGCTCACGAAAAACAAAGAGATGATCTAAAGAGCAGTATTACGAAGCGTTATTATCTATTCTTGTGAGAAAGAACAGTTTTATCAAATAAGTTAAACAATTTTGTGTACTGTGCACACTATGTACAAGGCGATCAGTATTAAAATACATATAGAGAAGAAACAGAGGAAAAAGGAGAGAAAAAGAGAGAAACTCTCCAGCTAGAAAAATAAAACCAAGAAAATACATCGAACGTACATACTGTGCTGTCATCATCCGTTCAACAGAACAAGAACCTGCGAAAGCGATTTGCAAAAAATAATGAAATATTAAAATTCCATTAGTCATAAGAGCCTCGTCATACTTTATGATCTTTCGCTGAAATTATAAAGCAAATGTTTTTCTCGCCCGCTGGAAACATTTTGTGACAATAAGTAAACTATTTTTCTGTCTGTTGCTTCTTGAGTTAAGACATGCGAAACTGAATGAATCTGGACCCGTTCAGTGACTTAAAATGTGACAAGAACTACATAGTATTTTCTAATTTACCTTTCGCTATGATCAGGGACTACGAGCCACAAGGCCGTAGTAGAAAAACTAAGTACCGTAACAAACAAATCCATAAAAATTATTTCAAAATATATCTATTTAGAAAAAGAAGCCCGCGAACATTTGCGTGATGTCTTCCTGAGAGACAATCTTCATCTCTTCCGAACTATGTTAGCTATGACCAGAGGTTGCTTAAAGTCAATAAATGCTACTGACGGCAGTTGAGAGTTTCATAGCAAATAAATTAATATCAGACGGAACAGACTCCTCATTTCACAAGAGAAGCCCAGGACACTGTTTCAGAAGCAACTGAAAAAGCTTGCCAGATTTTAAAAGAACTCGGAATTCGCGATATTGGCGATGTTCTGAAAAAGCTCGAAATTTAGCGCAAATTTTAATTCTTATTTTCTAGTGTCTAAAACCTGGTTGAAATTTCAAAGAGATTCGGGTAGTATGTAAAATATACCAGAAGCAAGACAATAATTATCTTCACTGCACGATAGGAATTATAATGTTACCGATGACAACGCGACTAAAGCCAAGTTACTTACCACGATTTTACGAAATTCGTTCGCCAAAGAAGGTGCAGTAAGTATTCCAGAATTCGAATCAAGAACAACACTGCCAACACGAGTAATGTAGAAATAAATAGCTTCGCTTTGGTGAAACTATTTAAGTCAATAATGGGAAATCTTCCGGTCCCGATTATATAACAGACTCCTTTCGGCGTAAGCTGATGGGACACCTCTCTACTTAGGAATCATATACAACTGTTCGCTCGACGAAAGATCCGTATCTAAAGATTAGTAAGATTCACAGCTCACACCAACACACAAGAAAGGACGTGTAAGTAACCCGAGAATTGTATGTAGTTCTCTCGCGGTTTGTTTTTACAAAGATCTCAATCATTCTGAAGGAATATCAGCTGGAAAAAATATAAGTTACGTAATTAATTTTTTATTTCTTTGAAGGTAGATGTAATATTTCCGCTGCTACCGAAAATTAGCTCCGCACGATGCTGACGTTTGAGCCGGCTATGCCATTTTGCTTTTGCCCAGGAACTTCCATGTGCACCAGGGTTAAAGACATCTACTTGCAAACAAACAAAAGAGTTAATTACGTAGCTTTATTCTTTCAAGTTGGTAATTAAAACTCTGGCCTTTCTGGTACACGCTCTTACAGGTTTGACAAGGTTTCGCTTGCTGTTGCCGCCCAAGATCCAAATTGTAGCGGAAAATGGGGGAAGTTAATGACGTTAATGGTTAACCAGTTTTAATTATGCTTATCTCTTGAGATAGTTATATTTGTTTGTCCATAATAATAGATTGTGCTTTTTGTATTCTGTATTGTGGTACGTCATCCTAATATGATTACAATTATTTTGAAAATTTTACAAACTAATATATGTATGTCGTCTTTTCCTAGTACTGGGGTGAGCTGACAATAATGATAAAAGTTTGATACAATATTTTTTTAAGTCAGTAGATTTAGGAATGGTATATTGCATTATATACTACCCGAAAAAATTGATACACTTGGAAAGATGACGGCACAGGGCACTCGGAGAAAAGTAGATTAGTTATACTGGATTCAAGGTCGTCCCCTTACAGATAGCGTAGTGGCATTGCTACCAGCTGTGCCTACCCGTTAATAAGGAATGCTCACAGCCAAAAGGCTCGTTGTGGTCTAAAAGTATGAAGCAAGGAGGCGACCATGTTACGGAGGTGCACTCGTGCTTCCTACGGCCAACGAAGTTGAAAAGGAAAAATTTTTGCTTTCCGGGTGGCGGGATGGTCCTTTCGGAGAATTGCCAAGCACGTTGGACGTGCCGCGTCAATTTGTACAACGATGCTGATATCAGTGGTCACATGAACATTCTCACACCTGCAGACGAGGTTCTGGATGTCCATGTACACCGCCAATATATTCGTACTGTGAGTGCAGCAGTGGCAGATTATACAGCTACCAAAGCACAGATAAGGGGGCTTGTGAGCCCAGACGCGTCAGCACGAACAATTGCGAACCTCATTAGCAGTGCGCCTACAGGCACGCACATCTCTGGCCCGTCTTCCACTCACGCCACAGGATCGACGAGCAAGGCGCGACTGGTGCCATCAAGGGTTTACTTGGCAGATGGAATGGTGTGCCGTGGTCTTCAGCCATGAAAGCAGGTTCTGCGTACTAGCAAGTGTTGGGCGCTTGCGCGTACGACGTAGACCTGGTGAGCAACGTCACGTAGAATGCATTCGTCTAAGACCTACTGGCCCCTTCCTAGGCCTTATGATCTAGGGTACGATAAGCTACAACTGTCGTCCCCTTTCGGTGTTTTTGTAGGGGACTCTAGCCAACACTCGGTACGTGCAGAATGATGTTAGACCCGTTCCTTTGCCGTTCCTGCCACATGTACGTGATGTGTTACGGAACTCAATGCACACTGCAAGACGTGCAGCAACCTCCCGGGTCAAAACGATTTCCTGAGATGTCTCCAGTCGAGCACGTGTGGGAGATAATGCGACGAGAAGTGATCCTGCGACTCGTAACCACCAGCTGTTATAGAACTACATGATCAGGTCGAGCAGGCGTGGGATATCTAACCCAAGGACAGTGTTCGTCATCTGTACCATCGACTGGATTCCAGAGTCAGCGCTTACATTTCTGCTCTTGGAAACTACAGCACGTACTAGTATGGGTGTTTCAGAGCAGGCAGATACCTGGTCCATCGCTACCACTTGGGCTATTGATCTGTAAATGTAGTCACTTCGTGTACTCCAAATGCACTGTTGCAACAATAACTCCTGAATTACTAGGAAACATCTAAAACGATGTACAAATTTTTAGCAGTATATTCCTTATTAAATCGTACGTAATGAAAGGATTGCTTTGTTGAAGTTAATGCAACAGAAGATCAGTTTTTTACATCCGCAAAACTCCTTCAGAGTTCGGCAATTTCTCATACCACCATGTTCGATACTTTCAACACTGTCCAGTCTTCCGGTGGATGTTGAACCATGACCTCATCACATGCTGGACACCGAATTGTACTTCATTTGGATTTTTAGATCTGTAGCTTTAACGTCCTTTCTCACAATGTGTGGCCCGTTATCAGCAGATATCTCTTTCACAAGTGAACTTTACGTTTCTGGTTTTTTCA
Source organism: Schistocerca gregaria (assembly GCF_023897955.1). Lineage (NCBI taxonomy): Eukaryota > Metazoa > Arthropoda > Insecta > Orthoptera > Acrididae > Schistocerca > Schistocerca gregaria. The sequence goes on from NC_064926.1 coordinate 256,302,517, forward strand.
AACGTGACATTCCTTTAGGCCACGACCTGAAATAAGAAATACTTCGGTTCTGTTTCGTTACGATAGGAGCGCCATTTATTTAAGGTACTTGTTCTTCTCTTTACTCTGCCTAATGTTCCTGAGTTAGTTTATCAGGAGTAGCTGTGGGTTGTGCTGCAGCCAGATTAATAGAAATATAAATTTACAAATGGTTTTAACTACAACTCCATCTGCATTTTTCACGGAAGCAAATTTGCTGGTCTCGATCACACAATTTCTGAACTCATTAACAGCATTACCGACTTTGGCGTCTTTGCCACAACCAATGCTGAATAGAAGACGAGTTGGTGAATTTTTCCATCGTTCCCTTGTCGGCTGCGTTACGTTTCTGACTTTTGCAGGAGGACATGAATAGTAGCAGTGATTGAGGTAGGCATCCATTTGTATCAAAGAATAACTGAGTATCTGCTCCGTTGTTCGACCAGGGCTTATGTTGGATGCCTTGAACGTTATAACACGTCAGGTACCTTACGCTGTAATTATGAAACACACACTGAACTGGCGAAAGCACCTCTACCGTGCGAGTTTTTCGCGTGTCACCTTGTTAAGTGTTAGTAGTATCACTATGGTGATGCAACCTAATAGTACGAACTTACACCAAATTATTAGCCACCTTGGACCGCTCGTTTAGTTGATCCGGTCTGCCCTAACTGTCGGAACGATGACTGCTGAGAGAGCAGAAGAAAGGTACCTCGCCGTGAAAGTCAAGTGTTGACGTTCAGTTGTTGGAGCGAGCAGAAGACGCGGACTTGTCCCCCGCCTTGCCGCCTGGCCGCTCCTTCAGCCCTCAGCTAGTCTCTTGTCGGGTTGTCGAGTACCTCGCCCCTCCTCTGGGACCCTGCTGCCTCCCGGCCACTAACAGTGAAGGGCCGGCCGGGGCCCCGCGGCCGTCACTCCAGTACCCGTAGCTAAACACGCAACAGAAACTGAGTTACTTGACCGCTGTTGCCGTTCAGAATGTTGTTACTAGCTTGAGTTGCCACTGATCTTCTCAGGAAATTTATGGAATACTTCTTTTTCATTCATACGTCCAAGCTGCTGATCTGCAATACATATTTTTTTTATTCGTGCATCCAAGTTGCTGAGAAGAATAACATTTAGCAGAATCGAAAATTAAATTAGCCTGTCTTCTGAAAAGTTAAAACTCCTGAAAGGTTGTAAGACTTAAGAAATAGCAGTATTCGCTCGTACTATTTGTTGACATTGAAAATGCGTACGACAATGTAAAATGATAGAAGATGTTCCAAATTCTCAATAAACTAACGATAACATGCCAACTGTTACAACCTGGTTTTCTAGAAAGATCGCTCTTTGTCTCTGGAAGACGAGTCAAAGTAAGCTAACACTTGTCTCGACCTGTCTCTAGATATTCGACCATTTCTGAGAAAACGACAGTTAAAGTTGTCGAGGCACTGTATCTGTTGTTCATCATGGAACTTGTTCGGCTGAAGCGTTGCCTCAGTGGGTATCGTTGCCGCTTCACACGTTTGCGCCTCGCCCTATAGTGTGGCTTGTCATTAATATTGGTAATATAGTTCATGCAAAGCAAATTGACATTCGGCCCTGTGGCTGGTGAGAGTGACCGAAAAGGCATTTTCCATTTGACATCGCTCCCATCAGTACTATTCAACTTCGTTTGCGCGAATGCTACATCTTCCCGTGAAGAGCGCTTTGGTCGGCCAGCAAGTATACCCGATCATTCTTCCGGTATGCAAGGAGGATCTTATACTGACTCGAATCTCACCTACCCACCGCTTGACTGAATCAGTACGAGAAACACATCATTCCTGAGTTAGTTCTCAAAGCCAAGAGACAGCAATGGCCCATACATACACACACAAATTATGTAATAAATGTATAACAGTACAACGTACTTGTATCTCCTAATTTAACAGGAAACATTTGCATAGTAAGCTCCTGCGGACATTGACAGATAAGAGAGGAACAAGAAAAAAACGATAATCGGATTTCGAAAATGGGACCCAAAGCACGCAGCCACAACGCTACCAACTCTGCCGACCTCCATTTGAACTTAAGATAAACTGCATCGATATATTGACTGTCGTTTTCTCAGAAAAGATCGATTATTTACGGGTATACCGACATACGTGTCTGCTTATTTGACGTGTCTTCTGATGACCGAAGATCCTCGAAAATCGGGTTATGACACTTGCCATGTCAGTGTAAGATATAGAGAAAGATGGCCAAGATACAGTAGGGACAAGGTGGGAGAGGGAAAACTAAAACGTAGAAGACAAATAATGCAGTGCTCAGATTACAAACACCATAATTTTTCCCTACTATCGTTTAATCTATACATCGAGTACGTAATGATGGAGTTCACCAGTGTGATTAAAATTCATTGTGAAAGGATGTCATGCAAAGATTCGCTGAAGACATTGTAATCACCCCCTTACTAATCGGCCTATCGTGCTTGCAGTATAAAAAATATGACCGTGGATCGCCTACATACCTAATGGAAATTTTTGAATTGGATACGGCTATCTTTCCCGAAGAAGTAATACCGATAAGTAGGGGGAATCTGTACAACCTATCTTTCTGACAGAAAAGTCTACTAAAAATAAAAAAAAGTAATTAAAACGAACAGGGCTACAATTTCGAAAAATTAAAGTTATATTGTGCATTCATTCACGAACAACATTGGAGAGAGAAGGGGTACCACTGATCATTAATCCACAAGTTACACTAATGAATGAGAAGGAAATAATTACCGTCGCCAGCCCACTAAGGCGATTTACATCAAAAATCCTGTACAAGATGATGGGAAAGAGCAACATTTACTATTAAACACTGACGTGGCAACTGAAGGTTGTCACGTTTTCTGACACTACTTTTAAGTGAATATGTAATGATAAAGAAAACTGAGAAGTCACTTTTATATTAAGTTTCTCATTAAATTTTGAAAATGATTTGAAACTATCCACTTAAACTGTATGTTAGTATTGAACTTCGTTAGGTGAATACTGACTTTCAGAGTCCTCAACGTAACGTCATCAAAGAAATTAGAGAAAAGCAAGCACTTTTTACTTTACAGTTACTTAATTTTCAATTTGGATATCATATTACTATCTGAATATCTGAGCCTTTTTTTACTGACTTGAACAGAATTAAATACTAGAATACATACGAAACCAAACAGACATGTACTCCAAGGTATATGTAAAATAAATAAATTTCACCACTCTTAATTTGTGCATTTTCTTTAGATTTGGATTTTTCCCAGTGATAAATTCTCAAATTTTGGTTAGCATATAAAGAAAAAAGGGAACAAGGACTCTGCTTGGTAACAATGTCTGGGGGGGGGGGGGGGGGGAGGGGCAATGAGGACACAATAACCCTGAATTTAACTGATTATTATTTAAATAAAATTCGTTAATCAAATCGCATTCAGTTGTACAGCTGGTTTAGCCGTTAATATTTTCTACCAATGAACAGTCTTACTTCAGTTCTACGCGTGCGACGAAACTCGGAGCCGACGACGAATCTATGTTGATGGAATTGCTGCTGTTGTTGAAGACGGTAGCATCTTGTGGGGCCACGGCTAATTACAGGAACGGGCAATCGTAATTAATACAACCTCTTCCACCCGTCCCCTGTCCTTCCTCCTGTTACTAGTCATCTGGCCTGCACGCGTACATGATTCTGCGGAAATGATACTCTCTGCTGCGAGAGCGTTAACACACTTCGGCACACTAAAAGCGCTGGAACCCATCTCTCTCTCTCTCTCTCTCTCTCTCTCTCTCTCTCTCTCTCTCTCTCTCTCTCTCTCTGCGCCCTCCGCGCAACAACTTCATAACCAAACATTTTACAACGCACAAGCACTGCCATTATCGTTGCTAGTCGATACAAATAACAATTCCTTTGGCTTTTCCCCAGAGATGATCATTTTCACACTAAAACACAGATGAATACAATGAACAGAGTTCTACCTAAATGTACACATACAGTGAAGCAATGTCCTTACTTGTTAAAAGAAAGCATTTAAATTACAAATTTTTACATATAATTAAAAAAATTATATATCGGTAGCAGATGCCATGCATCCTCCATTTTCGGTCTTACAACATCCCCATCCTCAGTGAAAGTGAGCAGCCATTGCCGGACATGTTGAATGGAATGAACAATCTAATGTACACACACTATGGTTTGAGAGTAGACAGTAGAAAGACGAATGTAGTGAGAGGTAGCAGAAATGAGATTACCGATAAACGTAACATCAAAACCAATGACCACGAAATAGACGATGTGAATGAATTCTGTTATCTGGGAAGCAAAATAACGCATGTTGGACGAAACGAGGAAGACTGAATAACCAGACTAGCGCAAGCAACTAACGCTATCATCAACGGAAGAGTATCAAACAAGATGAGAAATTTTTGTATGTCCACCCTTGTGACTGGAGGTCTGACGGATTACGGCCGTTCATTATTATAAGAAAATGAAACACCTACAGCCGTCCGTATGATGTCATTTATTGTACGGCTACCAGTTTCGATCCGTCAGTGCACTGTCTTCAGGCCTTAGGTGATGCTAAAGGGCTTAACGCCATTTGTACACACGGTGCAGAAATGGGCAACGTAAATGGTTTACACTCACTGCCTGTTATGTGAAGCCTCGTCGCCAGCTTTGTAAAGGCGTCATCGCTACTTGTGTGGAGGGCGATTGCCATTGTTGCCACGATAGGCCTAGTTTTGTCAGTTCGTGAAACGGCTTCTGGTGCAGCTCACCGCCACTACTAAACAACTCTGCCCTAGGGCCAGATAACAGGATAGGAGAGCGAAGGTTCTACAACATCCCAACAAATTAGTAACAAAGTCCACAAGTGGGTTGAAAAGGCTTACTTATCTTTGTGACTTGCTGAATGATTAAGTGTGCAACACTGCATGCAGGTTCGAATCCTGCCTCGGGCATGGATGTGTGTGATGTCCTTAGGTTAGTTAAGTTTAATTAGTTCTAAGTTCTAGGCGACTGATTACCTCATAAGTTAAATCGCATAGTGCTCAGAGCTATTTTGAACACTGCACGTAATATAATGCCGAAAAGGCCGTCAATGGGTAAGTGCAAATATTCGTAGACCAACTTCACAGTACATAAGAAATGCAATTTAAAACAACGGTCTGTGCTCTTATGCGAGTTCACTAAACGACTTTCCCTGACTAAGTCAGCCCTGGACGATGCTCTATAACCAAATGGGTGAGAGCTGCTCTTCTAGCTTTCGAGTAGGCTTCTGTCCGTGTTCCGGTCACTGACGGATTGTGCTCGTCTGGCAGTTGGACGAGGCGAGGTCGATATCTTCATCCTCAGCGCCACCCGTGGCGCTCGTGGAACTCGCTCAAGTGGCGAATCTCTACGCGACTTGCACCAGCTCGCATCTTTGCGCCTATGGTGCTTTTTCTGTGGCCGTGTCTTGTTCGGACGACACAGTAACCTGTAACTGTGATGTCTCTCCGCCCATCAACTGTCAGCTGTCAGCTGGCAGTGCATTGAAGCTCCGAAACTGGTAGCCGTACAGTAAATGAGACCGTAAGGACGGCTGTCGGTGTTTATTTTTCATACAAGATGAGAAATGTTTTCCGCGGAATCGGCGAGGAGAGTAAATTATTTAACTTCTATTACGAACTTCACTGTTTATCAGTTTTGATATGAAATGTTAGCTACATGAAGAGCAAACAAACATCTGTTTTACTTGGACATTACTTAGATTTCAGGATCGCTTAATTCTTCTACAACGTGTTCATGGTTAGGCGACCCGCAAAGAAAATGTGAGCTTGCCCGCGTACGGCACTATCAGCCTAGATTGGTACTAGACGCCTAGGTTTTGTTGTACCTATTTTTTCGGACTGTGTTGGCAACCTCTCTGACTAGGAGTGACCTACCTTGGCGTGCACTGAGCTTTGAAAGTGAAACGAGCACGGGGATCGCAGCGGCCGCGTGTGCTAGCAGGCGGAAGTTGTTGCTGTCCGTCGGGGCGTTGTCCGGCGCGGCGAATTGGCAGTCTGTTTGCCTGTAGCGTCCGTGCGAAGAGGAGGTTAACTGCCGTACGCCGCATGTTGGCACATCGTTGGAGCACGAGCACACTGTGGACGAAAGTATACTGCCCGTGAAATATCCCGCCAGACAGGAAATCCGGCGTCGTTATTTTACCTATATAGTGCAGTGTTATTCACGTAGTGTGTGCGGGTGGCCACGTCCTCACGATTTCTATCTTTGTTCACATGCAAAAAAAAAAAAAATGGTTCAAATGGCTCTAAGCACTATGGTATTTAACATCTGAGGTCCTCAGTCCCCTACACTTAGAACTACTTAAACCTAACTAACCTAATGACATCAAACACATCCATGCCCGAGGCAGGATTCGAATCTGTGCCGGTAGCAGCAGCGCGGTTCCGAACCGAAGCGCGAAGAACAGCTCTGCCACAGCGGCCGGCTGTTCACTGCAGCGCGGCGCTAACTGATAACTGAACTGTTTTGTGGTCTCATACAATCCAAATTCCGCGGGTGTACATCGGTTCTGTGTCCTCAGTTCGACGGTACAATGTTGTTGTTTGATTAGGATGGTCTTGGTTTACTACCCTCTCTATTATGATATTGTTGCATTCTGACGAGGAGGTACGCTCGGTTTCGAGGCTAGTTAATTGTTCTTGGAAGTTCCTGTGCCAGTATTTGGAGTGTTGCTTTAACACTGGCCTGTTTCAGGCACAATCTGAATTGTTGTTATATTCTGTATTTTGAACGGAGCTCTGGGGTTGATGTCAAATGACTCGACGTAAAGGCATATCGCCAGGCATCGAGATCGCTTTCAAATAAGAAGGGAACCTCTTCTCGTAACTTTGATATTCGATAATATGTACTGAGCCAATGGTTTTCGTCTCCCTGTTAAATATTGCCTGTTGAGCATTGCCAGAGTACCTGAGAGGAGCACACCACAGAACTGTTGAAGAATATAAACAAATCTATATTTGCAATGCGAATTATGTCAGTCACAGAGGATACAAAAATGAAAAAGCTGGCATACTATGCTTACTTTCACTACATAGTCATATGTGATTATGTTTTGGGGTAAGTCATCAAACCAAGCTAATGTTTTCCTGAAAAAAGAACGTTCAATAAGAGTTATATGTGGTGTGAAATCAAGAACAGCCTGCATGGCCTGTTTAGGGAACTGAGGATACTAACTACTGCTTCCGAATATATTTATTCATTAATGAAATTACTCATTAAAATATATCACTTTTTCAAACCAATAGCTCAGTACATGGAATCAGTACTAGAAACAAGAATGATCATCACAAGGATTTAAAGTCACCTACTATTGTACAAAATAGTGTGCATTATTGAGGAAGACATGTTTTCAATAACTTGACAGCAGCCATAAAAATTTTGACAACCAATGAAACTCAGTTTAACAGAAGCCTAAAGTATTTATTGGGGGCCAATTTCTTCTACTGCATTGATGAATTTCTCAGTAGAACCAACTGATTTGTGTGTGTGTGTGTGTGTGTGTGTGTGTGTGTGTGTGTGTGTGTGTGTGTGTAAAAGCTACAATCTAACCTGCACCACTTGAGTGCAGTAATGTCTTCATTGTAAATAAGTATAGTAGTAGTTCTGTTATATGTTTACTATGTTATAAATAAAGAACCTTTTTTTAAATTTTAAATGCAGTGCTTAAATGCAATCTTAGTAAATGAGTGTTGTAAAATACTCCTTAAATATAGTGTTTATGAAGAAAATGACGATCATTCCACCTGGGACCTGTGGAAGGTACATTGGTTTATTTGTTTTAGTTTTAAATATTTGTCATGTATTATTGTTCTTCTGACGTGTTCTACATCTTGGAGGGCTTCTTCTATAGGGATTACTTGAAATGAAAGTAAATCTAATCTAATCCTATCTCACCTAGCTTAAAATTGCAGGTCACGAATAGTTGTTTTACACGTGGTCCTGCTCTGGTTACATGTAATTGCCACATTTTCTTTTAAGAAAAGATTGAAAGTTTTCTAAATATCATGCTTTTTTTAGCTGTGGTATTCGGCAGAGAAAGAGATAATGCTTAAGGTTAGTTTTCTTTTTTTTTAATTTAGTAAAGTTTCCAACTGCCGAAAGTGAAGTCTTTTAACTAAAGAAAACTTCATAATTGTCAAGATTATATAACCTCAAGGTAAAACTTTGGTACTGAGTTAGGTTGTATTGGTTTTTGATTAAGTGACTTCTCATTTTTTTTAAATTTAATATCCGTCGTCGTTCTTGTATTTATTGTTTAGGGTAGTTACAATTCTCGTACCCACTCCTTATCCCACTCTGATGCATGGGATAAGAGTGGTGTGTTACTGAAATTTAAATTAGTTTAGCCGTTCTGCTGATTTGTAACTGTAGATCATAGTTTTCTGTAAAATGGTTGTTTTCTCATGGTTTGCTGCCTGTACGATACTGCATTCAAATGAGTTGTTATATATTAAAAGTGAATTGTATAAATGTCACCGAAATCAGTCACTGGCTCCATGCTTTGTCTATCGTATTGTCCCATACCACTTACTAAGATAAGTTGTTGTACACCCTGTGACGGTGTTTTCGTTGTTTACAGTGGACAAACCCAACACCACCTGTTCGAAGTTAAAGGAAGCTCCGCATCAAGTTAGACAATGAGCTTTTACATTTATGTGATATATTTTCTGTCCACTACAGCGTTATTAATTTACGGATATTTTACGTTTAACAGTGCTCGGAAATCTTCAAAGGCGATTTTTTCGAATTTTTTTGAGAACCGCGTCGTACTGCTGTAAGAAATACTAGTGTGTGTACTACATATCATCTCCTATAAGTATAAGGAAAATGGAAGAAGACGTGCTCTATAAGGTTCCCTTGTAGCAGCAGGCTGTTTAGTACGCCACTGCGAGCGCTAGAGGAGGCGCTGGGCCGGAGACGGCGTGAAACTGCAGGGCGTGACAGCTGCGGGGGCAGTGAGGTGAGGAATGGAGGTCGCAGCTGGCGCTCCCACAAGTTTTTGCCAACCTGTGCCGCGCTTCGGAAGAACAGAGTGGAAGGCTGCCATTCCGCGACGTCGCCAACAGTTTCCTTCTCGTTCTCTTCTTGCCACCGCCGTTCTTCAACGAGTGCCTCGCTGCAGGGGCGCCGCCGTAATTGGAGGGGCAACTTAACCTCTGCCATTTTAACTCGATCCTACTCTCTAGGAATAGATTGGCCTACGACTGAATTCACGGCCAAAATACTTATGTACTGTTCGTGACTATGAATAAAATTTCTTTTACCTCCTCTACCACATGTTAGGCCAACGTAACAATAGCGTTCAGGATAAGTATGATCCAAGAACAGTTTAATAAATTTTACAGAACATGAAAATGGTAACACTCTTAAAATTATTTCTTTATCTCATAGTTGGTTAGCATTTACACTTATTTCAAAAATTTACAATCTTTAGCAATGTTCTGTAAATCTACACAGGTAACAATATTATTACACTTTTATTCAAACTTTGGTTGCTTCATGCTAAAAAACGGAGTAAGACTACCTAATATATTGAAAGAAGGGACCGAGCCCATCAACTGGAACTTGCATATGCATTGCGGTTTCCTTCATTATTAGTGTTGTGGTTGGCAGGAGAGCCGACACCGTGTTACTAGAGGAGGCCGAAATGCACGCGTTTTAGCTCACGCAGGCTGGCATGAGGTCTGGAACAGGACAAGGAAATTAGAATTTAGAAAAACGGACGTAGCTGGTGGAATACTTGACTTTAATCCATTGATGATGAACGTCGCTTTTGGACGGTACATGGTTCACAATATCAATAGTAACTTATAATGGCGGCTTGCTAAACTGTAGTCTCGGCAAATGAGAACGTAAGTAGGCAGTGAACCATCGTTAGCCAAGTCGGCTGTACAAGTGGGGCGAGTGCTAGGAAGTCTCTCTAGACCTGCCGTGTGGCGGGGCTCGGTCTGCAATCACTGATAGTGGTGACACGCGGGTCCGACAGATATTAACGGACCGCGGCCGATTTAAAGGCTACCACCTAGCAAGTGTGGTGTCTGGAGGTGACACCACAATAGGAAATAAGCAGCGAAGAATATTGGAAAAGCAGCGCGGTATTGTCTGTTCTGAAAACGTCAAGCAAGAGGAAGAACGTATTTCTGACCTACAACCATCAGGTCCTCGTATAACACCCAAGAGATGTGTACTATATCTGAAAATATAATGTTGAAAAATGTAGAATTTGAAACCATTTTTTTTTCGTCATCGGTCTACTGACTGGTTTGATGCGGCCCGCCACGAATTCCTTTCCTATGCTAACTTCTTCATCTCAGAGTAGCACTTGTAACCTACGTCCTCAATTATTTGCTTGACGTATTCCAGTCTCTACCTTCCTCTACAGTTTTTACCCTCTACTGTTCCCTATAGTACCATTACAGTCATTCCTCATGTCTTAGCAGATGCCCTATCATCCTGTCCCTTCTCCTTATAAATGTTTTCCACATATTCCTTTCCTCTCAGATTCTGCGTAGAACCTCCTCATTCCTTACCTTATCAGTCCACCTAATTTTCAACTTTCGTCTATAGCACCACATCTCAGATGCTTCAATTCTCTTCTGTTCCGGTTTTCCCACAGTCCATGTTTCACTACCATACAATGCTGTACTCCAGACGTACATCCTCAGAAATTTCTTCCTCAAATTAAGGCCGGTATTTGATATTAGTAGATTTCTCTTGGCCAGAAATGCCTTCTTTGCCATAGCGAGTCTGCTTTTGATGTCCTCCTTGCTCCGTGTGTCAATGGTTATTTTACTGCCTAGGTAGCAGAATTCCTTAACTTCATTGACTTCGTGACCATCAATCCTGATGTTACGTTTCTCGCTGTTCTCGTTTCTACTACTTCTCACTACCTTCGTCTTTCTCCGATTTACTCTCAAACCATACTGTGTACTCATTAGACTGTTCATTCCGTTCAGCAGATCATTTAATTCTTTTTCACTTTCACTCAGGATAGCAATGTCATCAGAGAATTGTATCATTGATATCCTTTCAACTTGTATTTTAATTCCATTCCTGAACCTTTCTTATATTTCCATCATTGCTTCTTCGATGTACAGATTGAAGAGTAGGGGCGAAAGGCTACAGCCTTGTCTTACACCCTTCTTAATACGAGCACTTCGTTCTTGATCGTCCACTCTTATTATTCCCTCTTGGTTGTTGTACATATTGTAAATGACCCGTCTCTCCCTATAGCTTACCCCCTACTTTTCTAAGAATCTTGAACAGCTTGCACCATTTTATATTGTCGAACGCTTTTTCCAGGTGGACAAATCCTATGAACGTGTCTTGATTTTTCTTTAGCCTTGCTTCCATTATTAGCCGTAACGTCAGAATTGCCTCTCTCGTGCCTTTACTTTTGCTAAAGCCAAACTTATCGTCACCTAGCGCATTCTCAATTTTCTTTTCCATTCTTCTGTATATTATTCTTGTAAGCAGCTTCGATGCATGAGCTGTTAAGCTGATTGAGGGATGATTCTCGCACTTGTCAGCTCTTGCCGTCTTGGAATTGTGTGGATGATGCTTTTCCGGAAGTCAGATGGTATGTCGCCAGACTCATATATTCTACACACCAACGTGAATAGTCGTTTTGTTGCCACTTCCCCTAATGATTTTAGAAATTCTGATGGAATGTTTTCTATCCCTTTGACTAATACTGGATCCCCTACCTCTTCTAAATCGACTCCTGTTTCTTCTTCTATCACATCAGACAAATCTTCACCCTCATAGAGGCTTTCAATGTATTCTTCCCACCTATCTGCTCTCTCCTCTGCATTTAACAGTGGAATTCCCGTTGCACTCTTAATGTTACCACCGTTGCTTTTAATGTCACCAAAGGTTATTTTGACTTTCCTGTATGCTCTATGCTGTATGCTGAGTCCGTCCTTCCGACAATCATATCTTTTTCGATGTTTTCACATTTTTCCTGCAGCCATTTCGACTTAGCTTCCCTGCACTTCCTATTTATTTCATTCCTCAGCGACTTGTATTTCTGTATTCCTGATTTTCCCGGAACATGTTTGTACTTCCTCCTTTCATCAATCAACTGAAGTATTTCTTTCGTTACCCATGGTTTCTTCGCAGCTACCTTCTTTGTACCTATGTTTTCTTTCCCAACTTCTGTGATGACCCTTTTTAGAACTTCCGTATCCCCCTTCTTTGCGTATTGGTTCTTCCTGACTGTCTTGAACTTCAGCCTACTCTTCATCACTACTATATTGTGATCTGAGTCTATATCTGTTCCTGGGTACGCCTTACAATCCAGTATCTGATTTCGGAATCTCTGTCTGACCATGATGTAATCTAATTGAAATCTTCCCGTATCTCCCGGCCTTTTCCAAGTATACCTCCTCCTCTTGTGATTCTTGGACAGGATATTCTCTATTACTAGCTGAAACTTGTTACAGAACTCAATTAGTCTTTCTCCTCTTTCATACCTTGTCCCAAGCCCATATTCTCCTGTAACTTTTTCTTCTACTCCTTCCCCTACAGCTGCATTCCAGTCGCCCATGACAATTAGATTTTCGTCCCCCTTCACATACTGCATTACCCTTTCAATATCCTCATACACTTTCTCTATCTGTTCATCTTCACCTTGCGACTTCGGCATGTATACCTGAACTATCGTTGTCGATGTTGGTCTGCTGTCGATTCTGATTAGAACAACCTGGTCACTGAACTGTTCACAGTAACACACCCTCTGCCCTACTTTCTATTCATAACGAGTCCTACACCTGTTATATCATTTTCTGCTGCTGTTGATATTACCCGATACTCATCTGTCCAGAAATTCTTGTCTTCCTTCCACTTCACTTCACTGACCCCTACTGTATCTAGATTGAGCCTTTGCATTTCCATTCTCAGATTTTCTAGTTTACTTACCACGTTCAAGCTTCTGACATTCCACGCTCCGACTCGTAGAACGTTATCCTTTCGTTGATTATTCAATCTTCTTCTCATGGTAACCTTCCCCTTGGCAGTCCCCTCTCGGAGATCCGAATGGGGGACTATTCCGGAATCTTTTGCCAATGGAGAGATCATCATGACACTTCAACTACAGGCCACATGTCCTGTGGATACACGTTACGTGTCTTTAATGCAGTGGTTTCCATTGTCTTCTGCATCCTCATGTCGTTGATCATTGCTGATTCTTCAGCCTTTAGGGGCAATTTCCCACCCCTAAGACAAGAGAGTGCCCTGAACCTCTATCCACTCCTCCGCCCTCTTTGAAAAGGCCGTTGGCAGAATTTGGCTTACTTCTTATGCCGGAAGTCTTCGGCCGCCATTGCTGATTATAAAAATTTAGGCAGTGGCGGGGATCGAACCCGGGGCCTAAGACGCTTTGATTATGAATCAAAGACGCTACCCCCTTTTTTGTTTTTTTTTTTTTTTTGTTCTTTAGATCTCATTTTGATCGTTTTCGTTCATTGTATGTGCTCGGTGCGGACGTCGCGAGACATCCGTTTATGTTCGTTGTTGCTCGATTAGTTCAGTTTCTTCTTACAGGGGGCAGCTAACCCTCTGACCAAACACGCTGAGCTACCGTGCCGGTCCCCTAGACAACGGATGTTACCTTTGAAACAATATCGTAGTATTAATTGGACAAAGTTTCGATTGTATCGTACATTATTACTGGTATAGCAAAACTCAGGCATATCCAATTCTATCCCTTTGGATTCTTCAGCTGGATGAGCCTATTTCAGACAGCATTCCAGTCCCCCACGGTGCATTATGTGTCGTCTTGAATCTCTCTAGCCTTTTGTGAGTTCTGTGTGTGACTTCTCAGACTGCAGATATAGGAAACGGACACTCCTGCTTGTAGAGAGACTTAAGGAATGCTGTCAAACATTAAATGGTGGAGACTGACCGTCCAAGCTTTGTGTACTTCTGTGTAGGCTTTCTGGTTTATTATCCCCATGTTTAATTGCAATACCAATTTTTTCTTGCAGGAAATGTTAGTACTAAACTGTGAAATATTCTCTGCTGTAATCAGAAGTGCGTAGTTCTTATTTTGCCGCAACATTAATCACAAACCATATCAAGATATTTTACAGCCATGTCAAGACAATCGTAACAAAATGTATTTGTCATCGAACAGCCATCAACACTGTCTTTGTTCGTAATACATTCGGTATAATAATCTCCGCATTTGATAAACAGTAGATGATGAAAGCATACATAGGTATTTGCCGCTCCTAGTATAGGGCGTTGGTTCTAATGTTAGGCAGAAGCAGATTCTTGCTAAACCTCATACGTACTTGTAAGGCTTATTTTTCCACGCTCTTTAAGCTTCCCTTCTTAGTTTTCTTCCTTGCTTACAAAAAACAAGTTGGCTTACAGTTTGTAAGAACCATTTAAACTGAGCCTCCGTATCTCACCTTTCTGCTAGTGGAGTGCACTTTTGTTTTTCCGTATACAGGCATTTCACTTTGGGTGTATATTCGTCACAGGTACTACATGTATCTGTGCTGGGATACCCAGACGAAATACTGAAATTAGTTTTACGTGTCTGCCTACATAATTCATAAGTTGCCTGAATTGTTTGGTGAGCTGCTTTGAATAAATTGAAAGTTTTACTTATACCCAGTTTCTGAGAAAGGTATATCTTAGCTGTATATTTTATCCCGAAATAACAATTTCTGAGGTATTCGGAAAGGAAACAGTGATCTGCGTAATGATATTACCTGTTTCGTCAATTTATTTTCAGTGCCTGTTCCCACGTATCACTCTAGTATCAATAGGGGCATTCCCCGTCGTTTGAACCCGTGACAATATTGAAAGTAATTTCCTGATATATCGAGCACTGCCATAAATGTCTCACAACAAATTTCTATCACATCGAGGTCTATTTCTCCTCGACCTCCGTGCCTGTAGGTTGCCTTGTTAAATGTGTCTTCACATTCATCTTTGCTAAGCATTCTACGCTATAAAGATAATATACAAATGAGACCCCATAAATAAGAATTCTGAAAATCTACAGATTCTATTAAATTGGATTCCTATAAAATACTTTGTCTTGAATCTTCAGGCACGTTGTCAAAGCATTGCAATAGCTGTTTTCTCCTATCTCTCGAGACATTAAATTAATGTTTTCCTTGGTCACTCTCCCGGCGTTGTCAATACTCGTGATCTGAACCACTACTACCCAATCAACTCCTCAACTGGCTTTACAAGAGCTGAGTTCACCCTGCTTGCCTACAACACTTAGTAGACCCAGGCAGTCACTCACTCAACTACTGAAGCCCGAGATCCCTTGACTTCCGTGATCTGATTGGAACCGTATTACTACTGCGGCAAAGTCGTTGGCCACTGTATAAAGACCTGCACACAAAACAGCAGAACACTGTTGTGGGCTACAGCCTGTGTCATTATTTAGCTTAAAGACCAGCACTTAATGAACCAAGCGCTTTTTCTCCTTCTTTCATATGGGCTGAGCTCTTTCTTTCCATCTGCATTTTCTTTTTAAAACCTCATTTACAGCGTAACTAAGCTTTTCTCTTCACACATACGACAATAGTAAATATTGGATCCGTTCCCTTCCATAAGCTGGACAAAGCTCAAAAGTTGAGAAAAATGGACTTAGGTGTTCCCTTACCTGGACTCTTAGCATTACATTTATAAGTATTTTACAAAAGTTTATTTGTCTCGTTTCTCGAATCTGCGAGCTCATCATCGCCACATCAACTTTTTAAACGCGTTCAGCGTAAGTATTTTATAAAAATCATGCATGTAGACAGTAATGAGACAGATCTATCAGCACAATATGCGATTTATTAGCAGCCCAGGAGACTTCGCAGTGATATCGTGTAAACAGCCTCTAGGATTGAAAAAAGCGGGGAAGAGGGTCCACGTGATTCTTCAGGTATGTGCTATAGAGCAAGAACCAGTAACTGAATCCCACAGAGCTACCAAATTGCGTGAATGGTGGTTCCTAAGTGCCATTTTATGTTGGGCGTAGCCAGTTCTGTTGAATTAAGATCGTGTAATTTACGGGCTCGTTGCGATTTTGTTCCAACTAATGAAGTATGCCCACAGCCCTGCATACGGCTGTTGTAGAGACAGATGTCGTAGATGGGTAGACGAGTGCT
Organism: Schistocerca gregaria; assembly: GCF_023897955.1. NCBI lineage: Eukaryota > Metazoa > Arthropoda > Insecta > Orthoptera > Acrididae > Schistocerca > Schistocerca gregaria. The sequence continues at coordinate 256,318,704 of NC_064926.1, forward strand.
TCTACAGTATACTCATAGTGGAGATTTATAATAAATGGCAACACTTTGTCATATGTGAAACGTCATGGGCGAATTCAATAAAACTCTCTGTAGACGCCGCATAGAATCTCAGTACGACGTTCGTCTTGACGAACCAGTTGTTATTTCGGGTTCTCTCAGTCATAAAGTTACTGCAGGTTGAAAAGCCCTTCAACATAGACACTTTTGCTTTTATTGACAAAGCATCACATGTAGTAACAGTGTAATTATTACTAGTAGATGACTTTTGTCGTTCTTTTAGGATTCATATGATGAATGACGGTATTTGTTAAGGATGATTTACTCTAAACATCACTATCAACGTAGTGTGTTCCTTGTTCTGTGTTCTGGGGACCACTGCTTCTACTTTCATATCAGTTGGTTTAATTTTCTCCATTAGTTTTGGTGACTGCTTTGTCGTACATGGCGTATGCTGTCTGCGTACAGTGGAATACTTGATTGGAACGTTATGCCTTTCATAGCTTATGGAGTCCATCTGTGAATGCTCACGTTTTGCACTCAATGCTGTGTAGTTATGTCTTCATTTGTGCTCCTCTGCTTAGGAGATAGTGCCAATGGCAGCCTTCTTAACAGAGTGCTTTCAATGTGTATAACGATTGAAGGACTTGTTGCCTGCTAATAATGTTTACAGTGTAACTACTTGAACGCTTCAAAAACATAAATACAGTCTGTTGAATGTGCTTTCTCAGTGTTCAGTGCCTTAAGACAAAAGAAGGAAATAATTGGTACAGTTATTGAGTTATTGTTTAAAAATTGCGATTGGTGAACCTAAGTATTAATGATAACTACTCTCCCTAAAGCTAGTTATAGAAATGCCAACCAAAACTCACACTAGCCGGTATTCTTCCTGTTGGTAGTATAGCAACAAAGAAGAATAAGTTTGGCAACTCGTCATCGACGAGTTTCTTCCTGGATGTGAAAGAACTGCCCTATTAAATTCACCTGGTTTTACATGTCACTACCGCTGAACAATGTTTGTACATTTCACTTAAGAAGAGACCCAGGCTATAGATTTACCGTTTTTACCCAGGACAGTCATTCCACATGGATACTGCACCTAATCTCGCCTTTCACGTTGCGATTTATCTGGGAAAAACTGATAGACAAAACCAGCAGCTCTTCATAACTGTGGAGTAATGTGGACGTCTGTTGAACGAAGGCTGTGTCGGCTTGCGGTTCCACTCTCGCTGTAGGCAATATTTTTAGTCGCTCTGTTATGGAACTACAAGCAGCCACATGGAAAATCACTAGATGAATCTTAAGAAAACTACACCATCAAGTATTGTCTCAGTACTGTCAGTACTTCATAAAGTAAGGTCGAGAAACGTCTGATATTGCAGATAATGACTCCTTCCATTTCTGCCAACACAATTTTTGTTTTTTGTGAATACACAAATTTTACTTGTGAAATTCCGATTTTCCATACTACACTACTGGCCATTAAAACTGCTGCTCTTCAGAGCAATAACACAAGATTGGCGTCGGTGGCGACACCTACGACGTGCTGACATGCAACCGATTTCTCATACACAAACAGCCGTTGAACGTCGTTTTGTGGTGAAACGTTGTTGTGATACCTCGTGTAAGGAGGAGAAATGCGTACAATCACGTTTCCGAGTATGATAAAAGTCGGATTGTAGCCTATCGCGATTGCTTTTTATCGTATCCCGACATTTCTGCTCGCGTTAGTCGAGATCCAATGACTGTTATCAGAATATGGAATCGGTGGGTTCAGGAGGGTGATACGGAACGCCGTGCTGGATCCCAACGGCCTCGTATCACTAGCAGTCGAGATAACAAGCATCTTATCCGCATGGCTGTAACGCATCATGCAGCCACGTCTCGATTGCTGAGATGGGGACGTTTGCAAGACAACCACCAACTGCACGAACAGTTCGTCGACGTTTGCAGCAGCATGGACAATCAGCTCGGAGACCATGGCTGCGGCTACCCTTGACGATGCATCACAGACAAGAGCGCCTGCGATGGTGTACTCAACGACGAACCTGGGTGCACGAATGGCAAAACGTAATTTTTTCTGACGAATACAGGTTCTGTTTACAGAATCATGATGGTGGTATCCGTGTTTGGCGACATCGCTGTGAATGCACATTGGAAGCTCGTATTCGTCATCGCCATCCTGGCATATTACTGGGCGTGATGGTATGGGGTGCCATTGCTTACACGTCCCGGTCACCTCTTGTTCGTATTGACGGCACTTTGAACAGTGGACGCTACATTTCAGATGTGTTACGACCCGTGGCTCTACCATTCATTCCATCCCGGTGAAACCCAACATTTCTGCAGGATAATACACGACCGCATGTTGCAGGTCCTGTACGGGCAATTCTGGATACTGAAAATGTTAGACGGCTGCCTTTGCCAGCACATTCTTCCGATCTCTCACCAACTGTAAACGTCTGGTCAATGGTGGCCGAGCAACTGGCTCGTCACAGTACGCCAGTCACTATTTTTGATGAACTGTGGTATCGATTTGAAGCAGCATGGGCAGCTGTACGTATAGACACCATCCAAGATCTGTTTGACTCAATGCCCAGGCGTATCAAGGCCGTTATTACGGCCAAAGGTTGTTGTTCTGGGTACTGATTTCTCAGGATCTATGAACCCAAATTGCGTGAAAATGTAATCGCATATCATTCTAGTATATCATACCTGTCCAATAAATACCCGTTTATCATCTGCATTTCTTCTTGGTGTAGTAATTTTAATGGCCAGTAGTGTACTTCACTGTGAGAGAGGACAGAAAGTAAACACAGACCATTTCAAAGCCCAAAGTGAATAATATCAAATTTATTTACGCTGATATATATGCACGCTCATGTATAGATACTTCACGTTTTAGTGAAATAGACTTCCGTGGTAAGGTTGTCATGATAAGTTGTAGTTCATTTGAATTAGAACAGTGCATCTTTTCTATTTCTACTTCTACATGGATACTCTGCAAATGACACTTAAGTTCCTGGCAGAGGGTTCATCGAACCATCTTCACAATTCTCCATTATTCCAATCTTGTACACCGCGCATAAGGAATGAATACCTATATCTTTCTGTACGAGAGAAGATTCCGCCGCAACGAAAAACGCCTTTCTTTTAATGATTTGCAGCCCAAATCCTGTATCATTTCTGTGACACTTTCTCCCATATTTCACGATAATACAAAACGTGCTGCCTTTCTTTGAACTTTTTCGATGTATTCCGTCAGTCCTATCTGTTAAGGATCCCACACGGCGCAGCATATTCCAAAAGAGGATGAACAAACCTAGTGTAGGCAGTCTCCTTGGTAGGTCTTTTACATTTTCTAAGTGTCCAGCCAATAAAAGGTAGTCTTTGGTTAGCTTTCCCCACAACATTTTCTATGTGTTCCTTCCAATTTAAGTTGTTCGTAATTGTAATACCTAGGTATTTAGTTGAATTTACCGCTTTTAGACTGATTTATCTTGTAACCGAAGTTTGAGTTCCTTTTAGTACTCATGTGGATGACCTCACACTTTCCGTTATTTAGGGCCAACTGCCACTTTTCACACTATTCATATATCTTTTGTAAATCGTTTTGCAGTTTGTTTTGATCTTGTGATGATTCAATTAGTCGATGAACGACAGCGTCATCTGCTAACAACAGAAGACAGCTGTTCAGATTATCTCCAAAATAGTTTATATAGATAAGGAACAGCAAAGGGCCTATAACACTATCGTGGGGAACTCCAGATATCACTTTTGTTTTACTCGATGACTTTCCGTCAGTTACTAAGAACTGTGACCTCTCTGACAGGAAATCACAAATCCAGTCACATAACTGAGACGATATTCCATAAGCACGCAATTTCACTACGAGCCGCTTGTGTAGTACAGTGTGAAAAGCCTTCCGGAAATCCAGAAATACGGAATAGATCTGAAATCTCTTGTCAGTAGCACGCAATACTTCATGTGAATAAAGAGCTAGTTGTGTTTCACAGGAACGATGTTTTCTAAACCCATGTTGACTGTTGAGTCAATAGACGGTTTTCTTCGGGGTAATTCATAATGTTTGAACGCAATATATGTTCTAAAATTCTGCTGCATATCGACGTTAAAGATACGATCCTGTAGTTTAGTGGATTACTCCTACTATCTTTCTTGAATATGGGTGTGACCTGTGCTACTTTCCAGTCTTTGGGTACGAATCTTTCACCGAGCGAACGGTTGTTTTCGATTTAACAGCATTTTCAGTTAATTTACTGAACACAACAGTACCTATTAATGAGTCATCAATATTTTCACTCACATTATTTAAAGCAGTCTGACATTGTTTACTTATTCGACATCTGATCTTCTTGACAATTGTTCGAGAAGGAAGTAGTTTGAGATCATAATAAGATCTACGCCCGGAATGACTTACCAAACAATCTCCTGGATTGCTTTGCTTTTTAAATCAGCAGTGTGTGTAGCAGCAACATGAAGTTTCTTCTGTTGTTATCCTTACACTGTCATTGAAATGTCTCTCAATTGTTAGTAACAAATAACATCTGCAATGGATGCACTTCTGGTTCAGCATACCAACAAAATCCTTTTCTTGTTTTTCCTACGGCCACAGGGCCCACTCACATTGCAAATGGTAGAAGTTGCCTCTGCTGTCTTGACCCCCCGTATTAAATCCAAAGCGAATAACCTGTCGCAAGTAATACATCTTCTTCCACTACGATTTCTTTTATAACTCTTGAAGCACGTTTATAAGCTTCAGGCATATAATCCAATACGTAACTACGAGATAGGTACTAGAATTTCAAATACGGAAACGATAGTTGATAAATACTCTCGTAGTGAAGACGGCCCCTGGCGTTTGGCTTATGCCCGGTAGCCGGTGGCGAGTTTCCAGTGGCCGCTAAAGGGTGAGAAAACTGTCAAGCGTGAACTGTTCTGATTTTGAAGCAGCCAGGAGCTGTTTGGCGAAACTGTTAGTAGTTTTTGCCATTAATAGTGTGTTAGTCAGTGAAGTGAATTATCCCCTACTTGCCATCAGACTGATAACATTAGCAGTTAACAGAGCGCCATTTAAAAATATAGGGAACATAGTGGACTCTTACTCGAGACTTTAAATAACGAGACGTTTCCCACCGAACCACGAACAGATACAGTATCGCAACGGCTCTTGAAAAGAGTCAGCAGCTCTTACATACACTTCCGCATCCTACAATGTCGCTGGATCGTGCATATATTGGACTTGAAGAGTTCTGAGGAGCAGCATTTTGTATTGACCGCCTTAAGTGAACGACTTAGCTGGCGGCCGGATTTTACGTCTAAGACTGCACATTACGTTTTCCCTACTCTTCAGACCGATTTCGAAAACAACTTTCATTTGGGTGAAGAATCTGAATCTGTGCTTGTGGTTCAGTTAAATAAATTATTAATGGAACTCAGTGATCTCATTCTGAAGTACTTTCCAGAAGAAGCTGCTAACACAGCTGAATCGAACATACTTTAGGAGGCAACTTCCTTCGACGGTTATCAAGAGAATTTTATTATATTTCTTTAAATTCAACATTGAAATCTAACTTCATTTCCTCATCATTGCATGAGATTTGGAAATTGGAGAAGCAGGAGTATCTGCAAGTAGGTGACAAGACTTTACGATTTTTGGTGCTTTTGCAACTTTCTACTGATGTGAGGAGGGTTTTTTAGGAGTATCACTCTTTAACATCATATATAGATCGCATTTGAAAAGGGGAAGGAGGTGCAAGATGCAACAGTTGTCCCAATGACTTCTTTGCAAGTATAAGGTGTAAGAACATTAAAAGTTGATTAAAATGTGTAATGTGAACAGTTATTGAGGTTGTAACTGTTCTTATACATTTTCTTCACTTTTTTCGACACTTACGTTTATTTACCTCGCGTATGAAAAAAGCACAAACGTTTTCTCCCAAACTATCCCTTACCCGAAAGAAAATGTCAAATCAGATTTCTGTAATTCAATGTGTTAAGTATGACACAGTAACAGTGCTTGCAGTAATTAGCTATTTAGATTACAATTTCTTATGTTGAATTGCATGCGCATCTGAAGAAGATGCCTTTGTGAAAGAAGGTTACACTTGGCTGTGGACGCGAGATACACTACAGAACAATAAAACCGACAGGGAACCAGGCCTCAGCGACTTTCTTGGGAGTGCCGCCTACACATGTTCGAAGGACCATGCAGTTGGGTCACACTGTGCTTCGAAGCAGAACTGCCTTGATGTCGTTTGCACAAATCCACGCAATATGGAATATATCTGCAGGTTGTGCAGGGCAACAGAAACTGTTATTTTTTTTAGCAAGGACATTCAACCTACGTCCTCAATTATTTGCTAGATGTATTCCAATCTCCGTCTTCCTGTACAGTTTTTGCCCTCTACAGCTCCCTCTAGTACCATGGAAGTCATTCCCTCATGTCTTAGCAGATGTCCTATCATCCTGTCCCTTCTCCTTGTCAGTGTTTTCCACATATTCCATTCCTCTTCGATTCTGCGCAGTACCTCCTTATTCCTCAGCTTTTCAGTCTACCTAATTTCCAGCATTCGCCTGTAGCACCACATCTCAAATGCTTCGATTCTTCTCTGTTCCGGTACCCCATAGTCCATGTTTCACTACCATACAGTGTTGTGTTCCAGCCGTACATCCTCACAAATTTCTTCCTCAGATTAAGGCCTATGTTTGATACTAGAGGACTTCTCTTGGCCAGAAAACCCTTTTCACCATTGCCAGTCTGTTTTTGATGTTCTCCTTGCTCCGTCCGTCATTTGCTATTTTCCTACCTAGGTAGCAGAACTCCTTAACTTCATCTACTTCCTAACCATAAATCGTGATGTTAAGTTTCTCGCTGTTCTCATGTCCACTACTTCTCACCACTTTCGTCTTTCTTCGATTTACCCTCAATCGATATTATGTGCTCTGTCTGCATGCCATCCTTTCGATCGACGGATCATGTAATTCTTTTTCACTTTCACTCAAGATAGCAATGTCATTAGCGAATCGTGTCATTGATATCAGTTCACCCTGAATTGTAATCCCACCCCTGAACCTTTCTTTTATGTCCTCCTTCTATATATAGATCGAACATCCCTGTCTTATACCCTTTTCAATCCAAGCACTTTGTTCTTAATCGTCCAGTCTTATTATTTCCTTTAGGATCTTGTGCATATTATATATAATCCGTCTCTCCCTATTACTTGCCCCCATTTTCCTCAGAATTGCGAACATCTTACATAATTGCACATTGTGGAACGCCTTTTCCAGTTCGACATATCCTATGAATATGTGTCGATTTTTCTTCAGTCTTAGTTCCATTATCACTGCAACCTTTCCTAAAGCCAAACTGACAGTCATCCAACAAAACCTCAAGTTTCTTTTCCAATGTTCGGTATACTATTCTTGTCAGCAACTTGGATGCATGAGCTGTTAAGCTGATTTTGCAATAATTGTCGTAGTTGATAGCTCTTGCAGTCTTCGAAAATATGTGGATGATATTTTTTCGAAAACCAGATGGTGTGCCGCCAGCCTTATACATTCTACACACCCATGTAATTAGTCGTTTTGTTGCCACTTTCCCTTAATGATTTTAAAAATTCTGACGAAATGTTCTCTATCCCTTTTGCCTTAGTTGATCTTAAGTCCTTCAAAACTCTCTTAAATTCTGATTCTAATACTTCATGCTGTATCTTTCCGAAATCGACTTTTCTTCTTCTATCGTATCAGACAAATCTTCTCCCGCATGGAAGCCTTCAATTGTACTTTTCCACCTATCCTCTCTCTCCTCCACATTTAATAGTGGGATTCTGGTTGCACTCTTAATGTTATCACCCTTTCTTTTAATGTCGCCCAAGGTTGTTTCGTCTTTCCTATATGCTGAGTCAGTCCTTCCGAACAATCATTTCTTTTTCGATCTGTTCGTATTGTTCACGCAGCCTTTCCCACTTAGCTTCCCTACACTTCCTGTTTATTTCATTCCTCCGTGACTTCTGTTGCTGTATTCCAGAATTTCCCTTAACGTTTTTGTACTTCATTCTTGTAATAGAAACTGAAAATATATGTCTACTCTGAGGATTGTGAGAGACCGAATCCGCACTCAGGTCCTGCCAAGGCGGATATTTAAGGGAGTGTCAAACCGGCTACCATTGATTAAAGTATATAATTTGAGAATGGGAGTAAGAAGTGTGGCTGTGCTTACAGAGATCCAACCTTATTGACCAGGCAGAGAGAGGGGATGAGTAAGACCTTTTAGAGCACCAAGCATAACAAATTTAGTAACTGTTTGACAACCTAAAATGAGTGTAATTGAGGGAGACCTGTGTCTTTCAAGATAAGTTCTTACTGGGCATCACTGACAAAATTTATCGTTCAGCGAATCAAAATTACGCGACACCGAGAAAAACGTTTGAACAGGTTCTGCCTCGTTGCGAACGAATTACAGAAAACGGAACTTCCTCAGACAGACTTTTCTGGCAAGATTCTCCATGTGTGGACTTCACTAACAGACGACTTCTCCGGATTTGTCTTTGAAGAGAGGCTGTGTCCGGCTGAGCTGAAGAAAGACGCAGTTTGCTGGTACAGAGCCAGTGATTCATTTTGCAGCCATTACAGAATGGCAGACTATGAGTGTACTGAGACTGAGCCACAACAGATAGGTGAACTGTAGGGAGAGTCGAATCAGTAATTTCAGACTTCATCCTGAAGACTTGTTTGCAGTTAGTAGTTCAAGATGCTTTCAGCTCTGGCAATAGATTCACACAGAAATCCTTCTATAGCATTTCCTATTTCTATACACTAACTTTTGGCAATGAGTGTACGACTTTTTGAATGTAAGTGCTTTATCCAGATACGTGTTCAGTTGAATCACATTCCAGGTACCTTGCCCAGATTTTGCAGGGCATTAGCCTACTACCCTTATTTTAGCTGATTACATTTATGTATCATTTATTTTCATTTTATATGTAATTAAGTAAATTAAGTGAGACTCTTGTCTAATTTCGTAGCCAGATGAATTCCATTACCACTATATTGATGCGTGATATTTGGCTTATGTACGTGTTTTATTAATACATTAAATTAAAGATCCAATTAAAGTACTCCGTTAAATCACACAACACTGTCAGACAGCTTGCTTCATGTTCAGGTTAAGGGAGCCGTGGCCTCAAAGTGTAAGAAAAGCACTGTTTAAAACAATAATACTGCAAAACTACCAACTGAAGTCTCCAGTCATCGTCATGATGCAAGGTACTGTTAAATTCTTACAGTTCTTTTCAAACTCTTTCTATTTATATCGCTGTAGACACATTGTTGCTTGCTGTCTAGGCCTTGCACATAAATTATTGTCGAAGATTTTGATATTATTTCGGCAACCTGTAACTTCATTAATTCAATGTTTGCCATAACTTTTTTAATTTTTACAACTTATGTATCTTTATGGGGTCATTAACTTAATATTATTGTGATAGACCGGCAAATGTAGAAAATGTATGAAGACACATTTAAGACTGCATTACATGATTAACTATTGCATCAACTGATTCTGTTAGATTCTTGAAGCGTCCAATCACTCAGAATAAAGTATATAGCAGAGAATACTTGCTATTTCACCACATGATGAGGTTTATTCCCATTGCACCACAGATACAGGATGAGAAAACCGCATTTACGCCTCCCATGCCAACTGTTACGTACCTAAAATCATTTGCACGATATGTGGGAACTCAAAACTTTAGAGCCTGAAGGATTTTCGTGGCTTCTTTCCTGAAAGCTGATTATAGAGGTACAAAGATTCGCGCGAGATACACTGCGTCTCTCTTCAGTGGCTGGAAACAGAGACTCTCGTTCGAATGTGGTGGTCGAGGGGTAAAGCGCATGACTGGGAACGAAAAGGTCGAGGCATTGACTACTTCAGTCTGTTTTTAACCTAGCGTTCACCTCGTAACGATGTAAAGATTCTCGAAGAACGCACGCATTTCGGGTTCCTCGTTAAACGTCAGGTCACCTTCCACCGGTTGGATAACTGCAATAGATTAGGGATGCGAAAGACGCCGATGTGGCGTCAAGTTGAAGGATTTGCGCTAGACAATTGAGCGACAAGGAATTATTATTATCAGTATTGTTACTCGTCGTTCGTGATCTCTTAGAAGACCTGACTTAGGTTTGATAAAAAGTTTCACGTATGGGATGTACTACATATTTACACGCAACCTCGCTTGTAGAATAACCGCAGTTCTCCCGCATCCGGCATAGTCAACAGATACGACGCTTTCATTTTTAGTAAAAGACGCAAACGTCCATTTTACTATGTAACTGGTAGATGCCCTCTTTTCAACAGCTTGATATTTCTTTTTTACATAATATGTTTTTCTTATATAACTGCATAACCAGAGAAAAGTTTGGAATTACAACTAATAACACCCTCTAAATAATTAATCTTTAGTGTGTATTGATCCCATTACAATTCCCTGGGGCATCTTCAGTTTCAGTGGATAATCCTCCATCTAATATAAACTGTAGCTTCCTGTCGGCCAATAAATTACCGATACAGTCATCATTCACCCCCTCCCCGCCCCTCTTTGACCCATGGACCTTGCCGTTGGTGGGGAGGTTTGCGTACCTCAGCGACACAAATAGCTGTACCGTAGGTGCAAACACAACGGAGGAGTATCTGTTGAGAGGCCAGACAAACGTCTGGTTCCTGAAGAGGGGCAGCAGACTTTTCAGTAGTTGCAGGAGCAACAGTCTGGATGATTGACTGATCTGGCCTTGTAACACTAACCAAAACGGCCTCGCTGTGCTGGTGCTGCGAACGGCTGAAAGCAAGGGGAAACTACAGCCGTAATTTTTCCCGAGGGCATGCAGCTTTACTGTATGGTTAAATAGTGAGGGTGTCCTCTTGGGTAAAATAATCCGGAGGTTAAGTAGTCCCCTATTCGGATCTCCACGCGGGGACTATTCAAGAGGACGTCGTTATCAGGAGAAACTGGCGTTCTCCGGATCGGAGCGTGGAATGTCAGATCCCTTAACCGGACAGGTAGGTTAGAAAATTTAAAAAGGGAAATGAATAGATTAAAGATAGATATGGTGGGAATTAGTGACTTTTGGTGGCAGGAGGAACCAGACTTTTGGTCAAGTTAATACAGGGTTATAAATACAGAATCAAATAGGGGTAATGCAGGAGTAGGTTTAATACTGAATAAAAAAAATAGGAGTGCGGGTAAGCTACTACAAACAGCATAGTGAACGCATTATTGTGTGCAAGACAGACACGAAGCCCACGCCTACTACAGTAGTACAAGTTTATATGTGAGCTATCTCGGCAGATGATGAATCCCAAAGAAAGCAGGTGTTGACAGATGTGAAAATTACCCAACTATTAGTTTAATAAGTCACGGTTGCAAAATACTAACGCGAAATCTTTACAGACGAATGGAAAAACGGGTAGAAGCCGACCACGGGAAGATAAGTTTAGATTCCGTAGAAATGTTGGAACACGTGAGGCAATACTGACCTTACGACTTATCTTAGAAAATAAATTAAGGAAAGGCAAACCTAAGTTTCTAGCATTTTACACTTAGAGAAAGCTCTTGACAATGATAACTGGAACACTCTTTTTCAAATGCTGATGGTGGCAGGGGTAAAATACATGGGGCGAAAGGCTATTTACAATTTGTACAGAAACCAGGTGGAAGTTATAAGAGTGGAGCGACACGAAAGGGAAGCAGTGGTTGGGAAGTGAGTGAGGCAGGGTTGTAGTCTCTCCCCGACGTTATTCAATCTGTATACTGAGCTAGCAGAAAAGGAAACAAAAGAAAATTCAGAGTAGGTATTAAAACCCATGGAGAAGAAATAAAAACTTGGAGGTTCGCCGATGACATTGTAATTCTGTCAGAGACAGCAAAGGACTTGGAAGGGCAGTTGAACGGAATGGACAGTGTCTTGAAAGAAGGATATAAGATGGACATCAACAAAAGTAAAACGAGGATAATGGAATGTAGTCGGATTAAGTCCGGTGATAATGAGGGTATTAAATTAGGAAATGAGACACTTAAAGTAGTAAAGGAGTTTTGCTATATGGGGAGCAAAATAACTGATGATGGTCGAAGAAGAGAAGATATAAAATGTAGACTGGCAATGACAAGGAAAGCGTTTCTGAAGAAGAGAAATTTGTTAACATTGATTATAGATTTAAGTGCCAGGAAGTCATTTCTGAAAGTATTTGTATGGAGTGTAGCCATTTATGGAAGTGAAACATGGACGATAAATAGTGTGGACAAGAAGAGAATAGAAGCTTTCGAAATTTGGTGCCACAGAACGATGCTGAGGATTAGATGGGTAGATCACATAGTTAATCAGGAAGTGTTGAATAGAAGTGGGGAGAAGAGGAGTTTGTGGCACAACTTGACTAGAAGAAGGGATCGGTTTGTAGGACATGTTCTGAGGCATCAAGGGATCACAAATCTAGTATTGGAGGGCAGCGTGCAGGGTAAAGTCGTAGAGGGAGACCAAGAGATGAATACACTAAGCAGATTCAGAAGGACGTAGGTTGCAGTAGGTACTGGGAGATGAAGAAGCTTGCACAGGATAGAGTAGGATGGAGAAGAGCATCAGACCAGTCTCAGGACTGAAGACCACAACAACAACAGTCACCATCCTCTCACAGGAACGCATTTACATCAAACGTTTTGATGCTAGGTCAGATACTTTCTAATGCTTTTAAGTACCAAATCAATCAGGATTCCTCTACCCATAGCTCTCAGCCTATCGTGTGTGAGTTTTGGGGTGAAACGACTGGTGTTTTGGAACCCAGTTTAATTTGTGCAAGTAAGTGTATTTTATTCCACAAGATATCGCTACTATTTTCAATCCTTAATTTTGTCACTAATCAGATCAGATTAACTGACTAAATAAATATAATACTTTTGTGGTCTGAATGCATCCTAGAATTCTGCTAAAAGCTGGAATCTGTGATGCGACACGAAAGTTATGCCAACGAAATCTATTTCTTATCTTGAAGACGAGTGTGACCTACGTTTTCTTGCTAATCTTGAGAACATCTCTCTAATGTGGGAACCTCCGCTAAATATCTGACAGGTATAGATTTATTATCTCATTCCTCTCTGCAATGGTGCATGTGCTAAATGTTGATCATAATCCATGATTTTCCTTTGTGTAGAAGCATTGAGCATTTCAGCTTATTCTATATAGAGGTGTCATGCCGCGTCCACAACGACAGAAAGAGAATTTATGTAAAAAAATTACATCTACGCTGTGGATAGTATGTTGAAAAACTAGTGTTTTCACTTACGCAAGTTTTCCATTCAGTCAGCCAAGGGATAAAACTGGTAGGATTTACGGATCTAGAATATATCTCTCTGTAGAATGTGAGACTTACTTACGCGGAGATAAAGGAAGAAATGTAATAGCTTGTAACTCTCTTGACGGAACATAAAACTATTTTACTCCAGTTCTACTAGCGTCGCCTTAAACTAAGAGACTTCAGCGGCAATAAAGCGTAATTGTCAACACAAAAAAATAAATGAAAGCTATGTATCACATGCTGAAGTAAGAATCAATAAAAAGTAAGCCACCCCTTAAAAAGGTCTGTAATTGCGTTCAAAGATTAATTAAGAGTCGATGTAAACATTCAAAGTATACTAAAAACTTGACATAGAGTGTATGCACTAACATAACCCTGTCGAAATATAACCAGTATATTGATTCATCAAATCATCAATCTACCACAGATTTAGAAATAAATGTAATGCGCTTTTTCCTCTTAACGTATTGATATTTATCTTCGTATTGGTACTATGAAACTGGTCGTTTCGTGCCACTACGCCATCAAGCAGAAGGCGTGTACAAAATTCGTGAATTTATTTCTGCTGTTTCTTATCTTCATTTAATGCTGTGAAGGAGAGCCGGATACGTAAACAGAAACGATTTATAATATCATATTTCCGAAACTCTGGCTTGTGTGTAAATGGGCTAACATATAACTTTCTTATGATGTACAACAGTCACAATATAATACATCAGTTCGTGCATGAATTACTTCTCTTCGTTGACAATGAGCAGCAAGTAGTTGTACTAGTGCAATATATTTATCATTAGAGGCACTAGGGTTTCAGGTCTGTGTGTGACTTCCGCGTAGAGTGAAAGAAACAATGTTTACGAAAGGTGTTTTTCTTCTCCCATCTGAAAAAAATTCCTGCGAAAAGTCATCTTTTGCTAATGGAACAGCATGGAGAGCAAACTCTGCCAGAAACAACGTATAGATATTGGTTTCGACGATTGAAGAAGAACCATTATGAACTGTGTTATAAAATGCGTCCCGCTGCAGCAATCGGGTCATACCGCTACAAAGCACAGTTACCCAAAATGCTAGAAGCCGGCTGTGCAATGCAAATGAGATCTTATCGTGCCTGCTATTGAGTTGATTGCCGACAGGTCTGGGTGCGCCCAACTGCGTCCTCTGCTAACTGTTGCTAAGCTGAGCCAACATGATGCGTTTGCGAATCGCGGCCCTCATCATTCCCTTGATTACTCGCCGCGGTTGCGCTTCAGTTCAAAGTGAATCTTCAAAGACTTGGCAGAGGGCTGAGGTCAAGAAATCACGCACGAACGCAGAGCCCAGAATAGCATCACCAAATAGAACTTCGAAACAGAATAGTCATATGACTACGAAAATGCCTCTATCAGTTTTTGCTAGCTTTCCTTCAGATCTGGAAAAAGCACCACATACCATCTTTTCTAGCCATTCCCATGAAGGCCCTAGATGCTCTTCCAATCATTACAAGTCTAGCTCAAAGCATAAAGTTAAAGTGTATCCGTCAATGAGATAAGTGCGTATGGAAACAGGAAAAGAGTTTCGCTCCGTTCCCACGTCCAGATTTATTTGTCAGACAGGATAGAAATTTTCTTGGCCTTCACACATCATTCCCCTGGGAAGCTTATATACACACGTGTGGCTGTTTATTTTTGTTGAGGAAACATGTCTGTAGACCACAAATAGCAGCATAAATGCATAGCTGAGGATTCCACCCAAAGGTTACCAACAAGCACAGTTCTCACCCCTTCCATCTGTTGCATCCTGTTCCGTTGTAATTGACACCAGTCTTCCATTCTGCTGCTCATTCTCTGCGGAGGATGAGCGAGAAGAACAGTCTCTGAAATGCTCTCCTGAATGACCGTGCAGTCTGCCAGCATAGGAGCTGTGTTCTGAGTGACCGGCAGCTCTTCCAAGGCGTATGTGAAATCTCCTCTTGTTTTCAACCGATCCCCTACTGAGTACCAGATATACCTAATCCAAAAAATCTGCTGAAAGAATGGAATGTTTGCTTAGGTTGAGAGAGGTAAGCATTCCCACATTGCTACAAGCTACCCTAAATCACTCACGCAATTAGCACACAACACCTGCGTAAATTTGACAAGTTCAAACTGAATCAGAAAGCAAGGCAGTCTCGTATGCAAATTCAGTGAGGAGAGAAACATGAAACAAGATGCCGCCTCACAAATGTGAACTGCACATTTAAACACATACGCCAAAGTATGCTGGACAATCGAAAAAGTTATGACGATGCCATATCACACGCCGCAAACCAGGTGGAGAAAATCTTGAACGAACGTCAGTGGGATTTTTATCCCACCCGCTATATTCAGCAGTCATCGCTACTTCCAGTTACCGTTTTTTCGGTCCATGTAGTATGAAAATTCTGAACAATGCGTTTCATCTTTTAACGATCTCACACACTGTCCCCCTGCGTGTATCACTTCAGACTAACTTGAATTTTTTTCATAGGGTTAATTTGATACCCTAAAAGTGGGAAAGGTTGTAGTTGCCGAAGAACATTACTTTCTGCCTTATAGCATTCTACTGACATAAATCTGTTTGTCTTTAGAAAAGCGAGAGTTAATTCAAGTGTCCAGTAGCTATGACTCATTATCTGAACCATTAGTAAAAACTATATACAATCCACCTTAACCCAAGAAAGAAGAGTAAAGAGTATTCATCATCCTCATTCGTCTTTACCAGTCCCTCCCCATCTATTTCTTAAGTCTTCTTCTTCTACACAGGTTTTCTCCTGATGTTGGGAAAGCAATTTGTTGGCACCGACCTACACAGGCAAAAATGATCATCACGATAAAATAAGAGAAACCAGGACTCTCACAGAAATATTTAAGTGCTCGTTTTTTCCCGAGCTCCGTTCGACAGTGGAACGGTAGAGATACAGCTTAAAGGTCGTTCATTGACCCTCTTCCAGGCACTTTATTGTGAATAGCAGAGTAATCACGTAGTTGAAGATGTAGATGAGATCATACGTCCATGTGCTAGTCCTGAAATTACCTTCATATCTGTCATTTTTTCTGTTAAGAGGGACATGCTGAGTTGTATCTGCAAAAATCTTTAATCCATTCATAAATGTGGTCTGATAATCATTATCCTCGTGTTTTGTTCAGTAAACAACGGTAAACAAGAGTAAGAACCTTATGGAAGTAAAGGTACACTTCATCAACCGGAGTTTTTTTCTGTGTCGTCGTGGACTTCATGGACGAAAAGAGTGAACAGTGCTTCGCAGCATCTGTTTACAGAAGCCATGTTGGTTTTGATGAAGGGTTGTTTGTTCTCCAGAAACGTCATAATAGTGCCACAAAACATGTTCCGTAATCCTAAAACGGGGTGTTCTGAGAGGTATAGGACTCTAATTATGTGCATTGTTCTACGACCGTTTTTGGCAATGTAAATGACTAGTCGATAGGTACCGTTTGTTGCTCCTGCGACCTACGATAAACTACTGCTCGAAGGCCAAAACGTTTCCTTCCTATAAACAGCTACTTTATACTGAAGTGAGCAAAACAGACCGGAAGCTTCATGCAAATAAAACTCCAGAAGGAGATGGTGTAACAAGAAGTACATACAGTAATATTAATATCTGCAAAGAATAGGGAGAGACCTGGATTAGATAGAATAAATATTTAATTTATTACATATGGTGGAATAATAGGCATATTGAGAATTTTACATTTACTTAATAAATGTTAGGGAAGTTGAAAAATACCTCTCTCTGGATCAAAAGCTCTATTTAAAATTCTGTTCAACAGATTTCCGCAAAATTATGAAAATTATAGTGTATGAAATCTACACTAAAATAATAAATATCAGATGAAAATCAATTACAGACTCTTATGAAGATACCAAAGGGGATGTAGGAAAGCGAGAACGAGCATAGATAATGAATTACCAGTTAAAAAAAAATACAGAAAAGAAGAGAAAAATAACCTCGCTTTTACTATTTAACAAAGTAAATTGTGGGAAATACAAGAAAATGAGGGATATTCACCGCACCTAGTTTTCATAATAAGTAGTTAGTACAGAAATAATAATTTTATAATAGACACGGGAATTAATACAAGTGAACACATTTTAGCAAATGTAGGACTTAGACAAGGATGTACATATTAACGACGGTTTGAAGAAAAGGAATATGGCTTGTAGATCTGGAATGTTGTCAGACAGTGTCTATTGAAAAGCACATCTATTTGCACCGGATCAAAATAATAACGAATCAACTACATGAGAGAGAGTTGCAGAAGTCCATGAATCATTTAAATACACTATGTAAATCATATAAAATTTCAAAAACATAGTTAATAAGACGAGAATATAGATTTTAGGGGAAAGGATCCTGTCAGATCAAACATTGTCTTAGAAATCGAAATTTAAATGTCTTGTTTGGGGTGTAATTTTTTATAATGACAAGGATATTTAGTAAAGAGTTAACACATTTTTAGCTGCAAATGCGCTTCTCGGGTTTGCCGCCGGATCGTATTGTGTAAATCGCACAATATTTCTTCGATGCAACTGCTCCACATCATCAGGTAGTGGTAGCTGCTACTGTCACTGCTGCAAGTCGCGCCTTGCAGCAGTTAAAGCAGTAGCTACCACCACCTGATGATGTCGAGCAGTTGCACCGAAGAAATATTGTGCGATTTACACAATACGATCCGGCGGCAAACCCGAGAAGCGTATTTGCAACCGACCCGTCGGGAAAGCATGAAAAGTCACAAATTTCGAGCTGTATGTGGGACAATTGGAGGAACTTTTGAAAGATCGAAGAGAAACGAAAATTAAATTTTGTAAAGTAATAGCTTTACCGGTATTGCATTATAGGAGAGAAGCCTGTGTGCCGACTCAAAATCAAGTGAGTAAAATACAGTCGGCTGAAACGAGACTTTTACGAAGTGTTAAACGATGTAGAAGGATGGACAGGATAGGAGGAGAGACTTCTAAAAAGTGTTAAACGATGTAGAAGGATGGACAGGATACAAGAAGAACACATTACGAAAGAATTAAATATAGAATCAGTACATCCTTATATATGGCAAACGACATGTACTGGGCAGGACCACATCGTAGAACATCAGCGGCATGCTCGCCTTCTTCAGCCTTATAACTCTGCCAACGGTGAACATTGTAGTTCCACTGGGCATGCCATGAATTACAATGAGACGAAAACTATGGCCCATACGTCTATCTTTTGGAGCTCTATTATTAACGAATCAATGGAAATACGGCAGTCTGACGATGAGTCTCTTATTAATAGTGACGGCGGCTACAAATTGAATTCGGCATGGAATCGTAGAAAGACTTCGTGTCCTCCGTAGCCGGCGTAGTTCTGTGATGGAACCGCGGGAAGGCAATCGAATTGATATCGACGTGGCGAGTTTTCACCACGGAGGGCGCGCGGGCTTAGCGGAATCGAACGCGCTCAAGTAGAGCAAGCGCAACGCCAGCCTTAAATACCAGAGCTCAGGGAGTTTTCACCAGTATCACCTGAAAATGGCCAGAAGACTCTGCTCCGAAATATTGTGGCAGGAAGTCGCAAACAACCGTCAGTTCGCCAGAATATGTGTGGAACAGTACATAATTAAATTTTAAATAATAGACAACTGGGCTGACCACTTAGAAAGACTGTAAAATACTATACTTCTCGAGGCAGATATTTTAAGCCGTGAAACAGTTTCAGAGTTCGCTTTCAGTATCTCGGGCTTCAGTCATCTACTCTTTCGGTGCTATACGATGAAACTGAAGAATAAAACGTAGGACGTGAATGTCTTAGAAGGACGTTGCAGAAGATGAAGAGAAGATCCCGTCGAAACGAAAAACGCCTTTGTTTTAATGATTGCTACTCCAATTCAAGTACCATGTATGTGGTACTATCTCCACTATTTCACGATAATACAAAACGATCTGCCCTTCCTTGTTCTTTTTCGATGTCATCCGTCAGTTAATGATGCAGTGTGAACAATGATTTAGCGGAAAATATCACAAGCTCAATATATCTCTTCGTAGACGGTGTGATGGTCTATAAGAAGGTAGCATCGACAAAAATTTTGTAGCGAAATGTAGGAAGCGCTCCAGAGAATGGGTTTTTGGTAGATAGAAAGGCAATTAATCATGAACGTACTTAAATCTAATGTATTATTCTTGAACATGTGAAAGAATCCACTGCTGTTGGTGCTGTGATTGTATAGCCGGAATGCTAATATTAATTCAGCCAAAACATCAGTGGTAGCAGAAAAATGTAATCATGGCTTAAATGTGGCTGCTATGGCACACTTCCAGATTGCAGACTTGTTACACCAAATGCCTTATAATAGAAACATGGCAACACAACAACAAATAACAAACAACAGTCATTAAAAGTGTGTTGCAAATTGTACTAAATTTTGTTACAGATTGATGTACCAGCACTTGATATCCCAACATGATATAATGATATCTAAATACAGTAATAATTGGTAGCATTAAACTGTAGTTTTTCCCTACTCACAATACAACGCATTTCGAAAGCCGGTGGTCTCATCATCTCAAATTGTGAGTTAAGTCTCGCAACTCTACGTCGAGAGTTATCTCTCTCGAAACGCGTTGTTGAGTTATGAGTATGACAAATTACCATTGAATGCTACCAGTTATTATCGTGAAAACATGACAACCAATACCTTACATTCATAATGGATATGCCATGCGGTTCTAGGCGCTGCAGTCCGGAACCGCGGGACTCCTACGGTCGCAGGTTCGAATCCTGCCTCGGGCATGAATATGTGTGATTTCCTTAGGTTAGTTAGGTTTAAGGTTTAAGTAGTTCTAAGTTCTAGGAGACTGATGGCCCAAGATGTTAAGTCCCATAGTGCTCAGAGAAATTTCAACCATGATGGGTATATTAAAACAAATTAAAAGATATCTAAATAACTTTGGTGGGTCGTGGCAGCCTGTGATATTGTAATTATCATGGAAGTAGTGTTTGTAGTCACTATGTATAGTCAAGTTATTCTGTAAATAGCAATCTCTAAGTCAGAAGGTGGTCTTCAGAGCATAATAGTGAGAGAACTCTAGGCGTTGAACTGAACTGGCTAACTGCTGGTTCAGGACTGTGGCTTGTCGTGTTGTGGTGCACGTTGGTGGAAGAATTTGGAAGTCTGCTAGTGCAAGGAGGAAACGATTTAGTCTGCAGTTGACAGCGCTGCCTATGGCGGATGTCCACTCTATTGGCAAGCATGCACGATGCGCTGGTGGAGGTGACTTCTCGCGGTAAAGTTATTTACCTCTCGCTTCGTAGACAACAGTTCCATAACACTACTGGAAACAGTAGTCACCGTAAAGTTACAGGAGTAACTTCCAAAGGGACCTAATGTTGAGTGACCACATGCATCTTAAGAAAATATAATTCATTCACGGAATAAGTGCATTAAAAAAAAATTGTTCGTCCGATCCTTATTTGTCATTTGTCTAATACCATTACCAGGCTGGACTAATAGAGGAGAGAAAGAATATCCAACGTATAAGGGTGCATTTCTTCATAGGATCCTGTATCCAACAAGAAAGCTTTACGGAGATGGTCCACAAACTCCAATGGCTGACGCTATAGAAGTGGCGCTGTACATCATTGAGAAGTTACCAAAAAATTTTGACTATATATGACGGTAGTATCTGTTCCCGAAAAACAGTTACCGTGGATGACCATGGAGATTTACTAGAAATGAAATAATAATTAAATGGACACCCTAGCTGCAAACAGGCGTTGATGTACTTCATTGGGGCCAAGTTGAAAATGTGTGACCGGACCGGGCCTCGAACCCGGGATCTCCTGCTTACATGGCAGACGCTCTATCCATCTGAGCCACCGAGGGCACAGAAGATTGTGTGTCTGCAGGGACTTATCCCTTACACGCTCCCTGTGAGATCCACATTCCCAACATGTCCACACCACTACATCTATTAGGCGAACTACGAATGTAGTGGTGTGGACATGTTGGGAATGTGGATCTCACGGGGAGCGTGCAAGGGATAATTCCCTGCAGACACACTATCCTCTGTGGCCTCGGTGGCTCAGATGGATAGAGCGTCTACGATCTAAGCAGGAGATGCTGGGTACGAGTCCCGGTCGGGGCACACATTTTCAACATGGCCCCAAAAAATTTTTAGTCAGTATATTACGGGAAATTACATGCTCCAACATGTGTATTTCAAAATGATTACAAAGAGAAAATGCAAGAAACTGTAGCTGATAGGGAAGCTTTGCGAAAGTCATTCTTCCCACAGTCCAGTCGCATATGCAATAGGGATGGAGGAAAGGGATTATGGTAGCGGAAGCATCCCCCGTCGCAAACCATAAGGTAGCTTGCAGAATGTGGATTTAGATATAGTAATTTTTTGGGCATGTGACAGGTCCAGTCATGGTTCTCGGCCACCTCTCCCAGTCTTATGATTTCTTCCTTAGCTTCAAGTTATTAACGTTTACTTTCCTGACAATGACCCTTAGTTACTATCTTCTTCTCACAACCCCCCTCTTTCCCTTTACTATCACTTCAGTATCTTGCTGGAGTATGCTCTTGTGTCTTAAGATGTGTCCAACTGAATTTTAAAATTTTTTCTTAGTAATATATAGAAAGAATATCTAATTTTGACTTTTAACTGTGTATTTGACGTCTATATGAGGTAAAACTTCATTCATCACTGGCCCTTCAACTGAAATCTTTACCTTTAGTAAATAATGTGTAATATGAGCTATTTGGGCATAGATTACTAACACAGTAATTGTTGCAACATGCCTTTTAGTTCCTCCTTAGCTACGCCTGTTATAATCTTTGGTTTTTGATACGGTGTTATAACCATGCTCTTGGGAAACATATTTCGTTCGCTTATGAGACAATCATTAAATTATATTCTTCTCCTATAGAATATTTTGTCGAGTACATGACATAATGTCTCATCAGAAGTTAATAGTTCATAGATATTAAATCTTGTGGGCATCAAGAACCACGTGTAAAAAGAAAGATGCGAAGAACAGCTTAACATCCGGTAGACAAAATGAGGGGGAAAGGAACTATTATAATGTGGAAGTTTATTTGGAGTGGTGTATTGTGATTTACTATAAATATTCCGCAAAAATTTCCAGAGATATGAATTCGGTTGGCACCGGCTCATTTCAATCCCATTCCTCCAAAATCCAAGATCAGCGATTCTGATTATGTGATTACTGCCCGTCACAATCTGGAGACAATCCACAACTTGAGCTGTTATTATTCCTCTACCTTTCTCGCTCTGGACTCGCATTCGGGAGGACGACGGTTCAATCCCGTCTCCGGCCATCCTGATTTAGGTTTTCCGTGATTTCCCTAAAATCGTTTCAGTCAAATGCCGGGATGGTTCCTTTGAAAGGGCACGGCCGATTTCCTTCCCAATCCTTCCCTAGAATGAGCTTGCGCTCCGTCTCTAATGACCTCGTTGTCGACGGGACGTTAAACACTAACCACCACCACCACCTTCTCGCTCCGTTTAACAACATTAGTTTTTACAATGTAAGTACTGCTTGCTTTATCCTTGTAGAACTGTGAGTAATGAATATCAAATAATTTTTAACCTTTGCCACAATACGTGATATGATGATAATTTGTGAGAAGCGGAAAGTGTGCCCTAGACTGAAACTCAAACCCTGACACTAGAATTTCGCAGATGCTGTTCACCTTCTATAAACTGTTTCAAGTCTAGAACATAACAAAAATTTAATTGTTCACGAACAGTTAATATGAAAATTAGTTTAATAGTAGTTTAGAATTGTTGTTTTCCTCAGTTCACCAAGCAACATTAAACATACATGAACATATGCAACTATCATTTCGCAAACCACCTTGCGGTATGTAGAGGAGGGTACTCTGTTATTTATTTTATTTGCACGTCAAGTTGCGTAGGCCCAAAATTGAGGAGCAAATTTCCAAGGTCATGGAACGTGTCAGTACATGAAATTACAGAATAAAAGTAATAACAGATAAAAATAAAATGTTTATGAACCCGAAAATAGTCAGTTCATACGTTTACGTAAACTCAAACAACAATACAACAAGAACCAGCTTAATTTTTCAAGGAATTCCTCGACAGATTATAAGAAATGACGCATGAAGAAACTCTTCAGATTCGATTTGAAAGCACGTGGATTACTGCTAAAATTTTTGAACTCGAGTGGTAGCTTATTGAAAATGGATGCAACAGAATACATACCGCAAACCTTTCTGTAAAAGAGTTAAGGAAGTCCGATCCCAATTCAGGTCTGATTTTTACCGAGTATTAACTGAGTGAAAGCTGCTTATTCTAGGTAAAAATCTGACGTTGTTCCACTGTACTTCTCGACTTTCCCGCTCCAGTCCTGAAGTGAGCGCTAAGCGTCTAATCTCTGATTTTCTACTGGTATTTGCAACTTTCTTTCTCTTGCCTTGGTTCTTCACCCTGATGCTATTGCAACACAGGTGAAATATTTGTCTTTCAGTGAAAATGAAATATGGTGGGTATCGTCAGATCGAGATTTATAAATCCATAAATTTTCACTCTCATACACTGAGCTGCCAAAGAAACTGGTATAAGCATGCATATTCAAATACAGGTAAAAAAAAAAAGGCAGAATACGGTGCTGCGGTGGCAATGCCAATATAACACAAGGGTCTGGTGCAGTTGTTAGATCGGTTACTGCTATTACAATGACCGGTTATCAAGATGTGAGAAGTGATGTTATAATCGGCGTACGAGCAATAGGACGCAGAATTTCCCACGTAGCGATGAAGTGGGGATTTTCCCAAACGACCATTTCGCGAGTGTTCCGTGAATATCAGGAATCCGGCGAAATATCAAATCTCCGACGTCCCTCCGGCCGGAAAAACGTCCTGCAGGAACGGGGTCAGTGACGACTGAAGAGAATCGTTCAACATGACAGAAGTGCAGCCCTTCTGCAGATTCGTTTATCTGTCAATGTTATGGCATCAACTGTCAGCGTGCGAACCATTCAGAAAAAACATCATCTATATGGGATTTCGGAACAGAAGGGTATGGAGACAACCTCATGAATCCATGGACCCTGCGTGTCAGCAAGGGACTGTTGAAGCCACTGGAGGCTCTCTTATGGTGAGGAACATGTGCAGTTGGAGTGATATGGGACCCCTTATACGTCTAGATACGACTCTGACAGGTAACATGGACGTAAGCATTCTGTCCTGTCACCTGCATCCATTCATGTCCATTGTGAATACCGACAGACTTGGGCAATTCCAGCAGGACAATGGGACACCACAACCGTCTAGAATTGCTACAGAGCAGCTACAGGGACACTCTTCAGAGTATAAACACTTCTGCTGGCCTCCAAACTCCCCAGATACGAACATTATTTAGCAAATCTGGGATGCCTTGCCACGTGCTGCTCAGAAGGTATCTCCACCCATCGCACTCTTACGGATTTATGGACAGCCCTGCAGGATTCAAGCTGTCAGTTTCCTCCAGCACGACTTCAGACATTAGTCGAGTCCAGGCCACGTCATGTTGCCGGACTTCTACATGCTCGCGGGGGCCCTACACGATATTGGGCAAATGTACCAGTTTCTTTGTATGTTCAGTGTATCTACAGCAGAGCTTCTTCAATTACTGTTATTGACACTTTACAGAATTTACGTTATTTACGTTGTTATTTTCCTTTGTCATGAAATAAAACAAACGCCTATTTTATGCACTGCTGCTGTAAATTTATCCTTCCTATTCGGTTCACCCCATCCTATGTATCACTTCAGTTTTCCGTAGCGCAACACGCACCGTTCTTGGTGACGAACATATTTGCTTTCCATATAGTTTCTTTAAAATCTTCTATCACACATGATGTAAACCCCATTTATGAATAACGTTATTCTTCATGACGAACCAGGAAAAATGTTAAATATTTTGTTTTTGTACGACACGTTTGTTATACACAGATAAAAAATAGTTTATGAAGGAAAAAAGCGGGCGTTCTTTCATTGCTATCTTGCTATTATATTAGTAAATTAGATCTTTAAAGCTTGAAATGTGACAGTTTTATCCAACAGCGCTGTTATCACGGAGAAACAGTACACTCATTGCTTAGTTGCGTCTTGCTTTCATAATAGGTTCTGAAACACACACTTCTCGTGATAACAACTTTTGCCGTAGTTTAGTAGGTAACTCGCTGTTTCAGCCGGCTGGCAACATTTCACGACAAGTTTAGCAACATTTTACTCGCTTTGCGTGCAATACATGCTAGCTGCCTGTGGACGCCGTAGTTTATAGGCACCGTTATTAGCAGGCGTTGCGAACTTCGGGTAGCGGAACTCCATAAACACGCTAAAGCAGCAAAGACGCGTCCACCTATTCCGTGACATTTAATTACAATGTAACTCAAGCCCCAGCAGAAGCAAACTAGGGCCTTGGGGGAGGGGGGGGGGGTGAGGGATGGGGGATGGAGTTTGTAAATGCCTACAACCGAGTGTTTTCACTATCCGAGTGGCCTGCAGTTAACGTCCTCCCTAGTCATGTGATGAACAAATTCTCAGAGTCATCATTTCGATACAAACGGTAAAATTATTTGAACTCAATTAATACACAGGTTTCTTTAAGAAAAATAAATAGTGTATATACATACGACTAATATTGCGGAGACGCATAGTGCTATTGTTGTCGGTTTTCACAGAGTGGATCGGTAGTCAGGGGGCTCTCTTTGTAAGCCAATCAACAAATTGTAGTTATAGTTGGAAAGTATATTTTTGTGCAAACAATAACTTTTCTAAATGGAACAATGCCTATAGACACTAACAAACTAAAACTAGGGTAAATCCGGATGTAAGTGGCATATGTTGCAGGAGTCGAGTGCGAGTCGTTTACGAGATATCGCGTTGTGAAAAGTTTCACATCAACATTTCTTTGTTAAGTTTACGATGAATAATTGTTTGTGCCACTCAACCTGTGTAGTTGCTGGGGGCGTTGTTGTTATATTTGCTTAGTGTGCTTGTGTGTTCCGTGAGTGCACTGCGACTTACTGGTCAGTTAGTGTGACAGTCTAAGCAGTAGGTCAAGGGTGGACGATAAGATTTACTAATGCAGAAAAAGCTGACACTAATTTGTACAGAAAGTGCATGAAGACAGCAGTTCGTACTTATATCGTGTATGCTCAATAGGTTAACCATCTCGGCAGTTATTTATCAACCTCTTCAACCAGTACGTGAAAGTGGTAGTGTAACACTAGACCGAAAATGATGACAGAAGAGGGGGAAATTAATGTTGTTGCTACTGTTGGAACTGATCCTTATGTTAGCTCGCACGCAGTAGCCGGAGGTAATGGGCTAAGTCATGTAAGTGTGCTACGAATTGTCCATCACAGGTTCCATCCCCATCACGTCTCTGTCCATCAAGAGTTACATGGAAACGATTGAAACGATTACGAGAATCGTGTTAACTTCTGTACGTGGGCGTTAAGACAGGATACTCCAGATGTATCATGTATTTTGTCTAGTGATGAAGCCACACTTACCAGTCGTAGCCACGTAAATCGCCGAAGCATGCGCTATTGGTCTGTTGACAATCATTGTTGGCCTCGCCAGGGGGAGCTTCAGCATCCGTAGAGAGTAAACGTGTCGTGTAAGATAGTGAATGATCAGCTCATAGGCACATGTTTCACAGACGGAGCACTGAACACTCAGAAGTAGCATAGTCTCCCATTACTAAAGCACGCCAGTGCTTCCTATTTCCAGATACGTTGGTTTCAAGTGACTCATACCATTCATAATGTTTGTATGAGTTGGCAGAACTTCCTGGTGGTGGACTTTGGTAGTACGAAGGGCGAGACTAAGCATTTAAATTAGTGAACAGGGAATAAAATTACATGGTTGTTCTCTGTTGAGTTAGTTAATAAAATCTAATAAAGTGATTGCTAGTATTATGTGTTTCTCCGACTGCAAACTTTTCAGAAACCACATGTGTGGTTAAGGCCTGGTATGCGACCAGTTAATGGAGTGCGTTGGCGATGTACTACTAGGCTAAGACAGATTCCTTTCTTTTTCTTAGTGTCGCCATCGAGATAAATTATGACACAATCAGTCCTGCTGCGTGTGAGATCGTTCTTTTACCACCTAAAAACAAGTTACCTATGGTCTGTCATCATCAGATAGTAAACATTACAAATGAGGTACATTCAGTGCAGATGGAAAGCAAACAAACCAGTTAATAATTATGAGATATCTTCGAATCTAATGCGCTTAAGACATGGGAAGTAAATATTCATTGCATGACAACTTCTGGATTGTCATTGTTGTGTGTGTACATGTTGCGACACGTGTCTCCAATGTATCCCTCGTGCTCGATGAGATTTAAGCAGGGGGAAAGACCAGTCTATTCGCCGAATATTCTCTTGGTCCAAAAGATCCTCCATCTGCACTTTTCGTTCGGTCATGCATTACTATCTATAAAACGAAGCCGGGACCTATTACAGCCATGAAAAGAGGAACATGAG
This sequence comes from Schistocerca gregaria, assembly GCF_023897955.1. Lineage (NCBI taxonomy): Eukaryota > Metazoa > Arthropoda > Insecta > Orthoptera > Acrididae > Schistocerca > Schistocerca gregaria. Next base: position 256,346,576 of record NC_064926.1, read on the forward strand.
GAAGGAGTGTAGTCACATTATCGTTAACAGGTCAGTGTACCTAATTCAAATATTAGAAAGCCAGTACGCCCTTGCAGAATTTTGCTGTGTCTATTGACACACATTCAACATAGGTTTAGGAATCATCGTTCATGTGAAACACAACTAGCTCTTTATTCACATGAAGTGTTGAGTGCTATTGACAAGGGATTTCAGATCCATTCCGTATTTCTGGATTTACGGAAAGCTTTTGACTGTGTGCCACACAAGCGGCTTGTAGTGAAATAGCGTGTTTATGGAATACCGTCTCAGTTATGGGACTGGATTTGTGATTTACTGTCAGATAGGTCACAGTTCGTAGTAATTGACGGAAAGTCATCGAGTAAAACAGAAGTGATTTCTGGCGTTCCCTAAAGGAATTGATTTAGGCCTTTTGCTGTTCCTTATCTATATAAACGATTTGGAAGGTAATCTGAGCAGCTGTCTTCGATTGTTTGTAGATGACGCTGTCGTTTGTCGGCTAATAAAGTCATCACAAGATCAAAACAAACTGCAAAACGATTTAGAAGCAATATGGGAATGGTTCTAAAAGTGGCAGTTGGCCCTAAATAACGAGAAGTGTGCGGCCATCCACATGAGTGTTAAAGGTTACACGATAAATGAGTCTAATCTGTTTTTGTCTTCAGCCCTGAGACTGGTTTGATGCAGCTCTCCATGCTACTCTATCCTGTGCAAGCTTCATCTCCCAGTACTTACTGCAATCTACATCCTTCTGTATCTGCTTAGTATATTCATCTCTTGGTCTCCATCTACGATTTTTACCCTCCATGCTGCCCCCCAATGCTAAATTTGTGGTCCCTTGATGCCTCAAAACATGTCCTACCAACCGATACCTTCTTCTAGTCGAGCTGTGCCACAAAATCCTCTTCTCCCCAATTCTATTCAATACCTCCTCATTAGTTGCGTGATCTACCCATCTAATCCTCAGCATTCTTCTGTAGCACCACATTTCAAAAGCTTCTATTGTCTTCTTGTCCATACTATTTATCGTCCACGTTTCACTTCCACACATGGCTACGCCCCACACAAATACTTTCAGAAACGGCTTCTTGACACTCAAATCTATACTCGATGTTAACAAATTTCTCTTCTTCAGAAACGCTTTCCTTGCCATTGCCAGTCTACATTTTATATCCTCTCTACTTCGACCATCATCATTTATTTTGCTCCCCAAATAGCAAATCCCCTTTATTACTTTAAGTGTCTCATTTCCTAATCTAGTTCCCTCAGCATCACCCGACTTAATTCGGCTACATTCCATTAACTTCGTTTTGCTTTTGTTGGTGTTAATCTTATATCCTCCTTTCAAGACACTGTCCATTCCGTTCAACCGCTCTTCCAAGTCCTTTGCTGCTTCTGACAGAATTACAATGTCCTATGCGATCCTCAAAGTTTTTATTTCTTCTCCATGGATTATAATACCTACTCCGAATTTTTCTTTGGTTCCTTTACTACTTGCTCAATAGACAGATTGAATAACATCGGGGAGAGGCTACAACCCTGTCTCACTCCCTTCCCAACCGCTGCTCCCCTTTCATGCCCCTCGACTCTTATAACTGCCATCTAGTTTCTGTACAAATTGTAAATAGCCTTTCGCTCCCTGTATTTTACTTCTGCCATCTTTAGAATTTGAAAGAGAGTATTCCAGTCAACAATGTCGTAAGCTTTGTCCAAGTCTACAAATGCTGAGTCTAATCTAAAAGCCGTAAATTCAACTAAATACCTAGGTATTACAATTACGAATAATTTAAATTGGAAGGAATACATAGAAAATGTTGTGGGAAAGGTTGACGGAAGACTGCGTTTATTTGCAGGACACTTAGAAAATGTAACAGACCTACTAAGCAGACTGCCTACACTAGGCTTGTCCGTCCTCTTTTAGAATACTGCTGCGCGGTGTGGGATCCTTACCAGATAGGACTGACGGAGTACATCGAAAAAGTTCAAAGAAAGGCAGCACGTTTTGTATTATCACGAAATATGGGAGAGAGTGTCACAGAAATCGCACAGAATTTGTGCTGGAAATCATTATAATAAAGGTTTGTTTCGTTGCGACGGAATCTTTTCACGATATTCCAATCATCAACAATCAACAACTTCCTTCTCCAAATGCAAAAATATTTAGTTGACACCAACGTACTTAGGGAGGAATGATCACCACGATAAAATAAGGGAAATCAGAGCTCGTACGGAAAGACATAGGTGCTCATTCTCTCAGCACGCTATGCGAGATTGGAATAATAGACTTGTGATGGTTGGTCAATGAACCCTCTGCCAGGCAGGTAAATGTGATTTGCAGAGTATCGATGTAGTTGTAGATGCTTCCTTACACCATGACACCTCGATCAGTAAAACGATCATGTTCGATAATGTTTCTGAGTGCATTATGTGTTCACAATTCCTGGCATATTAGGGTACGTCCAGCACTGACGAACATGATCAATTTGGTGCTCCAAGCGCTATGGTGTGCTCCTTCCACATGTTCGACTTTTCAGGGTTGCATTAGGCACTAGCTTCTTGTTTATGTATAAGAATGCGGCACTGCACCGAACAGCGGAGGTTGAGGAGCTCTTAGAAAGATAGGATATTCGTCGGAAAGACTGGCCTGACCGTTCTCCCAACTTAGACCCCAACGATAACATCTACATCCTCATATACACTCTGCGGGACACCTTTTTGTGGACGGCTTTACCACTACGACTCGTTTTATTTCCTGTTCCACTCGCAAATAGAGCGAGAAAAAAAAGATTATCTATATGCCTCCCTGCAAGCCCTAACCTCTCTGATCTTACCATCACGGTTCTTTCGCAAAATGTGCTTTGGCGGCAGTATAACAATGCTGTAATCAACCTCAAATCCGGGTTTTGTAGATTTAATGAATAATGCTCCTTGAAAAGCATGCCGCGAGTGATTCCCATTTCAGTTCCCGAAGCATCTCCGTAAAACTTGAATGTTGTTCGAACGTGCGGAATTCATTGTAGACATGTAGTACAGTATGTCCACAAGGACCAACGACCATCCAGTAATTTCCAGAATGAGATTTTCACTCTGCAGCGGAGTGTGCGCTGATATGAAACTTCCTGGCAGGTTAAAACTGTTTGCCGGACCGACACTCGAACTCGGGAACATTGCGTTTCGTGGGCAAGTGCTCTACCATCTAAGCTACCCAAGCACGAATCACGACCTATCCTCACAGTTTCAATTGTGCCAATACCTCGTCTCCTACCTTCCAAACTTCACAGAAGCTCTTCTGTGAACCTTCGCGAATGTTCGCAGAAGAGCTTCTACGAAGTTTGGAAGGTAGGAGACGAGGTACTGTCGTGAGTCGTGCTTGGGTAGCCCAGACGGTAGAGCACTTTCCCGTAAAAAGGCAAAGGTCCCGAGTTCGAATCTCGGTCCGGCACACAGTTTTCATCTGCCAGGAAGTTTCATCCAGCAGTTGTCAAACGTGACGGTGGAGGACTGGAATACCTTATCACAAGAACTCCTTAGCAACTTTGTGGCCAGTAGGAAAGTACTTTGCTGTGGATTCACTGGCGTCCATTTTGATAACACACCATACTAAAAACCATATCCAGCCTTTTGTAATGTTCAGGGTACAATCATGGATAGATGTGAGCAGGGTAATTATTGTGTTTGATCTGAAGTGAGATTTGTGCTTCTCTCACTGATTATTTCAGTTCGGGTCATCTCTAAACTGTAGCAGTTCTTTCTGTGTAAATTCTAAGTGACATTGAACTAAGTTACTGGAAACGCGTGTCAATACAATACAGATCTGTTATCCAAAATGTTTGCCCCTTATCTTTGTTGTAAATTTGATGTACATGTTTTATTCTTTAAATCATTAGACGCTATGTGCTGTAATCTTCATAAATCATATTGTATTTATTCTGTGTTCATGCCTTAGGGCAAGTTTGAAGAGGCTGCTTTGTTGGAACAGAATAAAATTTTTTATAGGAACGCTGCCTCTGGACGCGAGTGTCCAGAAATTAATGGTAATTCTGAGTAACTATGTTCTGCAGGCGGCTTATTTTGTAATCATTCTGATGATCTACTTATATTAGTCCAAAATATGCTTGCTCGGTTTGTAACTACTCTTTCTCATATGATTACAATAAATATAATGATCCTACAACAGATAGCAAAGAGCGCAGGAGAGTTACTTGGTTGTGAATTGTAAGAGTGAACATACGAAGGTGGCCTATCTGATGCGCATTTGCTATTAACGAGGCACTGAAGCTTGCCTCACGGTATTACGTGGGCCAATGGGAGCACTATAGAGAACAGGAAAGACGACGGCATAATATTTGCAACGAATTATGAAGCTGTTTTTTTTGCGCTTACATTAGAAAATTTGTGAGGCATTACCCAGTGATATTGCCAATGAATTTTATTTCTGTAATAAGTGTTGTTCGTACAAGCTATTGACACCTGATGTAGTCATTATTGTCACTCATTGTCACCTACATAGGGAACCACACCCTTCCAGTTACTTAATAACCGAGTGGTGTTCTTTAAATAGTTAAAAAAAAGTATAAAAGACTATAGTTGCTAGTTTTCTTTGGTTCCCAAAAACCTAATCGAAAATAACTAATAATTAAACGTTAGAAAATTGACAGCTTTGTTCAATACTGTTCAGAGGCATTGCTTTCTTACTAATCAAGTGAAGACAAAGTGAAGTAATGAAATTATGGCAAGTTTTAATCAAAGGAAAGAATAAATTAAGTTCAAATATTTCATATAAGTGACTGTTGTAATACTGCTATTGTGTACTGGCTTCGTTAGTATTTCGGCGTCGTGTATCTACTGAAAGTCAACAGTTATGTATTTGATACAGAAAAATTTCATAGTAATTACAGTCTGTCCAAAGTACTTAGCTTTCCATGTTAGGAAATCCATTGCATGAAAGTAAACATTAATCTGAGGTTACGTTAACCACATTCATAACAAAAGAGTACCTGCAGCATATCACGTACTTACCAGTAATAACCTTTTCTAAGTATTAACGATATAAGAGAACTGATTTCTTTATTCATTGTTATTTCGCAAGGCATTGTGTTGTCGTAAGTGAGCCCGCATCTCGTGGTCGTGCGCTAGCGTTCTCGCTTCCCACGCCGGGGTTCACAGGTTCGATTCCCGGCGGGGTCAGGGATTTTTTCTGCCTCGTGATTGCTGGGTGTTGTGTGCTGTCCTTAGGTTAGTTAGGTTTAAGTAGTTGTAAGTTCTAGGGGAATGATGACAAAAAAATGGTTCAAATGGCTCTGAGCACTATGGGACTCAACTGCTGTGGTCATAAGTCCCCTAGAACTTAGAACTACTTAAACATAACTAACATAAGGACATCACACACATCCATGCCCGAGGCAGGATTCGAACCTGCGACCGTAGCAGTCGCACGGTTCCGGACTGCGCACCTAGAACCGCGAGACCACCGCGGCCGGCGGAATGATGACCCTAGATGTTAAGTCCCATAGTGATCAGAGCCATTTGAACCATTTTTTTGTCATAAGTGAGTGTGTGTGCGGACACGTACGGCCAAACGGTTACGTATTCATTGCTGCCCGCAATATTGATGATATACTGGACAGTGTGTGCCCAGTTGGGCTGGCGATCGAATTAATTAATTCCTGTATTATTCCAGCAAATTTTTTGGGGACTCCTTGAGTCATGTGATAACCGTCTTCTTTTCATATTTCACGCGAGTGACGGTACTCTTTAAGCATCGAACCAAATCAAGGTACATAAAAAGTGCAAGAGCAGAATAGGCTGCTCTAAGGTGGAAGGTTACAAGTGACGTATATCGCTGAAGTTACTTTCGTCCGCAAGTTTTGGACACCGTTGTATGAGGGATTGCTGTAGAGGAAGAGCAGCTAAAGAAGTTTCTTGAACATAAACTGCCAACTCAGCCAGTACCAGCAGAACGGCTATTGCGTCGAAGTCGGAGGCCACCGTGAACTTTGGGAGAATCGCAGGTGCTCCCGTGCCGCACGAATAGGAAGGCCAAGTTGGCGGCGGTGGTGTGCGGCTGGCGCCGCGGTCAGTCCAGTCACCTCGGCTGCAGACCCACCGCAGCCTAATTGGCGGTCAGCGCACAGCTTCCAGGCGGGACTTCGCGAAAGCAGCTTCTCTGACCGGGAAGACGCTGCGGTGGGCAGTAGCACTGGACATACGGTCACTGCTAAGTTTGCTATTACGCTATTTTCCACTTCACTGTCTTAATGCCAAATTGTTCGGACAAGAATACCGGTTTCGGCTATGCAATAACCATATCCAGAATCCACAACAGAAGTGATAGATGAAAGAAATACTGTCTGACACATTAACTGGTTGAATACGAAACAGAAATCATGACATAAACAATATATGCCTCTCACTCTGCTCCACTGCAACGAGTGACAGTGGCCGAGCGGTTCTAGGGGACTGATGACCTGAGATTTTAAGTCCCATAGTGCTCAGAGCTATTTGAACCAACGAGTGACAGACGTTTAAAAATAGCACCAGTCCAAGACGCCATGCAGGTTTCAGCCAGGATACAGAGGAAGCCAATGCTGTTCTTAAGGTCGTTGATGCATGCATAATATACAGAGAATAATTGTACGAAGTAATTAAAAGAAGGTTCATTTAGAAGTACCTTTCTTAAAAATAATCTGTTGTATAGAGAATAATTGTACAAAGTAATTACAAGAAGGTTCATTTGGAGGTACCTTTCATGAAAATAATCTCAGTTGTGTATAAAAGAAAAGGTTCAGATGGCTCTGAGCACCATGGGACTTAACTTCTGAGGTCACCAGTAACCTAGAACATAGAACTACTTAAACCTAACTAACCTAAGGACATCACACACATCCATGCCCGAGGCAGAATTCGAACCTGCGACAGTAGCTGTCGGGCGGTTCCAGACTGTAGCACCTAGAACCGCTCGGCCACCGTAGCCGGCAGTTTTTTCTAAATTAGCAGGAGAAGAAGATTTATAATTATACATATAAAGAAATCTCCTACTTTTCTAACCGTTGTAACTGAGCAGAATTTTTCAAATAGTTCAAAAGATAAAATTTCTTTCATCAGTCATCATAAAATCGAACATATTTTGATGATTAAAATTCAAATTGCTCTAAGAACTATGGTACTTAACATATGAGGTCCCAAAGACTTAGCACTAATTAAACCTAACCAACCTAAGGACATCACACACAACCATACCCGGGGCAGGATTCGAACCTGCAACCGCAGCAGCAACGTGGTTCCGGGCTGAAGCGCCTAGAACCACTAGGTTTGATGACTTTTTGCCTTTTTGGTCAGTTCGTCCTCACTATACTCTTATGGACTGTGGGTGGGCTGAAAGCGGTACAGACAATCCGGTCTTCAGCCAACTGATAAGAAAATGTAAATGAGATTAAATAATAAGAAACGTAAAGAGGCGAGATTTACAGTCAGTTTACCACTTCTTAAAGATTTGACCTCTTTCACTTTCAGTTAAAAGCAGGCGTAATAAAAAGGTACAAAAAGGACAATAAAAAGCAAAAAGACACAATAATATTAGATTCAAAAATATTTAGAAACATTTCTAAAAACATTGACACACGTCACTGATGTTTAAAAGAAGCCCTTCACTGTCACTAAAGCTGGAACGAACTGCCTTGGGGTTGGTAATCTGTTGCGGAAGGGAAAGGTTGGTCGTTGAGGAGATTGGAAGAGAGTTGACAGATGGAAGACTGGTGCGGATTTATCAGTGGGGTAGGAGTGGCTCTTGAGATACAAGAGCGGTTGGCGTAGATCGGTACTAGTGAGGCTAAAATCTGATTGGAGGAAAGGAGGTAAAGAAAGAAGGGTGAAAAGAGAAACGAGGGTGGTTATGGGGAAAATACTGGATGGGGAGAGAGAGGGAGCCCTGACGAAGTCGAAAGGGTGGGGTGGGTTTCAAGTAGGCAGGATGGTTATACGTCGGAACTGAGTTTATGATCTAGGAGAAGGAGACGGTTCAGGCACCTTTGGGAGAGCGCGTGTAAGGTGCGTATGTGTAGGGTTGGTGCGATTTGTTGGCAGAAGAGCGGCAGCCGTGGGGGAACTACAGCGTTAGTGGAGTCGAGTATTCGGATGGTGGAGATTCTGAAAGCAGTGGGGGAAAATTGTTGAAATGGCTCTGTGCACTATGGGACTTAACATCTGAGATCATCAGTCCCCTAGACTTAGAACTACTTAAACCTAACTAAGAACAGCATACACATCCATACCCGAGACAGGATCCGAACCTGCGACCGGAGCAGCAGTGCGGTTCCGCGCTGAAGCGCCTAGAACCGCCCGGCCACTACGGCAGAGTACAGTACAGTATCTACAAAGAAAGGGCCGTCCGCCTCCATAGCTAAATTATAACAATATTTATAAAAAAAAAAAGTGTCAGTACAGCAGAATACCAGGTAATTCGCTTTCCAGTCTGGTCAGAGATTTTCTCCGCTCGTGGCGTGGCCGTTATGTTGCCTTAATCATCATTTCATTGTCATCGAGACTCAAATCTCCGAAACTGCGTCAACTAAGAAAGACATGCACCAGGTGAGCGATAAAGCTGACGAGAAGCCACAATCACCATCACGTTCATTTCCAGGAAATTGGAGGAACAGGCTTCGTGGAAATGTAAATAAGTCTTTTTAAAACAGTCCTACTTCTGTTCTGGTTAGGAAAGTACATAATAAAAATAATTCAAACCAAATCAGGCACACCGTGACAAAAGACTAAAATGCACCAACTTTTGAAAAGTAATTGAGTGGCGTAATTTATAAAGGTAAGGGGTAGGAAGCGTAGTGGTCGTCTGTAGATGGGGCAGGCTACTCATATTTCTTCTTGAGATGTTCACGGGATTACAAGTCCTGGCACGTAACGTCATGCTGCACCTTGTGCTGTAGGTGCCAGCGGCACTGTTGACCACAGCAAGCATTCACACGATGAAACCTCACAGTAGTCACTCCACTGTAAGTAAGTTCTCCGAAGATTTCGAAAGGTTTTCGTTGAAGTCACTTTGCTCGTTAAGGACACAATAATGATGCAGTCTCTTACGTTTAGAAGAGGTGTGCAAAATTTTCAGATTATGTGCCATGTCTGTTATTCTACTTTTTGATCTGTTAAGGACACAGTGTAGTCATAAATGGTGGAAAAACCGAAATTTTCTTCTAACTTTACTAGATTCTATATTTACATTGATTTATACATTACAGGGTTACACACACACACACACACACACATATATATATATATATATATATATATATATATATATATATATATATATATATATGTATACTACTGGAAATTGAAACAAGAACACCGTGAATTCATTGTCCCAGGAAGGGGAAACTTTATTGACACATTCCTGGGGTCAGATACATCACATGATCACACTGACAGAACCACAGGCACATAGACACAGGCAACAGAGCATGCACAATGTCGGCACTAGTACAGTGTATGTCCACCTTTCGCAGCAATGCAGGCTGCTATTCTCCCATGGAGACGATCGTAGAGATGCTGGATGTAGTCCTGTGGAACGGCTCGCAATGCCATTTCCACCTGGCGCCTCAGTTGGACCAGCGTTCGTGCTGGACGTGCAGACCGCGTGAGACGACGCTTCATCCAGTCCCAAACATGCTCAATGGGGGACAGATCCGGAGATCTTGCTGGCCAGGGTAGTTGACTTACACCTTGTAGAGCACTTTGGGTGGCACGGGATACATGCGGACGTGCATTGTCCTGTTGGAACAGCAAGTTCCCTTGCCGGTCTAGGAATGGTAGAACGATGGGTTCGATGACGGTTTGGATGTACCGTGCACTATTCAGTGTCCCCTCGACGATCACCAGAGGTGTACGGCCAGTGTAGGAGATCGCTCCCCACACCAAGATGCCGGGTATTGGCCCTGTGTGCCTCGGTCGTATGCAGTCCTGATTGTGGCGCTCACCTGCACGGCGCCAAACACGCATACGACCATCATTGGCACCAAGGCAGAAGCGACTCTCATCGATGAAGACGACACGTCTCCATTCGTCCCTCCATTCACGCCTGTCGCGACACCACTGGAGGCGGGCTGCACGATGATGGGGCGTGAGCGGAAGACGGCCTAACGGTGTGCGGGACCGTAGCCCAGCTTCATGGAGACGGTTGCGAATGGTCCTCGCCGATACCCCAGGAGCAACAGTGTCCCTAATTTGCTGGGAAGTGGCGGTGCGGTCCCCTACGGCACTGCGTAGGATCCTACGGTCTTGGCGTGCATCCGTGCGTCGCTGCGGTCCGGTCCCAGGTCGACGTGCACCTTCCGCCGACCACTGGCGACAACATCGATGTACTGTGGAGACCTCACGCCCCACGTATTAAGCAATTCGGCGGTACGTCCACCCGGCCTCATGCATGCCCACTATACGCCCTCGCTCAAAGTCCGTCAACTGCACATACGGTTCACGTCCACGCTGTCGCGGCATGCTACCAGTGTTAAAGACTGCGATGGAGCTCCGTATGCCACGGCAAACTGGCTGACACAGACGGCGGCGGTGCACAAATGCTGCGCAGCTAGCGCCATTCGACGGCCAACACCGTGGTTCCTGGTGTGTCCGCTGTGCCGTGCGTGTGATCATTGCTTGTACAGCCCTCTCGCAGTGTCCGGAGCAAGTATGGTAGGTCTGACACACCGGTGTCAATGTGTTCTTTTTTCCATTTCCAGGAGTGTATATATAGTTACGGTCTTGTATGCTACCACGCAACCTTTATTTCTGTTACAGAAACCAGTATTATTTCGAAAAGAACTGTGAATTTGCTGTTTCCAGCGATTATACTTATGACACAGTGAATCAAGAAATTCAATAAAAGGAAATTCCATGGTAGCAGTTCACAAACGAAGTATAACGGCTCTTCTTCTTGATAACTTGCTTTGATTTGTACTTGGCCTCTGCTAAAACTCGGCGACAGTCGATAGAGTGTTGAGATCGTTATCAAGTTACGAACACGACGTTACACAAAGTAACAGTGCTGAGCCGAAATATCGACGTGCGTGAGATATTGACTTCAGCAACAGTCGTAATTAATCGTTCGTAATCGATGTTTAACTGATTAATGATGAAATATTAATGATAAAACCAATACAGTCACATCCACAAGAAATTCCCTTCAAGCTGGTCGTAATTTCAAGTATCTAAGAAATCGTAACAATGGGCTTGTCATTTGAGTCAAAGATTCTACACAAACGCCGAGCGCTGAAGTCAAATATTGTCGCTCCGCGTAATTATTACTTGAGAGTTTCATGTCAATAATTTGATAGAATTTTAATTCACAAATGCACGACTTGGCACGAGAGGATGTGTTATTGCACAATATCAGTCACTTCCTAACCGAGCCTTGAGAAGAAAACTTTCCCAGATGTTGGGGGGATTTAAATTATATGATTCGGACCTATCACTGAAGTTCCATAAGCCACTGACTATTATGAATGAAAATTGTCTATCAGTGTTCGTTGACTAAATCACTGTCTATGTAATGTTTAGTTCAATTATCAAGTTAAAAGTTCACTTTATTCTAGTAGGTAAAAGTCCTATGTTCGAATTCTAATGCCGTGATATTCGAAGTCAGAAGATCGTATTACTGCGTCGTAATAGATCGCAATTATTCAATCTCAAAAACAACCTAAGCGCGCCTACATGTACGAGCATTCAAATACATGACCCGCTTCGGCTAACTCGCGTAACTTAGTGACAACGCATTGAATTATACTTAGTCATTACTCACGTTTCCCAAAGAGTATTCACACGGAGTATTCTTTGGGATAGGCGGTTCTATTTTGCAAATGTTAATTTTTGCGAACTTCTCAATGTATTATGATTTTGATTTTAATTTTACGAAATTTAATCTTTCGTTCGTAGATTCCTAAATTCTCAAATCTTATATTACTGATTTAATTACTAGTTATTGTCCCAATAATAGTGATAAATGGAACTTCGTTTGCTTATTCACTTCTCTGGAAATTTGGGACTTGGGGGGAAATCTTTGGGGTATTGGTAGCTAATTTTTGATTTTTATTTCTCGTCCGAGGAAGTGGCATTACAAAAGGAAGCCACACAGTTGAAAGTAACCTATGTATCAGTTCTTCAGGGAAGAAACTCCCACATGGCACGCCTCCTGGTGATTCGAATTTTTGTGTTAACAATGACACTGTTTGTAGTCTAGTTGTTGTTGTAGTAGTTGTTGTTGTTGATGTGGGCATTTTATATTCTTTGATAAAGGTAGTGGCGAAATGTAAGCATTGTGATGATGTAGGCTGTCTGGAAATAACTGAACAACAAAGTAGCAGAAAGAGTTTAGCGTCAAAATTAGTTGTTCGGTATAAATGCTGCAATATATCTCCCTCGAAAATGACTTCGAACATTGTGCATAATCCATATCACGTGAATTTGAAGTTAGTATATGTAATGCGTGCTATAGGAAAAGGGAAAATGGCTGCTCAAACGTTTTGTTGTATGATGGACGTTCCTTCTCCTCCCCGTAGGTTCAGCAAGTACATAAAAATGCTTTTAGGTGCCTTGACGCGGAGTAGACGAAACTGTAAATATTAGTGGAAACAGGGACATTTCTGTTGCATTTGATGGTCGTGGAAATGTCGAGGACATCGTTCCTTGAATTGTGTTGTACGTGCTACTTCTCTGGAGAATGGAAAAGTTGTGGATGTTGAGTGCTTATCTAAGTACTGGCGCACCTGCCATGGTAACACTGAAGGATGTATTGAACATCAGTGTTCCAAGGATTATGATGGTTACAGTGCTATGAAGTGTGACGGAGCTCTAAAAATATTTAAGAGGACGGTACCCATTTATAACGATAGATATACGAAGTACCTAGGCGATGGGGACTCTAAAGCTTTGAATAAAATTAATGAGTTCAATGTTTGTGATGATACCTTGGTAACAAAACTGGGCTATTATGGATATGTGCAATACAGGATGGGTGATAGATTGAGGAAGCTAGGGAGAGGAAGAAAACTTGCTATCTGATGACCGAGGCAGATTGACAGAAACTGAAATAGATCTCCTTCAGAGTCATTATAGACTGGCAATTAGAGGAACTGCACCTCTGAATGATGTTACAGTAATTAGAATAGCTGTATGGCCCACCAACTTTCATAAATTGTCCACAGATGACTATCCTGTTGACGGGCGTTGTCCTTAAGGAGCAGATTCTTGGTATGGCTACCAAAATGGAAAAGAAAGTAGTCAAATATACCATCATAAGCATTCACTTTCTGAGCCTGTTATCAATGTAATAAAACCAATTTTTAGCGACCTGGATGACTCTGTTTTGCATAGTTAATGTCTTCATGGGGACACTCGGAATACAAATGAAAGTTTCAGCCATTGCATGTGGGAAAGAGTACCCAAGAATTAAGTTTGCGTACTAGATGCAGTGACATGTTTCAATGCTGGAGTGATAGGAAAGTAGGAATTTCTGAGAAAGTTAGGCATAAAATGTGGCTCTAATATGGAAGATCAATTGCTTGCCTGTGACAGACAACGGGTGTATAAAGCTGGAAGATTCGCTCTTCAAGTTACCAAAGGAGCAAGAAGTGCTAAAAGGAATGCAAAGAGGAAGGTTGAAGATGAAGAAATGCTGCAAGATGAAGACTATGCTTCAGGAATGTTCTGAGGGACAGTTTAATGGGACTCATATTTTCATTCGCAATTTCCCGCAAGTTGAACTTCTCAGAATTCAGTTACTAATATTTCCTAAAGTTTATAAAAAAATTGCTCTCATCTTTTTTCTGTAACTTGCAACAGTCCATACTTATGTAGTAGGCTTCAGTTTTAGTGCAGAATCAACTGAATTATTGAAAGAATCGTAAAAAATGTGATATTTTTTGAGGTTGTAATATACATAATAGGTGGAACTGAATAGGTCTAGTGCCTCAGCCATCATGTCATTCGTATCTGGTAAAAATTTGGCCTCCTTCAAATGTATAACGTTAGATTAAATGGGACATCAATTTGAGGAAGCATTCTGAAGAAAAAAAAAAGAATTTCATCAATCTCTTTGTAATATTTTTAATAACCCTAAGCAGGTTCAAAAATATTAAAAATTCTTCTAATTTGTTTACAAAGTGTGCTGCATTAGCTCATATCAACAAAATCTCTGTATAACATATATATTATAAACAGTGCCTGAAACAAATAGGTGTTGATTTTTACATAATATTGAACCGGAAAAGTACCCGTGTATCCTTAAATGAGGAACAAATGGTTTTTTTTGCCTGTATATGTGTGGTCTTTAAATTTTGTTTCGAATGTAAGCCGCGTCTGCCCAATATGAAAGCAACTGCACTCGCCATTTGTGGGTTTATGAATACCTAAAGCGTCCAGTGGATTGCTCCGAAAGCACTTGAAGGTCATTCGCAGTCCATCCGGTTGTCTATAAGACTGTAATAATGTCAGAAGACAATGGCAGTTTGTAGAAGGACCTGCAGAAGATTGATGAATGGTGCAGTGACTAGGTGTTGACCCTGAACGTCAATAAATGTAACATTTTGCGTACATATGGGAAAAGAAATCCGCCACTGTAAAACTACGCTAAGCTGCGGGAAGCGGTAACCACCGCAAAATATCTCTGACCATCCCTGATGTGGAATGACAATGTGAAACAAGCACTAGGAAACGCAGATGCCTCATGAGATACTTAGGAAGAATGTTAAGGAAATGTAACTCATCAACCAACTAAAGAAGCAGGCTACATAGCGCTTGTCGACCGATCATTGAGTTCTGTGCATTAATCTGGGGCCCATACCAAATAGAGCTGACCGAAGAGAGAGGAGATACAACGAAGAGCGGCCAGTTTCGTCACGGGATCGTTCAGTAAGCGCGTGAGCGTTGTAGACTCAACCTCCAGTGGCAGGAGCTACAAGGGAGGCATTGTGCATCACGGAGAGGTTTGTTGTCGAAATTTCGATGGAGTACTTTCCGGGAAAATCCGAACAACACATCACTTCCGCGCACATACGTCTATCGAAGTGATCGCAACGATAAAATTCGATTTCTAAGTGCTAATACAGAATATTACTGACAATCATCTTTCGCTCACGCCATTCGCGAATGGAAGCGGGCATCAGCTACCATTGTCAACAAGAAACCCCTTAAACATTAGAGGGTACTCCAAATTATTGGAGTGTAAATTATACATATGACGAAGAGAAGTGACTGACCTACAGTTATTCATGACCAACCACGACTTAGAAGTAAGGATGGACAAGAAATTAGCCACCACTAATGACATCACGTCAATGCCATACGCTTCTAGCCTATACAGCGTTCTGAATTCGGCAAGCAAGAGAGTTCACAAGTCTCTTCAGCTAGGTCATATCCACATACTAATTATTGAAACCCGTAGACCTGACACATCAAAACAGATATGCGTATTTGGAATTCTGTACTCACGGCTGTTGTCTTTTTTGAAGAAAGGAATGTTCAGTGAACACTGGTCGTGAAAATTCGGAAGAAATGGAGAAACATGGTCGTACAGCATCCGAAATAAACATCCTAGTTCATGTTCACTGTACCCCTATAGTGCTGACGGAAATCATGTTCGGGAAAAAGCCCTCAAAACATCGTAGCACCTCCTCCGGCGAGAACCATTCCCTCAAATTGTTACAGATAAAACGCATCATTGGATAATAAATACTTTTGACATCTTGCAACATCTGAAAGAAGCTAAAGTCACTACTAATTTTACATTACTGAACAATATTAGTAAGTGTAACCTACTGCGTGCAAGGCGAAAATTCCCATAAATGTACGAGTACAAAACAAATTCCCAATCTTTGGAAGCGGTAACATCCGTCGAGTATCTGGATGTGACTATTCGAAATAATCTCAAATGGAATGATTAAATTACACAAGTAACGGGCAAGGCGAACCCTAGATTGCGGCTTATTGGTAGAATCCTGAAGCGATGCAATCCTTCAACAAAGGAAATAGTTACAATACGTAAGTTCGTCCAGTCTTAGAGTACTGTTCATCTGCATGGGACCCTTATTAGTTGGGTCTGATTCAAGAGATTGAGAACGTCGAAAGGAGAGCGGCAAAATTGGTGACTGGTACATTTAGCAATCGCGAGAGCGTTAAAAATTTCGTAGAAAGTGTCAAGTGGGACACACTTGCAGATAGACGGCGAGCTAAGCCTAAGAGGCTGCTCACTAAATTCCGAAATTCAATTTTCGCCTAGGATGTTGACCATCAATTATTACCACCAATATATATATAGGTGTGTGTGTGTGTGTGTGTGTGTGTGTGTGTGTGTGTGTGTGGCTGTTCTTTCGGACATGTCCGAAAGAATAGCACCTTTTTCATCCAGCAGCCATTATGAATTAAGACAAAAAACAATTACAGACATTGGTAGCAATCAGGTACTGATTGACATCAATGGGGAAAGTTGAAAATTCGTGCTCGACTGGGATTCAAACTAGATATCCTGCTTACTGGACATAAGATCTTATAAATAAGCCATTCGGTCACGGTGGTCATTGTAAGTGAACTGACCACCGCAGCACCCCTCTCGTCAGACCGAAATTCCCAGCTTATCCACGCACTAGTAATAAGTGCCGCTTCCTCATTACAAGGGGTATTTAGTCGATTCCCGTAAGAGACAGAGCCTGGTGTGCATCTGCAGTGAAGCTATCAGTGACCGTCTGGCCACTTCTAGACTGATTTTTTATGTTCTCTTTGTTTTGTCCACCGTGGGCTATTTTACTACGTGGATAGTAGAATTCCTTAACTTCATCTGCTTCTTGATCAACAGTCCTCATGTTAAGTTTCGTGCTCTTCTCATTTCCACTACTTCTCATTACTTTCGTCTTTCTTAGATTTACTGTCATCCATATTCAGTACTCATTGGTATTCGTTCCATTCAGCAGATCCTGTTATTCTTCTTCACTTCCATTGCGGAGAGCAATGTCTTCAGCGAATCTTATCATTGACATCCTTTCGCAACGAATTTAAATTCTATTCTTGAACCTCCTATAAATTTCCGTCATTGCTTCGTCGACATAGGGATTGAACAACAGGGAGAGAAACATCCCCATCTTACAATTTTCTAATCCGAACGCTTCGTTCTTCGCATTGCTCTCTGATTGTTCCTTCTTGACGCTAGTTTCGGATAGTGCCATTGTGCCACGCACGGTATACTTTAACCATTGCGGCACATGAACAGTCTGCAAAATTTGCCGTTCTGAAATGCTTGCACTCATGGTCGGAAAGCCAGTGAACACATCGTTTTTGACGTCTGATAAATCTTTCCATTTCCACATTACGGCAACAGATGCTTTGTTTTTCAGTGTCCCCGTGACGCGCTTTACATATCGTTACCTGCCGTGTTTGACTGGTTATTGCACGTTGACATCAAGCATAGGCGGCGGTCATATTAATGACTCTGGACAGTGTATTAGCCCTACAGTAATAAATACCCGAACGAATGCAAGTCGATGTCCGTTTTCTAGAGAATGCTCAGCTACCGCTGATGCCTCTGGGTGCCAAAGACGAAAACGTCTCTCGTTTTCTACACAGCGCTGTTGTACATGTAACTGTCCACAACCAGGCAATACTTTGAATACACTTGGCTATCTGAGGCCTACACTGTCTTTTCACAGGTCTCATCTGTTGTCGATTTTTGCTGGAGTCCTGAAGACCGAGTCTTTTACAACTCATGGGACCATGAAAGACGACGTATGCTTCAGAAGTCCTAGAGTATTTAAAATACGGTGTGCGTTTTTACAGTTTTATTTTGGCATATCCATCCTAGTCGATTAGGAGGAGAGGATCACAGCTATTATCAACATCACCGCCACCTGTGATTTCATTATCATTTTATTGACAACCGTTTTCAACGCTACACTTGGCTATCACTGGATCCTCTAAATAAATAGAGGCCGAATTTTCCAGAAAGACATAATTCAGAAAGTCGCTGTGAAAATAACGTTTCCGCATCAACTCTTGTAGGAAGCAAACCTACGCGTTGAGACCGCAAAAACAATTCATTTTGATGTTTTTCAAGGACTTGACGTGTCCATGGGATTGGTAACATTTTCCTTTTCCTTGCCATTGCCACACCTTGAATACTTTGTGAGAGAGGTGAAGGCGTGCGTGAATGACTTCCCCACCATCCGAAGAAGAGGACGTCCGAATCCAACGACCACCCGTTGTCTTTTTTTTTAAGACGCTCTATCGCCAGTCGTAGAGTCGAAAGCATCAATATTCTTAGGAACAAAAGCCGCTGTAAGTTGGTATTGCTTTGTGTAGTTCAATATGTAGACTGCAGCGAGGGGAATGCAGTGCTTACACCGGTTCAAGAACAATACACGTCCTTGGAGATAGCTTTGGATGCCTATAAACTTTGCGAATGTTGCATGAATTTGTCATGCGTCTGTTCGTAGTGAGAATCAAGCCACGAGCCTCCAGTATGTTTGATTTGTTAAGGTCACTGTTTCGCCCCGTGTCTAGCAATTAATTAAAGCGTGCTATTTCACAAATTGCGGCTTTTGTAGAAGTCCGTAATTTTAATGAAATTTCTTAGATGTAAACGAATTTGAGTATCATGACTGACGGTGCCCCTGTGCTTCCTAATAATTTTGTTAATTAATCTTCTTCAGCATTTTTCCTGCAACATTTCCAAGCAATCCACATTGCCTTATTGTGTTTTCACTACCATACGTCTTCTAGATTGAATGTATAACGTGTAATTAAGTCGAGGATTTGCTGTTAGGGAATTTTCTGACCGGATTGGACTCAATTTGGTGAATAAAACGAACCACTGTACTTATGGTAACATTTATGTGAATCTGGTTTTCTTCACACTAGTCCGCTTTGCAGGTTGGCACTGAGGTCTATTTGCAATCTCAGTAATACTGTCTGATAGCACAGAGCTAACTTTCCTGAAAAAAGTGAACCTCTGTTATCCCTTAGTATATCCCTCTAACATGACTTACCAGAATTAATGCCCTTTTTTCGGGTGTTATGGACATCGGTTTCCATTCTTTGTAATACCACTTCTGAGCAAAGAGCTTTTTGCATTGGTGTAATGTGTAGTAACTCCCTTATTATCCTGCTGTGCTGGTGTTGCCCCAGGGAGCGGTACAGAATTATTTATTCCTCAATCATTCCTGGAAATTGTGTTCATCCTCTCGGGAGCTGACAATGTTGATAGTTATACTAAGGAATTCAATTAATAGTTCCTCCTAACTGAACGTAATGGACCACAATGAATGAATATTTATCCCGTAATGTAGCTACTGTGTTTTGCATGGATGTGGAGCCTCATTGTAATAAATGTCCATTTGATACTACATGGTCTTACTTCTCTCATCCTCAGCTAATAACTTCAGGAAATTCAGTGATCACGGCCCCTGAGAACCGAAGATACTTTATTCCCATGCAGAATTCAGAAGGGACTGGTTATCCCCCCGCGCCCCCAATGTATTATGAGCCCTCGAGGAATCGATCGTCACTGCATAGCCGTACCCAAGCCATAGCAACTTCCACTGCGCACGTTAAGTGCAAGGTTTAATAAGTAGCTTCAGCACGTCTTTTGGCGACAATGTACACGCAGTGAGTGACAATAAGACAAAAGGAACTTAATAAATTTGCCTCCTCGAC
The DNA here is from genome assembly GCF_023897955.1 of Schistocerca gregaria. Lineage (NCBI taxonomy): Eukaryota > Metazoa > Arthropoda > Insecta > Orthoptera > Acrididae > Schistocerca > Schistocerca gregaria. The sequence continues at coordinate 256,366,268 of NC_064926.1, forward strand.
TGCCGAGAGATACCGTTGTTACAAGTCCATATTATATGGCGAAAGAGATGACTGTCGGTGTAAAGAAAGGATAATTCCTCCATCCATTTTGGCGCTCCCCTCTCGAATTGCAACCTCTAAGATGTAGCTGACGACCTCATTTAACGAGTTAAGTACTTTCTTTTGAGCAAATGTTTAATTCTTCACTTTTGAGTAAATGTGTAATTCTTCTTCAATTGTTATCCTATTTATGACTCCAGTGAATCTACTAGTCACAGTATTGTCTCTTGTGTGAAATTGTCAATTAGGCTAATAGTATTTGTGTGATTTTCAATTTCGTTAATCCTGAAACATCGATTGTACACAAATGGACGTAACGGATGAGGAGATTGAAAAATCAGCCAAACAGTTGCAAATAAAGGTTTATTAGTCCTTGACCTAGGTTTCGAGCGCTTCAGTCTGTAACAGCGTGACCGCTACGGTCGCAGGTTGGAATCCTGCCTCGGGCATGGATGTGTGTGATGTCCTTAGGTTAGTTAGGTTTAAGTTCTAGGGTACTGGTGACCACAGATGTTAAGTCCCATAGTGCTCAGAGCCATTTGAACCAACCTAGGTTTCGATATTTGTAAAAGTATCTTCTTCGGAAGTAGTGGGTCTTGTTACATCTATGGCACTTCTGAAGAAGATATTTCAACAAATATCGAAACCTAGGTCAAGGGCTAGTAAACCTTTATATGCACCTGGTCGGCTGATTTCCAACTTCTTCAGATTTACACAGTTGCTGTTTCGCAGCGATGTTTAAGATCTTAATAGATGTTAGAACTCTAAAACTATTTATATTTGGTTGGAGCCGTTAGAGGTGGGCTATCGCCGTTATTAGTACGGCACTGAGCAGGCCTTATACACCAAGTTAAAGGAAAGACGCTTCATAGTGTCGTAGGGTACAAAGAGCTCAATTAAAGGTGTTCAACTAGCAATTTAGATAATGAAGGTATGAAAGTCAGTTGTTATTCACAATCTGCGACGAGATCATGAATAAAATAGTGATCCAGAAACTGTAGAACAAATTTTTGTACTTCCTTCTATGACCAGAAATTTTTTAGGTTTCGGTCACGTATGACAATCTTGGGACGTGTGTAGAAACATGTCCTACTGTAAAGGATCCATAGAGGCATCGTCAAAACATAGTGAGGATGATGATGGCGATGACAGGTCTACGACATGAAAACCTTTATTATTTGACACAGGTTGAAAATCAAACAAAAGTGTATTTAGTTTTCTCTTATGTTTTCACTTATTTCCGCTGGAGGATGCGTATAAAAATATTACTTGTTAATGTACGATTGACAATCAGCGCAAACATTCGATGTGCTATAATATTTACAAATGTAACAAACTGATTTTTTTTAATCTTTCAACAAGAACACACAGCAGTGCGTGTTAATTTATCCAGAAGGTCGTGGTTGTCATAAATTTCATAAACTGCTAAAATTCCCTTTATTTAATCGATGTTCATATCATTAATATGGTATAGCTTTATTATTTAAAAAGTTTTCAAATGCTCTGTTTTTAGAAATCCGTCTTCTCAACCTACACCGCGCTTATTAACGAGCGTGAATAATTAAATAAGTCACAGCCAAATGAGGCATGTCACATATTCGAACAGCAATGTTGAATCAGTAAAATGGTTAAAGCCTCGGGCACCTTAACACAGTTCGCGCGGCTTCCCCCGTAGGAGATTCGAGTCCTTCCCTTGTCGTTAGCATAATTTAGTTTATGTTAGATTCAGTAGTGTATAAGCCTAGGGACCGATGATATCACCAGTTTGGTCCCATAGGAACTTAACACAGATTTCCGAGTTTCAAGAAATAATACAGAAAAGCTGCGTGTTGTCACTTTATTTATTAAATCTGTTTGCGGAGCTCATCACGATGAATGCCCTACTATATGAAGAAGAACTCAAATAGGCGGAGTACATATATGTAACCTCAGATATGCAAATACACTGACGGACGAATGTGAAGAGGAGTTCATCTATATCTACATCTACATCTACATCCATACTTCGCAAGCCACATGACGGTGTGTGGCGGAGGGTACTTTGAGTACCTCTATCGGCTCTCCATTCTATTCCAGTCTCGTATTGTTCGTGGAAAGACAGATTGTTGGTATGCCTCTGTGTGGGCTCTAATCGCTCTGATTTTATCCTCGTGGTCTCTTCGCGAGATATACGTAGGAAGGAGCAATACACTGCTAGACTCCTCAGTTAAGGTATGTTCTCCAATCTTCAACAAACGCACGTTCCGAGCTACTGAGCGGATCTCTTGCAGAGTCTTCCACTGGAGTTTATCATCTGCTTAACGCTTTCGCGATTACTAAATGATCCTGTAACGAAGCGTGCTGCTCTCCATTGGATCTTCTCTATCTCTTCTATCAACACTATCTGGTACGGATCCCACACCGGTGAGCAGTATTCAAGCAGTGGGCGAACGAATGTACTGTAACCTACTTCCTTTGTTTTCGGATTGCATTTCCTTAGGATTCTTCCAATGAATCTCAGTCTGGCATCTGCTTTACCGACGATCAACTTTATCTGATCATTCCATTTTAAATCAATCCTAATGCCTATTCCCAGATAATTTATGGAATTAACTGCTTCCAGTTGCTGACCTGCCATATTATAGCTAAATGATAAGGGATCTTTCTTTCTATGTATTTTCAGCACATTACTCTTGTCTACATTTAGATTCAATTGCCATTCCCTGCACCAAACGTCAATTCGTTGCAGATCCTCCTGAATTTCAGTACAATTTTCCATTGTTGCAACCTCTCGATATACTACAGCATCATCTGCAGAAAGCCTCAGTGAACTTCCGATCTTATCCACAAGGTCATTTATGTATATTGTGAACAGCAAAGGTCCCACTACACAGTCCTGGGGCACACCTGAAATCACTCTTACTTCGAAAGACTTGTCTCCATTGAGAATGACATGCTGCAGTCTGTTATCCAGGAACTCTTCAATCCAATCACACAATTGGTCTGATAGTCCATATGCTCTTACTTTGTTCATTAAACGACTGTGGGGATCTGTATCAAACGCCTTGCGGGCTCTAGGAACACGGCATCTACCTGGGAACCCGTGTCTATGGCCCTCTGCGTCTCTTGGACGAATAGCGCGAGCTGGGTTTCACAAGATCGTCTTTTTCGACACCCATGCTGATTCCTACAGAGTAGATTTCTAGTCTCCAGAAAAGTCATATTACTCGAACATAATACGTGTTTCAAAATTCTACAACTGATCGACGTTAGAGATATAGGTCTATAGTTCTGAGCATCTGTTCGACGTCCCTTCTTGAAAACGGGGATGACCTGTGCCCTTTTCCAATCCTTTGGACCGCTTCGCTCTTCTAGAGACCTACTGTACACCGCTGCAAGAAGAGTGCCAAGTTCCTTCGCGTACTCTGTGTAAAATCGAACTGGTATCCCATCAGGTCCGGCGGCCATTCCTCTTTTGAGTGATTTGAATTGTTTCTCTATCCCTCTGTCGTCTATTTCGATATCTACCATTTTGTCATCTGTGCGACAACCTAGAGAAGGAACTGCACTGCATTTTTCCTCTGTGAAACAGCTTTCGAAAAAGACATTTAGTATTTCGGCCTTTAGTCGGTCATCCTCTGTTTCAGTACCATTTTGGTCACAGGGAGTCTGGACATCCACCTACCGCTTTGACATAAGACCAAAATTTCTTATGATTTTCTGCCAAATCAGTACATGGAACTTTACTTTCGAATTCATTGAACGCCTCTAGCATAGCCCTCCTCACACTACATTTCGCTTTGCGTAATTTTTGTTTGACTGCAAGGCTTTGGCTATGTTTATGTTTGCTGCGAAGTTCCCTTTCCTTCTGCTGCAGTTTTCGAACTCGGTTGTTGTACCACGGTGGCTTTTCCATCTCTTACGATCTTGCTTGGCACATACTCATCTAATGCATATTGTACAATGGTTTTGAACTTTGTCCACTGATCCTCAACACTATCTGTAAATGAGACAAAACTTTTGTTTTGAGCAGTCAAGTACTCTGAAATCTGCTTGTGGTGACTTTTGCTAAACAGAAAGATCTTCCTACCCATTTTAATATTTCTATTTACCGGTGAAAGAATCAATGCAGTAACCGCTTTATGATCGCTTGTTCCTGTTGTGCTCTAACTGATTCAAATAGTGCGGGTCTGTTTGTCACCAGAGGATCTAATATGTTATCGCCACGATTCGGATCTCTAACTGCTCAAGGTAGTTTTCAGATAATCCACTTACGAAAATTCCACTGGATTCTTTGTCCCTGCCACCCGTTATAAACGTTTGAGTCTCCCAGTCTATATCCGGCAAACCAAAATCTCCACCCCTAACTATAACATGGTCGGGAAATCTACTCGAATTATTTTCCAAATTTTCCTTCAGATGCTCTGCCACAACAGCTGCTGAGCCAGGGGGCCTACAGAGATATCCAATTACCATGTTTGAGCCTGCTTTAACGGTGATCTTCTTACTGAAGGTGAACGAAGAAAGTTCAAATGCTGGTCTAATGATGAATGCTAAGAAGACGAAACTTAAGGCAACTACAGATACCACTTCATGGCATATAGGAAGAGAAACAGTGTTCAGTTATCTAGACTCCCACTTTTCTCATGGTGGTGACGCTTGTTACTTCACAGAAAGGCAATCTCCAGCCTAAACAGTGTTTTAACGAGTTCAGACATAGCTTTAACAACAAAGATCAGTATAGTAAGGGCTACGACCTTTCCATTTGCGACGTATGGATGTGGTACATGCGCCATAATAAAGGATTAACGGTGTATAACATCCATATTTGTACTTTGGTGTTGGAATAAACTCTTTAGAGTTTCTTGGACTGAAAAGACAACGAGTGGGTCAGTGTCACAAAAATTAAGCCAGATTGCACCTTGGAAGGTCTGATACTGAAGTAAAAACTGACCTCCTATGGACAAGTTATGAGAAAACATAATCCACTGGAAAAGACATTGGGGAAGATCGAAGACACAACGAGAACAGCAAAGGATGAGATGGATCGAAGGCCAAGCAGATAAGTCAACGGGAGAAAGGGCGGGACAGAAGAAGTTGGCCTAATTCGTGAGTTCACAGAGAGCCGGTGTCGACTCTACGTGAATAGAGAGAGAGGAGACAGAGAGAGGGAGAGAGAGGAGGGGGGCAGGGCAGAATATTTTACTACATTGATCGTTTAAAATTAGTTAGTAAGGTTACAACCCGTCGAAGTGAATTTGTGTATAGCTCTCCTTCTGGTATCCTTTCCGTAGTTTTTGTGAGGAAAGAGCAAGGTGTCAAACTATATCTTTGTCAAAAGTTGTTTACCATCTTCAGCCGAAGTGCTGTCTTGCCAAACTGGTTGTCTGTGGGTACAGATGATCATCGTACAGTGTACAATGTGCCAGGTTAGAATATCGTCAGCCGGTCACTTAAAACAAGAATTTTATTTAAACGGTAGGCTGAATCCTATAAAACATCGTTAAAAATGTTTTCGTCTGCAAATGGTAGTATAATTCTTGATTTGTTGCAATTGGAAGTAAAATGGAATGACACTGCAAATGTCATGGGTTATTAATACTCGCCTTCCACTTTTTCTCGTTTCTACCAATGTACAGTGATTTTTTTTCAGTTATTACTCTGCTTTACCGATCGAACAGTTTTAGATTCTGGATAATTTTCGTTATGAAATGGAATCAGAATCGGACGACAGAGTATCTGTATTTTCGCCGTCGCAGCTACCTGCCCGCGAGTGCCATGTTTACCTTGTCTGGCCTGCTGGCTGTCGACTGTTACCACACCCTGCCAGTGGCCCCAGATTCCAACGTCCAACTCCACCTTCAATGACTTATGATAATATTTCTCTTTCCCTCAACTAGGACTGACATTAGTGCAGGACTTCTCTACCTTCCACAATCACTACAAAATTTTCGTCCCTTAAGTACACTACTGGCCATTAAAATTGCTACACCATGAAATTGACGTGCTACAGACGCGAAATTTAACCGACAGGAAGAAAATACTTTGATATGCAAATGATTAACTTATCAGAGCATTCACACAAGGTTGTCCCCAGTGGCGATACCTACAACGTTCTGACATGAGGAAAGTTTCCAACCGATTCCTCATACACAAACAGCAGTTGACCGGCGTTGCCTGGTGAAAAGTTGTTGTGATGCCTCGTGTAAGGAGGAGAAATGCGTACCATCACGTTTCCGACTTAAAGGTCGGATTGAAGGCTATCGCGATTGCGGTTTATCGTATTGTAAGGTGTCAGGCAAATCTAACACCTTCCATGAAAACCCTGACATCATAAGCAAATCCAGTAGTATGTCATATAGCTCCGAATAAATCGTGACATTAAATTAACCAAAGTATTACGAGTAACGAGTGAGCAAATGGAATACCACAGACTAACACAAGAATGCCTAAATGCACGTCGTACCTTCCCACCGTGAGACCGACGCAGTTTCGGGGGGAGAAACGAGAACAGAAGCTGAGAGCAGAACCGTGTTAAGCTAGAAGGCCCTACGATAAGGGACGGACTGGACACCCACGTCGCCAGCTAACCACTAGGGCCTCACCACCCGCACATTTTGGCGTGAGACTTTTTCGCGTCTCTTACGTCAAGGACCACACCCCAGCACATGTTAAAACACAAAAAGGGCCACTACCACCTGCAAGTTTTAGCAAGTTTTTGCAAACTTTAAAAACATTTCCCCACCAGGAAAAGTATAACGTTTCTCATTGGATAGACAGAATTTTTTAGGCGGAGCTTAATGTTAACATTCTGACCCTGACTGGTCAGATGAAAACACAGCCAGATAGTTTTTTTAAAGCAACTTCGGTAAATTGTAGTAAGGAGAAGTTAGAAAGAGTTAGTTCCGAGATGGCGAGCTGAGCGGAGCTGTGCTGCCCGCCGCTGCCCTGACGCTGCCTAAATACCAACAAGGTAATGAACGCACGCGATGCCGCATTTTTGAGCGCATAAGGCTTCACTCAAAACTGCAGAAGTCTCATCTGTTACACCCTCTTTTTGCGTAATACTAGTGTCGATAGCTAATTAAAACTCATGGTGTTCACATTTGCCACTTGAAGAACAGATCTGAAACGCGATGATTTTTCTTTTATATAGTTATTGAGAAGCCACATCAGCCACTGTAATTTACGACAAGTTAAATAAGTAATTAAAGTTAACTGAGGGTCACTGTAGACCATTTTGATAGTTTTCTCTTTTGTGAAACTTAAATTAAACCTAGATTATAGATGTGATATGGCATAGGTCATCCTTCGGTCGATTGTAGAACTTGGAAACCCATTCAGGGAATATTCGTTCACATTTTTGTTGAACGCAGTTGGTTTTTACCATCCTGTATTAAAACATTTCCTTTTATTAACAGTGCAATTTATCAACAATGTTTTGTGAGTAGAATAAATTTTCCAATGGTAAACTTAACTGCTTTTTCGACGTTATTTTACCTGCTAGCTAAAAATAGGAAAGCCTTGAACCCCTTCCACTACATTTAGTTAGTATTAAGATTATTTTACAGGGAGTGCAGTGGAGCTGACGCTGAAATCATTAAGTATTTGGCTATATCATCGCTAGTCTCACTGAACTCTTCTGAATTCTACATGTCATGTGTGGTCTGGAGTCTCCTTACCAGCAACAGGTCCCAAGTTCAAACTAGTTGTTATTGTTGTTGTCTTCAGTCCTGAGACTGGTTTGATGCAGCTCTCCATGCTACTCTATCCTGTCCAAGCTTCTTCATCTCCCAGTACCTACTGCAACCTACATCCTTCTGAATCTGCTTAGTGTATTCATCTCTTGGTCTCCCTCTACGATTTTTACACTCCACGCTCCCCTCCAGTGCTAAATTTGTGATCCCTTGATGCCTCAAAACATGTCCTACTAACCGATCCCTTCGTCTAGTCAAGTTGTGCCACAAACTTCTCTTCTCCTCAATCATATTCAATACCTCCTCATTAGTTACGTGATCTATCCACCTTATCTTCAGCATTCTTCTGTAGCACCACATTTAGAAAGCTTCTATTCTCTTCTTGTCCAAACTAGTTATCGTCCATGTTTCACTTCCATACATTGCTACACTCCAAACAAATACTTTCAGAAACGACTTCCTGATACATAAATCTCTTCTTCAGAAACGCTTTCCTGGCCATTGCCAGTCTATATTTTATATCCTCTCTACTTCGACCATCATCAGTTATTTTACTTCCTAAATAGCAAACCTCCTTTTCTACTTTAAGTGTCTCATTTCCTAATCTAATTCCCTCAGCATCACCCGATCTAATTTGACTACATTCCATTATCCTCGTTTAGGTTTGTTGATGTTCATCTTATATCCTCCTTTCAAGACACTGTCCATTCCGTTCAACTGTTCTTCCAAGTCCTTTGACGTCTCTGACAGAATTACAATGTCATCGGCGAACCTCAAAGTTTTTACTTCTTCTCCATGAATTTTAATACCTACTCCAAATTTTTCTTTTGTTTCATTTACTGCTTGCTCAATATACAGATTGAATAACATCGAGGAGAGGCTACAACCCTGTCTCACTCCTTTCCCAACCACTGCTTCCCTTTCGTGCCTCTCGACTCTAATAACTGCCATCAAACTAGTTAATTCCCTAAGAAACACGCTCAGAGCGTCGTTGCGTGAAAGTGGTAGGGAGACACGATGTAGAACAAACAGACACCACCATGAATGTTTAGAGTATCGCGACATTGCTGCTCGCGTTGATCGAGATCCAATGACTGTTAGCAGAATATGGAATCCGTGGGTTCAGGAGGGTAATACGGAACAACGTGCTGGATCCCAACGGCCTCGTATCACTAGCAGTCGAGATTACAGACATCTTATCCGCATGGCTGTAACGGATCGTGCAGCGAAGTCTCGATCCCTTAGTCAACAGATGGGGACATTTGCAAGACAACAACCATCTGCACGAAACGTTCGACGTCGTTTGCAGCAGCATCGACTATCAGCTCGGAGACAATGGCTGCAGTTACCCTTGATCACAGACAGGAGCGCATGCGATGGTGTATTCGACGACGAACCTGGGTGCACGAATGGAAAAACGTAGTTTTTTCGATGAATGCAGCTTCTCTTTACGTCATCATGATGGTCGCATCCGTGTTTGGCGACATCGCGGTGAACGCGTGTATTCGTCATCGCCATACTGGCGTATCACCCAGAGTGATGATATGGGGTGCCGTCTCGGTCACCTCTCGTTCGCATTGACAGCACTTTGAACAGTAGACGTTACATTTCAGATGTGTTATGACCCGTGGCTTTACCCTTCATTCGATACCTGTGAAACCCTATATTTCAGCAGGATAATGCACTACCACATGTTGCAGGTCCTGTACGGGCCTTTCTGGATACAGAAAATGTTCTACTGATGCCCTGGCCTGCACATTCTCCAGATCTCTCACCAATTGAAAACGTCTGGTCAATGTTAGCCGAGCAACTGGCTCGTCACAATACGCCAGTCACTACTCTTGATGAACTGTGGTAGCGTGTTGAAGCTGCATGGGCAGCTGTATCTGTACACGCCATACAAGCTCTGTTTGACTCAATGCCCAAGCGTATCAAGGCCGTTATTACGGCCAGAGGTGGTTGCTCTGGGTACTCATTTCTCACGATCTATGCGCTCAAATTGCGCGAAAATATAATCGCGTGGCAGTTCTAGTATAATATATTTTTCCAATGAATACCCGTTTATCATCTGCATTTCTTCTTGGTGTAGCAATTTTAATGGCCGGTAGTTTATGTGAATAATTTCTTTTATCCCATCACACATTTCTTCAGTCTATTTATCATCTTCGGAATTAGTTGGCGTATAAGCTTTTACTACTGTGATAGGCGTGGGCTTTGTGTCTATCTTAGCTACAATAATGCGTTCACTATGCTGTTTTTAGTAGTTTAGTGGCATTCGTATTTTCTTTTCTTCATTAAACCTACTCTTGCATTACGCAAATTTGACTTTTGTATTTATAGCCCTGTATTCACCTGACCAGAAGTCTTGTTGCTCCTACCACAGAACTTCGGTAATTCCCACTATATCTAACTTTAATCTACCCAGTTTCCTTTCCAATTTTTCTAACGGACTTTCCCAATTAAGAGATCTGACATTCCACTCTCCGATCTGTAAAACGCCAGTTTTGTTTCTCCTGATAACGAAATCCTGAGTAATCCCCGTCCGGAGATCCGAATGGGGAACCATTTTCCTCCGGGATATTTTACCCAAGAGTATGGTACTATCATTTAATCATACAGTAAAGCTGCGTGATCTCAGAAAAAATTACGGCTGTAGTTTCCCCTTGCTTTCACTCGTTAACATTACCAGCACAGCAAGGCTGGTTCGGTTGCTGTTACAAGGCCAGATCAATCATCCGGACTATTCTCGCTGCAATTACTGAAAAGGCCGCTGCCCCTCTGCAGGAACCACGTTTGTCTGGTCTCTCTGCAGGCACTCCTACGTTGTGGTTGCACCTACGGTACGGCTATCTGTATCGCTGTGGCAAGCAAGTCTCTCCACAAACGGCAAGGTCCGTGGTTCGGCGGACCATGTGAGGGGGCGGGGGACCATAAAAATACTGAATTATCACAACCAACGGAGATTTTAATCTCCCAATTTTGAAATCCCACTCTGCTCCTGCTGTAATCATTCCATTTGAACAGAAATAAAAATTATTGTTAAAGGGTAATGTTTAAATGGCATCTGACAATGTCGTTATTCGCTGTAGAACATTTTTAGGAGAAGCCGCTGCTCAGTAAGTAACAACAGCTGAATTTGCCTGAATGTATTTATTATCTCTTTGATGTCACGTTATTTGCCAACGAATTTGATTTCATGTCAGACAGTGTGTGCTATAGTTCGTTTCAGAAATTGTGTATTTGCAGCAATACTTCTAGTTGAATATACACAAGCTGCCAATTAAATCTTAGGGAGATATGAGTCGTATAAATAATTGATTTGGAGTTACCTCGGTGCTCCGGCAGTGTTTGGACGATAATGTGCGAGAAATTACGCAGTCTGATGTCGAGACCCCATGATGCACTACTGACGACGGCAACATTTGGCAGAGGCATTTTGCTTCCCCACAAAATGGTGAATGTTAATTAAAGGAGCGAAATCCACACGCCTAGGATCTGTAAGCTTTTCTGCAAACAGGTATTACAGTCTGTGTTGTAACTACATTACCTTTGTAAAATAACTGATACAAGCCGTGTGGGAGAAGTCTACCTTTCTGTCACTGATATTCTACTCGTTTACTGGTATCAGACATTGAATAAATCGTGGGAACTACATTTCTTCCTATTCTTCAAGCGTTGTATATCAGCTACCGATGTGTGTCAGTAGGCACACATTTTTTCTTTGTCCCTCGTCAAACAGCAGATAGATACCTATTCCACCTGTTAACTAAATTTTTAATTGATCTCACGAACTCATTAATAGGTTACTGACACAGTTCAGCAACAAATGTCACTCGATTGATAATTACCGATTGAGTTGATGCAACAGTAAACACTTTTAAGTCTCATTCGTGAGGATGAAGGCTGAAACCATATTGATTTAGTTTAACTGCAGTTTCCCTAAATAACCTAAGACCAATGGCAGGTTTGAGGAGGGTATTGTCAATGTACAATCCGATCCGTCCCAAACCCGAATTTATGCCCTGTCTATAATGGTCACATCGTAGACAGGGCGTTAGAACCTAGTCCTATTGAGAAGTATGGCACTTCACATTACTGCGAAAAGACTTTTCTGTTCCGTTGTACAAAGACAAAACCAGTCGATCTCAAATTCCATTTGATTTTAATACTTTTTTTCGTTTTCACATTAACATCAGGAACTACCTCTGTGAACTCAGTTATCGCTTTTGGCCGTTCAAATGTTTTGGTAGATGTTCCACATCTGCCGCTACTTGAACGTTCTATCATACACGAAACAGTATGCATAAACTATATTTACATAAAATGTCCTTTTTTTGCCGACTTGATGACCTTCTGTTTGTTTCGCTTATAGCCAAATTCGCTGGTTTATTTCTCATTTAATAAAACATCCACACCCACCGAGACACACGCATGTATCATTTGGGATGGTACGCTGATACAAATCTGCCAGGGAAATACAATCAACGAAGTATCGCGTAATATCATATCTTGCAAGCACTAAAGCGATGTGCGACAACGCTTTCAGAACTAAGTGTATTCGTAGCAAATATCTCGAAGGTTACTTTTTCGAGTAATACCGATTTTGTGGAATGTCCGAAATAGGAAGCCAGTGCTGGATTTTCGTACTCAGATGAGAAAATAAATGCCTGCTACACGCAGTTAAATGACCTAATTCATTATGTGGATAGAAAATCAGTTATAAGTAAATTACCAGCTCTTGAAATCTCCCGCGCCCCACCCGTACCCCTCCCTCCCTCTCATATACATTAACTTCAAGATTAATCCACACTGGTTGCCTTTCGTATTTAATTTGCTTGTAGTTAAGAGTGGACTTGGAAATACGATAGTACAGCTTAACGAAAAAATGTTTCGAGAGTTCGAGATCAGTACGAGAAATGACGACCTGTCATTTCATCATCATCATCATCTACTTCCAAGGAAAAGCCCGCCACAATGCCGAGCGGTTCTAGGAGCTTCAATCTGCAACCGCGAGACCGCTACAGTCGCAGGTTACAATCCTGCCTTGGTAATGGATGTGTGTGATGTCCTTAAGTTAGTTAGGTTTAAGTAATTGTAAGTTCCAAGGGACTGATGACCTTAGATGTTAAGTCCCATAGTGTCAGAGCCATTAGAACTGCGAGGGATTATGTGTTGTAACCCCTTCTTCCGGTCAGTATCATCCGTCCGTCCAACTCTTACTAGGTCTACCTAATTCTCTGTTTCCAATTGGCCGATAATTCATGGTCTTTTTTGGCAATCTGTTCTCTGCCATTCTACCTTTATGATTCCCCCATTTCATTCTATTCTCCTCTATTTTGTAATTGGCTCAAAATGTTTTTTTAATCTGATTGTTTCATTATTTACCTTACAATCTCTTAAAAACCTCATGAACTTCACCTTACATAATTGATTTTCATTTATTTATTTACTTTTTTTGGTTGTGCATGTTTTGAAACCATATACAGGTGCAGGTATTTGTGATTTTATCTTGTTTTCCTTCTCAAAATTCCTCCAGTTGTTCCACAGATATCTTGATATTTATTATCTTTTTCTCAAGATCTTTGTCACAGATTAAACTAATATCACATCCTAGATAACTGAAGTGGGATACTTGTTCTAAAATTTTCTCATTTAATATTATTTTCGATGTGACTAGATTCTTTCTTTTGAAGGCATTATCTTTGTGTTATCTGCAGATAAGTTTAAGTTGTAATATATTGCGTTTTGGCTCAATCTGTATACTGCTCTTTATAAATTAGCTTCTGTTGCCTGTATAATTTTCTGGTTATCAGCATATACCTGGGTATTAATGGTATGACACATCCTATTTTAGTTCCTATGTCTATTTCATCTTTCCGCTTCGTAACTAGAGCGTCAGTAAAGAAATTAAATAGAGTGGGTGTTCTACTGTATCCTAGTCGAACACCTTGATTTAATAAAAATTTATCAGACATTTTGTAACCTGAATTTATAACTGGTTTTGTACGTACAAGTAGGGTCTTTAAGGTATTAATAAATGTATAGGAAAGCCTTTTATTTCCGATAATTTCCACAAAAGATGTACTTTAAGTTATCACTGGCTTTCTCAAGACTAATATAAAGTTAAATACGTTTCTAGGACGAATTCCAGACCTTTTCTGAAACTTATCTTATTATTAATATATTATCATCACACAAACATCCTTATATTATCGAAAAATAAATTTACTTAGTGTAGAATTTAAATTTATGGGAAAATCCTGAATCAAAGGCTACAAACTGTCTCTGTTGCAATAATTTGAGAAGAACAATCAGGCTTCAGAAACAAATTTAATTGCGAAAGCCTCAGAGATGTTAGAACACCGTTAGAAAGACATTAGCACTCGTCTCACATAGGTGGCACTCTGGAACGGAAAGGAGAAGAGAGACGTGTGATACTGGACGACGCCCTCCATCATGCTCCATGTTAATGGACTGTTCTCGTGGGGATAATAACGTTTTGCGCGGTTTTTGCAACGCACAAACGTACGAGTTTTCCTCGTTAACGAAGTCTTTTAGCTGACGTTTCATGTGGCTACTTCATTTTCTGAGCGTAACATTTAATTGTCCGACGGTAAAAGGACCTTTCACATCTGTTTACAAAAGAAATGTAATGAAGTGTCAGCACGAGAGAGTAACAGAACATTATTCAGTTTCAGGATGTACCGATAGTCTACGTATTACAAATTAAAACCTGTGAAACTAATTAAGAATTGGAAAACGTAACTGTAATTACTTGATAACTGGCATGTAACAAACATTTCCCAAACTTCATGCTGATGTTGCGTATCTGCATTTTCATGAAGTTATTGGTAATCACCGGCCGACTACCTTATTGGTGTACAGTCCAACTGTTTGTCGGAAAACCTCTCTCGATTTTATAAAATATATTCTCAAATTGCCAATATGACTGCACACCGATTTACCGGTAACAAATAAAAATTTGTACCGGATTTCTCGCTTTACACGAGCCTAAACCGCTTTGCCTTATCCGTGCACGACTTACGCCTAGACCCAAGCTTCCATACGTATTAATGTCTGCCTCCCATAGTGCCCGCATACAAATCGTATGATTTCCGCACAGCGACAGCATTGTTATTGTTAGACAGATTAGCTTGCTTTGGCATTAAATATGGTGGAGCAGTATCAGTATTTTATAGTGTTTGCAAACTTCGATGGACCGTTCCTACGGACATTTATCCATGTTCGAAGGAACACTGCATCGAGCTACACAGACGATGTAAAATACAGACATTGTTCTAATGTATCTGTCGATTTCATTCCTATAAATCTGTTGGTTCCCATTTGTCGATAAAAATCTGTGGCCACTCTAAGAGACTCTAGCAGAAACAATCAATCGCTTGTAATTGTCCGTTCCGCTAAAGTAAATCAAAATTCTGAGCGGTGCAAGTGCTAGCTCGTCAGTGCATTGAGGCTATGGCAAAAGAAGTACCTATGAGTAATACCATGAAAAGTGAGGCATGTGTCAATGAGCATCGCCCTACTGGTGAAGGGAAGTAGGTATCCTGGGTAAATCTCTTTAGCCGTGGCATTTTCCAAGTCCATCTCAAGATCCTTTATGATGCGTTCCGTTAACTCTTTGAGTTCCATATTCAATGTTGTGAAGGGGATAAACAGCAGTCGGATGCAGTGCCTACATTGTTTTAGACCTTGCTAGTGCTTCTGTCATTCATAATTTCCCAAGTCCATTTGAAGATCTCTTCTGACAGGTTCCTCTGACATTTATAAAGAATCACGTCATGTTAATGTGCTTCACTGAACATTTTCATTAGAGACAATGGCAGTGGGGATGTTCTCCAATAAATCTTAGTTTGATGTTATCAGCGACTCTGTACAACCACTGGTTAGTTGGATTCAGTCTGGATAAATATTTTAAATGTAAGTCTACACACACATACACACACATACACACACACACACACACACACACACACACACACACACACACACACACAAAAGTTTTCTGGATCACTACCATACACCTAGGGAAGTATTCAAAGCGTTTATCACTAAAGTTGCCTGTTAATTATCCAGACCCGCTTAGGATGGTAACGGTCATGCATTAGACACGTAAATTTGCGGAATCGCTGAAAGCGTAAATATTTTTGGCGGCTAGTCACCAGCACAAGGAACGCAATTACTCTAAAACTAGATCTGTGGGTTCCCTGAAAATTGGCTGAAAGCTTCGAATTAACGGTGAGTATGTCTTACGACATAGAATCCTTGGTCCACACTCACTGAGTGGGGAATTCGGCAGTTCTCAACACTGGCCAGAAGTTATTCTCTAAAGACAGAACGAATATTTGGGTTTAAGGTCCAGTGGATAACGTGACGACAGAGCACAAACTCAGTCTCAGGGAGAATGATAGAAGTAATTGATTGTACCATTTTCCCAGTATCCACCTCGTATTTTCCTTAAGGGGTTTCAGTAAACCACATACCTTATGCATGTAGGTTGCCACACGGGCATTTTAATTGGTGCCTTCACTAACAGTGTCCAGATGCTTCAGAAATGATTCATCTTTTTAGGTGCTGTTCCTTTATGGAGTACTGTACATCCAGAATTGTGTACCCCTACAATCATTACCAAGAGACTGTATATCCGCTGAGTGACAAGAGACTGTCTTCGGTATGTAGCCTTTGGCTTCTTGATACGCTTTTCAGCACTGAAATGGGCCAGCTTAAACCAGAGATAAAGTCTGGTACAGCACTGACGTAAATGAAATGCAACATACATTATTTTTCTGTTTGCCTTATGAACATGCAGACAATGAAGTATTACTCCAAAAATAATGATCCTGTCAGTATTCCAGAGCTATTCCAAGGAGGCATAAAATATTTTCTGCAAAACAAATGGTATTATCTATAGATAAAATGCATGGTAACTGAATATATATGTAAAATTGTGAATGATCGCTGAAGCTGAATAAAGGCTTTGTATGTAAAGTGCCTCATATTAGCATCCGTGTGTATTTATTTAGCCTTAAGAGACATAGCCTTTTTGTTAACTATTTTTCTGTCTATGAAGCCCTCCATCGTCTTCTATGAAACGTATTTCGGCGATGTGCAGGTGATTTTCGATAAAAGATGGGAAGAAATTTTGGCTATAAGAGAATTAGAGTCACTTCTGGTGGAGAATGCCCCACCCCCCACCCCCCCGCCACCCAGTAATCGAAAAAAGTTAAATTTACTTCCTCTGTCAGACATAATACATTAGAATTTTGTACACAGTTTCATGGATAACTATGATAACAGACTCACTGTCGTGACCAGTTAGATATGCAACGGCATCATTCGTTCAATAGCAGCCAATGAAAGTACAAAGCAATGTCTAATACCTGCAACCAGTTGATTTCAGTGAAAAGCGGTTATCTCGATCCTCATAAGATACGCGTCTACATTACACACAGTCGAACAAGACGCACAAGTAAGATTGGGACTCTATTCTAGAACATCCTGTTTCGTAACTGATTAATGCAGGTCACCGGATTTGCGCAGCCAGTAATTGGGAAAGCAGCTTTTTCTAACGTGTTAAGTCGGGTGCGATGCCCCAGTTTCGAGGATTCCACTACGTTACCTTTCAACTGTTGTCCAAAGATTGATTTGATGCAGCTGTCCTAGCTACTATAACTACTGCAACTTACATCCCTCTGAATCTGTTCACTGTATTCACTCTTGGTCTCCCTCTACGATTTTTAACCCCCACCCTTTCTTCCAGTAGTAAACTGGCGGTCTCTTGACAAGTTTCTAGTCGCCAAAAACCTATTTAGTACCTCCTAGTTAGATACTATTCAAGCATTCTTGTATAACGCCACATTTCAAAAGGTTTTATTCTCTTCTTCTCTAAACTATTTATCGCGCATTTTCACTGCCATACACAGCTACTCTGCAGACATACTTTCAGAGAAGTATTCCTAACAGTTAAACCTATATGCGATGTTAACAAATTTCTGTTCTTTGGAAACTCTTTTCTTGCCGTTGCCATTCCACATTTTATATCGTCTCTTCTTCGGCCGTTAGCAGTTATTTGGCTGGCCAAATAGCAAAACGTATCTGCTACTTTGTGTCTCGTGCGTTCAGCTGCTTTTCCGAGTACTTTTATGTTCCTGCCAGAGTTACCACGTCATCGGCAAGTCTCAAAATTTTTATTTCTTCTCCTTCACAAAAAGTATTCTTTGGTTTCATTTACACTTGTTGAGTTTACAGATTCACTTACATTGGGAACGGGATACAATCCTCTCTTGCTCCACTTTCAACCACTGCTTCCCTTTCATGCTCTCGCCTCTTACAACTGCCGTCTGTTGTCTGTTCAAGTTGTAACTAACCTATCGCTCCTTATATTTTACCCCTACTAACTTCATAATTTCAAAAAGAATATTTCAGTCAACATTGTCAGAAGCTTTCTCAAAGGCTATAAGTTCATTTAACGTAGGTATGCCCTTCCTTATCCTATTTTTTAAGAGAAGTCGCAGGGTTCGCATTGTCTCGCTTGTTCTTATATTTCTCTGGAATCCAAACTGATCTTCCCCGACGTCACCTTCTACCAGTCCCTCCATTCTTCTGTAAAGAATTCGTATTATTACTTTCCAACGATGAGTTACTAAACTGGTAGTATGGTAACAGTCTCACCTGTGAGCACCTCCCCTATTTTGAATTGGAATTATTACAATCTTCTTAAACTCTGACGATATTACGCAAGTCTGTTGTATCTTGCATATCAGATGAAATACTTTGCTCATGATTGGCTCTCCAAAAAGTTTCACTAGTTCTGATGGAATGTTGTCTGCTCCCCGGAGAGTTATTTTGACTTAGGTCTTTCAGTGATCTGTCAAATTCTTTTTGCACTGTCTCCCATCTCTTCTGCAAACCACGTTGCCTTTATTTGACTTATACTGCCTTCAAGTTCATCTTCCTTGTATTGACCTTATATGTATTCCTCAGTTTTCCATTCTTTGCTCTTAATATTCATACAGCTGCTTCCCTTTTCACCAGAGGCCTCTTTAATTTTCTTGTAAGCTGTATCTGTTGTTCCTCTAGTAAAATATTTGTATAATTCTATGCTTTGCCCTCCAGTTATCCCTGCTTAGCCATTTTGAGCTTTCTGTCCATCTGTTTTTTTTTTTTGGAATTGTGAGTTCTCTTTCGCCTGCGTTATTTGCTGCACACATATATTTTCTGCTTTCATAAATTAAATTCTATATCTCCTGCGATATTATAGGCTTTCTACTAGGCCTTCACTTTTATCTATTTGATCCTCAGCCGCCTTCACTATCTCATTCTGCAAGGCTACCAATTCGTCTTCTACTGTATCTAGTCAATAGCTGCCTAATGCTCACTCTGAAACTTTGAACAACCTCTCATTCATTCAACTTTTCCACGTCCTATCTCCTCATTTGTTTTCCTTTTTGCAAGTTCTTTCAACCAGCCACTTGAAAAAGCTCATTGATAGTTCTCTCTTTCACTCCCTAGGCAGAGTGTGCTATACTGTTTCCCCGACCACTGCGTTCTCCAGACTCTAGCCCATTAAACACATTTAGGTTGCCGAAAGGCTGACTTGTCACCATTTCTGATGAACTCTGGTAACAGATGAGGTAGCGTGGAATGATTTACGTGCATCTTTTACCTTCGCTCAGTTCGACTTCTTGCCTAACTCGTCAAGAGCCATTGTGTGTTTCGTAGGTGGCAGATCTGTGTACTAAATGTCGCATCCTGTGTTGCGTAAGACTTCAGAGGTACGGTGGGTGGCACACTCTTCCAGTAATGCAAATTTGTGTTTCCTGAAGTCTTTTAAGGGAGACTTGAAACCAAAAACTTGAACCGAATTTCAAAATCGAGTCTGTTACGTACAGTTGTAGTAGTACCCAAGCTTAGAAGTCCAGAACCTCAGTCGCGCGGAGTAGCCGCGCGGTTTGAAGCGTCATGTAACGGACAAAGATGACCTTAGCAGTTTGGTCCCTTAGGAACACGCACACGCATACATACACACACACACACACACACACACACACACACACACACACACACACACAAAGTTTTCAAGTTTTAATATGATTTCAATGGTATTTTTGGAAAGCAACTTTTGATACTCGGATGTCAATTACCACATTCCAGATTTTTTATGTACATTCACATTGTCCAACAGTTCTGCGCATTCGTTTTATGAGAAACTTTTTTAATTTTTATTCATTATTTTTCACATTTAAAACATTACATTTGTTTTATTATCGGTATATAAACGTTAGGATAAAAAATTATCATTGAACGTACTTATTTACATGGAAACTGATTTTAAATTTATATCAAAAACTGTTCGCTAGTAGAAGACATATTTCCATTAAAACTTTCCAGTACCATAAGTTTTTCCTTCCCGCTCCAATGAAGATTTTTCTTCTTGTAACTTCAAGACCAGGGTACGTTCTTTTTGTCAATTTTATCTTCTCGTGCATTATTTTGTGGGCTGCTTGATCCGTCATTGATCTCTAGAATAGGCCAATCTTCCTCTGCGAGGGTGATAATAGAGCACTGGACCTTTTGCTTTCTTCAGTTTTCAAACATCCCGTACTGAACTGAGAAACAGTTTTCGCAAGTAAATAAATCACTTTCTTTTTTTTTTTATTCATGTACTTTCAGGACCTTTTGACCAAATGTCACTGTCCAAACGTTCATTTAGTGTCTTGCTACCAAAGCATCCTCCCAGCAGAGCATCTTATGCTAACTGCGATAAACAGATACTATTCTGACCACTTTGGCAGCTGTCATCGAGCCACAGTCCATAGCGCCGTTCATACTTCAAAGAATTCCTAGACACACTTGTAATTCCAATGCTACCAAATCGTTTTAGGATATATTAAAAAACACTCCATAGATGTGAAATAGCGATTAAATTTCTCCCCCCCCCCTCAAAAAAAAAAGTTTTAGGGTGTGGTCTCCTCTGTTTAAAGCTGATAATGCCATGGTTCCCTGAATAAATCTGACTTGTTTCCTTTCTTTTAAGGAAGTGTTTTCTGTAAGCAATGTTTTCTGAGTATTCGGGAGATCTATCCTTTGTGCGTGTGGGTTCAAATGGCTCTGAGCACTATGGGACTTACCAGCTGAGGTCATCAGCCCCCTAGAACTTAGAACTACTTAAACCTAACTAACCTAAGGACATCACACACATCCATGCCCGAGGCAGAATTCGAACCTGCGACCGTGGCGGTCGCGCAGTTCCAGACTGTAGCGCCTAGAACCGCTCGGCCACCCCGTCCGGTCGTGTGGGTTTAACAGCAGCTCAGGGTGAGGCATGGAAGCAACTTAGGTTTCTTTTCAAAAATGCTATTCACAATAAAGTCATCATAAACAATCCACAAGAAATAACACCTTTTGCAATAAATTTAGATCCTTCAAACAACACGCCGTAATACACAAGACTAGCAATTACAAGTAGTTCTTCGTAACAGCAGCGAAGACTTACATAGCCACGCAGAATAACAAAACCCAATCCCAGAATAACTAAAGGTCTCAAAGTGAAAGGACAAGAAGTTTGGGGAAGAAGAGAAGAACAAAAAAGCTAGTGCTAAGTTATAGTTCAACGTTCTCTTCATAGGGCGAAACGAAATATATATGTAAAGTTCAGTGCAACTCGTACGAGCCGGCCGGTGTGGCCGAGCGGTTCTAGGCTCTACAGTCTGGAACCGCGCGACCGCTACGGTCGCCGGTTCAAATCCTGCCTCGGGCATGGATGTGTGTGATGTCTTTAGGTTAGTTAGGTTTAAGTAGTTCTAGTTTCTAGGGGAATGATGACCTCAGCCAGTAAAGTCCCATAGTGCTCAGAACCCTTTGATCCCTTTGAAATGGTATGAGAGAACACAATTGGTGAACGCTAGATCAAAGTCGCAAAATGTACAAAATAATTGGGCTTAATTATATAATTAAGTAGGCCAGCGTCACAGTAGATTAATTCACGTCGAACACTATTTATCTCTCAGATCCAAGCATATCATAAATATAAAATTTGGTTCGCTATGTACTGCTGCTGAATTGTTACCGACTCACTACAAGGCGTAATAATCACTCACATACTTAGTTAACAGCACTGTGAGAACATTGTTAGATTTCTGTAGAAGCACTGGCCATATATAAGTATGTTACAGAACACTAGTGCCTGCTGTTTATTGTAAGAACAAGGCTGACCATACATTGGGAAGACTTCACACTTCGCTGTGGCCTTAAGAGAGCACTGACACACACACACACACACACACACACACACACACACAAGCAGACCACGGCCAAACTTTCAGGAAACATTCCTCACACACAAAGAAAGAAAATATGTTATGTGGACATGTGTCCGGAAACGCTTACTTTCCATGTTAGAGCTCATTTTATTACTTCTCTTCAGATCACATTAATCATGGAATGGAAACACACAGCAACAGAATGTACCAGCGTGACTTCAAACACTATATTACGGGAAATATTCAAAATGTCCTCCGTTAGCGAGGATACATGCATCCACCCTCCGTCGCATGCAATCCCTGATGCGCTGATGCAGCCCTGGAGAATGGCGTATTGTATCACAGCCGTCCACAAGACGAGCACGAAGTGTCTCTACATTTGGTACCTGGGTTGCGTAGACAAGAGCTTCCAAATGCCCCCATAAATGAAAGTCAAGAGGAATGAGGTCAGGAGAGCGTGGAGGCCATGGAATTGGTCCGCCTTTACCAATCCATCGGTCACCGAATCTGTTGTTGAGAAGCGTACGAACACTTCGACTGAAATGTGCACGAGGTCCATCGCGCATGGACCAAATGTTGTGTCGTACTTGTAAAGGCGCATGTTCTAGCAGCACAGGTAGAGTATCCCGTATGAAATCATGTAACGTGCTCCATTGAGCTTAGGTAGAAGAACATGGGGCCCAATCAAGACATCACCAACAATTCCTGCCAAAACGTTCACAGAAAATCTGTGTTGATGACGTGATTGCACAATTGCGTGCGGGTTCTCGTCAGCCCACACATGTTGATTGTGAAAATTTACAATTTGATCACGTTGGAATGAAACCTCATCCGTAAAGAGAACATTTGCCCTGAAATGAGGATTAACACTTTGTTGGATTAACCATTCGCAGAAGTGTACCCGTGGAGGCCAATCAGCTGCTGATAGTGTCTGCACACACTGTACATGGTACGGAAACAACTGGTTCATCCGTAGCACTCTCCATACAGTGACGTGGTCAACGTTACCTTGCATAGCAACAACTTCTCTGACCGCTGGAATTAGGGTTATCGTCAACTGCATGAAGAATTGTCTCGTCAGTTGCAGGTGTCTTCGTCGTTATAGGTCTTCCCCAGTCGCGAGTCATAGGCTGGAATGTTCCGTGCTCCCTACAACGCCGATCAATTGCTTCGAACGTCTTCCTGTGGCTACACCTTCCTTCTGGAAATCTGTCTCGATACAAACGTACAGCACCACGGCTATTGCCCCCCTAATCCATACCTCAAATGGGCATCTGCAAACTCCGGATTTATAAACATTGCACTGACTGTAAAACCACATTCGTGATGAACACTAACCTGTTGATGCTACGTACTGATGTGCTTGATGCTAGTACTGTAGTGTAGAGCAATGAATTGCATGTCAACACAAGCACCGACGTCAACATTACCTTCCTTCAATTGGGTCAATTGGCGGTGAATCGAGGAAGTACAGTACATACTGACGAAACTAAAATGAGCTCTAACATGGAATTTAAGTGTTTCCGGACACATGCCCACATAACATCTTTTCTTTATTTGTGTTTGAGGAATGTTTCCTGAAAGTTTGGCCGTACCTTTTTCGTAACATCCTATATATATACGGCTCACCGTACCTGAGGAAACAGCGGCTACCTTGTTCTACTCTGCCTTCCATTCGTACAGGGCTGCTATCAGATTTTGCCAGCGGTCACTAATTCATACATGCATCTCGACGTACATACTCCGCAAGCCACCGTACGATGTGTGGCGTAGAGTAAGTTGTACCAGCAATTATCACTTATCTTCCTGTCGACTCGCAAACAGAGCGAGGAAAAATGACTGCCTATTTCCTTCTGTACGAGCCCTAATTTCAGTTATGTTTATGATCTTTATGCGACATGTCTGATCTCCTAACTTTGTCAATAACGTTCCTAGAAAACAGAGTCGCCTTTCTCCCAGAGACTTCCGTTTGAGTTCTCTAAGTATATCCGTAATGCTTCCGTGTTGATCGAAACTACCAATAGGCGGCTCGCCTCAGATTGTTCGATTTCGTCCTTTAATCCGATATCCTTCAATCCGAAATGGTGGGGAAACCAAACACTCGAGCAGTATTCAAGAATGGGTCACACTAGTATTA